>NC_138901.1:22400221-22993590 GCF_965194825.1 Balaenoptera physalus | reverse complement strand
GACACTCCCAACCCCATCTTCTGCTCACTGCTCTGTCCCCAATGAATTATTGAAGTTGCTCAAAACAGCAGGAGGCCAGGGCCTCCGCTCCCTGGCAGAGAGTTGGCATTCTCCAGGTGTGCCTCCTTCGCCAAGCACACGTGCCCACACCATGCCCGCTCGGGCTCCACACTCTCCTCCCAGGGAGGCCTGTGGGTCTCCTTCATCCCCCCACAAACCTGTGCACCCCAGACACAGGAAATCTCTGGGGGACAGGCTCAAATGTGGAGCAACGCCCTCTGCATCAGACCCGAATCCTCAGCCCAGCTGTGGCAACAACTTGCTCTGTGACTTTGGACAAGTCCCTTTCCCTCTGTCCCTCTGGACAATGGGTGGGTTGAACCCAGTGGCCTCCCGGGTCCTGGGAAGTGCTGACCCTCTCTGGGCAGAAGGAACAATGAAGAGCAGTCTCTGTTTGAGGCTCTGCCATTAAGCAATGTGCGACCTTGGGCAACGATTTTTACCTCCTGGAGCCTCAGTTTTCTGTAAAATGGGTACAAGAGAAAAAAGGATACAAGAGCTGAACTGCCTCCTGGGATTGTTGTGAAGATCAGGGAGATAAAGCCAGTAAAGTGCTTGGGACGGGGCCTGGCACGCGGGGCATGCTTGGTAAATGTTACTCATGACTCTTGTTACTGTTATTATTTCCCTCCCAGGAGCAGCAAGGTCTCTGACACTCTTCTCTGGACCCCATTCCCCCTTCTCCAGGCAGCAGGGCCTTCTGCCCAATCCTTGCCCTGTATGATCAACTCCCACACAGCTCACTATCCCGTCTCTGCAAGTGCCACCTGCCCGCAGCCCCCCTGCCCAGGGACAAAGCGGCACAGCCCCCTCCCCCATACCCGCTACCACTCAGAGCGCCTGGGCCCCCTCCCAGCGCCCCCCTCCTGCAATTATGTAGAGCAAACAAGCGCAGCTGATGGGAAAGGAGCTGCTATTAGCTTAACCTTTCGGGGCTGGAGCTGCTGGGACGATGGGGAGGCTCATGGGGAGGGGGCTCCTGAAGCAGGTGGGGCTCTGAGACGGAAGGGAGGAGAGGGGAGGGGAGGGCACTAGCTCTGAGCTCCTAATGGGTAGGATGCAGGTCCCGAAAAAGCAGGAAAAAAAAAAAAAAAAGAACAGAGAACGAAAGGAAGATGTGGAAGTGGAATTAAAAAGACTGGAGCAAAGAAATCAGTGTGGAAGAAGTGGGAGGCAGAGGAAAGGTGGGAAATAAAGCCCAGAGAACTGTGCCAAGGGCCCCCTGCATGTCCACCACAGCCCCCTGTCCCCTCACGCACAGGAGGATGGGACCTCAGAGGCTGTAGACAGGGTTATTCCATCTGACACTATGGAGAATCATAGAATGAGGATTGCCAGAGCCGCACGAGACCTCAGACACCACATAGCCCCGCTCTCCCACTTTACAGATAGAGAAACTGAAGCTCAGAGAGGGCTTCTGCCTTTCCCAAAATCACGGTGAATGTTCAGAGAAAACAGGTGAGCATTCAGGCCCCTGACTCATGACCCTGAGCTCTTCCCTTTACATCACCTCAAATCTGTCCATCCGTCCATCCATCCATCTCAGCAGGCAAGCCTGCTTCCCAGCCTGAAGGGTCTTAGATACAGTGAGAGTGACCTAGGGAAATAAGGAAAGAAAACACAGAGTAGAGAAAGTCCCACAGAGAGACAACGTTCCCACCGAGCACAACATGTGATGGAGTTTAATATTATTAAATTATGTACAGTATGTACAATGAACAAATAGCTCCTTCCGTGTGAATCAGGGAGGCTTCAGGGAGGAGGTGACTTTGGTCTGGGGCTTGAAGGATGAACTGGAGGACGCTGTGACTATTGCAATTTTCCCAGCAGGGCCGGCTCAGGTGCACGTAGCAGCTGGGGGTTCAGGGAGGCCCTTCCTCCTTTCCCCTGTGAGTTCTGGGAGGGAGAGTGAAGCAGGTATGCTAGGAGGTGGAGAAGGGACCTCGGCTACATGCAGGCCTCTCCCTTGGATGTGGGAGAGATGATGGTGAGGGTTCCTGTGAAATTGGTCCAGAGCTGGGGAGGGGGTTGCCGAGGGTGGTCAGGTATCAGAGGCTGGCTTCTGCCTTTCTTCCTGCTCCCACCCTCGTCTCCCCCGCTTCTTTCTCCCACCCTCGTCTCCCCCGCTTCTCTCTCCCCAGCTCAGGTGGGCTAGCCAGGATGGGGAGAAGCGGGAGTCACAGATTTGTGGAGGCCTCAGGGAGGGTGAGAGCCCTTCTGCCTGACCTTGGCTTGGCCAGGCCCTGAGACTAGTCTTGACCCTTCGCCCTGCAGCCCACTCAGGGGGGCCGAGGGAAGGGCCGGGGGTGGGGAGTGGGGATGGGGTAGGGAGACTTGACTCACACTTAGCCCACAGCTTCGGCGAGACAGCAAGGAATATTTTTAGGAGCTCATTAAACAGGGAAGAAAGAAAGGGAAGGGAAGGAAGGAAGATGAGGATTATGCATTATTTTTCATCCAAGTGACAGCTCTGAGCATCTCTACTGGAACTGTCACACAAAAGAAATGGCATGTCTAATATTATTACGGAACGGGTGTGCGCACACGTGTGTGCGCGTGTGAGCGCGTGTGCCGCCAGTGTGCACCTCTGCAGGGTGGGGGCCCTGCAGGTGAGCCCGCAGGTGACACGTGTGTGCGAGCAGCGGTGGGGGGGGCGGTGTGTGCAGCTGTGGGAGAGGACGCTGTGACGGAAACTGTGGGAGAAACTCTGTGAAACTGTGTGTGATGGGGGGTGCAGACTGTACAACTCTGTGTAATTGGGTATGTATAACTCTGGGTGTGTGAGACATCGCTGGAAAACTTGTATCCCCGGAGCTGTGTAGGGTGGGCACGGGGGCGAGAGGGGCGCATCCTCACAGGTGAGGCTGCACAGATAGGAGGGGGAGAGTGGGCTCGGTGGGGACTCAGAGTCGAGCCCCCAGAAGGTGGTGGGGAAACGGGAGGGTGAGGGCAGCCCTGAGCCCACCTGCCCTGTCCTGAAGGGAAGGCGAGACATGGCGAGACACCCCTCACCACCCCGACACTCACACTGTCCCTTCTCTGACCCTGCTGACTGCCTGGCCGGAGGGACACTGCCCCGCGGGTGTGCATGCAAAGGTCTCTCTCTGACCTTCAACTCTGGTAAGTGCTTCAGATGGTCTCATAGAATTATCGTCCCCTCTGGTGAGGTAGGTACTCTTATTATTCCCATTTCATGAGTAAGGTGCTCGCGGGGTGACTGAGACCCAGCAGGGTCAAGCAACTTCCCTGACATCGCCGAAGCCGGCAGGAGGCAAAACTGAGATTTGAACAGGCCTCCGGTGAGTCTCCGTGTCTCTTCTCAGGGCTGAAGAGCTGAGCACAGGGGGTCGGGGTTAGCGGGAAGGGGTTAGCCCGGGATGCTGTGACTGCGACCTGGGGCTTCCAGGAGCCTTTCCAGGACTTCTTTGGGGTTCCTGGGGGCCTGTCTGGACAACAGGTGTCCAGCGTGGGAAGGGGACCCCGGAGAGCTGGTGGGATGTTCCAGAGAGGCCGGCCAGGTGGCGTGTAAGGAGATTCGCTTCTGTCAGCCGCTGAGCAGTGGCGCGGGCCCTGCCGACTTGGTAACTAAAGCCAACCTCGTAAGTGGCTAATTGATTTCTGTTCCCAGATTAAATGTGCAGCACTTTACATGGCAGCAGAAGGAGGTCAGCGCTCCCCCCACTTCTCCAGCGCCGCGTGCGGAGAGACAAAGAAATTGATTTTCCAATCGATGCTCTGAGCAATGATTAAATGTTCTCTGCACAGCGGGCCTAATGAGTCCCCCAGGGGCGTGCCAGTCTTTTAATTAGAGACTCCCATGGGGGCCGGGGGTAGGGGCTGCCCTAGAGAGAGGGGTCCGGCCAGGGAGCAGTCCTCACCCCCAGGGATCGGTGGGCTGCGCCTCTGGGGGAGCACCGTGGCCTAAGAGATGCTGTCTAGGGGTCCCTGAGAATAGACACCCTGTGGAGGGGTCCCTGGGTGCTCAGGCCCATGCCAAGGCCTCCCTGCCTCCGCCCTCCCTCAACATCCAGGTAGCCAGGGTTCTTCTTTCGGTCAGTTCAGCTCCTCCATCCTGGTGGAGACTGGACGAGACAGGAAATGAATCCCCGGTAAGCGGCTGCGTTTTCATTACCCAGCTGCCCCATTGGAGGAGCCGACTAAAGATTTTAGAAATTCAAATGAGGCTCTCGGGGGAGAGTGGGGCTTAAACATTCCCCAGCACAGGCGGCTTTATTGAAGGAATAAACTATATTTGCAAAGTAAGATATTGAGGCTGTCAGTTTCTCTTAGGGATATAATGAGATCCTGGGAGGGAACGAGGCCGGCAGGATGGAGCTCCCGAGGGCAGGAGCCCTAGCCAGAAGCTGGGGTGAACTGCCTGCCATGGGCCAGGCAGAGTCCCTCACCCCCCCCAGAAATTCTGTGACCACTACCCAGTAGAACCTATCCCTTCCCACGCACCCACCATCCTCACCTCCCTTGTCAGCGCTCCCAAGAGAGGTGAAGGCAGGAAGGTAGTCCGAATGGCACTGCTGGCCATGGACACCCCAAGAGAGCGGAGCCCCCTGAAGTCCCAAACACACACACACATACTTACCCACCAGCTCTCCTCCCCTGTATAGAGCTCTGCTCTCCTGGGGCAGAAGTAGAGGGCAGGAGTCAAGACTTTGACGGGGGCTGGGGCGGAGTCTAGGCTCTGCTATTTGCTAGCTGTTGACCTCGGGCAAGTTGCTTAACCTCACTGTGCCTCAGCTGTCTCATCTCTAGAATATTAGTAGCTGCCTCATAGGGTTGTTGGGAGAATTAAATGAATTATTTCATATAAAATACTGAGCATGCATCTGTTTTGTGAATGACACTCAATAAATAGTAGCTATTACTAAAGAGGCGAGGGAAGATGTAGAGGAAGGTAGTGACCAGTCAACCTCTTTCCCTCCAGGAGGTCCTACCTTACTCTGATCATCACCACCACTGTCACCACCACCTCCACTGCCACTTCCATCATCACCACCACCAACATCACCACCATCAGCATCACCGTGACTCAGACAGAGTCAGACACATGGCTTTGAGAGTGAAGGGACAGTCAGAGGGAGTCAGAGAGAGCGGAACTATGTGGGGTGAGTCCCGGCAGGCTTCCTGAGGGAGGAAGCCTGTGGACAATGTACAGTCTGGGTACAATTCTTTCTCTCCTCTTCCCTTTTTTCACTAACTCCTGGGGGTCAAGATGGAGCTACCCATTTTTTTGTGCAGGAGACTAAGGACTAAGGTGTAGGACCAGAAAAGGACAAGGACCAGACCCCCAAGCTCACCACCTCAGAGCTCAAACAGGGATGAGGGCTGAGGGTGCCATTCCCTGGCCCTCCAGCTCAACGCCAGTCAGAGCGGCTGTAGCACGGTGTGCAGGCCAAAGGAGGCCCACGGTCAGATCTGGGGGAGGGGTGTCAAGTGTACTGGGTCAGGCAGCAGCTGGGCGTCTGTCACTCTCACTCTGAGCCTGGAGAAGGAGACTGAAATTGACAGTGTAGAGGGTCAGGAGGACAGCAGATACAGCACCTGCCCCAGGGGCCTGAGGAGGTCTGTGCTCTGTGCCTCTGTCAGGGCTGCGGGGGGGATACACTGGTGGTCCTTCCATCCTCCTCAGTGAGACCTCAGCCCCAGCTGAGATCTAGAAGCACAGAGAAAACAGCCAGGCTCTGCTTCTCACTACTGCATGACCTTGGGTAAATCAATCAGCCTCTCTGGGTCTCCATTTTCCCTACTGTGACATGTGGGTGGCTTCATGATAGCAGAAGAAGGAACATGGGGCTAGGAGTCAAAGGACCCAGGGCTTAAGTACCTCTCCATGTCTTACTAGCTGTGAGCAGGTAGCCGGGTCACTTGTTCTCTGTGGCCTCAATGTCCTTATCCATAAAAGGAAACAGCAATCTTCATGTGTTGCTGTGGAAGTGAAGTGAGCCCCACAGGGCCTGGCACATAGTAGGCCCTCAACGGATCATCTGGAACTGAGCTCTCTTCCAGCTCTTAAAATCTGAGCATAAGATTCTGAAATGAGCTCCTATCACCACTATCACCACCTATACCACCAAAACCATCATCACCTCCACCATCACCTCCATCACCACCTTCACCATCACCACCACCACCACTAATATCATCACCTCCACCATCACCTGCATGACCACCACTGTCACCACTACCCCCACAAATACCATCATCACCTCCACCATCACTTGCATCACCAGGTTCACCATCACCACCTCCACCACCACCATTCCACAACCACCACACACACAAGAATGCTTTTTTATAATTGAGAGCCAGAGAGAGGGGAAAAATGAGATGAAGAAAGGGGCTGTGGAATATGCAGGTGGTCCAGGAGGCAAAGCCAGGCCTCTCCACCCTCTTACTTGCACATAAAGAGGCTTCCCTCAGAGCAGAACCGGACTCCCTGGGAGGACTGCATGAAGTACAGATTCATGGTGCATGGATTGCCGGGACTTCCCACACCCCCAAACCTCCCCCAAGTTTCCTCCCCCTGCCAGTGAGGAGAGATGCAGTGCATACTTCTGGCAAAGGGGCAGGGGAAGGGGCTAGCATGAGTCAAGGCCCCCACTATCTGCCAGGCACCATCTTTGGTGCTTCATATACTTAATCTCATTTGATGCTGATAGTACCCCTGTGATGGGTTTTAGTCACTGCATTTTAACAGAGAAGGAAACTGTGACTCAGAGAGATGACTGATTTGCCTGAGGTCACCCAGGCAGTGTGTGTCCAAGCTGAGATTCAGTCTCACATTCACCATTCTTAGAGGGTTTGGCTGCCCAGGAAAGCAGACCTGCAGAGGCAGGAGAGGGGTGAGAAGGAGATGTGATCCTGGGATGAGAGAGGGATTCTATGTCATTTTCACAACATTCAGGTGCAAGACCGGGATAGCTGGGTCCCCATGTGTGGCACCTGAATACTGCTCCCTGGTCTCCTGGGGGCACCAGGCTTTGTCGTGCATTTGTTTGTCTTCTTTGATCAACTCTAAACAGCGTGCAGGCCAGAACCTTGCCTGGCGTTTGCACTGGCTCCCAGGACTCAGCACAGGGCCTGGCACCTGCGTGAGTAATTGTTGTTGAGAAGATACGTGAATGAACCTGTGAAAGCATGAATCAATCAGAACGTCAAAACCTGGTGGAAAGCTGCACTGACGATTAAAAAACAGGAAAACTGCAGTCAGCACAACTTTCCCTGCTTTTCAATATTATTATTTGTTTGCCTTTCTGATTTTATAGAAATGGTTGCTCCCAGATTGCAGAGCACAAGCTGACCAATTGATGCCCCAGAACTAATACCCTGAGACACACCCAAGGTGAGAAGGATGATTATTTAATGCAGCACACAGGGGCACCGGGTGTGGGGACATCATTCTGTGCGCGGTAAAACAAATGGAATACAAAGTTTATGCCAAAAACATGTTTCGTTCCTCCTAGTGACTTTCTTCCCCAGCCCCCTCCTCAAGCCCCTGCCTCAGGCACCGGTTCCTGTCCACGTCTGGTGGGTGCCTGGGTGCCCAGGAGCAGAGAGTTGGCCCCGCTTCCCAAGCCCAGCTTCCGGGTCCGGGGACCTGG
The DNA here is from genome assembly GCF_965194825.1 of Balaenoptera physalus. NCBI lineage: Eukaryota > Metazoa > Chordata > Mammalia > Artiodactyla > Balaenopteridae > Balaenoptera > Balaenoptera physalus. Next base: position 22,985,914 of record NC_138901.1, on the reverse strand, counting down.
ACAAGGTCTGGTTTCACTGCCTGCTTTTTGGAGAAGGAGATCCAATTGCCGCCCTCCCCCAACTGTGGCCCTCAAGGTAAGGACAGCCAGGCGGGTCACTGGTCTCATCTGGGTCCCTGTGGGTGATGAGATGGGCACTGATGGGTGAGTTGGCAGCCAGGCTGGAGTGGCACAGCTCGCTGCCCTGGGCACTGCCTTCCCTGCTTGTCACCACTCCTGGCTGCCCAAGCAGCAAAGAAAAGCCACAGTGACAAGATCCAGAGGGGGAGAGGCTCCAGCTGGGGGTTGGTGCTGGTCTCACAGGCCACTGGAACAACAATGTGACAGCTTCTCATGGGGGGGAGGGGGGGACCTCTCTGTCCCCAGCTCCCGCCCCATCTGCCTTGACCCTTGTCAGTCTCCATTTCCTTGGCCTGCCTTTTCCTCTGTCTTTGTTTTTTAAATTTATTTTTATCTATTTTATTTTTGAGGGGGCTACGTTGGGTTTTTGTTGCTGCCCGCAGGCTTTCTCTAGTTGCGGCGAGCAGGGGCTACTCTTCGTTGCGGTACGTGGGCTTCTCATTGCGGTGGCTTCTCTTGTTGCGAAGCACAGGCTCTAGGCGCCTGGGCTTCAGTAGTTGTGGCACACGGGCTCAGTAGTCGCAGCACGCGGGCTCAGTAGTCGCAGCACGCGGGCTCAGTAGTTGTGGTGCCTGGGCTTAGTTGCTCCGCAGCATGTGGGATCTTCCCGGACCAGGGCTCGAACCCTTGTCCCCTGCACTGGCAGGCGGATTCTTAACCACTGCGCCACCAGGGAAGTCCTGCCTCTGTCTTACTTCAGTTATGGGCTGCTATCAGCTCTGAAGGGCTCTTGGTCCACACCTCCTCCCTCTCCCTCGTCCACTGACATCAGGGCCTATTCCCTCCTGCTACACACACACACACACACACACACACACACACACACACACACGTGTGCACGCACACACCTCGGGCAAAAACCAGAAGGATCTCTCCCAGGACCTGTGATTAAGACCTGTGAGGAGTAACTGGGATCTGGGTCTCCAGTGGGTCTGTGAGTGTGAAGTGGTGTGTGTGCAAAGGTGTGAGCAGGTGTGCGTGAGAGTGAGCATCAACATGGATGTGGGAGTTAGAAAGCGTGTGTGCATACGCATGAGTGTGACAATGAACGTACATGAGTGTTACAAGAACGTGTTGAGGGCGGAGTCAGCGTGGCGATGGGTGTGTGAGTGCATGAGTGGGGTGAGGGTGGCAGGATGGGAGTGACTCTGAGTGTGGAAGCAGAGCCCAGGGGCAGATGCACAGATGCATCCTCTGAGCTGGTGTTTCTCAGTGTGGAGGCTGCCGGGACCACGTCCTACTTGATCACCCCCATCTCTGCCATCCTGGGCTCCCTCAAATCAGGTCAGGGGGTGGGGAAGGGGGGTGAAGCCGCTGAGCTCCAGGCAGGGCCCCTGCCCGCTCCTTGGGCCTGTCAGCCACTGATCTGTTCCATGTTCCTATAAATATTTACAAATCCCAGCTGCTGAGGAGTAAGACATCCTCCACCAGCTGGGGCTCCCAGCCTGGGAGCTGATGGGGAGGGAACATGGGGGAGGGGGAGGGGGCTGCAATGGAGAGACAGGCGCCCAGGACCCCCGGGTTCAGCTCCTAGTTTTGACTCAGGTTAGCCCGTGTGCCCCTGTGTCTTCCTCAGGGACTGTGGAGCCAGAAATCTCCTCCTCCAGACCTCGGCCTCAGGAAGCCTGCACCCCTACCCGATGGAGAGGGGGGCCCCCTGTACAGCCAGCCTCCTGCATCCTATTCATGTCTCTCAATTTGAGGTAAGGGGAAGGGTCTTACTTTTTTTAAAACACAGAGAATTCTCCCCGAGTCCCTGGAAGGTATTTTTTTCTCTCCACTCAAAATCTTCCCCAGGACACTTTGATAAATCCATCTGGATCTTTCTAAGTTGGAGGCTGGAGGACTTGTGGTTCAGGCATCCCCATCTCAAGAGCCCCCTCAGTAGCCCCTGAGGAGAGCTGAAGCATTTTCATCTGGTCTCACGTGCTACCCCCAGGCCACCCAGTCACCCCCAGAGCTGGCCTGGCTGTGGGGACCGGGCGGAGGGGGAGTTGGGTGGGGAGGGCTCCCTTGCCCCAGTCCGTCAACACCGTGGCCCGGGCTGGTGGTCAGACACCCTGGCGAACCAGCCCAAGACAGTAGCCCTTCTCAGGCAGAGATTGATTATCGATTATTGATCGACTCTACCTGGCGCCCAGCACAGGCCCTTGGGCATTTGCATGGATTCATTGGCCATGTGCCTGGATCTCCAGGGCAGGTTTTCCCAGTAGGACTTGGTGGCAACTTCCAACTGCTAGTCCCACAAGGCATGTGCCTGACAGATGGCACCAGAATCCTGGGTGTCCTGGGTCTCCCAGCTCAGGCAGGCCCAGCACAGACACAGGACACTCCGAGCACCAAGTGAGCTGAGCTCTTTTCCCCCGTCTTGGCTAGAATTTCAGATTTATAAATGCCGGACCTTCCTGGCCCCCTGTGGGACACCCCTTGGCCTTGCCCAGGTAATACCTACATCCTGGTGTAGGTTTGTCCAGGAAGCCAGACAACGGAGTGGGTGCCAACGGAGAGGGACAGGGAACCCCATGATACGCTCGGCTGCTTGCGTGGAACACCCAGCTGGAAACTCAGCCCTAATGCGGCATTGAAGTCAGGTCAGTGGCGGCTGCTGCTCTGCCAGAGGGTGGAGGCCAGGACTGCGGCTTCCCATCTTCCTCTCTGGGGCCCAGATCAGCTGTTTTCACAGGGGTGGGGGCGCCTAACTACCCCAATTTCATAAGATGAGAAGAAGGGGCTGGATGGTGCTGAAAACGGCCAATCTCCTTAGGGCAGAGCTGTGATGAGGGGGAGGGGGAGGAGGTGCAGGGCTCAGAGGCCAGAGACAGACACTTTCCTTGGCGAAAGGCAACTGGCCCCACCCCCGAGAAAACTGTCCTTCTCAGCTGCCAGAGAGGAAGAGCAGGGGCCAGGAAGGAGGGATCAGGGGGAAGACAGTCTGGAGCTGGCATGTGCTCTGGAAGAGAAGTCCAGTTATGGCAGTGGCGCAGGAAGAGTTAAGAATATTCCTAAAATAGCCCAGCCAGAGCCTAAGCCAGCCGGCTAGTGCCTCTCCCAGAGAGCGGATCTACAGCGGGAAAAGTCAGCCTGCTCTGTGCCCACCGCCTGCTGCCTGGCTGGGGTTGCTAATTAAGCCTCCTGGCCTCCACCAGCCCCTCCTGGTCTAGCTGGGGTGGGGGCGGGACTAAGCAGAGGGGCCACATCTTCCCAAGAGACAGCTGGGACCAGGAGTCTTGTGGCAGGGCATCCCCCTCCAAACACATCCTGGCCTGGGTTAGTGATGGGCAATTGAGTGAGTGATGGGTCAGTGAATGGGTCAGCCTTTGGAGGGTGGGGACCCCCAAGAAGCTCATTGAACGCCAGCTTCTCCCAGCTCTGGGCTCCGCTCCACTTGGGGCATCTAGGGGTGAAATTGGGGCAGGGAGGGGCCAGAGGAGCCCCTCCGAGAACAAAACGTCTCTGTTTCAGGTGCAGGACCAGCTACATAATTTACGGGCCTGTACGAAATGAAAATGTGGAGTCCCTTGTTCAAAAATTGTTAAGAATTTCAAGATGGTGACAGCAGAGCATTAAACTAAATGCAGGTCCCTTCTGAGCGCTGGGCTTTTGTCAGTGAACAAGTTGCACGTCCATGAAGCTGGCACGGTCAGGGTCTGTTTAACTAACATTTACTAAACACCCACTGCTCTGTTCCACCACTCTTCTGGCTCTGCCACCTCAGAGATCCCATCTCATTCACTCCTGTCCTCAAATGTATGGATGAGGTGCTCAAAGACCGCTCTGAACTTGGAAGGGAGGCTGGGCCACCTCCGCCCCTGGCTGATTTGGACTCTCCAGGAATACTGCTGCAGCCAGGGTTCCAGCCCTCACACCCAGCTGCCAGAAGTCTCTGAGTCGAACCTTCCACTAACACCCTCAGAGGGTCTTTGGGGACCACCTAGGACAGGGATGAGCAATCAGCCCCTCTTCCTCTTGCCCCCTGACCCCCACCAGTGGGGTCCTGAAAGGAGCCCCCGAGGGTTCCATCTGGCTCTGCCTCAGATTGGCCTCTGACCTTGGGCAAGCCAAGTCCCCTCTCTGGGCCTCGGTGTCCCCCGCTGTCAAAGGAGAGGTCTCTAAGATATTTCCAGACCCTAAGTTCTAGGTCTCCTCGGGTGAGAATGGAAGGGAAGGTTTTTTCCTAGAAGAGACAGGGCTTCCAAAGAAAAAGCCCTCCCCAGTCATCCTGGGGAGCAGGAGGCTTTCTCCCTTACACCCCCATCCTCAGACCCGGGGATGTCTTCCCCAGAAGCCAGGAAAACCAATGCCCAACTCCAGCCCGGTCCCTCCTCCACCGCCCTCTCCCCACTACCTCTCCTCCTCCCTGCCTTCCCCCAATTTGCCTGGGAGCTGGGGCTGGGGTGCTGGTGGGTCTGGAAGAGTCAAGGCCTGAGGGAGGGGGTGGGTAGCCCGGGGACCGCGCTGGCCAGGCCGGACCCTCCCTCTGCTGCCTTTGCAGGAGGCTCAGCACAATTGCACTGCCTGTCACTCCCACATCCCACTATCTGTCTCTCAGGCTGACCCCGCGCACCCGCCATTATATTGGTTCCTGCTGGGGCTGCAGAACCTCATTACTTATACATGCAGCTGAGAGATGCAGGCTGGGCTGAGGGGAGACGGTCCCTCCGATTAGGTCTCCCCTCCTACAGCGGGGGGCCTTTTCAGAGCTGCCTCCCTGGAGCTGGATTGGGATGGGCTGCCTGTGGCTGCCTGTCAGTCAGAGGGGCTGAGCAGGAGGAGGCCCAGGGCTGGGCAGGTCCCTGGAACCCTCAGGCATGAGGCCCAGAGTTCTCTGGCCCAGGAGCATCGGAAAACCTACCTGTGACCTGGGTACTTGGCTCTGCCCCCTTCATCCCGCTCGCTCTCTCCTCCTAGGATATGGGGCTGGGGTGGGGCTCCTGAAGGACGTTCCTCACCAACCTGAGTCCCAGCCTGGTGTGTCCTGGCTCCCCCACCCCAAATCACGACACAACTTCCATTCTCCCAAATGCCCCTTCTCCAAAGAGGGGCTGCAATTATGGAGGCTTTTCCCATGGAGGATCTGCAAGTGTCTGAGTTAAAATGTCATGAAGGGATTTTAAATATTTTAACAGATGACAATGAGGAGTTTTCTTTTACATGAGAATCACAGCCTCTCCGAGCTGCCCTAGACAATTCTCCAGCCCACAGAAAGAAATGGGAAGCCCTAAAATGTGATGAGACTTCCCCAACACACGTGGCAAGTTGGTGGCCTAACTGAGCCTTGAGAGCCAGTCTCTGCCTCTTGATGCCCAGCTCCCCACCCTGTCCAAGACAGGGCTACAGACCAGTGGCTTCAACCAAAAACCAAAAATATACCTTTTATATAATTGAGCCTTAACCCAAGCTTTTCTTTCTCTCTAAAGGACCTATCTTTGCTTTATCTACCAGGTATGCACCTGCTGGGCCGAGTGGTAAAGAGCCCCCACCCAGGGTCAAACAGACCCAAGTTCTAATTCTGACTCTCTCTCCTACTAGCTGTGTGATCCCAGGCAAGTTACTTCACCTCTCTGAGCCTCAGCATCCTCATCTCCAATGTAAAGATGATAATGATTATTCCTTAGACTTCCAGTGAGTATTAAGTGAAATAGAGTATATAAAATGTCTGGCACATATTGGTACATAGGTAATGGCAAAAACTCTCATCCACCCTTCATTAATTTCATAAACATTTCAAGATCTTTCCAGAAACCTGGAAGTCTCCTGCTCCTCATCCCACCCCCATCCCATCCAGATCAGGCCACTATCAGCTCTCGCCTGGACCACTGCAACCTCCTGCTACCTAATCTCCCTATGACACTCTTACTCTATTTTAATCCCTCCTGCCCAAAGGATATCTGAAAAAATCTGATTATTGGGCTTCCCTGGTGGCGCAGTGGTTAAGAATCTGCCTGCCAATGCAGGGGACACGGGTTCAAGCTCTGGTCCGGGAAGATCCCACACGCCAAGGAGCAACTAAGCCCATGCGCCACAACTACTGAGCCCCCGTGCTACAACTACTGAGCCCGCGCGCCTAGAGTCCGTGCTCTGCAACAAGAGAAGCCACCGCAATGAGAAGCCCGCGCACTGCAATGAAGAGTAGCCCCCACTCGCCGCAACTGGAGAAAGCCTGCGTGCAGCAATGAAGACCCAACGCAGCTAAAAATAAATAAATAAATAAATTTTTAAAAAATCTGATATCGCTCACTCAACACTCTTCTGTAGCTTCTCATTGCCCTTAGGATAAATTATACACTCCTTGCCACAGCCCACTGAGGCCCTGCAGTCTTGTCCTTAGCACATGCTGCTCCCTTTGCTTGGAATAATCTTCCCTCCCTCCCTCTCTCCTCCATCTCTGGCAGCCATCCTCTTCACCTTGCTATCCTTTAATCAGGGCTTAACTAAAATATCACCTCCTCCAGGAAGCTTCCCATGATTCCCTGCCTCCAGATGAATTTAGGCAACACTGCTGAGTGTTTCTATAGCATCCCACATATTCCCAGGCAGTTTGTCAAGTTGGATAGCAGTTGCTTGTTTAATTGTCCACGATTCTACCATACGCTGTAACTACATAAGGTCAGAAGACTTTTCACGCTCATCACTGTATCTTTTGATAATAAGTGATCAATTAATATGGGCTTATAGAATGGATGGAGGATAGATAAGTGGATGGATGAATAGATGGGAAAAAAAATGATACCTCCCCTCTGTAGAGTCTTCCTAGAGTCCTCTGGGCAGGGAGTTTTCCGTCTGTGCTTCATAATACCTAGTGCAAACCTCTACCCAAGCCTTAGTTTCCTCAGCTATAAAATGGGGGAAACAATAGTGTCTACCTGGTGGGGTTATTGATATGAAATGATATAAGCCATGTAATAGTTTTAAATCCATGATAATAGGTTGTTACATTTAAATGAGGTAATCCACGCAAAGTGCTTAGAACAAGATCTTGTACTACTAAGTGCTAAAAAAATATTCATAATTATCATAGCACTTATCATTTCTTCCTGCCTGTGTCCCCTGCCAAAGAGTGAGCTCCTTAGGAGTACTGCTTAGGTCTTGATCATTTTTGGACACACCACCTCTATGACCTCACAGCGCCCAGCTCGGTGCTTTCAGTAAATGTTCACTGAGTGAACAAGTGAACAAATGAACACAGATTTGCCAGCCGATGAGTCAGGGCACTGCACTCCTTTTCATCACTCACAAACCCAGACACACACTAATGCAAACAGTCTCTTACACATTCACACCCACTCACGTTCATTCAAAGAACCTCAAAATACCACAGAACAGCCACCCAGCTTCCTAAAGTCAGCCATGCATTAAAGAAGAGACTTACCCACTTTCTTGCACCCACCATATAGCACCCCAATGCCCAGTACCCCCTGCTCACCTCTGGAATGATGGGGGCTGTAGGAGGGAGGGAGCTCTCACTCAAAGTAAGGAAGGCAAAGCTGGACCTTCAGCCCCCAGCACTGGCAGTACCGCAGCTACAGATAGCACTGCTCTCCCTCCCTTCCCTGGGGCTCACCTCTTTCCTTTTCTGAAAACCCGGGTCCCTGGGCTTGGCAGGTGGTTGAGGAAGAGGCCTGGGAGCCAGAACTCCTGGGTTCCTTTCTCATTCATCTAGTCTTGTCTCTGAACCCGGAAGCATAGGCCATTGTCCTCCTCTCCTAGCGCCAAGCACAGCAATTTGTAGGAAAAAAGGCAGGATGAGGAGACCCCATGCCTCGGGGTGGTGGAAGGGCCTTGCTGTGAAATAATTATATTAGCCATCCTTTACTTGGCGCCTAATAAGGGTCAGATACTGAGGCCAGCGCTTTGCTACCTTCATTATTACTCATTTAATCCTTATAACAACCCCTTTTCCAGAGGAGAACACCTGAGACGCTGCTGGTTAGTCGGTAGCCTAAAATCACCAGCTGGGACTGGCATGCCGGTCTCTAACCCCGGAATCATCAACTGCCAGGCTTCAGAGAATTCGGGGTGGATGGGGTAGGAGGGCTGGAAGTCCTCAGGTATTAAGCTGGGGAGACGCGCCCTCGTCCCAGACGCACCCCCCAATCAGCCAGGCCCTCTTGTCCCAGGTCCCTCTCCTGCGGGGACCTGGGCGGGGCCGGCGAGCCTGCGGGAGGCGCGGAGCCGGTGGCCCAGGCTCACAGGCCAAGATGGCTGTTAATTAAAGTGCTGGCACCGGCTCCTCTCTGCAAAGTTTGAAGCCGTTATTTTCCACTCCAGCGAAGCGGGGAGAATCCGGCTGGGCTGACAGAGACGCCACACCGCGCTAGGGGAGCGGGCGCTCTTTCGGGTCGGGGGGCGGGCCGCCTTGCAGAGCCGAGCGCGCCCCTGGACGCCCGGGCGAGCGCCGGGGGTGCGTGCTCCCGCCCCTCCGCGGCCTCGGGCGACCAGCCGCAGTTTCCCCGGCGGATTCGGGAAGGACTCCGTGTGACAGACGAGCCCCAGCGGCACAGCGGAGGAGAGAGCCGTGTGCGCGCGAACTAGGGGGCGCGGGATTGTACAAATCATACGCCGACGACCGCGCACTTGTCCCTCGGGTCACCAGCCCTGTCGCTCTTGGGGGACTCATACTGGGGAGACCGCCGTGGGGGACGGGAGGCCGGACTGACCGCCGAGAGTCGGGACTACTCTTCCCGAGCCTGGGGAGGTCTAGCTGTCCTCCTCCCCCTGCACTTAACGCCTTCCTCCCTCTAGGAAGTAAACGGTACCTAGAGACCCAACTGGGGGGCGGTTAGAAGAGCTTGGAGCCAGGCTGGCGGTTTGAATCCCGGCTCTATCGCTTATTAGTTGTGTGACTTGGGGCAAATCTCTTACTTCCCAGAGCCTCAGTTCTCCCTCTGTAAAATGAAAGTAATGATGGGCTTTACCTCTTTGGATTGCTGTGGAGATCTGGTGTGATGGCGTCAGTAAAGCAGTCAACACAGGGCCTGGCACACAGAAAACCCTGAATAAATGCTATTGATTGAATTTTTAGCTCCTTCCTTGGCGAGGGGATCACTCTAGCATGGGCTCGGCGGTGCTTGAAAGGTCCTCTCTCACAGCCCCCACCCCCCGCCCCCGACATCCTCCTGTTCTTGTCCTCCTCCCAGCTCAGGTGGGGTTAATCAATCTCAGCTTTGGGAGGGGTCCTCTCAGGAGAAAGGAGAAAGGCTGGAGGGTCATCCTTTAGCAGCAGCTAGTGGCCTCTGAATGGCAGAGCCCTCCCGGGTAGGCTGGATAAAGGAGGGTGAGGAGGAGCAGTGGAGCAGCCCAAACTGGGCCTCAAATAATGTGACAAATATTTTGATGGAAGCAGACGCCTTTTCGTTTATGCAGCCTAAACACTTTACTGCACTCGAGGAAGAGGATTGCCTTATACAACCTGATGGGGAAAAGAGTTAGGAGCTCAGGAGGCTCGAGGTTGGGTAGGAGGGGAGAGCTGAGGGACTGGGAGAGATCAACCCCTCCTCGTGGAGGCTGGGAGAGGGGGTCACCACCCAGGGATGTGTTTGTACTGTCAGAACGGAGAAATTACCTGGGGTGCCCACTTTCTTAGGGCCCCGATTTCTGCCTTGCCTAAAAGCAGGGAGAAGGGAAGTGACCAGAGTAAGATGGAGGAGCCCCCGGCCCCATCCCCAGGAAAAAGCAGCCTGACCTGGCCTGGAGCGCAGGCAGGAAGGAGCAGAGGTAAGGAGGTGTGGGTAGAAAAATCCTGCTCTTCCTGGGAAAAGGCGGTCCCGGGAACATCCAGGAGCCAAAAAGAGAGGAGGGAGCGGCAGCTGTTAGTACTCGGGATTCTGCTGGGCACCCTGACAGGCATCCCACCACCACCCCCATCTCCCGGACAGGTTGTCTGCGAGGCCTGAGGGCGGATTGGCCCCCTCCCCATCCTCCTGCCTTCCCCTCTTCTCCCCACTCATAACCCTCTTCCTTGTCCTTCCTTCTTGCTCCCCGCTCCGTCCTCCTCTCAGTCGCTCTTTGTCCCCTGAAGACCGGGGTGCTCTACCCCAGCCTCCGCCCGCTGCGGGCCGTGGCCCCTCGTGCCTCTCTCTGTCTCTCTCGGCTTTCCTCGTAAGCGACCCTCGAGTCCTCTCCCTCCCAATCCCTCTCGGCGCTCTCTAGCTCTCCCTATGACCCTCTCTTCCATTCGCTTTTCGTCCCTACTCTTCCCTTCTCTATGCGAGCCTCTTCTATGTCTCAGACTCTAGGCCCCTCTCCACTTCCGAGGCTCTGTCTCCCTCAGTCTCCCCTTTCCTCTCCCGGCTCCAGCCCTCTACTCCGCGGCCCCGCCCCACGGCCCCGCCCCTCTTGGTGGGCGGAGCCCTACCGTCCGCGGCCCAATTAGGCGCCGGCCCAGCCCTCAGCCCCACCCCTCACGGGCGCAAAGCTGCGCTGAGCGGGTGGGGCTGGACCGGGCGGAGGGGGCGGTGGCTCGAGCGCGGGGAGGCAGGAGGAATCAGGCAGGAGGCGGCGGCCGCCGCGCTCAGTTCTGCCGCGCCGCGGGAGGGAAGCGCGAGGCAGGAGCAGGCGGCTGGGCTCGGCAGCGCATCCAGCCCAGCGCGGCGCCCTGGGCCCGGCCCCATGCCCTCAGCCCCGCCGGACCGCCCTTGAGCGCGGGCGCCCTGCCCGCGCCCCCCGCCCGCCGGCACCATTGCCCCGACGGCGCGGCCTGGCGGCCCGGCGCTCCCCAGGCTCCGCGCCGGCCGGAAGACGCTGCTGGCAGCCGCCGCGGGCGTGGTGATGCTGCTGGTGCTGGTGGTGCTCATCCCCGTGCTCGTGAGCTCGGGCGGCCCGGATGGCCACTACGAGATGCTGGGCACCTGCCGCATGGTGTGCGACCCCTACCCCGCGCGGGGCCCCGGCGCCGGCGCGCGGCCCGACGGCGGCGACGCCCTGAGCGAGCAGAGCGGCGCGCCCCCGCCCTCCACGCTGGTGCAGGGCCCCCAGGGGAAGCCGGGACGCACAGGCAAGCCGGGCCCTCCCGGGCCCCCGGGGAACCCGGGTCCTCCGGGTCCTGTGGGGCCACCCGGGGAGAAGGGTGAGCCGGGCAAGACCGGCCCTCCCGGGCTGCCGGGCGCGGGGGGCAGCGGCGCCATCAGCACGGCCACCTATACCACGGTGCCGCGCGTGGCCTTCTACGCCGGCCTCAAGAACCCTCACGAGGGTTACGAGGTGCTCAAGTTCGACGACGTGGTCACCAACCTAGGCAACAACTACGACGCGACCAGCGGCAAGTTTACATGCAACATTCCCGGCACCTACTTTTTCACCTACCACGTCCTCATGCGCGGCGGCGACGGCACCAGTATGTGGGCGGACCTCTGCAAGAACGGCCAGGTGGGCCCGGCGGGGGCATGGGGCTGGCCTGGGGGCAGGGCATCCAGGGAGCCCGGGGCCGAAGGGTACGGAAGGGCGCAGATGGAGCCCTTGGAGCGGCTTAGGCATTACAGGCTGGGATGGTCCAGGCTGGCTGGCACCCCTAACTCCTCGGTTCCTGGGCGCCGGCTCCAAGGCAAATGCCGCTGGGCACCTGCGGCATGGAAATGCGGGAGATAAATCCAACTAATAATCAGAGCGCAGGGCTCCCGGGCGCGCGGACTGGCCCTTGGGGGCTTGGCCCTTGGGAAACAGCATCTGAGAGCTGGGATTCTGGTTAATACCAGCTGGCGATGAGGGGACGGATCAGGATGGGCTATGGGGAAAGGCAGCTTCGGCGCCCACGGGCGCCTGGGCGCAGCGCTAGGCGCGCAAGCGGAGAAGGCGAGCTGTAGGAGATGTTTTGCGCACAAAGGCAAAGGGAGCCGAGCGCATAAAGCCTTAGCTGCAATACATCCCCCGCCCTAAGGAAGGGACCACTGGGCCGATCTGACACCCTTTGCAAAACCCGGGACTGCGCGGCCCCTTCCCACTGTGTCAGAGCTAACCGCACAAGAAGACGGCCTGGGGGGGAAAGTTTTTCCTCCTGAGGCAGGGCAAAGAGGTGGAAACTCCCCTCCTCTTTACCTCCCAGCTGCAACTCCTGATTCCTGGGGTGTCGGGGGATCATCTTCCTTCCCTATCCCCATCGGAGAGACCAGAGTGGCAGGCACCAAGCTCACGAGGTCTTTGGTACCTGGGACCGGCAATGCCTCGTGCTCTCCTTGGAACCGCTGCCCCGGGACCAATCTTGACCTAACCCTGCCCCAGGGTGACAGTTTTACCCAGCTCCCTTCGCTTTGATTCCCCCTCCCTTCTCAGTGCTCCCAGACCACGGTGGCCTGGGGCCCCTGGGGTAGTCAAGCGGAGCATCCTTGTGGAAGAAGGTGTCTGTGCCAATCAGAACTAAAGCTAGGCTGATGGGAGTTGGGAAGGAATCTCCTGCGACTGAGACCCAAGATCCTGCTGGAACCCCTCCCACTGCAGCACTACCCTGAGGCAGACCCTGGCTTGGCGGGTGGGGGAAAGGACAGGCCTGAGAGTCAGCAAAAAGCCTACCAGGTGCTTGTAGGTCTGCCCCCTGCCCTGTCTCCCATGCCTGCTCTCTCTGGTTTCTGCCTCTCCCCTGCCTCTCTCCTATCTCTCCATCTCTTGTGCTGGCCTCTCTCCTGTGTCTACCAGTCCTATCTGTCTCTCCCTGGGTTTCTGGTCCCTCACCCCTGGGTTTAACCCCCCTCTTTATTTCTTTGGTGTCTCTCTCCCACTTGTGTCTATCAGGCTTCCTGTGTCTCTCCTCTCTGTCCTTGGTTCTTGACCAAATGGGAGGCCCTAGTATCCAGTTAGGGCCATCTCTGCAGACAGCCCCGCAATTCCCCTTATTAATCGCTGGTAAGGGATGCAACAATGTCACCTTCATTGATGGAATTTCTTCCTTTCCTAAAGAAAGTTTGGGCTGGCATGAAGTTGAGGTTTCAGGGGGCTGGGGGCCCAGCTTGCCTGAATAGGGAGGTGGTCACCAGGCCACCAGTGGGCCCTAGACCCTGCGCTACTTCAGGAGGGTGCCGCAGGGCCCCAGAGATGAGACAAGAGGAGGCCCCAAAGATGGTGTGTGCTTGGGGCAAGAACACTTGCTTCAGTCTCAGGGAGGTGAAACTGACCCGAAAGCCTCTTTTTACCCCCCGGGGCAGGACACTGACAGAGCCTGACAAGGAGGTGGCACCACAGGCTGGTAGAAGAAATGAGGTGGCTTTAACCAGGGGTTTCAGAGACCCAGCATTTTAACAGTTACTCAGACCATTTCCTCCACACACATAAAAAAAATCCAAGACAAGCAGTGGGGTGATAGGCCCTGGTCCTCCCCTACATCCTTTGTGACTTCTTCCAGATTGTCCAAGAGACTCCTTTAATCTCACTGGTCATTCTTTATATTAGTTTTGAGCCCCTGCTAGGAGCCAGGTTTGGGGTTCCAGAGGTTCAGTCTGTTTGCCCTCCAGGACCTCGTGGTCTGTGCAGGGGAGACAGTAGTAAACACACAATAACACACCCCAGCGATTATTGAGTGGGAGGAGCATCGGGAGACCACTGACACTCCTGTCCCCAGGTGTGTCGGCTGGAGGGCGAGATTCAATGGGGCCTGCCCCAGCTCAGACCAACCTGGTTGGGGGAGAGGAAGGTGAACCTGGGTCCCCAAGGTGAGGAGACACAACTAGGGAGAAAATGAAAAGGTCAAGTGTAGGGAAAGGCTGGCTCAGAGGTGGACATTCAAGTGAGCGGAGAAAAAACTGATGGGGCTGGGCAGTGGGTGGGAACAGAAAAGAGGGGCTTGCTCCTCCCACGCCTTCAAGTCCAGGGGTGACCCTGGGCTCTGTGCTTTTCCCTCCTGGCTTCCTGCCTTGCAGAGAGGCTTCCAGAATTTCCTCCGGAAGGCAGAGCTGCATCTGGGCCCTGGCCCTTCCTTGGGCAACATGGGGAGATGGGGAGTCACCACCTTCCTGCCTGGTGCTGAGACCCCCTCTCTGTCCTTGTGTGAGGCCCACCAGCCCCTCTACCTAGGGGTAGCTTTGAGTCACCACTGCACAGCCTGATGGCACTAAGCCCGGGTCATTAGGACATGGGGACCTGAGGAGCCTGAGGAAGGGACTCTAGGTTGGGGCCGGTGCCCTGGGTGAGGTGAGCCCCCTGCAGCTCCCTCTCAGACCCACAGTTCAGGCACTTCCCTGGTGGTCCAGTGGTTAAGACTCCGTGCTTCCAGTGCAGAGGGCATGGGTTCGATCCCTGGTCCCTGGTCGGGGAACTGAGATCCCACATGCTGGGCGAGGACGTGAAATTGATAAACGGGGCTAGAGAAGAGGGGACTGTGTGGGGACAGGCCAGGGCCTATGGGAAGACAAGTATTACAAATGGGCAGGGGCTTGGACACCAGAGTTTGAGTGAGGTGAGAAGTGGTGGGGTGTGTAAATTGGGGACCATGGTATAAGGACCTAACTGGAGATCAGCCTCTCTGATGGGGGGAGAGGGGCCCCCTGCTGTCCTCTCTGGCCTCTAATGCCTTTCACAGCACAGAACCAGTGCCTGGCATAGTAGGGACCCAGCAATGGTGTGAAAGCACAAGTCCCCTGTGGACCAGGCTGGCTGCCTGTGGGAGCCACACCTGCACATCCAAAACCCCAGCATTGCTCTGGGGGTAGAGGCACATTTCCTGGGTTCTCTGCCCCCACCCGACCCCCACTCCAGGCCCCTAATCGGACCACTGCCTCAGTTTCCTTTATTGGCAGCCCTTGAAGAGGTGCTTCTATAGCGCCCCCTCCTGACAAGCCCCAGACTTGCTTTCCTGCTTCCAGGACAACCTCAAATCCCCAAACTTCCCCTCGGCCCCCAGGAGGAGCTGGATGCCTCAACTGTTTCCAGTCTTGTGCAGAGAATCAGGACCCCTGGGTTCCATTCCTGGATCCCCCACTGTCTAAGGATGGAAGAGCATTAATTCTCCCTGCCTCCGTGGATAGTTAAGATAATCACAGCAACAATCATGGTGATGAATAAATAATAAACATAAACATA
Organism: Balaenoptera physalus; assembly: GCF_965194825.1. Lineage (NCBI taxonomy): Eukaryota > Metazoa > Chordata > Mammalia > Artiodactyla > Balaenopteridae > Balaenoptera > Balaenoptera physalus. The sequence continues at coordinate 22,970,794 of NC_138901.1, read as the reverse complement.
ACAGTTCTGATGCCTGTCACATCACCAGGAGATTCCTGATGACAGATGACGGTATTCTAATGGATTTGGCTATTAAGAAGCACACTGTTTTAATGAGTTAAGGCTAAATTAATCTGGGTAATAAAAATAATTGTTATTAATAGTAATTTATTAGCAAAGATAATGAAATGCATGTGTAATAATAAATACTACCAGGATTAGGGCCCAGGGAACAATACAGGAGTTGGCTGCTTGCTTTCAGCTCTTTCCTAGTAGCTCAAAGCCCCATCAAGATTAAAAATTTTTTCCTTCACTGTCAAAAAGCATCTACACTGGTGGCAGTGGTGAGGCAGGATCTTCTCATCCATTTTCTAAACGGAGAAACTGAGCTCCTTGGCAGACGGCATCTCTCCCTCATTTGATTTTCCACCACCTTTAGCTGGACCAGGAGTTTTCCCAACTGAGTGCTCCAAACAATTCCCTCCCAGGTTGGGGAAGAAGAGCTTGAGGGGAGAGAAGGGGCTGAAAGGATCTGGGCTCTAAATGGCAGACTGTATGCAAATATGTCGGGTCCTCCTGGTGCAGCATTGCTGCTGAGTCAGCAGCTTTGGCACAGCTAATCTACAGTTCTGCCTTCCATCCAGGAGGGAGGATGGGCCCCTCCCCTAATTTGGCTTGGTCCAGCCCTGACTGTCAGCCCTTGGGGGAGTTGCCTTCGGGGAAGGGGCAGGTTGGAGAGGGGCTGTTGAGGAGCCTGGCTGAGAGAACCCCATTCAATGCAGCCTCCCCCCACCACAAGCCAGAACTTGGAGATGGCTCCTCTCTTCCCATTCTCCACCCAGAATATCCTGGAGAGGCCCCAGATCAGGTGGCTCAGGACTTGCGCTGGCCTCAGCAGTTGGAAAGGAATGCCTGGAAGGAATTTGTCCACCACCCCACATCCTCAATATCTTATGATTATAGTCTGAGCCCCCCAAATGATGTGTCAGGCTTCAAATCCAAAGGCTGATGCTCCCCTGCCCCATCGTCCTGCCTGTCCCACTCCTCCTCCATCAAAACAAGGACCAGCAAGGGTATCAAATCAGACTGAGGATCACAGAAGGATATAAGGCTTGGTTCCCTTCTTCCCATCCACTCCCTTTCTACCACCGTGGGGTGATACAGGAGGAGCCAGAAGTCCTCTTTGGGTCGGGGAGTAGTCACAGGTATAGCTACAGCTCTTTGGAGGCGGGATGCAGGCCCAACCTGAGCCTTGGGAGGGGAAGTAATTACCAGGCCTTCCATCTCACTGCTCTGGTGTGAAAGACTCCAGAATGGACTTCAGGCAAGGCGTCCACAGAGCAGGTCCTGGTACTAGTGTGGTTGCTTACTAGTAGCCTGGCATTGATCCAGGCCTGAACCTATAAGGCCAAGGGGTGCCCTCCTGTCCATCCACTGACATAAGAACAGGTGATGTGGCTGAAATGTAAGGCATCATTATCACAATAAAGCAGAGGGGAACCAATGGTGAGAGAGGGGATGGCCCTCCATCCCTTAGGGGTCCAGAGAATTCCTCCTGCAAGGAGGGAGTTCCAGGCTGGGGCATCCTGGAAACATTGTTGAAGTCAGACAGTGAGACCTAGGGGAGTTAAGGAGGCCGATTACACCTTGACTGCCAATTCAGACCCAGATTATACCTGCCGTAGAAATCCAAGGCTCCTCTGTAACCCCTTCCCAAAACACACAGTTATGACTGGACAGGGCAGTGGTGGGATGATGGGAGAAAAGCAGGCTGAGAGCCCTGATGGGGCTAGAGGTGGGGCTTTGGGGGCTTCCAGAGGTAGCTGCCTTACCTCTGACGGTCCCCCTCCCTCCCCGACCCCACTTCTCTCCCTCCTCCTCCCCTCCCCTCTCACACACACCCCTCTTCTCCTACCCCCACCAACCCCGCAGGTGCGGGCCAGCGCCATTGCCCAGGACGCAGACCAGAACTACGACTACGCCAGCAACAGCGTGATCCTGCACCTGGACGCGGGCGACGAGGTCTTCATCAAGCTCGACGGAGGCAAAGCGCATGGCGGCAACAGCAACAAATACAGCACATTCTCCGGCTTCATCATCTACTCCGATTGAGCTCCTCGCGACCCCTCCGTCCCCTATCCCCCCGGAGGTCCCTTTCCGGCGGAGCAGAGGATGACCCGTCCCCCTACCCCCACCCCTTCGCTGCCCGCCACGGCCGCCGGCTTCTCCTGGCTATGACGCCCCCGGCCTGCCCTCACCACCGTCCGGGCCGCAGCTAGCCCTCCTGCCGTCTCGCCGCAGAGCCGGGTCCAGCGCGCCCCGTCCCGGTTCCCCGGGAGGCGGTGTCGACCGCCCCCGCCCTGGCCCGTGCTGTATATTTGTACAATAGGATTGTTTTTGCCCACCCTACCCACCAGCCCGCCCCAGCTGGGGGAGAGGTCTCGGCGGGGTCGCTCCCAGTGCTCGGATGCGCTGCCCACCTGCTCTGGGGTGGCGCTGCCTGGGGAAGCGGTGTATTGGGGGCTGGATGGCTTCCCAGCTACAGCCCTGGCCGGCTGCGCCCCGTCTGACCAAAGCTATAATAAAACACTTCTACCCCGCTGGCTTTCCGACTGTGCCCTGGAGAGGAGTTGCAGGAGGGGACCGTGAACCCTGCCCTCCTCCAGGCTGGGAATGAGTCTGCTGAAAGCTTCTCATGGATCCGGGGGGAGCCAGGCGCCAGAGCCAGAGCTGCTCCAGGAGGAGGTGGGCCGAGGGGCCCAATGCCCACCACAGCCCAAGTGGGCCTGGGCAGCTGGAATAGGAGGCAACCCAGTTACATCATCATTTTCCAGGGTGGAAAAGCTCCAACTTTTCGACCTTGAAAGCGGCATCAGCATTCCAAAGGCACAGCAAGTTTTCAATTGGGAAACCCAGGTTCCAGTCCCAGTGCCACGGTGTAGAATTCTGGCCATGTCACTCTTTTCTAACTCAGTTCTGGGTTAGTGACATCAATGAAAGGAACAAGCTTTGCATTAAATGCTGGTTGACCCTGACCCAAGCACTTCACCCCTGGGCCTCAGTTTTCTCATTATAATATGTAGGTGAGGAGACCTAACCTACCTCACTTGACTGAGGATTAAAGAGGTATCATGTATATGCTCAATAAACACAGCTTTTATTATTTATGCATCACTTTAAAGTTTGTCAAAGGCTTTCACGTATGTCATCTCACTTGAGTCTTCCAAGAGCCCTGGAAGGTTGGATGAGTAGATTTTATTCTTTTTCCAAAGAGGTTAAATAGCTTTTAAAATAGGACACAGGGACTTCCCTGGTGGTGCAGTGGTTAAGGATCCACCTGCCAATGCAGGGGACACGGGTTCGAGCCCTGGTCTGGGAAGATCCCACATGCCGCGGAGCAACTAAGCCTGCGTGCCACAACTACAGAGCCTGCGCTCTAGAGCCCGCGAACCACAACTACTGAGCCCACGCAGCTAGAGCCCATGATCTGTAACAGGAGAGGCCACCGCAATGAGAAGCCCACGCAACTTAACGAAGAGTAGCCCCTGCTCGCTGCAACTAGAGGAAGCCCACACACAGCAACGAAGACTCAACACAGCCAAAAGTAAATAAAATAAAATAAATTAATTAATTTTTTTAAAAAATAGGACACAGTCACCAAGTTCTGTGATTGCACTTGAATCCGAGAAGCCCTTGCTCCCTGGAGACACACTAAATCTCCTTGCCTTGTCACTGCCTCCCTCACCTCCTATTACTGGGACCATGTTGGTTGCACAGTTAGGGCATTCCTAAATCATAATAGCTAATATTTAGAGAGCACCCACTCTGTGTCTGACACCACATAGGAACCTTTTTTTTTTTTTAATTTATTTTTGGCTACGTTGCGTCTTCGTTGCTGCGCTCAGGCTTTCTCTAGTTGTGGCGAGCAGGGCTACTCTTTGTTGCAGTGCACGGGCTTCTCATTGCGGTGGCTTCTCTTGTTGCAGAGCACGGGCTCTAGGTGCGCAGGCTTCAGTAGTTGTGGCGCACGGGCTTAGTTGCTCCGCGGCATGTGGGATCTTCCCGGACCAGGGCTCGAACCCATGTCCCCTGCATTGGCTGGCGGATTCTTAACCACTGCACCACCAGGGAAGCCCCATATAGGAACTTTATAAATATTATCTCATGGAAATATGTGTGGGGTGGGAGTGGACTGGCAAGAAATGCTCCCATGCCCTTTAACATGGATGCTGTCGTTTTGTCCATTTCAGATGAGGAAACTGAGGCTCAGAGAGGATAAATAATTTGCCATGGTCACGGAGCTAGGAAGAGGCAAATGCCAGTATTTGAACCAAAGACCATGCTCTTACACAGCATGCCATATTTCATAAAGATCTGGGATCTCCAAAGCAGAACAGAGGAAGGACGGCTTGGGGGCAGCCCAGCGCTTCCACTCCAGCGCTGCCCTGCAGAGCCTTGATGGGATTTACAAGCATCTGCCCTGGGCAGCAGCCATGGGGTGAGCCTCTTGGAGAATCCCAAGGCTCTGCTTGAGGGAAGGGTCCCATCTGGCCTCCCCTCCCCCTGCTGGCTCAGCTGGAGAGACAGGAAGGAGGGGTGGCCTCCCTCCCAGTCAGGCCCCATGTATGGACCCTTGTCAAGGCTGGCAGACTTGAATGACTTTCTTTATCCTGTCTTCTCTCCCCTACATCCCCCTACTTCCAGCTGTGGCCATTTAATAAAATTAGCTTAATACTTGTTCCTTCCCTGTGGGGTCTGGAGATTGAAATCTGCGGGTTCCCACAAACCCAATAAAACCCCTGGCAGGTCCAGCTGGAACAAGAGTTTCCTTGGGAAGAGTGATTAGATTAGCCAGCAGCCCCCCCTCCCGCCCCACCCCGCCAGTGCCGCCCACAGCCCCCTGTGATTCTTTAATGGTCACACTGGCCCCAAATTACCCAGCCACCGCACCTGGGGGTGCTCCCCAGCCCTCCCCAGAGACCACAGGGACTGGTCTAGGACCTCTGCTACAGCAAAAAGCATGTTAGTCATTTTTGTAGGGAGAGCCAGGCTGGCTGGCCTGCTTTCTTTTCTTTCTGGTGACTGGCTGATCCTCATGTCATTTTGAGAGATGGGCCTAAAATCTCCATGTCGCAGATGAGGAAATCATAGTCTGAAGAAAATTTGTGACTTGTCCATGGTCATGCAGCAAGTTTGTGACACAACTGGGACAGGACTGAAGCCAAGGACTTTTTCTTCCTTTGCAGGGCACCGGGGGTGTCCGGCAGTGCCAGTTGCCAGCTGGTTGTCACTCAAGCAGCATCCCAGCTGCCGGGGAACATGTTGGGGAAGTGTCTCCCCCATTAGACAGGGGCTCCCCAAGGGCGAGTCTATTTTTTCCCCCTCAGACTTGGGACACCTGAGGGCAAGGACTATGTCTCCACCCTCAGAATGGGGAACTTCCTGAAGGCAAGACTGTGTCTCCTCCATCAGACTGGGCGTCCTCAAAGACAGTGTTCTGACTCAGTTGAGGGCAAGGTGTGTATCTCCAGAGACTGGGGGTGAGGAGGGGCCATTTCCTAGTTGCAAAGATTGTGGCCATCCTCTCAGTGGCTCCAAGGGTAGACACTGTGCTTTTTCTGTTAAACTAGGGTTTCTGAGACCAGACCCTGGGACTGGGGGTTCCCTGAAGGACAAACTCTGTCTCCTCATCCAACTGGGGGCTCATTGAAAGCAGGGCATGTGTCTCGCCTCTTCCTCTGTCAGGGGAGTTTCTGCCACAGAAACATTCTACGGGGCAGGGCTGGCTAGGTGGTGGAAAGGAGGCTGGGCAGGCAGAATGGTGGTCCCACTCTGGAGGAAGGAAGGAAGAAGCCTCCCCAGGCTGCCTCCCCTTTAGAAAGATGTGTGATTAATTAACGAATAATGTCCCTGCCAAAGGGGTGTGAGGATGGCAGTGCCCCTGGAGCTCACCCACACGAGGAATGTCAGGCCATCCTGTGCCCAGGCATCTGCCAGCCCTCGGAGCTGGTGCTGCCCTGGTTTCCGGGGTCACGGGGAGCAGAAGGGGCGGCAGGAGACCACCGCTGGGGGCTACCCTAATTGGATGACTTTGCAGGAAGGCCAGGCAGGTGCGCTCGGCTCTCTGCTTCAGCTTGCTGCAAACACATCTGCCATGGTGAGGTCTAGGGGTTAATTGCCTCCCGCCTCACTCCTGGTAACCGATATTTCATTTACTGCTCAGAGGGGGAGCTGCCTGGAGAATCAATCCTGGACAAGCATCCAGGGGACAGGGGAGGCGCAGAGGCACGGGAGCTGTGTCCCGGAGGGTCTCTGAGCATCAGAGGAAGAGGCAGGAGGCAAGGACCAATTGCTCAAGGCTACTCTGGGGCTCACCCGCATTCTGCTGACCCTGACAACAGCTCCAGGACCCCCAAGAGCTGGGAGAAAATCCCAGGGGTCCAGAGGCTGCACTACTTCAGCTAGCTGTGCTGTTTCCCCTGCCCTGGTTCCTTCTGCATGTACTTATCTGGGTACCCCCGTAAGCTGTAGCAGGTTAGATGCTGTTAATAAGGTTATTTTCACAAGCGATGAAGGTATATTTGAAAAGCGGAAATGGAGGTGTGAGCTCCTTGCTTCCTTCCAGGTAATAAACCTTAAAATCCTACAAATGAAGTGATAATAAAGTGGAAGTGAAAAGTCTATACATGTTTGGGACTGGGTGGGCGTGGAAGGGTTACTGAGAGGGGGCAGCTGGGGCCTGGAGAGAAAAGGGACCAGAGGGCTCCCCGCCCCCATGCTTTCCACATGCTACCCATTTGCCCCATGTGCCAAAATTGAGAATCAGAGCCACAGAATGGGCAACTCTCATTACACAGCTGGAAGAACTGAGACCCAGAGAGGAACCCAAGGTTGCTCGGGCTGGTTCAGGGCAGAGCTAGAACCTGAGACAGCAGGACCCAGCAGACATGCAGCAATTGGAGTCAAAGAACTGGGCTCGGGCTTCCCTGGTTGCGCAGTGGTTAAGAATATGCCTGCCAATGCAGGGGACACGGGTTCCAGCCCTGGTCCGGGAAGATCCCACATGCCGTGGAGCAACTAAGCCTGTGAGCCACAACTACTGACCCATGCGCCACAACTACTGAAGCCCGCGCACCTAGAGCCCCTGCTCCGCAACAGGAGAAGCCACCGCAATGAGAAGCCCGTGCACCACAACGAAGAGTAGCCCCTGCTCACCGCAACTAGAGAAAGCCCGTCCACAGCAACGAAGACCCAATGCAGACAAAAATAAATAAATAAAATAAATAAATTTATTAAAAAAAAAAAAAAGAACTGGGCTCAAGTTCTGGCCCAGTTCAGTGTTTCAGGAAACGAAATTTCACCTCTCTGAGCCTCAGTTTCTCCATCTATAAAATGGGCCTAATAAAAATATCTACTTGAAGGGCCATTATGAGGCAGTGGGTAAGAAATTATTAATATTTTGTAAGTTGTAAAGCAAAATGCAGATGCAAGTCTCCTAAGCCCTGTGATTTAAAATTCTTTTGAGGACTTCCCTGGTGGTCTAGTGGTTAAGAATCTGCCTTCCAATGCAGGGGACACGGGTTCAATCCCTGGTGGGGGAACTAAGATCCCACATGCCACAGGGCAACTAAACCCGTGCGCTCTAGAGCCTGGGTGCCACAGCTAGAGAGCCTGCGCCCTGCAACTACTGAGCCCGTGGGCCCCAGAGTCCGTGCCACAACTAGAGAGAAGCCCACGCACCACAACAAAAGATCCCACAGGCCGCAACAAAGATCCGACACAGCCAAATAAATAAATAAAAATGAAAATAAAATTCTTTTGGCTGCACTTCAATGCGTGGGACAGTGATGATCATCACTGAAGAAAACGAAGACATCTGGGTTTTCTCCCACCCGAAGTGAGTGTGGGGCACTAGGGGAGAGATTGGTCTGAGGTACCCAGGATGTAGAGCTAAGTATTAAGAATGGAGTCTCCAATGTGGATTCTCCCACTGTTCTGCTCTGTGGCCTCCAATTTGGGGTAAGAGCACAGGGGTACCCCCAAGGACCTGGCCAACCCATCTGTTTGGTCTCCACTTGCTCTGCTCATTTTAACATTACTGAATACCTCATCTGGGCCAGGCCCTAGCTCAGTGTGGAGGAGCCAGAAAGTGATAAGAAACCACCCAGGGCTTCAAGATACCTACAGAGATCATATAAATACATCCAGGACACGGTGCTATTAGAGAGGCAGGGAAGGCTCCCCCAACTGTTAACAGCTGTTACCTCTGAGGGAGCTGGACTAAGGGGAGGCTTACTTTTATTTTATTTTTTTTTTACTTATATAATGTTCAAAAAGGTTTTACAACAAGTCTCCTTCCAAAATCTGAGATCCCAACCCCACCCCAGCTGTTGCTGAAGCTGTCCTTTTTGGAATAGGGAAGGGGGCAGAACCCAGGCAGCTGAGGGGTTTCTCTTCTTTTGTCCAGGGGTTTGGGGAATATTGGAGCTGGAAGAACAAATATACTCTCATCTCCGTATCAACAACTAAGTTTTAACAGTAGCTTACGCACCATGCGCTGTTTTAAGAATTTTGCACGTATTCGTTCATTTTAATCTCACTCATAAGGTAGTTATTATTATCACACCCATTTTTTTGGATGAGAAAAATGAGGCACAGAGAGGTAAACCTTGCCCAAGATCACCAGGCTTCATCTTTCTGGCAACAGCTCTCTTGACTGTCCATTCCCTGGAGTAGGGGAAGGGTTGAATCTCACTCCCTCCCAGCCAGAGAAGTCTTTCCTCCCCTAAATCACTAGACACGTCCTATAACACCTGCCACCTGGGCAGCTTGTGCAGGGGCGGGGTTCCTGCCTCTTCCCAGACGGTAATGGGCAAATTCAAGGAGTTCTTCCCAGGCCCCCAGGGCACAAGCCCCTTTGCTCCCTGAGTGAGGAACCCCAGCCAGCATTAGGACAACTGCCTAGGCCAGTAGAGTTACAGACCTCTCCCTGCCTGCCCAGAACCAGGGATGGGTCTGCTAGACCCTGGGCTACTTCAGCTGCCTGCAGAACACCTGCTCTTCCATGAAGCCTTCCTGGACTTCCCCAGCAGTCATCTGCCATCTCCAAGGCCATACTGAGAGCATCTTCCAAGTGGCTCACTCAGTACCTAACACGGCTTCCTCTAGTTGAGGCAAGTGGGGGCTACTCTTCGTTGCAGTGCGAGGGCTTCTCATTGCGGTGGCTTCTCTTGTTGCGGAGCACGGGCTCTAGGCCCTCGGTCTCAGTAGTTGCCGCACGCGGCCCTAGAGCACACAGGCTTCAGTAGTTGAGGCGCGGGGGCTCAGTAGTTAGGGCGCATAGGCTTAGTTGCTCTGCGGCATATGGGATCTTCCCGGACCAGGGATTGAACCTGTGTCCCCTGCATTGGCAGGTGGATTCTTAACCCCTGCGCCACCAGGGAAGTCTCCAAGGACCTTTTAAAATTGGTCTACACCCGAAGCAGTGAATGCTACATCCAGGTGCAAAGATGTGCAGTGACAAGTGTACAGGTGAATGGACATGCCTCCCTTCTGCCTCCTTTGAGCACCCAGGGTTGGAAATCTTGCCACTTGCAGATAGTGAGACATCCACACACCTCACAAGAGCACAGAGCCTGTGGCCTTTCACACCCCCAGCCATGTCAGCCCAGAAACATCTGCTGCCAGACAAGGCAAAAATCCTGCACCCAGCCCTCACGTCTGGGTTATATGCTTTGAAGTTCTTGTTAGACCAGTACCAGGCTGCTCTCCCCTTATCAGCATCTGTGGTGTAGGGCCCAAGGGTTTTCCATTTGTGTCCACTAAGGTGGGCCTCACCAGGCCCTACCAAGCTCTCTCAGCATCACTGGGCTTGGTTGACTCTCTCACCTGCAGAATTCTTTTCCCTTGGCCTCTTAAGATCCAAGGAATGGCTCCACTCACCAAACGAGCTCCACTCCTCCTTCAGACCTCAGCTTGCACGTCACTTCCTCCTGACACCCTCAGATGTTCTCATTATAGCCCATCTCTCATGTCATTGTTAGTCATTGTTTAATAGGCCAATTTCTGCCATAGCCTGAAAGCTCTATGAAGGTAGGAGGCGAGTGTTTATCACTCACCACCCTATCCTCTGAGCCTACTTGTCTCTTATCAGTAAATACTTGTTGAATGAATGAATACGAGAACACCCATTACCACTTCATTGAATGTCTGCAAGTTGCTTTACCTACATTATTTCTAATCTTTGTAACAAGCTAAGTATTATTTTATCCTCTTTTTTTATAACTGCAGAAACTGAGGCTCTGAGAGGCTAAGTGACTTGCTCCAAATGATCAAGCAAGTAAATGTCCCCTTTCCACTGCCCATAGCAGGGCCAGCCTCTGCTCCTGGTCTCACCGTGACTCACCTCACCTTCTCCAGGTAATTGTCAGAGTCAGAATAGGACCAGGGCAAGACTTGGCTTACAGGGCACAAGAGGCTCCTATTCCCCTCGTCTCCTGGGCACCCCAAGCCTTCAACCACACTCCAAACCTCTGTTATAATGCACATCCCTGTGAGGGGGGAGGAGATCCCTAACCTGGAAGCCATTCTTTAACAGCTTATTTCTCCTGGGTAGTGGAGATGGCAAGAATACCCTGGTTTTCTGGTAGCTTTACAATAACAGCATTTTTGCATGGTTGTCTCATTTTATTCTCGCCAAACCAGCAGTGCTAGCTCACTGAATAGAGGGCGGTAGAGGTCCAGGTAGGTGAATGGAGTTTGGGTCAAATCAACCAGGGATTAAATAGTGACACTCCTATCTTGATGGCAGGCCAGCCAGGGAACTTTGCCTCCTGCTTTCTTGCATGCCTCAGACCTGTTCATGGTCCCAGTGTGGGGACAGATCATTAGAAAGTGGTGAGCAACTGACTCCTGGCAGCCATTGCTGTTTCATCCTAATCAGACTCATAGAAAGCTTACATATGCTGGAAGTTAAGAGGGTTTTCCAACCATGCTCTTAGGAAGGGCAGGATATTTGCCCCACTTTATAGATGAGGAAACTGACACCCAGGGAGGAGAAGTGACTTCCACAGTCTCAGCACTAATTAATGATACAGTCATAGGGATTGGAATCAGACTTTCCGATTCCAGGGCAAGGCTCTCTCTTCCACGTCCACAACCCCCGGTGTTGGGGATCAGCATGACGGTGGCCCACCAGAATCCAAGCAGCAGACCGCTGTGGAGGATAGAGACACTGCTGCCCAGCGGTGCCCTAAGGGGCCGCCCCTCATATTCAACAGTCCATCCATGATACTCCTGGCACTGTCAAAGCCAAGCAGGTGCCATTCTCTGCCTCCACCGGTTTCTCCACATCAAAGCTTGAAGTTCATTCTTCGGATGGTCGCGGAAGAGAAGAAACCCTGGAGAGCGGCTGAAACTCCCTTCTTGGGTAAGTGGATGCCGACTTAGCCCACAGAAAAAGCAGGTTTGAAAACGTGTTTGATGTCTGGTTGCTGCATTTGGTGATGAACTCAGTCCCAGGGACAACTGAGACAGGCCGTAACCCCCCCTTCCCCCTCCGTACCCCAACCGCATACTGGTTTCTGCCGGTCAGTCTGGTGGCTCCAGCCTCAGAGACACCGCCTCAAACCTCCAGCAAGCAGGAAAGGGGAGTGCGCAAGCGCACTGTTGACAACTCCCGCCACCTCGGAGCAGTACACTGTTACTTAGGAAACAGCCAATCAGCCATGCGGGCGGTGACCAATGGCAAGCGCCGATGAGCCGACCCGGCTAATTTGAACACTCCGCGCGGACCGGAGGTTGGCGCCGGTCGGGTGCTTGGGGGGCGGCGCTCTCCGGTAGTCAGGGTTTCCTGTCTGCTGCGGCGGGACCCGGCAGCGAGGAGCGACACCAGCGGCGTGGAACCGACGAAGGGTAAGCGCTGGCCCACGACGGAGGCGGCCCCGCGGGCTCCTGCGCTCAGGTCTGGACGGGCGGACCCAGCTGCTGACGGCGGCGGAAGCCGGAGCCCGGCCTCTTTTGTGCGGGACACGGAGGTGCAGCGTGAAGACCCATCAGGTCCCGGGCGGTCCCTTCCGAACAGGGTGGGCGGAGGTGCGGGGAGAAGGCCCTTCCTTCCACACCTGCACGGGAGATCGGGAGCCTCTGCTTATTTGTACAGGACCTAGACTGGGCCCTCAAGTCTGCACCCGGGCCCAGCCCTCTGTACATCCGCTCTGGGAAAGGTACCCCTGCTCATACGTAAGAAAGAATTGGGTCCTCCCGCGCACTAGAACTGGAGACGTGGGACTCTCTGCACATCTGTAAGGAGTAGCTAAGACCCTCGCTGCACATCTGTGCAGAACTGATTGCAGAGCTGTGCCGGGGGCCGTAACTTAGTTACTGGGGAACCCAGTAAATATTTGATTGAATAAAGGAAAGAATGAAAGAAGATCTGCATTACGGAAAACCAGGTCTTCTGCTACTGTTCCTAGGATGCCTTTCCTCTTAGCTTTGACCCTTTAAGGTACTGAAGTGACACAGGAAAGATAAGCCTGGTCTGTGTCAAGGAAAATAGGGGATTTTACTGCAGATGTTGGTTCTTCTGGTAGGGGGCAAAATGCTAGTATGTCATATCAATTCTAATAATGATGGCTAACATTTATTGAGCACTTACCAGGTTTGAGTTAACTCATTTAATCCTCACAACAACCCAATGGAATAGATACTAATATTTACATTTTACAGGTTAAGAAACAGAGAAGTTAAGCCTAGCTAAGAGGAGAACATCCACAAAACTTTTCTGTATGAGCTTCTTGTGGATATTACACTGCTTTCTCCAGTCTTATCACTATTCTCTTTCCTCTCCAGTCACACAGTCCATGCTTCAAACAACTACCAAATTATCCAGTCCTTCTCTGCCTATTTCATGATTGAATTCCCCCACCATCAGAGAGAGATTTTAAAGTGTCTCAATTTGTTGGTTTTATATTAACCAACCCAGCTCCATTTTATACCTTTTTTTTAAAAAAAGTATGCCAGTAGCATATTTTTAGAGATCTTAATAAAAATTGTCTCTATCTGGCCACAGAGCAAATCTAAACAGTTATCAGAGTATTGTACAAACCATATTCTATTTCCACAAGCAATTAAGTTTAAAATACAGAAGAAAAAGAAACAAACCCACGTTTGGATTTTTAAAAAAAAAAATTTAAATAACTCAGTCAAATAGGATATCATTATTCTAATTAAAATGTAATTAGCATGAAACAGTGAAAATGCTATTTATTAAATGTGGGGAATGCAGTTAGAGAATACTTAGAGGGAAATTTGTAGTCTTAAAGGCTTACATTAGAACATGTATTTTTTCAAGCTGAAAGTGAGGCAAATATTCAATTTTAATAAGATAGAACAGAACAACAGAATTAAAGTGTAGAAAATAAAAGAAGTTAAGAGCAAAAATTAATGAAATAGAATTTTCCTATATAATATAGATGATTAACTTAGCCAAAAGCTGTATCTTTGAAAAGACTAATAAAAAAGTGAGACCTCTGGTAATATTGATTAAGAAAAAAAGAAAAGAAACATGGAAAAATGACCTTAGGAATGAAAATAGGGACATAACTTTGGTTACTGAAAGATTAAAAGAGAGAGAAAGACTTCAATGGGAAATCTTTTTGATGATGTTTTTGGGCAATTTTCTAGGAAAAACAACTTACCTAAACTGATTCAAGAAGCTATGGAAGGGACTTCCCTGGTGGTGCAGTGGTTAAGAATCCGCCTGCCAATGCAGGGGACACGGGTTCGATCCCTGGTCCGGGAAGGTCCCACATGCCACGGAACAACTAAGCCCGTGTGCCACAACTACTGAAGCCCGCATGCCTAGAGCCCGTGCTCCGCAACAAGAGAAGCCACCGCAATGAGAAGCCCGCGCACCACAACAAAGAGTAGCCCCCACTCACCGCAACTAGAGAAATCCCACAAGCAGCATTGAAGACCCAACACAGCCAAAAATAAATAAAATAAAATAAATAAATTTAAAAAAAAAGAAGCTATGGAAATTTTGAACAAACCTAGGACTACTGAAGAAACTTAATTAGTTTAAAATCTACCTTCAGGGCTTCCCTGGTGGCGCAGTGGTTGAGAATCTGCCTGCCAATGCAGGGGACACGAGTTCGAGCCCTGGTCTGGGAAGATCCCACATGCCGCGGAGCAAGTGGGCCCGTGAGCCACGATTACTGAGCCTGCGCGTCTGGAGCCTGTGCTCCGCAACAAGAGAGGCCGCGATAGTGAGAGGCCCACGCACCGCGATGAAGAGTGGCCCCCGCTTGCCGCAACTAGAGAAAGCCCTCGCACAGAAACGAAGACCCAACACAGCCAAAAATAAATAAATAAATAATTAAAAAAAAAAAATCTACCTTCACACACATCAAAAAACCCACCAAAAATATACAGGCAATTGAAATGATTCTAATCTTACAGAAACTCTTCTAAAAAAAAAGAAAGAAAGGAAGAAAACATTTTCAGTCTATTTCTGGGGGGGAGGCGGGGTGCCGGGCAGCATGCAGGATCTTAGTTCCCTGACCACGGATCAAACCCGTGTCTCCTGCAGTGGAAGCTCAGAGTCTTAACCACTGGACCGCCAGGGAAGTCCCCAGTCTATTTTGTGATACCAAAAATGAGGCAAAGAAAATTTCAAGCCAATCTCTTTTATAAATGTAGTTGTAAAAATCTTAGATAAAATACTAGCAATCAGAAGCCAGTGATGTTTTTTTTTTTTTTTAATTAATTATTTATTTATTTATGGCTGTGTTGGGTCTTCGTTTCTGTGCGAGTGCTTTGTCCAGTTGCGGCAAGCGGGGGTCACTCTTCATCGCGGTGCGCGGGCCTCTCACTATCGCGGCTTCTCTTGTTGCGGAGCACAGGCTCCAGACGCGCAGGCTCAGTAATTGTGGCTCACGGGCCCAGTTGCTCCGCGGCATGTGGGATCTTCCCAGTCCAGGGCTCGAACCCGTGTCCCCTGCAATGGCAGGCAGATTCTCAACCACTGCGCCACCAGGGAAGCCCCAGTGATGTATTTTTAAAAAATGCATTATGACTAAATTGGGTTTATCCCAGGAATGTGAGAATAGTTTAACAATAGAAGATCTATTAATACAATTTACACATTTACAGATTAAAGGAGAAAACATATGCCATTAGGTACAGAAATAGCATTCAATAACCATTTATGATTTTTTTCAGTGGTAAACTAGAAATAGAGGTAAATTTCCTTAAACCAACAAAGAGCAAAATGAAAGCAGGAAAGAGACAAGATTGCTCACTATTGCTGCTTTCAGTATTGTACCTGAGGTCCTAGCCAGAGCTATAAGACAAGAAAAATAAATAAAATTGATTAGAAAGGAATAAACAAAACTATCATTAGTTACAGCCTTATGATTGTCTATTTATAAAACAAAAGAACACAGCTCCTTCCTCTTTGCTACCACCCATAGAAAGAAACAGCCATCTTTGGATGTTTTTCTGTGGGTACTAAGGTGAGGGGAATTAAGAGCTACAAAAGCCCAGGTAGAAGGCAGAGCAGGCTAGGATGAAGAGTAGCGCCTCTGATGACAGAACAAAGTCAAGTTCTGGCCTTGCTACTTACCATCCATGAGACAATTTCCTTCCTGAGCCTCAGTTTCCTTTGCAGAGTAGGGATGTAACAAATGTATCAATAACTGCAGAATGAGATTGCTGTGAAAGATAAACAAAACACTTGTAAAGCACTTAGCATAGTGCCTGACACAAAGTAAGTGCTCAATAAATGTTAGCTATAATTGTAGTTATTTTTAGGCTTTTGGCTTCAGACTGCTTTTCTCTGGCCTCTATTCATTCATAGGACAAATATTATACAGCATCTACTGCATGCTGGATCTGGCTCCTAGGATCTGGGGTGCACAGACCATATCAGAAGAGGGTCCTGCTCTCTTGGAGCGTAAGGACAAGAAACACAGTGTATGATTGTTGTGAAGGAGCAATGAAGGGGACCACAGCAACCGCTATATAAAAGTACAACACCCAAGGGCTAGGCACTTTCCCTGCCTTCCGAGCTCCCAATGTCTGCAGGCAGACCCCCCTCAAGTCCTCAAAAATTCTTCTCCAGGGGCTTCTGAGCATCTTGGGCTTGTTCTCTCTGTCCCTGTGAGGATGGGCAGAGGAGGCTACCCTGAAAACAACTGAATCTTGGCTTCCCAGCCTCGGCTCCGCAGCGAACTAGCCTCCGGGTTTTAATGAGCTGCCCCAGGTTAGAAACAGGACATGACTGTGGCTGGCTCAGAACCCTGAAGATCTTATTAAAGAATCATCTCCCTTGTACTTTGGGCTGAAAAGCTCTTTCCAACCGAGGATCAAAGTAAACTTGACAAACGTTCTCTCATTAATCTCCCATCCCCCTGGGGCAGGAGCAGATTGGTAGCTGTTCTTTCTGGCTCTCGAAGGCAGATGATGTGACATCAACGTGGTGTGGCTGGTGGAAAGACCTCCCCACCAGTCAGAGGCAAAGCAGAGACCAGGACCCAGGTGTCCTAACTGCGGCCATGCCAAGTGTCACCCTACCCGCCCCCACCTCCCATCCCACACCCTCAGCACTGTCTCAGGGAGAAGGAAAACATCTCATTAGGCAAACAGTCGGCCTCACTGGCCCTCAGGAGGCAGAGAGGAGGGAACTGTAAAGGTTAGGCGCACTCCGCTGCCAGTGCCCTTTTTAATTTCCTGCTTTGAATGTTAAGCTGCTCTGTAGCTCCAACTCAGCTAATACAGTGTAGGCTCAGATGGTGGGACCAGGCACCCTCTGCCTTCACTTTCCTGGTCACAAGAGTGGGGTTCCTGGGAATTCCCTGGCGGTCCAGTGGTTAGGACTCCATGCTTTCACTGCCGAGGGCCGAGGGGTTCGATCCCTGGTCAGGGAACTAGGATCCTGCAAGCTGTGAGGCGCAGCCAAAAAAAAAAGAGTGGGGTTCCCTGGGGGTGGGATTGCGAGGATGGGAGACAGGAATTCTGAGTGTTGAAAATCAGGTCTAGTCTATTTATCCGAAAGCGTTTGCAGCATACATAATGCTAGTTACATAAAAGGGATTATAATTATTATAGAAACATAAGGGACTATTACAACAATGTGATCATGAGTGTGTAATATATAACGTCATTACACGGCAGTATAGCAGGCTCTATGGTCAGACTGCCTGGGTTGGAACCAGGATTCATCACTTACTACCACTGGGATCTTGGGCAAGTTGCTTAACCCTCTCTGTCTCAATTTTCTCATTGAAAAATGAGTATTATAATAATAATATCTATCACGTGGGGTCGTGATGGGGTTGAAAGGAGGTGAAACGTGTAAGGCGCCTAGAACAGTCCCTGACAGAGTGGGCACTTACCTGTTATGTTTATTATTATGATGAGCTGATTGCTGGGACAGGAATAGAATTAATTACACACAAGTAAAAAGATGATTATTGGTCGACATCTCTCCTTTGTTTTGTGTGGGGAAGAAATTAAGAAGTTTGGGGGTGAAGGACAGGAGTTTGAAATCAACTCAATTCTGCCTCATTCCCCAAGGAAAAAATGAGTTGTTTGCTGGAGTTTTAGGTAGAAATCCCATGTTTCTTTGCTGAATGACCCTGGTAATTGTGACCCATCAGTGGGACCTCATCTTTCCTAGGAAAGCATTCATCTATTCCTATCCCCCAGGAACAGTCCCCTGTTTCTTACCCCTGTTAACATATCCCTAGACTTGGGCTGAACTTTTCCAAGATATCTGTGACTACTGCATTCCAGAAATTCCATCTCTACCTTTGGTAGGCTGGCTTGAAGGTGAAATGAAAGGCGAGAGAGGTCTGAGGGGAATTCAAGAGAGAATAGGTAAATAAGCTTTTGGGACTACTACCAGGGCAATATTAGGAAATCTACCCATGTCACCCTCTACATTAACACACTAAAGAGGAAACACTGTGTGATCATCTCAGCAAGTGCCAAAAAAGCATTTGATAAAATTTAGCACCCATTCCTAATGGGTAGTGGTGGGTGGGGAACTAAATATAGAATAGCTAAAAATAGAAAGTAACTGTTATTATTTGCAAACTGTATCATCATTTAATTGAAAAATCTAAGAGAATCAATGACCATCTGTTAGAACTAATAAGGGTGTTCAACAATGTGGCCAGATACAAGATCTGCATACAGAAATCAGTAGCTTTCCTATGTTCTGTCAAAATGAATTAGAAAATGTAATTTTAAAAAGAGCTTATTTACAATATAACAAAGACTGTACAGTAACTAGTAATAAACCTATGAAGAAATGTACAAAACTCATGTGAGGAAAACAATAAAATTTTACTGAAGATTATAAGGTTGTGAATAATGAAAAGAGATACAATATTCCTAGATGGGAAGACTTCATACTGTAAAGATGCCAATTCTCATATTAATCTATAAATTCAAAATAATCCCAATTAAAATCTTAGCAGGATTTTTCATAGAATCAGCTTCATAAGCTGATTCTAAAATCATGCACAAGACAAGATGCCCAAGAATAGCCAAGAAAAAGAACAATAAGGTGATATATTATAGAACCACAATAATTACAACGAGTTATGGGAAAAGGAATAGACATTTCAGTAGATCAGAATGGAGACTCACAAAACAAATTCATGTTTATATGAAAATTTAGTTATGTTAAATGTGGCATTTAAATTAGTGGGGGGGACTTCCCTGGTGGCCCAGTGGTTAAGAATCCGCCTGCCAATGCAGGCGACATGGGTTCGAGCCCTGGTCCAGGAAGATCCCACATTCCGCAGAGCAACTAAGCCCATGCGCCACAACTAACGAGCCCACGTGCCACAGCTACTGAAGCCCGCTTGCCTAGAGCCCATGCTCCGCAACAAGAGAAGCCACCTCAATGAGAAGCCTGCGCACCGCAACGAAGAGTAGCCCCCGCTCGCCACAACTAGAGAAAGCCCGCGCACAGCAACGAAGACCCAATGCAGCCAAAAATAAATATAAATAAATAAATAAAATTTTATAAATAAATAAATTAGTGGAGAATGAATGCACTATTTAATAAATGATCTTAAGATAGTTGCCTGCCATTTGGAAAGAAAAGATATTTAGGAATATCCTCATATCATTCACACACACAAATAAATTCCATCTGGATAAAGATCTAAATGTAAGAAAGGAAAAGTATTAGAAATATAAGAAAAGTGTTTATTATTTTAGGGAAGGAACGTCTTCTTAAATATGACATAAAAACAATAAAAAAAAAGGTTGACACATTTGACCATTTGAAAATTGGAAACTTCAGTATGGCCAGAGTAGGATTTTTCTTCAAGAATGCATGGTTGCTTTGATGCCAAGAATAATATCAAATAATTTACCACATCAACAAAATAAAGGAGAAAAAACATGTAAACATATCAGAAGATGCTGCAGGAGCATTAGATAAAGTTCAAGACATTCCTGATAACAACTCTGAGTAAAATAAGAACAGAGGAAATTACTAATATGATAATGACTATTTGTCCAAAATCAATATCTAAATAGTGAAGCAGGGCTTCCCCAGTGGCACAGTGGTTGAGAATCCGCCTGCCAATGCAGGAGACACGGGTTCAATCTCTGGTCCGGGAAGATCCCACATGCCGTGGAGCAACTAAGCTCGTGTGCCACAACTACTGAGCCTGTGGTCTAGAGCCCGTGAGCCACAACTACTGAGCCCGCATGCCGCAACTACTGAAGCCCATGTGCCTAGAGCCCGTGCTCCACAACGAGAGAAGCCACTGCAATGAGAAGCCCGCGCACCGCAACGAAGAGTAGCCCCTGCTCGCCGCAACTAGAGAAAGCCCATGCGCAGCAACAAAGACCCAACACAGCCAAAAATAAATAAATAAATAAAATAAATTTTAAAAATAAATAAATAAATAGTGAAGCACTAAAGCCATTTCCTTTAAGATCAAAAACACTACAGGGGGACTTCCCTGGTGGCGCAGTGGTTAAGAATCCGCCTGCCAATGCAGGGGAGACGGGTTCGAGCCCTAGTCCAGGAAGATCCCGCATGCCGCGGAGCGACTAAGCCCATGCGCCACAACTACTGAGCCTGCGCTCTAGAGCCTGCAAGGCACAACTACTGAGCCCACGTGCCTAGAGCCCGTGCTCCACAACAAGAGAAGCCACCACAGTGAGAAGCCCACGCACCACAACAAAGAGTAGCCCCTCGCTCGCTACAACTAGAGAAAGCCCACGTGCAGCAACAAAGACCCAACACAGCCAAAAATAAATAAATAAATAAATACATTTATTTATTTTTAAAAAACAATACAGAGATGCCTATTATCATTCAACATTGTTTTGGAAGTTCTAGGGAATACAGTAGACAACATATGAAATATTTGGTATAAGTATGGAGAAGAAAAGGTAAAAAAAATTATTTTCTGATACATAATTGTATACTCAGAAAACTCAATAAGCTCTAATAAAAAGCACTTAGAGTCAATAAGAGAGTTTGAGGGAATTCCTTGGTGGTCCAGTGGTTAGGACTACGCACTTTCACTGCTGAGGGCCCATGTTCAATCCCTGGTGAGGGAACTAAGATCCCACAAGCCTCGTGGCACGGCCAAATAATAATAATAATAATAATAATAATAATAATAAAAATAAGAGAGTTTGAGGGTGGTGGGTATAAGGCAAATAAATAAAAATCAATCATGTTTCAGGATTTCCCTGGTGGCGCAGTGGTTAAGACTCCGCGCTCCCAATGCAGGGGGCCCGGATTCGATCCCTGGTCCGGGAACTAGATCCCACATGGGTGCCGCAACTAAGAGTTTGCATACCACAACTAAGGAGCCAAGTAAGGAGCCCGCCTGCCACAACTAAGACCCAACACAACCAAATAAATAAATAATTTTTTTTTTTAATCAATCATGTTTCTCCATATTAGCACCTGGAAATAGGGAAGGTGTTCCATTCATAAGAGCAATAAAGTACTTAAGAATTGTATTAAAAGGACAATTATAGAAACTATCTGAAGATATAAAAAATACATGAACAAATAGAAAGGTAATAGCCATGTTCTTGTATGTAAACATTTAATATAAAATAAATATGTAAATTTAATATAATTCTGATTGTAATCCCAATAGGTTTTTTCTGCGGGGGGGTTCTGGGATGGGGATGGAATTGATAAAATGTTCTTAAAGTCGAATAGAATAAATGACTGAAAATAGCCAAGAGAATCATGAAAAAGAAAGCTGGGGTTGGGAGGGGTGTCTTGCCTTGCTAGATAAGAAGCAACTGTAAAGGAATGGAGTGGAAACTGTGGTGCTGCCACAGGAATAGACAGATTAGTGGAACATAATAGAAAGCCCAGAATAGGCCTCCGAAAAAAATACAGTCATTGGATATGACAAAGATGGTCTTTCAGATGAGAAAGATATTTGTCAGTAATTGGTGCTGGCATCAATATTCTCTTGAGGTATAAAATGGAACTGAGCTGTTGAGGAGGAGGTGGGAGAAGGCCCCTGAGTGCTAGGCTGAGGGCACCTGGTCAGGCCTGGGACAGATTGGTCCTCATATCCATCATGTCTCCGCCCAGGTGTTGCCATGGTGATGGCGGTGGAAAACAGCATGGTGCAGGTCGTGGTGCGAGTGCGGCCCCCCACCCCGAGGGAACTGGAGAGTCAGCGGCGGCCTGTGGTTCAGGTGGTGGATGAACGGGTGCTGGTGTTTGACCCTGAGGAGCCCGATGGGGGCTTCCTTGGCCTGAAATGGGGCAGCGTCCATGATGGCCCCAAGAAGAAGGGCAAAGACCTGACGTTTGTCTTTGACCGGGTCTTTGGTGAGGCGGCCACCCAACAGGACGTGTTCCATCACACCACCCACAGCATCCTGGACAGCTTCCTCCAGGGCTACAACTGCTCAGGTGAGCCCGTCTCCCCCTCTGCTGGGCACTGGTTGAGGAGGGCTCCGGCCGTGCATTCTCTGTGGGCCCCCCATTCATTCTTCTCGTGTGTGGGCCACTCCACTGGGCCACGGGATACAATAGCAGATCAGGCAGACAGCGTTCCTGTATTCGTGAGGCTTACAGTCTAGAACTGGGAGAAAACACATCACAAAATCACACCCACAAGTGTGTGGTTAAAAACCAAGATAAGGGGCTTACCTGGTGGCGCGGTGGTTGAGAATCTGCCTGCCAATTCAGGGGACACGGGTTCGAACCCTGGTCTGGGAAGATCCCACATGCCGTGGAGCAATTAGGCCCGTGAGCCACAATTACTGAGCCTGCGTGTCTGGAGCCTGTGCTCCACAACAAGAGAGGCCACGATAGTGAGAGGCCCGCGCACCGCGATGAAGAGTGGCTCCCGCTTGCCGCAACTAGAGAAAGCCCTCGCACAGAAACGAAGACCCAACACAGCTAAAAAAATAATAATAATAAATAATAATATCCCCTAATATGCTGATTTATTAAAAAAAAAAAAAAACCAAGATAAGTGATATGAGGGAAAATTGTGGGCCTTCCACAGAGGAAGCTACCCAGGCTGGAGAAGGCTTCCCTGAGGAAAGGATAAACTCCCACCCATAGTGGAGACCCCTTTGCCCTCAAATCCACAAGCCTACAGGGGCACCAGGAATGGACACGGAGAACTCAACAGCTGGGAACGTAGGGGATGTGGGTGGGTGGGAGGGAGCAGTGGAACCGCGCATGTGGAAGGAAGGAGCGGGGCTCGGGGAGAAGGGAAGGGCTGACCGGATGGAAATGCACTGGGGGAGCCCCTAGAGAAGGTGGATCTGGCCCTGCCGCCACCCTACTCCCTACTCTGTCTTCTGTAGTGTTTGCCTATGGGGCCACTGGGGCCGGGAAGACACACACCATGCTGGGAAGAGAGGGGGACCCCGGCATCATGTACCTGACCACCATGGAACTGTACAGAAGGCTCGAGGCCTGCCGGGAGGAGAAGAGACTCGAGGTGCTCATCAGCTACCAGGAGGTAGGGCTGTTTGCACCCCAGGACTGGGCGGCCCCATCCCTCATTCTCACAACCACCTAAAGAGGGAGTTGGGTGGAGTAAGCAGGAGGGGGAGAGGGTGGTAGGGAGTGGGCGGACGGGGGCCCAGAGGGTGGACACAGCTCCAAGAGAGACTGTGTGTGAACTGACCCCGCCTGTCCTACTCATCATTTGACATCATCCAGCAAGGTGCCACTCACCACGGCGTGTCTCATCATGCTTCCCTGACCCAGCAACTCAGCTCTCCCCAGCCCCTAGGGGAGAGGCTTCTTGAGCAGCCTCTCCCTCAGGTCTCTCCCTGGCTTCCTTTCTCCTCAGGTGTACAATGAGCAGATCCACGACCTCCTGGAGCCCAAGGGGCCCCTTGCCATCCGTGAGGACCCCGACAAGGGGGTGGTGGTGCAAGGACTTTCCTTCCACCAGGTAAGGGGCTGGGCTCAGGTGGGACGAGCAGCCCCACTGGTCCTCCGGGATCCCCTCACCGGGCAGTTTGGGGATGTCTTGGATCCTGCTGGGGCAGTGGTGGTGATAGCAAGGGGGTAACATTGGTCCTGAAGAGCAGCCCTTCTCTTGGGGGAAAAGTCCCCACTGGGGAGACCACAGCCCCCTTCCTGCACATCTCCTCTGTAGCCGACCTCAGCTGAGCAGCTGCTGGGGATGCTGACCAGGGGGAACCGTAACCGCACGCAGCACCCCACTGACGTCAACGCTACGTCCTCCCGCTCCCATGCCATCTTCCAGGTGAGGAGGGGTCACAGGCCAGGGCCTGAAGCTGGAGCTCCTGGTGCCCAGTGCCCCCTCACCCCTGCCATCTGCCCCCAGATCTTCGTGAAGCAGCAGGACCGGATCCCAGGTCTGACCCAGGCCCTTCGGGTGGCCAAGATGAGCCTGATTGACCTGGCTGGCTCGGAGCGGGCGTCCAGCACCCACGCCAAGGGGGAGCGGCTGCGGGAGGGAGCCAGCATCAACCGTTCGCTGCTGGCCCTCATCAACGTCCTCAACGCCCTGGCCGACGCAAAGGTAAAGCTACACGGAGCCAGGCTCCTCCCCGGGACAGCGACCCAGTGCCTGAGCCAAGGGTCCCTCCCTCCAGCCCTGGGCCAAAAGCTATCAAGTCTAAATTTCCTGGTGGTCCAGCGGTTAGGACTCGGTGCTTTCACTCCAGTGGCCCGGGTTCAATCCCTGGTCAGAGAACTAAGATCCTGTAAGCCCAGCAGCGGGGTCAAAAAAACAAAAACAAAACAAGCAAACAAACAAAAAAAAGCAAAGGCTACCGAGTCTAGCCTGGGTCTGTGTAGTCCAGACACTCACTCCACGCCCACCCACTGTCCCCAGGGCCGCAAGTCTCACGTGCCCTACCGGGACAGCAAGCTGACCCGCCTACTCAAGGACTCCATCGGGGGCAACTGCCGTACGGTGATGATCGCTGCCATCAGCCCCTCCAGCCTGGCCTACGAGGACACTTACAACACCCTCAAGTATGCCGACCGGGCCAAGGAGATCAAACTCTCGGTGCGTGCCAGCTGGGACGGCCACCCTGGAGCGGGGGTGTAGGGGTGTCGGGGGAGCCCCCAGGCTGGGAGGAGGAGGGGACAGGACCCACTGGCTTCCTCTGGTACCTGGAGCAAGCGTTCCCGCAAGGCCGAGGGAAGAAGTGACAGAGTCCTCGTCCTTAAAATATCACAGCACTGGGATGATTGAGGCAGAATCTTCTCAAGAGGGAGGCAACGGAAGGGAGTGGCCGAGTATCAGCCAGTGATCTTTGTCAGGCTTGTTTTTAGCGGCAGGCCCATATTTTTGGCAAAACAACATATAACACAGATAAAAGCAGGGTTGCCCGGTTTCCCCCGCCTCCTCCAGGGAGCCCTGGTGCTCCAGGAGCCACTGCTGCAAAGCCCCTGGCCTGGGGAGAGCATATCGGTCAGGGAGCCGTGGTCTCGGGTTCAAAGGCAAGCTCTCCTCTTGCCACTGGCCTCCCTGTTCCCTCAGTCGTGAGGGTGGGTCTCGGGAATGTGAGTGAGGTGTGCCTAGCGTGGCGTCTGGCCGCTGGAAGTGGTTGCCGAAAGCGGCTTTGAATGAACAAACAGATCTCTCCCCTGTGCCCCCATCTCAGCTGAAGAGCAACGTGATCAGCCTGGACTGTCACATCAGCCAGTACGCCACCATCTGCCAGCAGCTCCAGGCTGAGGTGAGGAGCTGCCTGGGGAGCTTGGCCGGGAGGCAGGGCACCCGGCTCGGGGGCAGGACGGGACCACTGGCGTGCGGCCAGGGCGCTCTGCCTGCCCCTTGCCTCCTGTGCTCACCCGGGGCTCTGAGGGGCTGGGCTGCTCTGTTCCAGGTGGCCGCCCTGAGGGAGAAGCTCCGAGTGTACGAGGCAGGAGCCCAGGCCCCGCAGCAGGACTCCTCACGGTCCCCCAAAGCGGGCCCTCCACATCAACCGTGAGTTCTGTCGCCCCTACGTGCCCCATCCTTTCTCCAGCTTCTGGAGGGCTAGGACTCCTCGCTTCTGTTCTGGCATCTGGGGTTAGGGGTTCCTACTCACTGCCCGGCACACTGATTGTCACTTAGAATGGTCTATGTCAAAGGAGTAAATCACACCCCAGCCTATATAAGCAGCATCTACTCTTCAAAAGAAGGTGCATTTAAGGGGCGGGTGTCATTGTTTCCTAAACCAGAAAATCCCTGACTCCTTCTCCCACCCTCAGCTACTGCCCTCTTGTTACCCAAGCATCCACCCCTTATAGACCTGGAGCCACAGAGATCCTGCTCCCTCCCTGATTTTCCCACCTGCCCCTGCTTCCCGCCTTTCAAACCTCTCCTTTCCCCCTTAGCCTTCCCAGCTGCCCCTCGCCATCCCGCCTCCCCAGCCAGCCCTGCACCCCAGAGCTACACCCAGGGTCGGCAGTCCTTCAAGAGGAGAGCCTGGGGACAGAGGCCCAGGTGGAGAAGGTCGTGGAAGGGAACTCTTCAGACAGGGAGCAGCCCCCAGAGGACAAGGACGAAGGTCCGGCTGAGGAGGTAAGACTTGGAGCTGGTGGAATATTGAAAGAAATGCCCCACCCCCAACTCACAGGGTCCCTTCAGTCCCAGCTTCTCTACCTGGATGTCTTACACCTCAGTCATTAGGAGGCTTTCAGATCCTGCGCAGGAAGAACTAGTCTGTCAGATCCTGTGTGTCTGGAAGTGGGGAGGCTGAGTGTTAACAGAAGGGGAGCAGGGAGGGAGCACGGGGACTGGGAGAGAAAAAGCCCTTACCAGGACCTGGTCGTTCCAGGAGCTGTCATTCCCACTCTAGGAGGAGGGACGGGTTGTAGGAGCTGCTCACGTAAAGCGAGGGAGGCCCTCCTGGGCCCTTGACCTGTGACTCCCTTCCTCTCTAGGTTCCAATCCAGGTGCCAGCACAGAACCTCAAACACCCATTGCCCGGCTCCCCCGACCTGACCCTGCAGCCCAAGCCAGTCGTGGACCACCTCCCACCACAGAACCTGGGCAGGGACCATTCTAAGCAGTAGGTATCTTCTTGCTCCAATGCAGGAGGTGATGGGTTCCAGGCCTCCTGGGGTGGGAGTTGGCGCTAAGTACATCACAAAAGCTCTGTTTCTGCTCTAGTTAAAGAGGCAAGTCTTTTCTCATCAATATTGTCCCTTACCTGCTGTCAACAATTTGATATTATCACCTACTCTGTTTACGTAGCATCCTCTCTATTTATTACTCCGCGTAGCTGGCAGCCCAACAGGAGGGAAGCAAAACACCAAATTCCATCCAGACAGCTGGCAAACACCGAGCTAGGGCAGGGCTGCCTGGGCTAGTGCTTTGCTTTCCAGTCTGAAGGCCAAGCTGCCTGTGCTCAGCAAGGAGACAGCTGCCAGGAGAAGCTGGGCAGCAGCTGAGCAAGGGACAGCTTTCCTGAGTCAGGTGTTCGTCGTGTCTTCATCAACAGATTGACTGCTGCTCTTCTCCTCTGAAGTAAATACAAACCCAAAGAGAAATGGCTTTTGGGCCATTCTTTCCGTGCTTAATAGAGAGGTGCCCCCAGAACATAAATCCCCTGCCACTTAGCTTTGCTGCTGCCAACCCTACACCTCCCTCCCCAGCACGCTTCACACTAAGCAGTGTATTTAAAGCTTCCGGACAGAAGGGCCTGTTTAATTTTATTTCTTGTTGGGGAGTGCCTGTTCCCGACTCAGCAAAAAATGCTGCAGCCTGAGTAATCAGCGGCTCATTATCTGTCTCCTGCTGCCGACTCCCCGGGGCCCTGGAGTGGCAGGGATGCACTGGCGGGATGTCCCCTTGGCCCCCAGGGAACGACCATGGACTCCCACTGATGACTCAGGGTCTCTCTGCCTGGAGTCCCGCGTTGCTAGGACACCAGGGTTCTCATTTCTGCTTTGCCTCTGATTTTGTGGTTTCTGACAAATTGCTTCAAACTTGGCTGCGATTTGGGCATCATGGTCCTTGTTTTCCTTACTTCTTAGAGTTAATAATAGATACTAATAAACTGTGATGGAAGACCCCAAGTATCAGGGGCTGCAGAACATTCTAGATCTTCTCCATGCTTGAAAACAACCTAACAACCAGATAATCGAAAATAATTTTGCTTTGGCCTTAGAATTTAGAATCTTAGACCACCAGGGCACTGAGTAGATTTTAGATTTTCCAGTTCAGTGGTTTTTCAGAATTTTTTTTTAGCCGCAAAGCCCTGTCTTCAATTGAAATCTTATGCTGAGGTCTAATATGTAGAACAGATAAAGCAGAGCTGTTCCATTAAAAATGTCCTCTGATGGGCTTCTTGAAACCTGAATTGAAAACCCATGATATAGACCGACTCCCCTGTCTGCGGGGGCTACACGGCAAGAGGGACAGGACCAGACCTGGGTCATCTGACATCCAGGCCAGTGGTTTTCTCCCCAGACTCCCACTTTTCTCAGTCTAATTTTCATATAATGTGTGGCTCAGGCAGATACAGAATGAGTTTCTGCTGTGTCCTTTTTAATTTATATCCTGCCTTCTTTCAAAAAGGCCTTGAGGCTGCTTTATAAAATGAGTTTGGGTTCCCTGAGCACACACTGAGGACACAGGAGTGGGCTCAGAGATGTCCAGGCAGGTAAATGCTACCCAGGGATAAATGACTGCCATGAATAATCCCCACCGAGAAAACTGTTTATCCTTTTATCATGGGTGTGCCTCACAGAAGGAAAATTTGCTTTCTTAGAATCTAAATTTACAACATCAATAATCACATTACCCTCATAATTTCCTTTATTTAATTTTTTACATATATATTTTTTTAAATAAATTTATTTATTTGTTTATTTTTGACTGCATTGGGTCTTCGTTGCTGCGCGCGGGCTTTCTCTAGTTGCGGCGAGCGGGGGCTACTCTTCATTGCGGTGCGCGGGCTTCTCGTTGCGGTGGCTTCTCTTGTTGCGGAGCACGGGCTCTAGGTGCGCGGGCTTCAGTAGTTGTGGCACGCGGGCTCAATAGTTATGGCTCACAGGCTCTAGAGCACAGGCTCAGTAGTTGTGGCGCACGGGCTTAGTTGCTCTGCGGCATGTGGGATCTTCCCAGACCAGGGATCAAACCCGTGCCCCCTGCCTTGGCAGGCAGATTCTTAACCACTGCGCCACCAGGGGTGTCCTTCGTAATTTCCTTTAAATAGCCCCTCAGTGCATGTGAAGTATGTGTTAATACACACATACTCTTTCAGGATCCCAATCACTAAATAGAAAGAGCAGACTGAATGCATTTTTGAGGGTCTCCTCAGAACCAAGATCAACATGGCCTATCTTATTTAATCTCTTATTATCCTAACAAGGTAGATGGCATTATTATTATTACTATTATAGAAAACAACAGTTAACTAACCTTATAGTGCTGGGTATGTGCCAAGTACTCTTTAAACACTTTATATCTAAGATAACCCATTAGGGGAATTCCCTGGCAATCCAGTGGTTGGGACTCTGTGCTTTCATTACTGAGGGCCCGGGTTCAATCCCTGGTCAGGGAACTAGGATCCGGCAATCTGCCGGGCACTGCCAAAAATTTTTTAAATAAAATAACCTATTTCATCTCCCCAGCAACCCTGTGAGGTGGCTGTGTGTGTTGACCTCATTTTAGGGATGTGGACACTGAGGGTAAGAGGTGATCCAGGGTCACGCAGCTGGGCCGTGTTGGAGCCGGGTTTTGAGCTGTTAGTCTGACTTGAGCCTGGCTCTTCTCTGCTACCTCCCATTGCCCCTCTGGGAAGTGGACTTAAGATCACAGCACTTGTAGGTGGCAGAGCTCAGAGGAAACTCAGACCTTCCGAGTCCAAGGCCACTTAGTGCCCTTTCCCTACTTCCCAAGTACTGTCTTTGTCAGGGGACATGTTGAGTGGGTGAAGCCGCCCACCATTACCGGGGTCATCTCCGCCAGCCTTGGTCTTCAGCACAGCTGGAAGGGTGATGAGGCCGGCCAGGCAGTCCGGGAGGGCCAGTGCACGTGCGCTGCGCACCACACCTGGAGCCCTGGGGCTGGGTCCTCCGGGCAGGTCTGAGGCGGGGTGGGGATCCCCTTCCCTCTGTTCCAGGTTGGCTCTGAGGGTGCTGTGCCTGGCCCAGCGCCAGTATTCCCTGCTCCAAGCAGCCAACCTCCTGACCCCTGACATGATCGCAGAATTCGAGATGCTGCAGCAGCTGGTACAAGAGGAAAACACTGAGCCTGGAGCAGAGGCCACCGGGGAGCCTGGCCCGGCCAGGGGGTCACCTCTGGCTCAGGAGCTACGTTCAGAGTCAAGTGAGTCTCAGCCCTGCTCCGCCTGTCTTCTGGTGCCAAGGGGTGGCTGGGGCCCCGGGTGCTGGGTTATGGTTCGGTCAGAGACTGGACCCCTAGGATCATGGACTTCTGCACAGAGAGGCCCCAGGGGTCACGCAGACCCGAGGAGTCAGGGGCTCCTGCCTGTCCCGTGTCTCTCTCCCCAAATTCTACAAAGTCTCCTTCCTTCTGGCCAATCCCTGATCTCCCCTCAGCACCCTCCTCTCTGCCCAGAGTCTCCAGGATACTCCGGCCCTGTGACCCGGACCATGGCAAGGCAACTGAGTGGCCTCATACACGCTCTCGGGGTCCCACCCAGGCCTGACCGCACCTCAGCTCAGGCATCCCGACGGCCCACAGGGAAGAAAAGGAGGAGACCGAGCCCCTTGGAGCCAGACAGCCCCCCAGGCCCGAAGCCCGGGACCAAACGCCAGCGCCAGTCCCTCTTGCCCTGCCTGAGGAGGGGGACCCCGCCTGAGGCTCGGCTTCCGTGTGGGCCCATCACCCCCACGGGGGGACGGGCCTCCTCCCCCTGCCATTCCCCTCACTTCTGCCCAGCCACAGTCATCAAAAGCCGGGTGCCCCTGGGCCCTTCCGCTCTGCAGAACTGCTCCACCCCTCTGGCCCTGCCCGCACGGGACCTCAACGCCACCTTTGATCTCTCCGAGGAGACCCCCTCAAAGCTGGGCTTCCACGAATGCATTGGCTGGGACAATGTCCCCCAGGAGTTGAACAGGCTGGATCAGCCCTTCATCCCCAGGTGGGTCTCCCTTCTGGCCTCCCAGCAGGGGGGTCAGGGGTCAGCAAGGGACAGAGGTGCTGCCCAGGGGAACGGAAGACAGCACGCTCTTGGAGTTGGGACACTGCATCTCTTTCCCTTTGGTCTGACCAGCATCCAGGCCCAGGAGAGCAGAACGTGCCGTTTCTTTGGAGGCGCTGCTTCTCTCCAGGCCCTGCCTTGTCCATCTACACTTCAAAGCCGCCAGCTCTGTGCTGGTTTGTGACATGCCCATGAGTAGCTCACAGGCGCCCCCTACAGGGAGGGTCAGCAGGGAGGAGGAACTAACATGGGGTGCCCAGCCCACTCTGTTCCTTGGGCCCCATCACTTGGGCCTGGTCTGAGTTCTGTATCCCACTGAGAAATACCTGTTTCTACCACTTCCACCCCAGACTTCACCCTCCAGCCCAGCATCTGGGACTGGGAAGGGCATCCTGAGAAAACTTTATTCAGCATTTTTCAGTGGGAAGATGCTCTCACCCTCGGCTTCTTCCCGCGTGGCAGGGAGGGGGAGCAGCCACCAGCTCAGGACAGTCCAAGGCCGCGAACAAGCAGCAGACTGACCTGGACTCGGGAGGCCGAGGGTGGCAGGCTGCCCACTGCTCCCCCCACCTCTCCCACAGCCCGAACCCCCTCTCAGGATCAGGCTCAGAGCCAGGCAGGTGGAAGGGTGAAACTGTCTGAACTCCAGTTCCCCAGACGCGCCAGAAACTGACACCTGGATGTTCTCCCAGAGCAGGCCTGTCACTCAGCTGTCAGCCCGGGCCGAGTGAGGCAGGGAGAGGAGTCCACCGCTTAGGAGGAAGAAACCTCAGCGGTCATCGTGTCTAACCTCCCTGCCCCGCAAGCCGGGCGCCGGAGCGGGAGGTGCTGGCACCCTTTTCTGGTTCCCTCCTGATGTGCCACCTTCATCCTCCTCCCTCCCCAGCGGACCCAGGCACCTGTTCACCATGAAGGGCCCCGAGCCGGCAACTTCCTTCCCTGGGACCTCAGCTCGCAAGAAGAGGCGCGTTGTGAGGTGAGGCTGGGGAGGTGTGGGAGGAGGAAAAGAAGGAGCCGTCACCAGGGCAGTGGACGCCCGGGCCAACTACAGGCGCTGCGTGTGTCTCTAGACCCCTTGGAGCCAGTAGCAGGGGGTCTTGTGAGCAGGACCAGCGTCTGGTTGTCTGAGGTTCCCTGGGTTCTTACTATTACAGGATTATATTAGAGATGTCTCCCTCCTTCGGTAAAGGCCACAGACCCTCTCTCCATGAGGGGGACATTCAGTGTTCACTGGGTAATCCAGGGAGTGGACTACCCACCCCTCACCTCTACTTCCCTCCCAAACCCCACTCAGCTCCCCTTCCCTCTGCTGCCTCTCCCACCCTCAGGTCCTACTGGTGTTCAGCCTCCCCCTGCTCCCAAGGCTCAGTGTCTAGCTCTTACCCTCCCACCCCCACCGCCCCCCGTAGTCCAGAGGCTTGGCCATGACCTTCCCCCCTTCTTCCTTCCTTCCGTCCCGCAGTTCCTCCATCTCCCGTGGCCACAGCCGCATCGCCCGCCTCCCCAGCAGCACCTTGAAGAGGCCAGCTGGGCCCCTGGCAATCCCAGGTGACTGGCATTTGGGGGCAGGGATGCTCTGGGTCACAGTGGCAGATGGGGACAAGAAGTAGGAGGGGAGGGAATTCCCTGGCGGTCCAGTGGTTAAGACTCGGCGCGTTCACTGCGGTGGCCCAGGTTCAATCCCTGGTCAGGGAACTAAGATCCCGCAAGCCGACAAAAAAAAAAAAATGTAGGCGGGGACAGGTGAGAGGAGGGCATGGGGTACTTCCCAGCACCTCAGGGACCCTGGTGAGAGAGATGGGGGATGGGGTGGGGGAAGGGAACGGTGGGATACAGCCTCACTTTTCTCCTTCCTCCCTGCCTCCCCTCATCTAACTGGCCTGCAGAGCCCCCCTCCAGTCCCCACTCCCCTGGCAACCAGAGGAGCCAGAAGGAACTGTTGGGGGTTGGGGGAACGCTGTCAGCTGGGAGCTGCTCCGCCAAGGTGTCCTGACCGCCCATCCCCTCTTGGTCCCTGGAGCCGCCTGCACCAGGAGCCCTGACCTGCCTTCCTCGGCTCGGAGCAATTAATGCCAACACCCTCTTCCTTTATTAACAGTCCTCCCCCAGACGTTCATTCTGCTACTCGCCCTCTTCATTAACCTCTTGTTACACTCAGCTTCTCAGCGTGTATTTATTCATTTGTGAGTTTTAACATATTGCTATTTTAAAGGGTGCTGCCATCATTCCCCCCTAGTTTATAACACCCTCCTTTTTGGGGGCTTTGCTGCCCACCCGCCATCTAACACAGGGCTCTGCACAGTGATGCCCGCTGTGCAGTTGAGGAGGGGTGAGCATGGGATGGGGGCATGAGGGAGTCCCAGCTTGGCTCTTCCTGGCTTTGAGAGGAAGGCGTCTTCAGCCCCATCCCCCCAGCCTGGAGCAAGAGCCCCAACCCCATGCCACAGTCCTGACGATGATGCAGGTGATGGTGGTGCCTTGATTTCCAAATGAATAGAGTTTATCATTTTTACCCTATTGTAAACAGGATACACACTCCGTGTAAGAAGAAGTATAAACCTTAATGCTACCATCTAGACATAAGAGCTGTTAATACTTGGGTTTATATCCTCTGATCCTTTAGTTCTGCATATATATATATACACATGTATAGATATAGTTTTTTTTATTATAATTATTAATAAACCATCTCCATCCTTGGTGTTTCTCTCTGTACACCTAGGTAGGATAGCAACCCCTTCCTCCTCTTCAAGAAACTTCTGAGTATAAAAAACATCCCCCCTCTGCCTCCTCCTCCATCCTTACAGGTGAGCCCTGTCCCTTACTCTGCAGCCCCACCTTCTGCTAAGGGCCCCTGCTCCTTAGTGGGTGAAGAAGCTATCACCCCTGGAGGCCTGGTCCATCCTCCTACAGCCTGGGTGTGGGTTGCCAGGAGTCCTGTCGTCAGAGAGAGCGTCTTAGTGGTCCCCAGGTCTTACAAGGCTCCAGGCTGAGCCTCCACCTGCTGGAACCCATTGCAATCTTCCTCCCACAGCTCCGAAAGCTCCCCTCCACCCCCGTTCGTGGCTTTCCCCTCCACTCATTCGGATTGTGACAGTTCAACCCAAGCCTACCTCTGTTTCCCCAGGAAGACGTGGCTGGCTGCATGAACGAATGGCATAACCAAAATCCCAGCAGTCTGTGTTTAAATTGCTTCTGAAAACAGACACGTAAAAGGCATTTAGCACTTTGTGAGTAGTGTGTAAACAATGCTGCTAATTTCAAATGAGGCCTCGCTGCTCTGGGCGGGCAGCCTCCCCCTCTACCTGGGGCACCCCTCCCCGCTCAGTTTCCATGCCTTTTTGGAGGAGTGGAGAGCACAGAGGGGAGCGCCGCATTCCTACCGGCTGCAGGCATCTCACACGACTTCACGACCTTATGAGGTATAATGAGGAAATAGACAAAAAGGTTAACAAAATGTGCCCGGAGTTAGACGGCAAGTGGCAGCGCCAGGATTCAGACCAGGATCTGGTCGTACACATGACACCAAGCTGCTTCCGTTTAGAAGTGAACAGACATCATTTCTTTCCGCGTGCCGGGAATTTCCTCCTCTCCAATTAGTCTTAATGAGTTTTTTTCCCCTGTATACCATGATCCCCACAGAAGCAGTCACCGCCTCACATCTGTAGCCCCCAGCGGCCTGGTGTGGTGCCTTGACCTCAGGAGACCTCGCTGCATGCTGGTTGCATCCAAATTGAATAACTTCCTCATTTCCTGGGGCCCTCACATCTATTATCTCATTTGATCGTCACCATCACCCCTGCAAGCGCAGAGGCAGCAGGCACAGGGCAAGGTGGCTGGTAACCAGGGCCAGGAGGGCAGGCTTTGCCCAACAGGCTCCGTTGCACGAGGGCTGGGGGCAGCTCGCAAGGGAAAGAGGTCACTCTTGACAAGGATGTTCTGCAGCTGACCATTCGCTCAGCAAACATTTGTGGCTCCGTGGTGCAAAATGTGCTCTTGGGTGACCCATTAAATGTACAAAGACGTTGCCAATGGAGTTAAGCACATGTGGCTCCTGCCCTCAATCACGGGAGGTTGGGCTGAGATGGGCCGCTCGCGAGGAGGCAGCCTGGCTGGTCCAGGTTGCTGGCAGGGGCTGAGGGGGGCAGCGAGCTGACGGCCAGCTCCCAGCTGACCTCCGTGGGCAGCGATGAGGCTCTGAGATTGGATTGTTCTCACACAGAGTCATCCGCCAGAGGTGGCAATAGATGGCTCCCCCATCCACTGCCGGTCAGCCTGCCCTAGGTTCTCCCTCCCGGCTTCAGCCTGCCTCTTCCACCTTGAGGGCCTATGCAGAGCCCCTCCCTCCACTTCAGGAAGTTTAGATGTTCTCTCTTCCCAGGCTCTTTTCACCCACTCCAGGCCCCGCAGCTCAGGTCTGGGCCCCACCCCGGGGCACAAATTCCTGCCCAGTTCAGAGAAGCAGGCTCAGTGCCAGGAGCTGCAGAGACAGAACAAGACATGGTCCCTTCACACAAAGAGTCAGGATGGAGTCCTTGTCACCTGAGCGTAAACCCAAATCTCCGTCAGTGTTAGGCCGTGTCAAGAGGAAGGGACTGGGCTTTTTCCACTGGGTCCTCCCACCCCCAGCCATCGGCTTGGCGCCCACAGGGGACATCATCACCCCATGGGGCTCCTTCCTCCTTGGCAGCTGCTAACTCAGGCATCCTGCCTCCCAGACCCTTGCTCATCTGCCTCCAGTTTCCCCCAGAATGTCTCTTTGGCTCTTGGCTAGGTTTGGGGGATCCTGCTTCCCAGACAGAATCTAGTTCCTGGCTATCTTCCCCTCCTCCACAGTTCTTCTGTGAATAGGGACTTAGAAAGTCTTGGGATGGAGTTTGTGGGTGGAGGAAGGGACCAGAGTCATACCCAAGAGCCTGGAGACCATGGCTGTGTTTTCTAGCTCACCCCGGAGCTCCCCTGGGCTCACCCGCAGCCCTGCCCCTGGCTCATCCTGTCCATTTGAAGGACCACTGGATTGGAAATAACAGGCCGCCGGTCAGCCCTCTCCTCCCTCCAGGGACACATCTGGTCCCTGCCTCTCACCCTCCCAAAGGGACACAGTCAGGCAGGGAGACGGAAGGGAGCAGGGAGCAGAGCAGACCAAGGAAAGCAATTAAAGAGCTGGTCTCAGGGTTAGAGGCTGGGGGCAGGCTTGAGCGGCCCCTGGCTGGGTGGGGAGGCGGGAGTAGAGCAAGGGCCCGAGCTTATTAACCCCAACACAGCAGCCTGGCCCCTGGGTCTGTGAAGGTGAATGAGCTGATGCCTCCAACGGCTGAGGGGCCGTTGAGAAGGAGAAGGAGTCCAGGGGTTCAGCCAGGAACCCTTCTGCAGCCACAGGAGTCGGGCGCTTCTAACCGACAGAGCTGGGCTGGGCACAGGCTCAGGATCGGAGAAGGAACCATCCCTGGCTTGAGGCAGCCATCCTCCAACCATCCTCCAACAGAAAGGGGAGACCCCTGCCCTCAGGGAGCTCCCAGTTGACAGTGAACCACGGGTTCTCCCATTAGGTGGCTCCCGTCCAAGGGGAGAGGGCGGCTCCTGTCCTGTGGGTGCCTGAGTCTGAAGGGGGAGACAGACCCTATCCTTAGGTGCATCCCAGTCTGATGGGAAAACATAGGTCTAGCAACGGGAGGACCCCATCTTCAGGGGGCCTTGTCCTTGGGAAGCCTCAGGCTGAAGTGCAGAAGAGACTTGCACCCATCGGAGATGTTGACACACCAAGAGGTTCTCAAGCCAATGGAGCTGTGGGTCTCAAGCCCACAAGGGTTGGGGAAGGGCAAGGATGGAGGGACAGAGCCCACTGGGGGAGTCAGGGAGGAGAGAAAGCAGGGTGGGAAACAGCCTGTACTCTGAGTCTCCTCCAGAACAGTGGGACATAACTCTCACATGTCCCCTGGGAGACCCAAAGCCACAAACAACTAGTGATCTGGGGGCAAAGGGTGCTGCCCCCTCCCCACATCCTGTCCACACTGCCAGGTAACTGCCCTTTGCAGAGGGGGCCTGCCCACACGCTGTCCCTGCCCCAACCCCAATGGGGTCAACAGGACATGGCCGCTCCCCTGGAAGACCCAGCTCCCAGCCCCCCGGGTCCACCCCATCATAGATGCGCTAACATGGAAACAGGTAAAGCACCTGGTAGGTGTTATTAAATGGAAGCTAGGATTTGTTGAGCACCTGCTGTGTCCGGCTTTCACTGATTTTTATCTCATAACTACCTTGGAAGTATGTCTAGACCTCATTTTACAGATGGGGAAATGGAGACTCAGAGAAGGTTCCTCAGTCATCCAAGATCATACAGCTATTGAGTGGCCATGGCCTTGCTCTCTCCCCTAGACGGCACTGCCATAGCAGTCAGAGGTAATTCTAGTGAGCCCTCTAAGTAATGCACATCTGGGTTTTAGAAACCCTGCCTAGAGCTGTGAGACCAACTTTCTTCTTGCCTCCAAAGGGCTATGTCCACCAGGCCACTCGGACCTGGTCAGCTCAGCACTGCCATCTAGTGGCCAGTTTCCCTCCTCAGAGATGGGTCACCGAGTGGGTGGACTGGTCAGAGATCCATGTTCTCTCCATCCCACTCACGCTTGCTGACCACCATGCTGTGCCAGGCACTGGGAGAGTGGCAGGAGCACAAGCGGAGTCAATGGGCAGCAGTCAAGGGACAAAAGGGCCCCTTGAATTAGAGGCTGGCAGGTTTGGAAAACACTGGGCACCTTGTGTGTGGGTTGAGGCCGGGTGAAGTGTTGATCTATCCTGGGATCAACCTGGGCCTCGTAGGCAGGAGGGCATCCTGGCAAATTCTGATGTAGAAGATGGGCACAGGGAGTGGGAGGTCATCTTGTCCCCAACTCAGCTTGAAGTGGGGCGCAGCTTGGCTGAAGGCCGTGAGGAAGGGTGTCCAGGCATTCTCTTCTTGGGGCCCGCAGCATTCTGCCGTCTAGTCCAGAAGTCAGTCTAGGAACTGGCCTGAGGCTTTGGATGATGAAGCCCTCAGATTGGGGAAGCAGGAGAGGAAGCGCCACAGAGAATGGGGCCTGAGTCAGGCTGGGAGGAGGGGGGTAGAGGTGGAGGCCGGGAGCTGTGTCTGCCTGAGGCAGATGTGCATCACGGTGTGATCTAGAACAGAGAGAGAGGGGACATAACTGTCCAACAACAGGGCTTGGTTACATTAATGCACATAGTGGAAAACCATGCAACTGTTAAAATGATGATGTAGATAAATATTTATTGATATGGAAAGATGTTCACAACATATTGTCTAGTAAAAAAAAGCAAGTTACAAAATAATTTGTACAGCGTGAGCCTACTTTTAAAAAATGAATTTATATGTGTAGAAAAAAAATCCAGTAATGTTTATATCTCCAGGTGGCAAAATTATAGCTAATTAAATTTTGTTTTGCTTATCTGTATTTGCTGATTTTTCTACAATGAATGTATAATAAAAAATAATGAAGGTTTGACAAACAACCATGACTGAGTCTGTCTGTCTCTTTGCTTCTCTGTGTGGACATCTTCAGAGAGTTAAGGGCCGAGTGTGGAGCTGGGTCTGAAGGTTGGATGGGAGTTGAGGATGGAGGGAGAGTGCCTGGGCCGGTGACAGGGGCCCAGCGAGGTGGCTGAAGGGGTTAAAGAGGGGGCCTCATCTGCCGCTGCTAAAACGAGCTGAGCCTCTGTCTCCCAGACACAATTACTGAGAGTCCCTGACAAGCCCTTCCTGCTCTATTACATCTTTTCCCTCCAGGACCGCTTTGCGCTCATTTCAACTAGATTTCAATTGTACAAAGAGAGAAGGCCACACGCTGTGACTTGCCCTGCAAGCTGGAAGGGCAGCCTCTCCAAGCCACGGAGAGGAGTTGGGACAAGGGTTTGTCCCCAGTCTTGTTCTTCCTTTAATGGCACTCCCCGGCCCCATCCCTCCCCAGCCCCTCAACCCACAGCAGGATCAAGTGACTGGGTGCCCCCTCCTAAAGATTCAAGATTCCCCTCCCCATGATACTGCTCAGGCCCAGGGTCAGACTCTGCTAAAGAATTAGGGATTCTCACCTCCTCTCTCTGCTTGGGACTCACGGGGAAATCTCGGCAAGCAGCCTGTAACCTGCCCAAATGAAAAGCATCTCCCCTGGCATGGACGAGGGGGCATTGCCCAGACAGGAGCTCAGGGGCTGAGCTGGCTCTGACAGCTGGGGAGGAGGCAAGTAGCCAGGCCCTGTCTGCAGAGCTGGAGGCCTGGCAGTGCTGGGCTACCCCCAGGGCCTTCCCTTGGTGCCCACTGAATGACTCACCACTGTGAGGTGCCCACTGAATGACTCACCTTGGCACAAACACAATGGTCAGGGGTGGGCACAGAGCCTGCTCCCTGCTGCACCCCAGCCCCCATCAGATGCTTTCCGAGAAGCTCTTTGAGCAAGGGGCTTGGGCTGCACCCCACCCAACAGGCTGGCATCTTGGGATAAAAACAGCACAGCCCCCTGCAAGGGCTGCCCTTGCCACGCGACACCCTCACCGGCAGTGGAGAACAAGGCTCCATTCAGCAAGTGCTCAGGAAAAGGGATCAGAGGCCCAGGCGTGGGCAGTGGGCAGTGGGGCGGGGGGTGGGGGCAGGAGAGGAAGGCTGCCCACTTCCCAGAAGTCCAGGGACAGAGATGGGTGAAGGGCCTGGGCAGGGTACTGACCCCGGGGGACCAGATAGAAGGTGTGATTGGATCTGAAATCTCAAGGGGCAACAAGGCCCAGGCCCCAGGCTCCCAGTTCAAACCCACTGTCTCCTAGGTTCCCAAACCCACCGATTCTCCAGAAGCCTTTCCCAGCTTCTCAGCTTGATGTGTGGGAACTTGAAGGAGATAAATCTCCAGTGTGAGAGTGAGATGAGGGGTGGCCAGGGAAACGGGGTGTTACAGGAACAAAGATGGGAGTTGGGACAGCCAGCTCATTCATAAGTGCTTTGTGGAGCTGTCAAGGCCTGCGCTCTTGGAGGGGGTGCGGGGAGGCTGGGCAAGGAAGGGGTGAGCCCGATGAGGCTGAGGCTGGGGCTTAAGGGTGACCCAGGGGGAGGGCCAGAGAGTGCAGCGCCTGTCCCCACTTACCCTATCAGGGGCTCCACGTTCCTTCCATCATTCCCCCACTGCTAGACAGAGGCCTCAACTGACCCTCCAGACAAAGGGCCGGTTCTAATTCCAGCCCACAGCCCCACACCTGCAGATGGGGAGAAAGCAGGAATGCAGAACGCCTGTATTCAGAGGGAAGGACTGCAGGAATCTGTTGGGAATGAGGCTGGCAGGAAACTGTAACATAGGCTGTTCCTTGAAGATATGGAACAGGTTTGTTTTCCACCAGATTCCCAGCATCTAACAGGCACTGAGTGTGCCTGAGAATGCTGAGTGAGGAAAGGCCTGGGTCATAGGATCTAAAAGTTAGAAGACAGGTCAGAGGTCATCTGGTCCAGCCCTTCCTTGACCCACCGTCCCAGTGAAAGGGTCTCCTTGTCCAGTGGTCAGGGCCCCAGATGCAGCATTGGCCCCGGGAACTGCCCACTAGCACCTCTGTCTGGAGCCAGGCTGGGGCTGGCATGCCCAGGAGGCCCTGTCTCTGGGCACAGTGACCTCGGTGGGCATGAGAGGCACTCTCCCCATGGCTGGGCTGCGGCCCAGCCCCACCCACTCAGGCTATGCCAGGGGGTGTTGCCAGGGGCAGCCTGGGCCGGGCCAGGCCGGGCCCTCCTCCATAAAGCCAGCATATCCCAGGAGCAGGCAGAGCCAGGACAGGATGGAGAGGAGACGGGTCACCTCAGCGGCTCGCCGCTCCTATGTCTCCTCCTCAGAGATGGGGATGGGGGGCCGCCGCCTGGGTCCTGGCACCCGCCTGTCCCTGGCTCGAATGCCGCCTCCACTCCCGGCCCGGGTGGACTTCTCCTTGGCCGGGGCGCTCAGCTCCGGCTTCAAGGAGACCCGGGCCAGTGAGCGGGCCGAGATGATGGAGCTCAATGACCGCTTCGCCAGCTACATCGAGAAGGTGCGCTTCCTGGAACAGCAGAACAAGGCGCTGGCTGCTGAGCTGAACCAGCTGCGGGCCAAGGAGCCCACCAAGCTTGCCGACGTCTACCAGGCGGAGCTGCGCGAGCTGCGGCTGCGGCTTGATCAACTTACCGCCAACAGCGCCCGGCTCGAGGTGGAGAGGGACAATCTGGCGCAGGACCTGGGCACCCTGAGGCAGAAGTGAGGAGGGGGCCACAGAGGGGCCTCATGAACAGGGAGCACTGAGCCGCCCCCCCACCCCGGGAGAGGCAGCACCTGCAGGCCTGCGGGGTCTCGGGCAGGGGCTCTGCCTCCCTGCTCCCCAGTTTCCCACCTCTGGGAGGAGAGGGTGACCCTTGCTCCCCAAGATGAGGGTGGGCCTGGGAGGAGGCCCAGGATCTCAGGGATCTGATTCCCAAAGACCTTCGGGTACTCTCAGCACCTCCCCGCTGGGGAAAGCTGTGTGGGACAGTCAGGGACCCCCAACGGGCAGGGTCTCTGCGTTTCACTCACTGCAGGGCCTTGTTACTGTGGTCGGGGAGCGCACGTATTCTGAGCCTCGGTCTGTCTAGAGGGGGAACTGGAAGGGAAGATTGGTATGCAC
Source organism: Balaenoptera physalus (assembly GCF_965194825.1). Taxonomy (NCBI): domain Eukaryota; kingdom Metazoa; phylum Chordata; class Mammalia; order Artiodactyla; family Balaenopteridae; genus Balaenoptera; species Balaenoptera physalus. Next base: position 22,929,535 of record NC_138901.1, on the reverse strand, counting down.
CAGGAGGACTGGGCTGGGGCTACAGGAAGAGGGGGAAAGAGCAGGCAGAATACTGGCTTCAGAATACAGGAGACCCTGCCTGTCACCAGCTTATGACCCTAGTCAAGACACTTCAACTTGCACAGCTGTAAAGCGGAGATCTTAATAAAACCCATTTCCAAAGGTCAGAGGAAACCCCAGGGGCATGGTCCTTGCTGAGCTGGCAGGGCATGCATGTGTGACTTCAAGTGCAGGAGGACGTGTGTGTGTGTGTGTGTGGTGTGTGCAGCAGTGAGTGTACATTGGTGGAAGCGCCTGTGTGAGCGGGAGAAGGTGGAGCAAGCCTGATAAAGCACCTTGGTAACGAGTTAAAGCAAAGGCCCTTGTCTGCTCACCCTCCTGGCCAAGTCCTTCTGCCCCTCACTCCTCTTGCCACTCACATTGGTCCTGGGAGGGAGGGGGGGTGGTTCTCTGGCAGCCACTTCCAGGGAGACTAGGGCAGGGGTCCTATAGTCCTCAGAAGAGCCCGGACCCAGGAATGTGTCCCCCTACCCCAGGCTCCAGGATGAAACCAACCTGAGGCTGGAGGCTGAGAACAACCTGGCTGCCTATCGACAGGTCAGGGTGGCAGAGGGGAGGGGCCGGGGAGGGGGAAAGTGTTGATGGCAGCCCACCCAAACACAGCCCCCAAGCCCAGCCCTCCAGAGCAATGTGCTGCTCCCCACAGCCACAAAAGGAGGGATCAGATAAGACTAGGGAGTGGGGAGGAGGAGTGTGGGGTCAGAGGGGCCCTTTGCTTCCTCCCTACTCCAGGAGGCAGATGAAGCCACCCTGGGCCGTCTGGATCTGGAGAGGAAGACTGAGTCTCTGGAGGAGGAGATCCGGTTCTGGAGGAAGATCCATGAGGAGGTAAGGCCGGGGCAGAGGGAGGAAAGGCCAACACAGAGATTGGAACTGAGGAAAAGAGACAGAGAGACGGAGACTGAGGCAGAGGTGTTCAGACATAGAGAGAAGGAGACAGACTGACAGAGAGAGAAAGAAAATGGGAGAGAGAGAAAAGACAGAGAAAGATACAGAGAGAGACTAAGGGAGACAGAGATAAAGACAGGGCCTTCCCTGGTGGTCCAGTGGTTAGGACTCCGCGCTTCCACTGCAGGGAGCACGGGGTCCATCCCTGGCTGGGGAACTCACGTGCCTCGCTGTGCGGCCGGGGTACAAAATGATAGATAAGAGAGCATCCCCAGCCCCCGGTAAAATGCACACAGACACACACTCCACTTACTGAGAATTACAACAGGCCTCATTGCCTCCTGTTTTTCTTCACTACAGCCCAGTGAGATAGGGACCGTCGTTCCAGTGTTATCTCCTTTTCACAGAGGAGGACACTGAAGCCCAGAGATGTTAAAGAACTTGCTAAGGTCACACAGTTAGTCTCTCTGACTCCATTCCCTCTGCCATCTGTCTCCATTTAAATGAGAGCCATACATAAAAATACACACACAAACAAACCAACCAACCCCCCCACCACAGCTGAGCTCTGACTTCAGATAATGGATGCAGAATCCACGGCCTCAGGGAACCTGGGAACCCACAGGCACACCCACACCACAGGGACTCAGTCACTCTCCCACGAGAACACAGGCACACTTTCAGTGCTCCTGCCTTCCAGGCTTGGGAGGAGGACACCATGAGACCCCCAAAGTACCCCCCGCCTCCCTTAGCCTGGGCCATGCCATTTCCTTCAACTAGGAATGACCATCTCCCTTAGCCAACTTCTGTGTCCGAGGGGCAGACAGAAGAGGGCATGATGCTGTGGGGAAACCCCAGTTGCAGCCTGGTCCCTGAGCCCTGGCATCCCTTCTCTCACCCTGGCCAGGAGGTGCGGGAGCTCCAGGAGCAGCTAGCTCAGCAGCAGGTCCACGTGGAGATGGATGTGGCCAAGCCCGACCTCACAGCAGCACTGAGAGAGATCCGTACACAGTACGAGGCAGTGGCGTCCAGCAACATGCATGAGGCGGAGGAGTGGTACCGCTCCAAGGTAGCCCTGACTTTGGGCCAGCCTGCCTCCTCCAGGCAGCCCTCCTGGCTCCATACAAAAGAACTGGGGAAGGAGGGTGGAGGAAGCTGGGGGAGGATCCTCTCTGAGTGACTGATCTTCACCAGAGAAGTGAGGTGACTTGCCCGGGGTTACACAGGCACTATTATTTCCAATAAGTACTTATTAGTACTTATTGCTATTACTATTAGCCAACACTGTTGTGTATTAGGCCCTGTGCTTTGCATGGATTATTTTACCATGAAGTAGGTACTGTTCTTTGATAGATGAGAGAACTAAAGTCCAGAGAGGTTAACCAATTTGCCGAACGTCACACAGCTCCTAAGCAGTAGAGCTGGATTTCTAACCCTAGCTATCTCACTTGGGAGCCTGAATTCTTGATGCCTCTGTATCCTGGGTTATTGAGCATCTACTACATCTCCAGCTCTGCCCAGGATACAGAGACATGTCTGACCAGGGAGATGTTATGTCACCCAATAATGATGTCTACGGAGAACACAGCAGGGCAGAGTTTATATACAATGTGGGGACAGGAAGGATATCATAGAAGGGAGGGCACTGGGACCAGGCAGGACTGGAAGCCTGTGAACATAAAGAAAAGAGGAAAGGGGCATTCAGAGTGCAGGACAGACCCTGAGTAGAAGCCGAAAAGCACAAAGAGGTAGGGGCCCAGAGATCCTGGGCCAGGGCGTGGAGCTGAGGAGTGTAAGTGGCAGAAGCCAGTGATGGTTCTGAGCAGGGCAAGACGCGATGGAGCCCTGAGGGCTTCACTGCAACAGGGCTAGTAGAATCCAGCGCTTGCTCACCAGAAGCCCCTGTGTAAGGTGGAGGAGGACAGGGTTCAGTCACGCGGATGGAGCTGCCAGTGCTGGAGATTCTGGATTCCGTGGCAAACACTGTTCATTCCTGCATTCCCTGACCAGGCATTGTGCTAGGTGCTGGAGACGTAGCAGTGTCTTCTGTGTCCCCGGTCCACGGGCCGCAGTCGCTGCGAATAATCCCACCCAGGGCCAATGGCTGGGGTGAGCTGGACGACCACCCTGGGGTCCCGCCCATCTCCCTGATCCTCCAGACATCGTTCCTCCCCACGGGCCCGCACAACTTCCGCCATAAGCGTCCCCAGCCCTCCGCTCAGCATAAAGCCCTCTCCCCATTTAGTTTGCGGACTTGACGGACGCCGCTGCCCGCAACGCGGAGCTGCTCCGCCAGGCCAAGCACGAGGCCAACGACTACCGGCGCCAGCTGCAGGCCTTAACCTGCGACCTAGAGTCCTTGCGCGGCACGGTGAGCGCGGGCAGGGCCAGAGGCGGGGGGACGGGGCCCGCGAGCGGAGGCTGGCGAACCGGAGGAAGGGACCTGCTGCCCTAGGAGGTGCTGGAAAAGGGCCAGGGGCTGGGACCAGGGCTGGGGGCGGAGCTCTGAAAAGTTACTCGGGGCGGGGCCTCGAGAAACCAGCCGACTCCACCCACAGAACGAGTCCCTGGAGAGGCAGATGCGGGAGCAGGAGGAGCGCCACGCGCGGGAGGCGGCGAGTTACCAGGAGGCGCTGGCCCGGCTGGAAGAGGAGGGGCAGAGCCTCAAGGACGAGATGGCCCGCCACCTGCAGGAGTACCAGGACCTGCTCAACGTTAAACTGGCCCTGGACATCGAGATCGCCACCTACAGGAAGCTGCTGGAGGGCGAGGAGAACCGGTGAGCGCAGCCCAGCAGCCCTCCCTGCGTGCCCCTCCCTGGAGCTGCTTTACTCCCTTCAGGGACTGTCTTATTCAGTCTTGTGTCCAGCCCCCTCCTATCCCAGTGCCCAGCACAGTGCTTGCCTAACACACAGTTGGTATTCAATAAATGTCTGATGAATGAATGAATGGATTCAATTCAGCCCATGTTGATTAGGTCCCAGGGTAAGGACTCGGGTCACCTCCCAAACTAAGAGGCTCACTTCCCACCCTCCCAACAAAAATCGGACTTCTTTTCCCCTGACCAGTATCTTCTGCCTCCTGGGAATTCTCTTCACCACTCTTCCCTCCCCTCTGCCATCCTCCAAGCACTCACTCTCTTTTGAATAGAGATGTTCCCCTCACAACATCCAGGCCCCTTGCCGGCTTTGGCAGCTCCAAGGAGTGTATTTGCTGCTGGGGAAGCTAAATGATGGGGTCGGCCTTTCCTGGCAGGGAAAAAAGCCTCAAAGCTGTCATGAAATCCCCAGACCAGGACCTGGCCTGGGGATATCCTAGGGCAGCCTGGTCACCCCTCTCTCTCTCTCTGCTGTCTTTCAGCATCACCATTCCTGTGCAGACCTTCTCCAACCTGCAGATCCGAGGTCAGTAGAACAGGGTCTTGTGGGCAGAGTGTTGGATTCCTGCCCCCTCCCCCAGGCCTGTGGGTTGCTGTTCTGGCCTGGGGCCGAGGACCAGGGCAAACGGGCCTGGGGCTCTCCATGGGGACCTTCATGATTCACCGCAGAACTTCTAGCCAGAACACACCATCCCAGAGCATTCGAGGTGGGGCTTACAGCCACTCCTGTCCTGCTCTGCCCTTTGTCCCACACCCCCCCCATCCCCACACCTCATTCCATTGCAGAACTGGGTGATGACGGTCTCAGCCTCTGTCCTGTCTGCAGATCCCTGATTAAGCTCTGCACAACCAAGTGTTTGATGTTTGTGTGTTTTTTTTTTAACTGCTTGTCACTACAGGGGGCAAAAGCACCAAAGAAGGGGAAGGTCACAAGGTCACAAGACATCTCAAAAGCCTCACAATACAAGTTATACCAATACAGGCTCACCAGATTGTAAATGGAGCCCCGCCGGCTCTCGGTTAGCTGCCTGCCTTATAGACACCGGTGCTCTTCTCAGCTTGATAGGGAGCGAGCCTCACCAAGCCCACTTTCCCCATCCTCTTGGGCTCCCTCCTCCCAGGTTTCCTTAAAGGGCCAAGCCTGTGTCATTTTCCCAGCAGCCTCAGCACCCAGCCCAGGACCTGGCACAGGGTAAATGTAGGTTAAAGTAGCAGAGTTGGCCCGTGTTCAAGGTGATAAGTCCTCGGGTGCACAGATGAGATGCTCTGGGGCCTCTGAGCAAACGCCAGCCTCTGCCTCACCTCTTTCCCATCACTGGGCGGGCCCCTAGGGTCTCGCTGTGCCCGGCAGCCAGGCTCTCTGCCTGATTCGTCTGTCCCTGAGGCTCCATTGTTCAGCTCAGTGATGATTCAACCCAGAGGATTATTTCCCCCTGGACTGCTGCTCTTGGAGTGAATAAAGTTTTATGTCCCCTGCTCTTAATTTTAAATATTAGTGAGTGTGACATGTTATATTTTTCTCTCTGAGGGGGGAAAAAAAGTAAATTACTTCTTACTTGTATGTGGCCCTCAAATGATTCTTAGCTAAGGAAAAAAAAATTCTTCTTTCTTTTGGGCTAGAAATTTAGGAACACTAGCTATGCATGTATCAGGGCTTAGTTCAGCATCAGAAAGGTTAACCAGGCAGACCAGGTAGAGGCAATACTGCCAAATGCCAGACAGAAAAGGGTCACTAGGGCCCAGAGAAGAGGCAGAGAGAAGTAGGAAAGAGGAAGGGGAACAGGAAAGGGACCCACGTGTATTGAGCACTAATATGTGCCCGTCATTTAACAAACATTATTTCAGTTAACTGACTCCTCACTCCCACCTAGAAAAGTAGACAACAGCATCCCCATTTTGCAGATGAGGACAGTGAGGCTGGAAGAGGTAAATTAACTTGCCCACAGTCATGTGGCTGAGCTGGGACTCAAGTTCTGGCCTGCCTGACTTCAAAACCCACGTACTCCTTCCTTGGCACGGCGCTGGGTTGTCAGGAAGCCAGGGGCCAGGTGAGGGCTTGCAGAGGGGCTGAAATGCAGCCAGGCCAGGAGAGCGAGCGGGGCAGCAAGGACTTGCCCAGCACCATAGGGACCTAGGAGGTTGCCAGCCCCTTTGGAAGAGCCTATGCCCTCTCTGCCTGATTGGATAGGCTTTTGGACTCATGATTGGGGGTTTCATGGTGAAACCGAGGGTGGGAGAGGATGTCTAGTGCCCTGAGAGCCCACGGAGGCCTCCTCTCCTCATGCTTGCAGAAACCAGCCTGGACACCAATTCCATGTCAGAAGGCCACCTCAAGAGGAACATCGTGGTGAAGACCGTGGAGATGCGGGATGGAGAGGTGAGGAGGGCGGATCCCAGATTCTGGCCCCGGCAGACTCTGGAAGAAAGCTTGACTGGCACATAGAAGGTTGTTGATCATTCACAACAGCTCCTCTGGGAGGCTCTGCAAGAGGGGAAGGAACCCGGATGTAATTCATTTCCCCAGCCCCTCCACTGGCAGTTCTAAGGGGAGCCTGGGTGCCTAGACCACTGGATGGGGTCCTGACTCCAGCTTTCTCCCTATCTCACCCTCAGACTCCGGTGCCCCCATGCCAGGCCTGGGGGAGAGAGAAAGAAAATTAAAGTTAGTAGCTTTCACTCCCAACTTTCAACTTGCAGCTTGGTGAAAGGAACCTGGCAGAAGAATGGTATGGGGGGATTGGTCATAACCCCCTCCCCATCACACCAGCAACAGTACCAGCTAATCTTACAAGATCAGCTCACCATGTGCCAGGCACGGTGCTAGTTGTTTGCCCACGTTACCTCATCTCCCCCTCTGACTGCTGCATGGGCGTGTTCCGGCTACTATCATAGAAAAGATGACCCAGGAAGGCGGGGGACCTGTCTAGGTCCATAGCCTAGCTGTGGTGGACCTGGAGTCTGTGTGAGCTCCTAACCTAACTGTGGCACTTTCTCTGTCCCCTGCAGGTCATTAAGGAGTCCAAGCAGGAGCACAAGGATGTGATGTGAGGCAGGACCCACCTGGTGGTCCCTGCCCCACAGTATGAGGGGCCTGCAGCAGGAGTCGGGGTAGTTGCCTCTCCTCTGCTAGTTAATTTCCCCAGACTTGAGTTCCCACCCACCCCAGCTGCTCCTCTTCTCCCTCAGTCTCTATGTCAGCTTGCTGCCCTAGGCTCCATCAGCATTAAGCCTGTCAGACAGCACCCACCCAGCACCCAGCAACTCTAACAGGGCACTCACCCCAAAGGGGCAGCCTGGAGGGGCATGGCCAGCAGCTTGGGTTAGAATTGGGAGGGAGGAGAGAAGTTGGGGAGGGCAGGGAGACTTAATAAATCACCCTCCATATCCCGAATCCCTGTTGTCATGGCAACTGTTGCCAGAGCCGGAGGTGTCTGGGGGTATCTGGGAAAGGGGCCTTTGAATTTCCTCAGGCTGGTGGAGGAAAACCGAGACGCTGAGACAGGCAGGGGAATCCCCATAGGCAAGGCGGCCTTGGCCAGAGGCTTATTCTTCTAGACTGACTCTGCCCAGTCTGAGGGTGGGTGGGGCTATCCTGCCACCTGGAGTAGTCACCGGACAGAATTCCTGGCCTGCCCAGATTGCAGAGGGGCCTCCTGAGTGATGGTTCAAGTGTCTCAGCCCCACTGAGCTGCCACGTGGGCATGCTGTGGGCCCGTAGGAGCTTGATTCTCAGTACTTGGGGGAACTACAGTGTAAGTGGTGAGGGAAGGGGTGCTGGGAGGGAGTAGAAGGGGGCCTGGTCCCGAGCTGTGGGCACAGAGAGGTCAAGCCCAGGAGGACTCCCCCGCCCCCGATACAGGCTGGAGGGGGGGGCAGGTAGAGATGGTAGAGGAGGCGGTTGGGATGAGGCCAGACATCAGAGTGGGGGGCTGTGAGTGAGCAGTTACACTTGGCCTCTGGGTCGTGGGACTCAAGAAAGTGACTCATCCTCTTGAAGATGGTGAAACAGGAAAGAAAGAGGCTGCTGTTCCTGGGGGCAGGGCCCACTTTGTCCCAGCTCTAAAGGCCCTTTCCTGGCTGCGTAACCCCTGTCCACCCAGGCCTGGGAGCCACTGCAGCTGCCGCCTGACCCCAGCAAATACTGCTAGGCAAAGCCTCTGCCGCACGCCCGACCCCCTCCTCCCCACAGTGACCGCTGCTCTTCCCTAAGCCAAGGCCCCTGTTGTCCCCTCGTAGTCAAATACAAAGCGTACCCCCGTGTTTTAGGTAGCGCCCTATTTTATAATTTGGGAACCCGAGGCCCACGCAGAGTGAAGACACTGGTTTGTGTTCCTGCAGCCTAGAGGCAGGACAGCTTGGGGCAGACACTTTCACCCCGAGCACCTGTTCTGCGGTCCACAGGAAGACTGGCGGACACGAGATGATCAGTGCCCACGAGCGGGGCTCAGAGGCCCACTCCAGGGTCCCCATCTCCCTCTAAGGCAGAGGGAGGGAGAAGTAGGAGTCCCTCCCTCTTTCCAAGACTGGTGCCCTTCCCCTACTCCCTCCTGCCACCCACTGCTGCTAACCTTCGGGGCACCACTGCTGCCTTTAGTCACTGACATAAATAAAGACAACTGCTGTGGCTTTCCCCAGAGTGGACTCTCATGTGTTCGGCAGAGGCTGGGGCTGGGGGAAGGGGGCAGGAAGTAGCCTTGGACAAGACACAACTTGCTTCTTATCACTGATCATCTTGGGACCTCCAGCCACCCCCAGCAGTGACCACATGACAAATCCCATCTCCAGCCCTGCTCTGCCCTGCAGCCCTAGCGCCTGCCCCCCACGGCCTTCGCTTCCCGCCCCTCTTCTCACCCGCAGCCCCCAGCCTGGGTGCAATCTCTCAGGAAAGTGCTGAATTCAGTCTCCAATTTCCTCACCCACTTCCCCTGTTCTAGTCTCTACCTGTATTCCCAAACTCACCATTTCTACCTGCCAGTCCCGGGATGAGGCTGGGAAAGAAGGCAAAGAGGATATACACTAGGTACCCCGACTCTTTTCTTCCTCCCTCTGCTACCCCCAATTCAAACAGCGCCCACTTAGCAATCCTCGAAGGCAAGAAAATAAAGCACGTCAAACACTGTTCAACACCAGACAGGTGATAAATGTTAGGTTCACTTCTTCCCTCTCTGAGCGTGAAGTCAGAAGACACGTGCACCCTGGCTACTTCCATCTCGCTTCAGTCCCCCATCTCCCACCAGCCTCAGGCCTCCCCACTTCCCAGATTGGGTCCCAGACTCGCTCATGGTAGCGGGGAGCAGGTTATAGCTAACAACTTTGTCCACATGCCCTGCCACACATCCCAGCTCAGGATGCCTATCCAGAGGCATCTGGTACCATTTAACAAACACATTTGAGCTCATCTGGTCTTCAGAGCTGGGGAAGAGAGAGCCTAGGGGGAGAAGTTGGGACAACAGCGGAATAAGTAACAGCAGCAACGACAGAGGTGAATAGTGATGAAGACTGCCGTGATGAGCAGGTAGCCTATCAGGGTGAGCACCAGGGCGGCCCGAATCTCGGGGTTGGAGAACGAGACTGGGTAGCGGCCTCGAGATGTCACGCCCAGTCGGACCCCAGCGATGCGCACGCCCTGCCGCCAGCAGTAGTAGATGCCCCGGTCTTCCAGCTGGGTGAAGCGGATGTGGAGATGGTTGCCGTGGTCGATGAACACCCTCATGGACCAGTTGACGCCCTTTAGGTACTGCGTGCGGTAGAGGTACTGGTGGTCCTTGTCCCAGGCCACGGCATGCTCCGGCCGGGCCCCGGGACAGGAGATGATTAGTCCGTGGCCCAGCCTCTGCTGGTGGAACTGAATGGGCACCTGGGGCAACCAGGGCCGGCTGCCCACTTTGGACACGTAGCTGAAGAGGGCCATCACACCCTCCTGGATCTTCTTCTTCTTCTCGCAGGGCACCAGGCAGCTCCGAAGCAGCAGCTCAGGGGCGTGGTTGCTGGCCTGGGCCCGGAGCTGCCTGGGCACAGCCCGCGAACCACAGGACACCACGTCGGGCAGTGTCTTGCGGTAGCGGGGGGAGAGGTCTGGGCTCTGCAGGTAACACAGGCCGATGCGCCACTGCTCCCCACGCACCCCGCAGCGGTCGCAGGGGGTCCACTCCCAGAAGGTGGTGAAGACGTGGAGGCTCCCGTGGTACTCATCTGCGAAGGGCTCCTGGCCCTGGTCCTTGAAGGTGGCCACCATCCCCTCACTGCTCTGGATGTCCACGTCGTAGGCGTAAAAGTAGTCCCCCTTGCGGGTGCCGCAGAAATACAAGCCTGAGTCCTCGGGCTGCGCCCGGAAGACCAGCAGGCTGAACATACGGATGCTGAAGCGGACCAGCATGTCGCTGCCCACACGCACCTGGGCTGCCTCCGTCAGGACCCGCCCATCAAAGTCCGTCAGCACTTTGGTGTGGCCGCTGCCGAGGTGCTTCTGATAGTACCAGACGACAGCGGACACCTCCTCGGGCTTGCAGTGGCAGGGGAGCTCGAAGCTCATGTCAGCCAGGTAGGCTGCATTGTCAAACATCAGGAAAGCTGGGCAGGGGGTCCTCTGAAAAATGTTCTCCTTCTCCACGATTTCAAAGGCCTGGAGGCTCCCCAACACCCACAGGAGCACAGTGGCCTGGGCCAGGTTCATGCCTGCGCAAGGGAAGAGTCAGAGGGGGCGGGGCAAAACCTAGGCACTAAAGGCCTGTGGGGCTTCTAGAAATCACTGCTGGGAGGAGGCACGTATATGAGGAAAGGATTCAGCAGCCAGGAAAAGAAGCAACAATCTGCAGAGGAAGCTGCCACAGACCAAGCAATTTATTCCCAGTGGAAGTACAAGATGCCCTTCTAACATTCCAGACATGATCTTGAGGGAAAACCATTCTAGAACCTGGCCCTTTCTCCCCTTTCTAGAACACTGACACTCACTCAAGAATGGGTCAGGGGAAGCCAGAATGAGAAGCAAGGGCCCAGGTACCAGGACAGGGAAATCTCTGCCTCTCTGTTCCAGGCCCTGCCCTGCCTGCCTGGTGGAAAAGTCCTCCCTTTGGTTAATCCGGGAGTTGAAGGAAACCCTCCTACCTGCACATCTGGCCATCTGAAGATGCCTGGGAGGCTGGCCAGGCCTGAGCTGATGGCTTGGGGCTTTCCCAGGCCCAACCTGCACGGGAACTCAGCCCCTCGAGAAAAATACTGCACCTCAAATGAGGTAGCATTTGATCATTTATTGATTAAATGTCCATTCTGTTGGTTTCCAGTTACAAATACTCTTGTTAAGAGCTATGGAGATCAGTATTAATTTATCATGGAAGATTAACAATTTTGCTTTTTACTTTTTTTGAGTGGAGGCTATAACTGGTGGTACCAGTGTTTGGTTGGGTTCGCACCCATCTCTCAGGGCCATGGGCTAGCAGACTGGCAGACTCTAAGGGTGGGAAGCAAAAGTCTTTCAACTTCTTGGGCCCTTGACCATCCTGTGGATCTACACAGTTCAGAATATGGAGCCCCCAAGAGGCTGGAGGAAAAGGGAAAATTCAGTTACTGCTTTTGCTGTGAAAATTCCAAGACCAGAAGGGAATTAGGTGTGGGCTTCTCACTACAGTCCTGCAGAGCCTTTGAGACAACAAAAAAATGCCTCCAGTGGCCACTGGGGGCCTCTGAAGGTAACTGGTCCCATCAGTCCACGTGATACAGCCTCAGCAGCTCTTGCAGAAGACTCTCCTCCTCCTGGAGCCCACCAGGCTGCTCCCCCAGACCCCGCCCCTCCAGGCTGGGGGTGCCCATGGCCTGCAGCTTCTGAAACAAGGATCTGCAGCTCTCTTTCTCCGCATGGCTCATCAGGCTCAGGTTCAGGGTGAAGCGGCCAGTGCTGGCCAGGCTGCGCAGGATCCCCAGCACCACACACCGGTCAGCTGGCCTCACGTGATCAGCCAGTGCCATCAGCATCTCCCCTAGAAGTCCAAACCCCACATCCATCTGGAAGAGGCGGCCCAGCTTTGGGCCCCCGAGATGCAGCAGGGCCTCGTAGCGCTCTGGCCCACTCCGCAAGTATCGCCGCCAATCACGGTAGAACTCAGCCGAGGTCTCGGGCTGGAGGAGCGTTTTCTCCTGGATCGCAAATGAAGGAAAGAGAGTACAGAGCTCCTCCAGCTGCTCTGTGACAGTGAGAGTGAGGGGAGCCTGTGGATTTTCATCTGAGCTCTAGTATCACTCTCTGAGCACTGGCAAGGCTGTGGTCCCTGTGGGCCTCATTTTCAGACGAGGGAACAAGGGATGGGATGGGGAGGGAGGGTCCCAAGGAAACCAGGCTGTGATTTGAGACTCTCAGTTGTACCAGGATTTTCCTACTGATGAATGTAGACATAGCCCTGATCTACAAGACTAAGTCAGAGTTTACTCTGGGCAGGGCAGGAGAGGGGGTAATTGGAAACCTCGGTAGGAGAGAAAGGAACTCAAGATGAGTATTAAGGATCTGACAGGCTAGATCTCCTTCCCAACACTGCCAGAGGATCATAGGCTCTATACCATATAACTCGAGGCAGAGCAACCCAAATCTGATCTGGGAATGGGAACCAAGGACTGACTGACAGGGGCCTGCCGAGCCCACCTTTCTGACCTGTTCTGGTTAGTTTTGGCCTCACCACCCGTTGGTTGCTTTTCTTTCTGGGATTGGAGGCAGAAACCTGCCTCTGTTGGCTTTACATGAGAAATAAGGAAAACATATGTGTTATAAGAAAACAGGGTTGGAGGTTTAAGGCAGAGAATCCTGCTGGGCCTCACCTACCGGGGAGATTTCAGTGGTTTCATCCTGGGAGGGCCTTCCCTGAATAGTGTGACAGTTCCAGGGCACAGTCCTCTTTCCTCCTATCTTGTCCTTCTGCTCCAGCGGCTTCAGATGTGATGCAAGGACAATACCCCTGCAGGCAAAGGACAGAGATTAGGGGATGGACCTAATGCTGTCTGTAGGTATGAGGTGGCTGGACTTTGCGTGATACTGGCTGAACCTGTTGGCAGGCCAATATGACAATAATAATAACAACAACAGCAACAATAGCTGACAACTTTTGAGCACTTTCCCTGTGCCAGATATTGTGCTCAGAATCTTATGTGCAATAACATTTAACATGACAATGGTTACTCTCTCTTACAGATGAGGAACAGAGGCTCAGATCGGTTAAATAACTTGCACAAGATCACACAGGTAGCAGAAGGTACGGCCAAGATTGAGCCCAGAATTGTCTGACTCCAAGTGCACGCTCTTATCCACTATAGTAAACCATAACAGGAGAGCCTGAGAAAAATGGCAGTAAGCCGACCTGAACTCCTCATAGGAAGCTACCCTCTGTTCCACTGCCCGTAACTTGGCAGCATTTTCCCGTTTGTACTTCTCATCAGCAGTGAGTGCAGCCTGCAGCTCTTTCTCCAAAGCCTTGAAGTCAATGATGTCATTCCTTTTCATGGCCTGTGCCTGGGAAGGCAAAGGGAATGAATGTCAGCAGAGGGTGAATATCAGGGGTGGGGGGTTGCATCTGGATTCTTTGCCAGCCCACAAAATGACCCCAAAGCACTCTGGATATCTAGTCACTTATCTTGAGGGGGGTGTTATAAAAATCTAGTTCTCTATTTTACAGAGGGAAGCTGAGTTGCACAGTGAGGTCTTGCTTAAGATTTGTTGCCACTGAAAATAGTCTTGACTTTCAATTTAGTGCCTTGTCTAAATTTTGCTCTCTGCCTCTGAAAATATTTTTTTAATCGAAGTATAATTGACATACAATGTTATATTAGTTTCAGGTGTACAACATAGTGATTCGACATTTATATACATTACAAGATGATCACCACAATAAGTCTTGTTACCATCTGTCATCATTTAAGGTTATTACAATACTATTGACTATATTCCCTATTCTGTATATTACATTCTCATAACATATATTTTATACCTGGAAGTTTGTGCTTCTTAACCTAGTTCATCCATCCCACCACCCCCTTCCCTTCTGGCAACCACCAGTTTGTTCTGTTTTGTTTGTTCATTTGTGTTTTAGATTCCACACATAAGTGGAATCATACAGTATTTGTCTTTCTCTGTCTGACTTATAATATCCTGTAATACTGTATAATACCTTAGCATAACACCCTCTAGGTCCATCCATGTTGGGTTTTTTTTTTTTTTTCATCCATGTTGTTTTAAACGGCAATTTTTCATTCTTTTTTAGTCTGCCTCTAAAAATATTTTAGTATTGGTGCTTTGGCTGAGGAAGCATTTAGATTTCAGAATTCAGTCCCTTCACATTTCCACATGGACTCACTCTATAGAGAGTTGTGATAGAGGCCCTCACACAAAAGCAGAACTATTGTAACCTACTCTTGAGCCCTGGGATAAAATTCCACTCATTGTTAAATGTCTTTAACGAGGAATGATACTTTCCACCCAGTCCAGATGCAGTGACTGAGCAGGAAATCAAGTAGAGGTGGCAGAAGAAGGGGCTCAATGATCCCCGTTTCCAAATCCCTCTGTCCAGCCAGGGCTGGAGCACAGATTCCTAGGTTCTTGGGCAACCTCTTTAGCTCTGCCACTGTACTTCTGCAGCCTCCGCATATCTGAGGCTGACTGACCCGTTCTACACGGAGATCACCTATATGTGTTCTAGTCTTGGCTCTAGCATTTCCTTACTGTGAGACCCCTTTGAACATCAGACTCTTAGTGCACTAAGCTAGATTAAGTGGTGAAGTCATCATCAACAGCCTTAGGGCAGGGAAGCTTGACGTCTACAACCAACCCCGTGCCCTCCCCCTCCACCCCAACATGGGTAAGCTTGAAGACCAAGAAGGAGGCTGGGTTGGCCAGGAACTGAACTCAGGTGTCCTGGCTCCTGTCTAGTTCTGAGCCCTTGCCAGTCACTGAATAAATAGAACATCTAATCCTCCTGCCCCCTGACCTTCACCCCAGCAGCCAGGGCCCTGGTTTCCTTTCTTTGGGGATCCCCAGTTACCGCCAGACCAAGTCGGCTCAGCGTAGACCACGCCCAGCAGCTGTGGTTGCCCAGCAACTGCGCCAACAGCCTGCCCACGTGACCGCCCCGAAGGCCCCCCCCCCCCCTCGTCAGGGTGGCCCCGAGGCGCCTGACCAGATTCTCGCCTCCTCGGGCCTTGCTTTCTTCGGAGCAGCCCACGCCTTGGTTTGGGGACCCACAACTCCGCCTCACAGGTTCCTGTGTCCGCGGCCGGCATTCTTCCGAGCTGGTCCACAGGCAAAGGGCTGTCCTCCGGGGCAGAAACGCGACCGCGGCGTCTGCGGGGTCCTTCCGAACAGCGGGCGCAGGCGGTGCGGCGGCGTGGGACGGAAGCGCGGTCTCCGGCGGCTGACTCGGAGTTTTTGGCTGAGCAGCGGGAGGTGAGCTGACGCGGGTCCACGGCATGGGAAGGTTGCTCTTGTGGGATGGGAAATTAAATAATGTCAGATGTGGAGGAAACGTTATATGCTATCTTCTCCTTTCACTTTACAGATGGGTTAATTGAGGCGGGAAAGGGAATGAAAGCCCTCCCACCCCGCCCCCCCCCCCCCACCGATTCCGGGGTTCCCTCCTGTCGTACATCTTTTTTTTTTTTTTAAGCTGTAGAATTTAAATGGCTACCTTTTTCATTTAAAGTTACCTTTTTTTTTTTTAAACGTTGGTTTTTTGTTTTTTGTTTTTTTTTAAGCTGTGTTGGGTCTTCGTTTCTGTGTGAGGGCTTTCTCTAGTTGAGGCAAGCGGGGGCCACTCTTCATCGCGGTGCGCGGGCCTCTCACTGTCGCGGCCTCTCTTGTTGCGGAGCACAGGCTCCAGACGCGCAGGCTCAGTAGTTGTGGCTCACGGGCCTAGTTGCTCCGCGGCATGTGGGATCTTCCCAGACCAGGGCTCGAACCCGTGTCCCCTGCATTGGCAGGCAAATTCTCAACCACTGCGCCACCAGGGGAGCCCCTGTCGTCCGTCTTTAAAACCCTTTCCCGGGGCAGGGGTCGTTCTTGCACTGTCCATGCACCTGTCTCACTCCCTCTTCCAACTGTGCCGCCTTCACCCTTTCTCTACCAAGCTCCCTCCGTCCTTACTCTGTATTCCTTGGAGAGCCTGCGTTGTGGCGGGAAGCTGCGGTGAAGTTTGGTACCGAAGTTCACTAATTTGTGCAACTGTGGGCAAGTCACCTATCTTCTCTGTGCCTTGTTGGAGTCACTCATTTAGTCATTCAGCAAATACTGATTGAGGTTCTGTTTTGTGCCAGGCACCGTCCTAAGTGAAAAAAAACAGTCGTTGCTTAAACTGTAGTTGGAGAGATGACAGTAAATACACGAATAGATACGTGTCAGCTAATGATAAATGTTAATAAAAATAATAAAACAATGAAAGTGGGGGTTGGAGAATGTGTATGGGTGGAGCTTTTTTTAGACTGACAAGGGGAGGCTTCTCAGAGAAGGTGACATTTTATATAGTAGAGACCTGGGTGAGATGAAGGAACAAGGTATACATGCCCAAGGGGAGAGCATTTTGGAAGAGAATAGTAAGTGCAGTGGCCCTGAAGCAGAAATGAGGTGGGTTGTTCCATGAACAGCCTTCTGTAAAAATTTCTGCAGTCATTTCATGGGTGTCTTGGGAGAATGAAATGTGCACAGATGTGGTAGCTCTTTGGTAGTAAAAAGAATCTCTATGCATATGAAAGTTTCCATAATAATTTACATTTAATTATTAGTGCTTGGAGCTCTTAATTCTCTATTTTATCCACAGTCAGCACTCAACAAGGGCATTGAGGGAGGTGGAAGGATTAGCCTCATGAAAGAAGTATCAGTATTTCAAAATTAAACATTCTGTTCAGTTAACATTTATCCACTTCCTACTTACATGAAACGCTGTCTTGGTCATTGGCAGGTGGGCACAAGGAACACAGGGTTCCTGTATTCAAGAATGGCCAGAAAATAATGCTAGCTAACATTTATTGAGCCTGGAACTGTAATAAATTCTTTACACAGCCTATTTTGCTTAATTCTCATAACCCTTTATGCAATGGGGATTAATCACTTTATTTTCCAATTAAAGAAACAAGCTCGGAGAGGTGAAATAACCTGAAATGACATAGTTATTAAGTGACAAAGTTTGGATTCAAATCTAGGTCTCCCAACTCCAGAGCCCTGACCGTTACCCACACTCTGGTCTGTTGCCTATTACTGTAAGCTATAGAGATGTTGGTGAGGGTAATTAGTACAGTTAACTACCATTCATGACAGAATTAAATGCTGATAAAGACACAAAAGGCTACAGCAGTATAGGAGAGTGAGAAATTGAGGCTATAGGAAGGCTTGAAGGAGGTGGTATTTGACCTGTTACTTTGAATAGAATTTCAGTAATTGAAGTGGAGACAACCCACAAAATACTTATTAATTACAAAGAGAAAGCAAGTAACTTTACAATGGAAAGGCCTGGTAGGCACCACCATAATCAAGTGGTGAAGTTAACATCGCCACTGATGGGACAAATTAAAATCATATGCCACTTGTTAGAAGATGCACTGAAAAGAGCACAGCATCACTTCTGTGATATTCTTGCCAGAAAATGCATAACCTGAATCTAATACTGAGGAAACATTGGCAAACTTAAATTAAAGGACATTCTACGAACTCACTAGCCTATAATCTTCAAAAGTGTCAAGTCATAGAAGTCAAAGGAAAGACCAAGGAACTGTTCCAGATTGAAAGAGACTAAAGACATGACAGCTAAATGCAAACATGGAATCCTGGATTGGCTCCTTTGCTGTGCAGGAGATTATTGGAACAGTCTGTGAAACTTGAATGGGGGCCTGTGGATTAGGTGGTAGTAATATGTCAGTGTTTTCTGATTCTGATGGTTGTATTGTGGTTATGTAGGAGAATGTCCTTGTTTGTAGGAATCACATGCACTAAAAGCAGGGGTTGGCAAACTTTGTCTGTCAAGGGCTAGATAGTAAATATTTTAGGCTTTGTGGGCCATATGATCTCAGTGGCAGCTACTCTGCTCCGCTGTTACAGTGTGAAAGCAGCCATAGACAATATAAAAGAATGAGCATGGGGCTTCCCTGGTGGCGCAGTGGTTGAGAATCTGCCTGCCAACGCAGGGGACACGGGTTCGAGCCCTGGTCTGGGAAGATCCCACATGCCGCGGAGCAGCTGGGCCCGTGAGCCACAATTACTGAGCCTGCGCGTCTGGAGCCTGTGCTCCGCAACAAGAGAGGCCGCGATAGTGAGGCCCGCACACCGCGATTAAGAGTGACCCCCGCTCGCCGCAACTAGAGAAAGCCCTCGCACAGAAACGAAGACCCAACACAGCCAAAAATAAATAAATAAATAAATTAAAAAAAAAAAAAAAAGAATGAGCATGGCTGTGTTCCAATAAAGCTGTTTTTATAGACGCTGAAATTTGAATTTCATATAATTAATTTTCATGTGTCATGAAATATTATTCTTTTGATTTTTTTCAACTATTTAAAAACAATAAAAAACATCTTACCTTCAGGGCTGTATGAAAACAGTTGGCAGGCCAGATTTGGCCACAGGCTATAGTTTACCAACTGCTGCACTAAAGTATGAGGAGGCGATGACACATTGTGTCAGCAACTTATTTGCAAATAATTTAGGAGAAAGAAAGTTATGTGTACTATTTTTGCAACTTTCTGGTATTTAATTATTTTAAAATTAAAATTTGTTTAGTATTAGAAAAAAGAAGTGGGTGAAGTATATGTAAACAGAAACAGGAGTGGAACAGACAGGAGGGGAAGGTACAGGGCTTTGGAGGAGCAGTCAGTAGGTTGATGTAACTGGAGAGGAGATTGTGTGAGGGATATGGTCAACCACAGGCTAGGGTGGAGGCCTTGATTACCTTGCCAGCATCTAACTCTTCTCTTCTTGAATTTTAGCAACATGGATACTGACTTGTATGATGAGTTTGGGAATTATATTGGACCAGAGCTTGATTCTGATGAAGATGATGATGAATTGGGCAGAGAGACCAAAGATCTTGATGAGGTAAAACAAATACATACTTTTTTCATCTCTCCTTTTTCAGAAAGCAGTAAAGTAGTAACCATAAATTAGTGAGTCTGTTTCTGTGAGTCTCTTTCTGTTTTGTATATAGATTCATTTGTGTTGTGTTTTAGATTCCACATATAAGTGATATCATATAATATTTGTCTTTCTCTGTCTGGCTTCACTTAGTATGATATTCTCTAGGTCCATCAACGTTGCTGCAAATGGCAATATTTCATTCTTTTTTATGGCTGAGTAATATTCCACTGTATACATGTACCACGTCTTCTTAAATCAGTCATCTGTTGATGGGCACTTGGGTTGTTTCCATGTCTTGGCTGTTGTAGATAGTGCTGCTATGAACCTGGGGGTGCATATGTCTTTTTTTTTTTTTTTTTTTAATTTATTTATTTATTTATGGCTGTGTTGGGTCTTCGCTTCTGTGCGAGGGCCCTCTCCAGCTGCGGCGAGCAGCGGCCACTCTTCATCGCGGTGCGCGGGCTTCTCACTATCGCGGCCTCTCCCGCTGCGGAGCACAGGCTCCAGACGCGCAGGCTCAGTAACTGTGGCTCACGGGCCCAGCCGCTCCGCGGCATGTGGGATCTTCCCAGACCAGGGGTCGAACCCGTGTCCCCTGCATTGGCAGGCGGACTCTCAACCACTGCGCCACCAGGGAAGCCCCCATATGTCTTTTTTTTTTTTTAATTTATATTTTTGGCTGTGTTGGGTCTTCGTGTCTGTGCAAGGGCTTTCTCTAGTTGTGGCAAGCAGGGGCCACTCTTCTTCGCGGTGCGCGGGCCTCTCACTGTCGCGGCCTCTCTTGTTGAGGAGCACAGGCTCCGGACGCGCAGGCTCAGTAGTTGTGGCTCACGGGCCTAGTTGCTCCGCAGCATGTGGGATCTTCCCAGACCAGGGCTCGAACCCGTGTCCCCTGCATTAGCAGGCAGATTCTCAACCACTGCGCCACCAGGGAAGCCCCCATATGTCTTTTTGAACTAGTGTTTTTGATTTTTCCATCATCCCTTCTCATTTACTCAAGATGTTCACCCCAGCAATTCTCCCCTCTCTCCCATGTCATTAGTTTTCCCTCTCTACTAGATCATCCCCATCAGCATACAGATATGCTGTTGTTTTATCATAAAATCCTTTCATGACCCTATAACCCCCTTCCGTTACCTCCCATTTCCCTGTTTCCCAATGCGGCACATCACAAAAGAGTTGTTACTTGCTGTCTCCAAATCCTCTCCTCCCATTTTCTCTGAAACCAAGTTTTGTTGTTTTGCCTCTCCCATTCCACACAGACTGCTCTTGTCAGGGTCATCAGTGACCTCTGCCCCAGACCCAGTGCTCATCCTGCTTGACCTGTCTGCAGCATCTGACCCAGCTGATCCCTCCCTCCTTAAAATACTCTCTTCCCTTGGCTTCCAGGGAATCCCCTGGTTTTCCTTCTCTTCTCTGGCCGGTCCTTCTCAGTCTTTGCCGCTGGTTCCTCCTCATCTCCCTGACCTCTTAACTGTCAATGGGCCCCAAGGCTCCATTCCTAATACCTGTTCTCTATCTGCACTCACTCCCCTGGTCATCTTATCCAGTATGTCAAATCCCTTCTATTCCCTGAGGACTCTCAAATTTATATCTCCAACCTGCACCTTTCTCTTGAACCTCAGGTTTGTATGTCTAGCTTTCTACTTGGCATCTCTACTTGATGTCTAATATGGCATCTCAAACTTAGCATATCTAAGGCCTAAACACAGAGCTTCTCCATCCCCTGTCCCCTGCTTCTGCCTCCAACCTCCTCTTACAGTCTTCCTCATCTAGTAAAGACAGGGCCATTCCCCGGTTGCTCAGGTCAAAAACCTTGCCTCTTTTTTTTCACTCCTACTCTGAATTCACTAGAATACATTTTTTACTCTATTTTTAAAATATATGCAGAATCCAACCTCTCCTTCCACCTTCACAGCTACTCCTCTGGGCGTAAGCCACAATCACTGCCATCTCTCTCCTGTATCACTGCAGTAGCCTTCCAACTAATCTCTCTCCTTTTAGTATATCTCAGTCTGGGGACCAGAGTGAGTCTTTTAAAACAAAAGCCTGATCATATTACTCTTCTGCTCAGAACTGCTAGAACAGGACTTCTCAGCCTCAATACCATTGACGTTTGGGGCCAGATAATTCTTTGTTGCAGGGGCTGTCCTGCGCTTTATAGGATGTTTAGCAGCATCCCTGGCTTCTACCCACTAGGTCCCCCACACACATACCCAGCTGTGACAACCAGAAACGTCTTCAGACATTGCCGAATGTTCCCTGGGAGACAGAATTGTCTTTGGCTGAGAAGCACTGCCATAGAGTAAAGTTAGATTACTTAGAATGATCCAGAAGATCCTACATGATCATCTCCTATGTGATCTCAGCTTATACTGTTCTCCCCATTATTTACTGAACTGGCTTCCTTGCTAATCCTCAAAGTTGCCGGCATACCCTTGAATCAGAGCCTTTGCATTTGCTGTTTCAGCCAACTAGAATGCTCTTCCCCACTTACTTGTAGAACTTACTCTCTCTTCCCTCAGATTTTTGCTCAAATGTCATCACCTCTCTTTTTTGCATTGCTATATCACCAATACCTAGAACAGTGCCTGGCACATAGTAAGTGCTCAGTAGATATTTGTTGAGCGAATGAATTAACCAGGGTGTTTTGGAACATAAAGGGTTATGTAGTAGCCACTTTTAATCATTTGAAAGACTTTTTAGGAGAAGAGGGCATAGCTTTGTTCAGCGTTGCTTGTGACTGTGGGTTTTAATTTATAAGGAGGTGAGTTCGAAGTCATTTACGAAGACTCACTTTCCAACAGGGAACTGGGCTGTCTTGTGAGTGAGTACTGTTGTTATTGGAAGTACTCAACAGGGACAGGAATACGTAGAGAGAGTTCATTCATTTAACATGGTCTGCTATGTGCCAGGCACCATGCTGTGTACCG
This sequence comes from Balaenoptera physalus, assembly GCF_965194825.1. Classification (NCBI taxonomy): domain Eukaryota; kingdom Metazoa; phylum Chordata; class Mammalia; order Artiodactyla; family Balaenopteridae; genus Balaenoptera; species Balaenoptera physalus. The sequence goes on along the minus strand of NC_138901.1, from coordinate 22,907,688 downwards.
AGGACACAGAGATGAATAGTGCTCAAAGAACTCCCGTCCTATGGGATTCCTAATGTGTGAGGCATAGGGCAATATCCAGAAAAGTGCCTCCAATCTTGATCCATTTGTGACCAATGGCCTGCATTTAAGAAAGGGTCCATTTGAATCAGGAGAGCCGTCCATACCCACGGCTTACAGTCTTCTCTTTGTGAAGGGTCACGCGAGAGTAGAACCTGCCCCACTGACTGTAGCACAGAACTCAAAATAAGAAGCTGTCAGGCATGTGAAGTCATTGCTCTTAACTCGTGTAGTGTAGTGAGTCATTGAGCAGGAAAAGTGCATGCCTCTTCCAACCTCCTTCCGTCTCTTGCTTTTAGGTCGATGATGATGACGACGACGACGAGCTAGGAGATCATGATGAAGACCACCCTGGGATGGAGGTGGTGCTGCATGAGGACAAGAAGTACTACCCCACAGCTGAGGAGGTGTACGGTCCTGAAGTGGAGACCATAGTTCAGGAGGAGGACACCCAGCCTCTCACAGGTGAGTCTGGAGGCACTGGGCTGTGAGAGGTGAAATCGAAGCTAGAAAACTTCATTTCATAGCCATCAGCAGTCTTGAAAGTTCAGTGAATGAACTGACTAGTTTTTCTTTCAGGTGGTATTTCTGGATTGAGATTCAATTAACCCTGTTTTGATATTCAACTAAACAGCTTGTTACCAAGCAAATAAGTGTTACTTCTTTCTTTATCTAATATGTGTTTGGGTTCTTGAAGACTGTTTTTAAGTTCTCCCTCTGGTCTGATATGTTTTTCCATCCAAATAATACCAGTTTCTTTAACTAGTCCTCACAATGCTTATTTTCCACTTCCTTAATAATTTTCATTGATCTTCTGGGAAGTAGTTGCATTTTATAAATGCAAGGAGAGATTTTGAACTGACATTGACCTCATCCTATATCCAGTCCCTCTCCCTTCCTCCCACAAAATGAAGTCCAAACACCTCAGTCCACAATTCAAGATCCTTCAGTGTCTCATGCCAGACAGCGTTCCCAGAACTTTCTCAACCTGAGTGGTCCTCGAGAATAACATAAATTGATGTCATAGATCATCCATTCTGAAAGCTCAGTCTAGTGGAATAGGGCTCTGTATTTTTATGCTTTATGCCTACCTGCACATCACTACTTTTTTTTCCCTCCTAGAACCCATTATTAAACCAGTGAAAACCAAGAAATTCACTCTGATGGAGCAGACATTACCTGTCACGGTATATGAAATGGAGTAAGTTACAAGGTCTTGCAGCCTCTCTGCACGAATATTGTAGGTTCAGTTTTTTCATGGAGGTAGGAGGTGGTTTGTGGTTAAAGTAACCAGTGAATTTTTGGGGTGGTGGTGGTGAGAGCAGTGGCATCCGTTTGTGCCTGAGTCGTTTTGCTGACTTCTCTCTATGACCAGGTTCAGCTCTGTCGCTGCCTGCTGCCAGATCTAGTCTGACAGATTTCAACTTTATTTAAGTATTTATTTATTTTGGTAGGTAAAAGGGCATATCCCTGAGCTCTTTATTATGTATTTATTTATTTAATTTTTAAAAATTGAGGTATAGTTGATTTGCAATGTTGTGTTAGTTTCTGCTGTACAGCACAGTGATTCAGATTCTTTTCCCTTATATGTTATTACAAAATATTGAGTATAGTTCCCTGTGCTATACAGTAGGTCCTTGTTGGTTATCTGTTTTATATATAGTAGTGTGTATATGTTAATCTCCAACTCCTAATTTATCGCTCCCCTCCCCTCCCCTTTCCTCTTTGGTAACCGTCAGTTTGTTTTCTATGTCTGTGGGCCTATTTCTGTTTTGTAAATAAGCTCATTTGTATCTTTTTTTTTTCTGTTAGATTCCACATATAAGTGATATCCTATGATATTTGTCTTTCTCTGTCTGGCTTACTTCACTTAGGATAATAATCTCTAGGTCCATCCATGGTGCTGCGGCAGTGAATTATTGTGAAAGCAAAAATCTCTTCCTACAATTTGCCAAAATTTTCCTTCAGCTTATATCGTTGCTGAGATATTTAGGCTCAATCTTAACTTTCTTCTTGGCTCTCATCCGGATCTCAGCCATTTTCTCTTCTTCCAAATCTTTAGTTTGGTATTAGAAGCCAGCCTTTGAGACAGAACTGGGTATTACAGTTGTCAGTGTTGGGGCCACCAGAGCCTGTTTTGACTCGGTATGGTTGCTAAGTGTTTTGGGAACATAACAACTCTTTATTTTGAAAAGGAGGCACAGGTAGGTAGATATGTGTAGAATAGTTTAGACTCTTCACATTGCAAACTGTTTTTGAAAATATTTTTATTGATGAAATGCACTTATAAGGCCCTCATATATTGAGGTGCTTGTGACCCATTATTAGATAATGAAACTTTTTTTTAAAAAACATGTTGACATCTTGTATGTCCGAAGGAGTAAGGTCCCTTCTGAAATGGTCAGCTCACCTGCCATCATTCACACTTTTTTTTTTTTTTTTAATATTTATTTATTTGGTTGCATTGGGTCTTAGTTGCAGCGCACGGGCTCCTTAGTTGCAGCAGGCGGGCTCCTTAGTTGTGGCATGTGAATCTCATGTGGGATCTAGTTCCCTGAGCAGGGATCAAACCCGGGCCCCTTGCATTGGGAGTGGGTAGTCTTAACCACTGCGCCACCAGGAAGTCCCCCATTCACACATTTTTGAAACAACCTTTCAGTTTTCTTCAGAACTTGCGTCATATTCTTTTGTGTTCTCAGTGGTGATTTTTTAAAAAATCTCCAATCTTTGAAAGCAGGCTGGATTTTTAAAATTTATTTATTTATTTATTTTTAACACTTTATACTGTATTTATTTTATGTATGTATGTATGTATGTATGGCTGTGTTGGGTCTTCGTTTCTGTACGAGGGCTTCCTCTAGTTGTGGCAAGCGGGGGCCACTCTTCATCGCGGTGCGCGGGCCTCTCACTATCGCGGCCTCTCTTGTTGCGGAGCACAGGCTCCAGACGCGCAGGCTCAGTAATTGTGACTCACGGGCCCAGCTGCTCCGCAGCATGTGGGATCTTCCCAGACCAGGGCTCGAACCCGTGTCCCCTGCATTGGCAGGCAGATTCTCAACCACTGCGCCATCAGGGAAGCCCCAGGCTGGATTTTTCAAAGAGCCAAAAGTCATCTGAAGGCTATTTACCATAAGTAATGCGGATGATAAGCAAGAAAGGCAGGGTTGGTTTTGATCAGGATGGAACTCCTCTGCTCATCATTAATGAGATGAGGTTTTCTTGAAAGCCTTGTTAACCAGCTGTGACGGCAGTTTCAGAAGCAAAGCTCCCAAAGTGATTTGAAGTCCCCTTGGCATCAGTGGTATAAATGTGTAACATCTAGCCTGAATGTTTTGAACTGAACAGTACTCATGTATGTGTGTGCTGGTATTTGGTTTTTTCTTCTTGCTTGCTTTTCAAATTTCATTATTTTACTGTTGAAATCTCCATGACATTTCACAGGTCGTGTCTCCTCATGAATAAGTCCGTTCCGTTCCCAAAGCCAGAACTGTGTAGAGGTAGAAACTCACTTCTGCCTCTGACAGTTCTCCAGTTGGTCTGAAAGTTGTTCCTGGCTGAAAATACCTAAAACACCTTTGTAGCACTCCCGCATTTGAAAACTTTTGGCAAAGTCCCTTTTGCTCTTTTCCTTTCTCCTTTCAGTTTCTTGGCAGATCTGATGGATAATTCGGAGCTCATCAGAAATGTGACCCTTTGTGGTCATCTCCACCATGGCAAGGTGAGAGAGCTTTCGGCTACTTGCAACAGGGTTGCTCTTCATTTCTGCTCATTTTTTCAGCCCTCAGAGTCACACGTTGGGGTCTGAGGCCATAAGGCTGGACCTCCTCACTCTGGGGGGCCTCCATGCCTATTGTGAAACTGAGCTGTGAAATTCTAGCTTTTCCTGAGCAGCAGATGGAAAGCTAAGCCACTTGCATGCCTGAGCCTTGTGTCTACATCTGGACAGAAGAGGGGAAATTGAGCCTTGCTCTGATTTTATAAGTTTTCATTTCCTGGGGGATGCTTGTCTAAGAAAGATTTCATCTTTCATTTGAAAATAATCCTGTGGCTTCATTGTTAATTCTTTGCTGGCCCATAATCCTCCCTGCTCTCTTCTTCCTCTCTTTATCCCTAAATTATGTGGTGTAGTGGGAACTGGGAGAAGGGTAGAGTAGATTTTTCTCTGTGGTTGGCAGAACCTAACTTTCTCTTCCCTTTCAGACATGTTTTGTAGATTGTTTAATAGAGCAGACTCACCCGGAAATCAGAAAGCGCTACGACCAAGATGTGAGTAGAAATTCTGTTGAAGGCTTAGGATGAACCATTCAGAATATACAGGGGTGGGTGTCTCTCTCCTTTCCCTTTCTTCCACCTTCCCACTCTCACTGTAAATAATGATGCATATAATGTGCTGCTTTATAATTGTAATTTCTATTAATAGGCCTTAAGAAAATAATTTCAACTTTCTCAGAAACAGAGAGAATATTAGCGTGCAGTATTTTTGGATGATCTGTTCTGCGCTTGGGATCCCTCCTCTGTTCTGATACATGCTGACTTCGATAACCTATTCTTTCCTGTCATAGTGTTAATAGCCTCTCTATAAATATAATACAGTTGGACCTTGTTGTTTTCATGATAAATTTAAATGCCTGTGAATGAGGCCAAGTGGGGCTGCAAGTCTCAGTGCAATAAATGTTCAGTCTTGGCCAGATTGACTGTTTTGACGTTCAGGGTCCCGTGAAGGCCGGATGTGTCTCCATGTACCACTGTGAAAAATTCAGTGCATTTGATATAATTTAGCTCTTCAGTCATACCTGGTTTTTAGTGACTTCCCCTACTCCCCAAACAACCACACCCCCAGGAGCATTTTCCATCTGGGAGGGTGCTGGTCTCATTGTCTGAAATTTCTGTAGGGGTACCCTGTTGTCTTCCATCTATTCTCCTCCTGAGGCAGAGACCCTTGAGCTGGGAGGTGGTGAGGGAAAGTAATTGATGGTTTGTGTGGGAGAGGAGTCTGAATTCACGAGGTAACTGCAGTTCCTTTTTTTTTTTTTTTAAAGCTGTGCTACACTGACATCCTCTTCACAGAGCAAGAGGTAAGTGTGCCTTTGGAAGTCTGATTGTTGTCCACAGCAGGCCCAGCAGTAGTAGTTTTGTAGGGAATGTCGAAGAGCTTTACGGTAACATTTTGGTCCATACCACACACCTCCCCACCCTCACTCCCACCCCTCATCTCTTTATCTCCCTGCTTCTCTCGGTCATCCTATGATCTATAACTTGAAAGAGAGCTGGGTAGGCAAACTGTAGGGTAAAAGGGGAGACCCTCCTATCTTTGGCTGGATTTAATTTAGCCTAGTAGGGCAAATGCTAAGAGGTGATGTGTACATTTATGCTGTAAGTTCTGCAGAAGCTAAACATGATTTATAAAATGACATCATCCTTAAAATCTGTAAGATGACTCCATCCATATGTTGATCTTTCTGGAAGTAGCTTCTCCTGGAGAATGGGTTCGTCTGTCTTTGTGCTTCTCTTTCTGTATAGAAGAGTGAGCATACATCTCTGTCTTTCCCATTCCTACTGGTTGGTCTTTCTTTCCATCTGGATCTTTGTCCCTCCCCTCTAATCCCTTCTGTTTCCCCCTCTTCTTTATTTCTGTCTCTCATAAATGACCACATGGAAAGCACAAGAGTGTAAGTACTGTGATTAACCAAAGGAACCTTGAACGGTGCTGGCATATGTTAAGCACTCAACAGATACTAGCTATTTTTTTTTTATATATATTTATATATTTGTTTGACTGGAGTTGTTTTAATACTTATTTTCTGTTACAGCTTTTATAATATATTTTTAAGAAAACCTAAAATGCCGCAGATTGTTTCTTTTTACTTGTACTGTGCTTAATTATTTTTGTTTACAGTGTATGAGGAGGATAAGATTTTAGGACTCTGGATTCTCTATTAAGGTTTAATACTGCTTTGCTAGCTTGTTCATTTTTTTATTTTTACTTTTTTGTATTTGAACCAACTCCCCCCGCCGCCCCGCCCCAGTGCTTTTTTTTTTTTTTTAATTAATTAATTTATTTATTTATTTTTGGCTGTGTTGGGTCTTCGTTTCTGTGCGAGGGCTTTCTCTAGTTGCGGCAAGCGGGGGCCACTCTTCATCGCAGTGCGCGGGCCTTTCACTGTCGCGGCCTCTCTTGTTGCGGAGCACAGGCTCCAGATGCACAGGCTCAGTAGTTGTGGCTCACGGGCTTAGTTGCTCCGCGGCATGTGGGATCTTCCCAGACCAGGGCTCGAACCCGTGTCCCCTGCATTGGCAGGCAGATTCTCAACCACTGAGCCACCAGGGAAGCCCCCCAGTGCTTTTTAACATCAAGATTGTTCATCTTTAAGGTCATTCTGCTTACAGACCTAGATAAAAATCACACCCACTACAAGGAGAGACATCAATGTAATTTACTAGCAACTGGAAAGATCCAAGAGCAGAGTGAATCCCTCCTGCATAGGAAGAAGCCTTGATCACTCTCGCCCTCTTTCTCTCTGCGACTTTCAGAGGGGTGTTGGCATCAAGAGTACTCCTGTGACAGTAGTCTTGCCAGATACCAAAGGAAAATCCTACCTCTTCAATATCATGGACACTCCAGGTAGGACATTCCTTGACTTTTTACCATCAGAACCCTGTCCTGTTTGTTTCTTTTGCTTCCAGAACAGAGCAGAGCATTATGTCTTTGTTTTTACATTCCCTTGCCTTCATTGAGATAATTTTCTTTTTTTAACTGTCTCCTTTGCTTCTAACTAGTTAATTAGCCAGCAGTGTGCTCCAGGCCTTCTATTTTGTTCCTCTCTTGACTCTGCTTTAGAAGATTTAAATTTGGGGGAATCTTATTCACTTATTCATTTCAGCCTGTGTCAGCCCATGCTAGACATTGGGGCAACAAAGCTGAGTCAGACATGGTCCCGGCCTCAGGCAGTCTCAGTCTTTTGAAGGAGACTATGGGGGCACACACCGATGGCTGGGGGACATGCAGGTTACCATAGAAGCAGCATACCTCACCCTGTGGCTGACTTTCTCTTTGGGAAGGACCAGCTCAGGGTTCCCTTTTTTTAAATAGGAAAATTTGGGTTTTGACAGATTGACCTTCTTTGCCCCATCAGATGCCCGATGCCCTCGTACCTCTCAGCCCCTGACCCCTACCCGCACCCACCAGCACCACCTTGCCAGGAACCAGCTCCCGTTCTCCAGGCCCTCCTTTGCCCTCTTTCCTGCTTCCAAATTGTCTTCTGTCCCGCAGAACTCTGTTCACTGCTGATTAGACTGGTTTAGTCTGCGAGTTGAATGTGTTGTGCCCTCCTTGATAAAATGCTTTCTTTATGTTTGGGGGCCTCCTGTATAAAAGCATAATCCAAGGATGTGGCTCTAACGTGGAACTTTGCACACTGCAGGGAGCTGTGGGGAGAAGGGAAGGGGGTATTTGTGGGTTCACATGCTTTGCAGTGCCCCACAGACCACGTACAAGTTAATTGTGCCTCATCCTGCCACCACACAAGTGGCAACTTACTTGGTATTTGCTTTTCAGGACACGTGAATTTTTCTGACGAGGTCACAGCTGGCTTGCGCATCTCAGATGGAGTGGTCCTTTTCATCGATGCTGCTGAGGGCGTAAGTCTGCGTCAGTTCTCTTAAGACCCCTCCTTCCTGTCATGTTTGCCGCGCACGATGCCCAGAGCTCTGAGTGAGCTGGGAATTAGAGAACGTGAGAGTCTGTGGGATTAAGCCTCACCTTTGCTCTAAAATTAGGGCAGCAAATGAAAGTCAAAATTAGTTCTCAGTGAGTCCCTCACTCCCTGCCCAGTGAAGCTCAAAATGATAGGACCCATTGTCATTCAGAAACACAAAAATGACAAAGGTAAATAAAAGGGAGGGAGGAGAGTTTTAAATGTTAATGGATTTGTCTAAGGTAAAGAGAGATTGGAGTTAAAAGGCCCAAAGATTAGGTGATTTGGCTAACCTCATTCATGTTGTCATCGGTGAGATAGCCAGCAGAGGGAGCCAGGGTTACCTTTTTAAAAATTGACTTCATCTTGGAGTAATTTCAAACTTACTGAAAAGTTGCAGTAGTACAGAGAACACCCTCATTTGTAATTCTGTCTCTGTACATGTACATATGCACTCACACGTATGTGTTTTCCCCTTGAACCATTTGAAAATAAAATATTTCAGAATGTATTTCCTAAGAACAAGGACATTCACTTACATAATCATAATACACTTACCAGAATCTGGGAATTCAACGTTGATACAATATTGTTGTACAGATCTTTTTCTGTAGACCTTAGTCAGTCTCACTAATTGTCCCATTAATGTCCTTTATAGAATTTTTTTTCCTTATACAGGATGATGCATAACATTTAATTTTCATGTCTCTTTTAATTGGAATTCTTCTTTTACCTTTCTTGGTCTTTTATGACGTTAGCATTTTTGAAGTGTATAGGCCATTTATTTTGTAGACTGTCTCTCAATCAGGGTTTGTCTAATGTTTCCTCATGATTAGGTTCAGGTTATTTGGGGCAGGAATACTATATCAGCACAGTTGTGTTCTTATTAGTCCATCACATCAGAAGGCCCATGATGTAACCTTATCCCATTATTGGTGATGTGAACTTTGATCACTTGGTTAAGGTGGGTGTGCCAGGCTTCTCCAATGTAAAGTTACTGTTTTCCCCCTTGTAATAACTGATTTGTGGGGTGATACCTTGAGTCTATGTATACATGTTATTCCTTATCAAACTTTACCAGTTTTATCATCCATTGGTCATTCCTAGCTTATTGATATAATAGTTGCAAATGGTGATTTTCAAACTCTTACTATTTCTTCTGTATTTATTGGTTGGAATTCTGTTGTAAGGAAGAGATTTCCCTTCTCCATTTGCTTATTTATTATCCGTATGGATACACGGATTTTTATTTTACTCAGTGGGTTATAATCCACTAGTATCTTTATATCTTTTAATATTCTAGTTATCCCAGATTTGGCTAGTGAGAACTCCTTCAGGCTGGCTCCTTTATCCTTTTGACATGCCCCGTCTTTTTTTAGGCACAAAAAGATGTCCTAGAGTCATCTTGTACTTTCCCTGCCCCAATCCTGGAATCAGCCATTTCTCCATGGAGCTTTGGCTCCTTATAGGGAGGACGGATACTTAGAAACAAAGATCAGAGTATGTTCATTGCTACTGGGACACATTGCTTCTAGGACTTTTCACTGAACACAGATAATATACACCCAAAGGTATCTGTAACTGTTTCTACACATACATATTAAAAACCATTAACACAGTAGAAGAGAAGAAAAAAATCAATTTATCCTAATACCCACAATTCTATTTCAGCACCACAGCTTCTTCCCAAGCCTTCCTTGGTTCCTTCTCTGGCACTGAGAAACCTGGCTCCCAACATCATCAGTGTATTTATTCATTTCTCAATCCTGCAAGGTCACCTCTTAAAATTCCTGAATCTGCCATTGGGCAAGATACCCTCTGCTTCCCCCCAACAATCTATTTCCTCTTTTCCACATTCTTCATATTTTTAAGTAGTACCTTCTTTGGCTCTGCTCTGGACTGTTCTGCCCTCTTTGCTCTCATCACCACCTTCTGAGCCTTGTGTCTCTCAGGTGATGCTGAACACAGAGCGGCTGATCAAGCACGCCGTGCAGGAGAGGCTGGCAGTCACCGTGTGCATCAATAAGATTGACCGGCTGATCCTGGAGCTGAAGCTGCCCCCCACTGATGCTTATTACAAGCTGCGTCACATTGTAGATGAGGTCAACGGATTAATAAGGTAGAGGAACCCTGGGAGTGGACCTCCTGTCCTCGGCACTCTGGTTTTTATAAATCTTAACCTTGGAACACCTCTGGGGGCAACACTGATTCCTTGGCATGCGTTGACGAGCTTGTTGGACACAGCTAGAGGCGCATTCTGTGGCTCTGCAGGGATTGACTCCGCCGCCTTGGCCTCATTAACTCTGCTCCTTAACCAGATATGCAGCTTGCCACACATCCTCAATTTAGTACTGCAGTCAGTACCCTGAGCTCTAGAATCAGTCTCGTCTTCACTGAACCAAGCATGTAAAGTTGGGCAGAGTCCTTAAGCTCATAGAGGCTCAGTTTCTGCTTCCGTAAGAAGGGAGTAGTAATATTTGCCCAATGAGATGTTACAAGGAATTAAAGACAGCCAATGTAACACACTTAGCACAGTGCTCAGCAGACAGTAGCTGATGGGTGAGTAATGTTAGCTGCTATTATCTTACTAGCACAGACTCAGTAAGAGAAGGAACTGTTTGTTGGCTTTTATTTCTTGTTGAAGCTGCTTTTCAAAAAGATGGATTTTTTGAGTGATGGTTGGGAGACCTTAGATACAGTACCAAGGTGGCTTTGAAGAATAACTTAAATTAGTTTTTTTTGGCCACACCGCACAGATTGTGGGATCTTAGTTCCCCGACCAGGGATCCAGTCCGGGCCCCCAGCAGTGGACGCGTGCAGTCCTAACCACTGAACCGCCAGGGAACTCCCTGAATATATTCGTAAAGACAGTTTTTATCTGTAGGCTGAAGGATGTACTGGATGACTTTTTGAGGCCCGTTGCAGGGCCTGGGAGGAGGCTGCCCTCCTGAGAGAGCTTCTCTCCCGCTGAGGGTCAGGGACGGTACTCTCGTGGCGGGGACAGGTTCACCTTCAGACACCCCGCCCCACCATCCTCCAGTTTGTAACACTGGTTCTCAACAGGGGTATCTTCTCCCTGTTACTGGAAGGGCTGAGAATGACTGGAGCCCATATAATGGCCGGAGTCCAAAAGATGAAATGATAAACTTCTCTAAAGGGGGGACGGCTTGGACAGGGCTAAATCCTTATGTACCAGAATGGGAAGTCAAGAAGTCACATCTCAACCACCAAACAAGGAATAGCAACATGGGGCTTCCCTGGTGGCGCAGTGGTTAAGAATCCGCCTGCCAATGCAGGGGACACGGGTTCCAGCCCTGGTCCGGGAAGATCCCACATGCCGCGGAGCAACTAAGCCGGTGTGCCACAACTACTGAGCCTGGGCTCTAGAGCCCGCAAGCCACAACTACTAAGCCCACGTGCCACAATTACTGAAGCCCGCCCCCTAGATAGAGCCTGTACTCCACAACGAAGAGCAGCCCACGCTCGCCGCAACTAGAGAAAGCCCGTGCACAGCAACGAAGACCCAATGCAGCCAAAAAAAAAAAAAAAAAAAGAAATAAAAAGAAATAGCAACATGAATATATTATTTAGAAATATGGAGGTGAATGCTCTAGAAGCACCTTTAAAAGAGTTGAAAGCAATTGCCTCTGGGGACCGTAACTTGGGAGTATGGTAGGGGACTACTCTTTATAAGCCAATACTTTTATTTCTAAATTAAGAAATTCCAGGGACTTCCCTGGTGGTCCAGTGGCTAAGACTCTGCGCTCCCAACGCAGGGGGCCCAGGTTCGATCCCTGGTCAGGGAACTAGATCCCACATGCCGCCACTAAGAGTTCGCATGCCGCAGCTAAAAAGATTCTGCATGCTGCAACTAAGACCTGGCGCAGCCAAATATTTTTTAAAAAGAAAAGAAATTGCGTAAAGCAGGGTGTCAGAAAGGCTAGGGTTGTGGATTTGATCCCTGTGTACAGCTGGTTTTCTTATAAATGCTAGTGAACTTGGGGTGCTGTGGCTTCTGCATGGCTTTTAAGACTGAACGTTTTAACATGAATTTGTAAAAGGAAAGCCAAACAAGGCAATGAAGAGTAGGGCAGTGAGAGCAGGGGGCAAAGTTGCTTTTTTTTCATTCATTCATTCATTCATTCATTTACTTACACTGGTGTTTCTCTTTGTGAAATTGAGATTTCTCTAAAATGTTGGATTTCTCTAATCTTATCACATTAGATTAGTTTCCTGTGTTCCAAGGTCTTTGTCTCTGTCCTCCAAGTTTCCCCTTGTCCGGCGCAGTTAACTTCTTCAAGATCACGCAGAATGTTTCCAGCTCTGGGAAATCACTTTGTTACTGGGGGTTAGGGTACAGCTCCATCATGTCACTTTCTTGGATCAGGCTGTTGGCAAAGCCGAGTGTATAATGCAAGCCCCTTCTGAGGGTGAGGGCTGGAAAGAAGCTGTGATATTGAGTCCCTGCGCCCTTCACCCTTGGCAGCGCGCCGGCATTGCTGCCCAGCCTGGCTCTGCACTCACGGCTGTCTCTGTTTCAGCATGTATTCCACTGACGAGAACCTAATCCTTTCCCCGCTCCTGGGCAACGTCTGCTTCTCCAGCTCCCAGTACAGCATCTGCTTCACACTGGGCTCCTTTGCCAAGATCTACGCTGACACCTTTGGTAAGCTCTGGCTGGCAGTCTGTCTCTCCAGCTTCCCCAGAGTCATGTGTGCCTTTCCTGCTGAATGGTTTAGAAATGGGCTTCATGCCAGAGTCCCCTGTCGGAGGGAGGCATTTTATCAAGTGTTGTCTTCACATCTGGGGCTCTTTTTGGCACCTAGGCTCTTTCCTCGGGCTAACTGCTTTCCAAACAATAAATAGAGGGATAAAGGTGCCTGGGAAGAAATGGGTGAAGAGGGAGCTCAAGTTAGGAATAAGAATCTCTCCTAGGGTGAAACAGATTTTGTCAAGAAGGAATTATCCATGGCTCCAAAGCCATTCAGACCTCTTTCTCAGAGATGGAATCTCTCTCACCGGTCGTGCTTCTAGCTGTCTTTCCAACTATATCCAGGCACATAGAAGTTTTGTAGGCCCACTTGAGAACTCGAGTTGGATTCGCAGCCCACTGGGACGTCCAGCGGAATGATTTTATAGGCCCCTGGAGCCGCAACACCAGAACCCTGGGACCAGCTCCCCAACTCTCAAGAGGTTCCCGTGCACTCTACCTCTGTGCCTCCCCAGTTCCCTCAGATCTAGTAGGAACCATGTCCTGGGTGTCAGTGTGTAGCCTGTGTGTCAAATACTGTACTTCCGCACAGAGGTCTTTGTCACCCCCATTTTTGGAGCTGAGGAGACAGGCTCAGTGAGAAGCCTCACAGCTGGTCAGCGCTGGCGTTGGGGCACCAGTGTTCTTTAGTCACTGGTCCTGCCTCACTCTCAAACGTGGAAACGTTTGCTCTGGTGAAAATAATGGACCAATTAAAACTTGGTCTTTTTTAAAATATGTACATATTTACTGCATCCTTATTTAGAAGAGTGGAAAATACAGTAAAATGTGAAGGAAACAAAATTCACCCATAACCTCATTACCATAACTACTGCAAACATTCTGATGTAGTTCCTTCTTTCTCAGTTCAGTGTTTTACATAAAAGAGATCATATTTTATATATATACATATAGTATAATAGCATAAGATAAGTATTCACTTAGCATTAGATCACAATAATTTGCCTATTAAAATTTATTGATAAAAATGATTTTATGTAACTGCCTATTGGTCCGCTGTATAGATGTACTATAACTTATTCACTTTCTCATCATTAGACATATATTTTGGTTGTTTCCAAATGGCTCTTTTTTAAAAAATGTATAGATGGACAGACAGTAAATGAAATTCACCTGAACAGGGTTCCAGGTTATGTTTCTGAATGTTGTTTGTATCAACATATGAAGCAAAATCCAAGATTGTTTCTGTAATTATAATGTATTGACGGTTCAGTTTCTGACTGAAAATGGCTCTGAGCCTTAGGAGAGATTATTACTCACCCTTCGAACCCACTGTTAGTTTCCGAAGAAGCCAGCTGTGAGCCCCAGCATCATTATGAAAAGCCACGTATGGACTTCTGGGAAGTCAGCACTGGAAGGAATCAGAGATCACTGCGTCCTTCCCCATCGTTTTACATGTGGGAAAACTGTGCCCAGGGACACAGACCTTATTGATGGGGTTGGAACTAGAATCCACTTTGGTGCTTTTTTAATCACATCATCCTGCCAAAATTGATACCATGTCTTCTTACTAGGAACACAAGGCATGATGAATAATCTCTGACTCCTGGGAACTTCATCCAGTGGGTAGACAGAATCCCACAGTGATGAATGACAGTGTAAGGTGGTGTAGGCTTAGTGCCTGGGGGCTGCCGTAGGCAGGTAGAGCTGAGGGAATTCGGCTCCAAAGGCCTAGGGGAGGCTGCCTGAAGGAGACGGGGCTTTGACAGTGGAGAGTAGGGAGCCAGGAGGTCCAGACTCGCTGGCCTGGGAGAGGAGGCACGGAGGCAGGTGGTGTTGGCCCACGGGCGGCTGTTCAGGAATAGTGGACTGTTCCATCAAGGAGAAGAGTTGAAGTAAAACTACTGGGAGGCTGGGTTGGGACCACATTGGGGAGGGTTGGAATGCGAGGTTAAGGAATTTAGACTTTATCCTGTAGGCAGTTAGGAGCTAATAAAGATTGGAGTGGGATGATATGTGCAAAGCTGATGGAAGATAGGCCAGAGAGAGGAAATGATGAGGGAAGGGACACTTATTTAGACATTTTCGCCAATATACAGATACAGGATTGTGATTATTGGCTTGATGTTATCTTTGAGATTGAAAGGGGGCAGGGGGATTGGAGAGGTGTTCACTCATTCTTTGAGTAAGCATGTATTAAACGTCTGTTACGCACTAGGCCTGGTTCTTGTGAGTGCTCAGGCAGCTCAGTCCAGTGATTATAATACAGTGTATGTTAAGTGCAGTAATAGAGGTGTGTAAAAGAAACAGCGGTTCACAGAGGAGAGAGGGTTAAAGTAACTAATAACGTGGGAAAGAAGGGGAAATGTGGTAATTAACCAAGTGGGCAACAAAGAGATTTTGAGCTTGGTTGAAGTGCCGATGATGGCCTCACTGAAAGGGAGCGAAAAGTCTGAGGGAATGTGGCTTTAGGGAAAAGGTGATGAATTTCCTCTATGCCTTCTCAAGAAAGAGATAGCAGTCTGACATCTGGGTTAGAAACATCCACGAGATAGCTGGTGCTATCAGGGATCTAACTGAATATTAGACGAGCTCTGGACTCAGAAGATCTTGAATTTTAAAAGCCACAATTGCTGGCTTCAGTCTGATGAGGATCAGCAGTTGCAGTCAAACTAAAAATATCAATTGGTAAAAGATGACACAACGGTTAGCTTTGGTGTTTTCTCTCCAGAGGGCTGGGTGTGTGCCTTCTAGAGGTTGACGGCTAGTCGGAGCCTCAGCGTGGTGCTGCGGCTGGGAGGTTGCCCACACTGGCAGCAGAGTAGAGCTTCTGTGGGTCAGGAAGGAATGAAGGAACTACTAAGATCCACTGCAGGAAGGGGCGGTAATAGGTGCACACAGAGGATAGCATGTAGGCAGTTGAGCCTGTTGCATCAAAGGAAAGGATATAAACTGTACCCTTGTCCATAGCTCAGTCATAGGCTTCCTGGAGATGGAGCTACCTGAGTGCTTATTTTGGCTCCAGCATCGCCTTGTTGACTTTGGGCCAGTAGTGTCCCTTGTGCCTCAGTATCCTTGTCTGCCTGCCTGGGTAGAAGCAAATGTCTGGACCTTGGAGAGGAAGGTGCAAGAATTCCTCAGCTAGAAACCACTTGTGGCACATGAAACAATTTCGAATAGTACTTTGCTAGGTAGACTATAATTGTATGGCTTTTCTTATAGGTGACATTAACTACCAGGAATTTGCTAAAAGACTCTGGGGTGACATCTACTTCAACCCCAAGACGTAAGTAGAGTGCAGGAAGTGACTCTCTAGAGGCGTGATCCATTTTCCCAGTAAGTGCGGACAGAGAAAGAGTTCCTAAGATTAAAACCGACCTTTTTATTAGACGTGAACCACCATCTTTCCTCCTCTAAGTGAGCTGGCTTCATGAGCTCTAACACGGTGAGAGGCCATTTCCCTTGAAGTCTCCACAGCTCAGCCCAGGCATGCATGAGGGTTATAACCTATGCCGTCTCAGGAGTCTGTGTTTGGAGATTTTATGATCACACACATTCCTTCCCCTCGGCTTGGCCTTGCCCAGATTCAGAAGTTAGGAAATCCACTCTTGGGGTTGGTGACACTGCCATCTCCCTCCTGGGTCTCCCATAACTCTTGATCTCTTCAGGCGAAAGTTCACCAAAAAGGCCCCAACCAGCAGCTCCCAGAGGAGCTTCGTGGAGTTTATCTTGGAGCCCCTCTATAAGATCCTCGCTCAGGTGAGTGTGTCAGGCCACCTGGCTCAGGTCTGCCCTTCTAAGCACAGGGTGGAAGAGCTGGTGAACTTGGTCTTCCCCCTGCCCCTGAACCTGATCAGTTTTGTATTACTGAGTATGAGGAAGGTTGGTCACCAGTCTTCTGGATCTAGAACACTACAGTCCTCTAAGTGCTGTTGAGATCAGAGTAAAGGGGGAAGATAGAAAAGAAAAGGCACAGCCTGGAGAAACGTACAAAGATTTTGACTATTTGAAAGAATGTGACACTTGAGAAGTAATAGTTTCAGTTATGGGGATTTAACTTCGATATAATTGTTTCACATGAACGTTCTCTAGTTTTTACTTTTATACACATATGAAAATATATTTAAAATATATATATATATGTTATAGCGTTATTTATACCAGCAGGAAAAGGGGAAAAAACTGGAAATACGTGTTCATCGGTGAGAATCTGATTAAATGAATTACGGTACACCGCATAAAATGAAGTATTTTGCAGCCATTAAATGAATGGCTATATGAGCTTGATTTTAATGACTATTCTGGGCACATATGTATGTGATGTTTGTCAGATTGAAAAGGATGCATCAGACAGTGGTAATGATGTAGTTAAACATGTAGGATGCTCCAAGCAACTATCCGCCAATGAAAATAATACATACATACATACATACATACATACATACATACATACATAAATAAATAAATAAAACAAACATGTGGGATGCTCCAAAGAATATAACATTGCATTTGTATGAATTTGTGCTACCTAAAAGGGTAATAATGTTGTACAGGAATTTTCATACATACCTTTCTCCCAAGACAGTTATCCTTTATGAGTGTTATGTGTTTATGCAAGTGTTTAATAAGCACTGTGCACAGTGAACACACACACATACACAAAATGTGTGTGGCCATTCCAACTGACAAAATAGTAAAACATAGCAACAAAACAAAGTACCACGATTAAAATTTATTAGTGCTGGAAAATACTTCGTATCTTGTGTGAGACTAAGGATTAAAGAAGAAATTTATAGAGTCCGTCTCTGTAGAGACCTTGAGTCTGCTGAGGATGATTTAGCTTGGCCCCATCCTGACAGCCGATGGACTGCTAGGTGACCTTTTTTGGTTCCTTCCAGTGCAGTGATCCTCTAAATCTGAGAAGTCTCTAAATAGGGAAGGAAGGGTAAGGGATTTCCTGAGTGAGATGAGATGCTGCTTTTTGGACACCAGGGGGCAGCACTGACAGCAGTCCGTCTGAGAGGGCCAGGTTTATTGGCTGGTGTGGGCATTTAACTGAGCTTGCTACACCCACTGTTGGTTTGAAGTGTAAGTACCAAAGATTTCCCTGAAACCAAATTGATATCCTTGCCAAGAGCTCTCCCTGTAGAAGAGAACCCAGTGCAGTGACCCTTCCTATTGCCATTTGGCCCCCCTTGTCCTCTGTACCACCACACTGGGGCTATGATTCGAGCTGACATGGTGTCTGTTACTGTCACAGGTCGTGGGTGATGTGGACACCAGCCTCCCGAGGACCCTGGATGAGCTTGGCATCCACCTGACCAAGGAGGAGCTGAAGCTGAACATCCGCCCCCTGCTCAGGCTGGTCTGCAAAAAATTCTTTGGGGAGTTCACAGGTAAGGAGCTCATCGTCATCACCATTTCCTCCACATGTATCATGGGGACCTTTCCCTTACCCCACAGTGGTGTTTGGAGATCTGAGGCTCTTTTAAGTAAACTGCAGGTCAGGATGCAGGGCACCTAGGTTTTTTCCTAGCTGCTTTGCTTAGAAGATGGTACCAAGAATTCTATCTTGGGAAAACAAAAGCAATTAAATTTCCCTACCAGGAGGAGCATGCAAGTAAAGGGGATGGGGAAGCAGATTCTGAGGTTCTGGTGTTTTTGCCAGAGGGCAGTCAGGAAGGTGGACTCGTGGGTGTGGTAAAATAGTGGGAAAAGCCCCAGGCTGGGACTTGGGAGATGGGTTATAGACTCCAATCTCTCTTTCCCCCAAGCTCCTCTTTCTCGTATTTTAGTCACGCAGAAGGCAGGTGCTATAGTAAAACAAGCCCCAGACTGGCTGGGAAAAGACCTGAGTCTTAATCCTCCTCTGACCCTGTCCCATGGGGTGATCCCGGGCCAGCCACTCAATCCTTCTGTCACTCTAATCTCTCATCTGTAAAATAAGGGAGGTGGAAAATGTGATGGCTAAGGGCCCTCTCAGCAATCTCTTGATTCCGAGTCTGATAGGAATTAGGTATCTGAATCCCTAAAGCGCATAATTTTAATGGTTCATTCTGGGCTGGTCATCAATCTGACATAGGAGATCCCAACTAAAAGCAGACATGCTAGGCCCCCCCCAAGGTGCCAATGGAGGTTCTCTCTCGTATGGCGTATTGGCTGTTAGAAAAACAGAATAACTTATTGAACAGAAACGTATGAAGTGTTTCCCAAAGGGAAGAGTCAGTTCGGAGATGGTTCTAAGTAGATCTAGAAAGAAGAGATGGGGTACTTATTTAGTTTTGTGTAAGTGCTCAGTAAGTGCTTATATTCAGTAAAAGGTCATGGACTGATATAGATACATTAAAGTTTTTGTCAGCTGAGTTCCAAGGAACCACTTAGACTTGCTTCTTGCTCGTCCCTGGCATCAGTGTGATTCCAAATCTTTTAGCAGCATATGCCCAGGCAACAGGGTATCACTTCTGCCTAGAATCATAGGACCATAGCTTTTCGAGCTGAAAAGCAGTCCTCTCACTGTTAGTTTTCTGGCCATCATGAGTGGATCAGAGCTCCCCACTCCCTTCCCCCATGAGAGCGTATAGTAGTGGCTTTCTCTGCTCCCTCCGCAGGCTTTGTGGACATGTGTGTGCAGCATATCCCCTCTCCAAAGGCGGGCGCCAAGCCCAAGATCGAGCACACCTACACCGGAGGTGTGGATTCCGACCTCGGCGAAGCCATGAGCGACTGTGACCCTGATGTAAGGGAACGTGGCCCCCCGGTTCTCTGATTTCCGTCCCCTACTGTATGGGGAATACTGTTTTCCAGTCACAGGAGTAATGCCTTCTTTTCCATCCTTACATGGCCCTCCCAATGGGCGTAGTCAGAATGACCTGAATTCAAAGCCCGACGTTACCACTACTGCTGGTGTGATCTTGAGAACATTGTTTAGGCTTTCTGAGTCTAAGGGTCTTGGTCTATAAAGTGATGATAATAATTTGTATGTGGTAGTTATGAGAAGTAAGTAAGATTAAGCAAGTGTCACGGTTGTGTTTAGCATGGTGCCTGACAGGTAGTAAAGATTCAACGAATGATAACTAATCTTCTCAGTCCTGGCTTTTAATTTTTTATTATTATTATTAATTTATTTATTTATTTTTGGCTGTGTTGGGTCTTCGTTTCTATGCGAGGGCTTTCTCTAGTTGCGGCGAGCGGGGGCCACTCTTCATCGCGGTGCGCGGGCCTCTCACTGTCACGGCCTCTCTTGTTGCGGAGCACAGGCTCCAGATGCGCAGGCTCAGTAGTTGTGGCTCACGGGCCTAGTTGCTCCGCGGCATGTGGGATCTTCCCGGACCAGGGCGCGAACCCGTGTCCCCTGCATTGGCAGGCAGATTCTCAACCACTGCGCCACCAGGGAAGCCCCCTTAATTTTTGATTGATCGATTGATTGCCGCACGGCACGCGGGATCTTAGTTCCCTGACCAGGGATCGAACCCGTGCCCCCTGAAGTGGAAGTGCAGAGTCTTAACCACTGGACTGCCAGGAAAGTCCCAGTCCTGGCTTTTAAAAAAATCTGTCCCCGTCATTCCTTAGGCAATCTAGTTTCTTGGCATAAACGTTACAGCCAGTCGAGAATTGTGAGTTACTTCTTTGGAGGAAATTTGGGGCAAGTTAGTCTTATAATCTTGCAAGTTAAAAGTGCCATTCTACCATCCTAAACCTGCTTCTCTTTCCCAGTGCCCTCATCCCCCCCGCAAGAAAAAGGAAGATTTTTTTTGCTATGCCTGTGACATCTATTAACTAAGCAGGGGGTGGGCCTTGGTTGGAATTTTCCCAGGAGATTGCCACATCTTCTTCTCTGTCTGGGCTGCCTTCTCATGGAGCTCATGTCATTGCTAACAAGGAAGGTGGAGACGGTGGTGCTTACCCAGAGAGTCTGTGTGGTTGAGGCTACACTCTGTCCCCACCTCCAGGGTCCCCTGATGTGCCATACTACCAAGATGTACAGCACAGATGATGGAGTTCAGTTTCATGCCTTTGGCCGAGTGCTAAGTGGCACCATCCATGCTGGGCAGCCTGTGAAGGTACTGGGGGAGAACTACACCCTGGAGGATGAGGAAGACTCCCAGATATGCACCGTGGGCCGCCTTTGGATCTCCGTGGCCAGGTACTGCCAACCAGAGCCCCTAGGGGCATGCCTGGGCCTCTGCACTGGAACTGCCCCAGCGAGCTGAAAGGGGTGGTCCTCCTTGGAAACACAGTAGCTGCCTGGCTCCCTGTGATGGGGGTAAGATGAAGTCCACTCCTTCAGCAGATCTGTTGACTTCTGGTTCTTACTATCCAAGGTTGCTAGGGTCACAAGGCAGCTACTGTTGGGATAATGCCAAGAGCCCTGCCTTTGCCTTTTGAATGGTTTGTATAAACTCTTGTAGCAGGATTTCCATGTTCACTCATCTTAATCTTCTTTTCCTCTTCTGTGTTCTTTAAATCGTAACCTTTATGTTTCTTCCCAAAAGAAATTATTTCCCGAACTCCACTGACTATTTTTTGATTAAGATAAAGACTTTGCTGGATCCCTTGTAGCACCCCAGTCTGCAGAATTAAACTTCGCTTGGGTCTCTGGGCTGCTTGTCAGTTCATCAGTTTGGTGTTTTAGCTAGAAAGCCGAACCGAGGCTGACCTGTTCCTAGGGTGGCTGCTGCACCTTGCCAACAGCCCCTTTTCCCTCCAAATTCACCCCATTCTCTAGAAGCAGAAGAAAATTAAAGAGCTAGGAGAGTTGCAGTATCTTCTGTGGTGCTTTTGGCATCTCCTTACATTCTACCCCTTGGGCAGTGGTTTGCTTACTACCAACATCTAACTGGAATTAGATTTGCCTGTTTTGTCCTCATGTTATACCTTGCATTTTTCTTTCATGGCATGCATCAGTTTGTAACCACATATATGTGTGGCTGGCTATATGATTGATTGTTCATTGCATCCCTCCCCTGCTAGAATGTATCTGTTTTGCTCACCCTGCTCCTGGCTCAGTGCCTGGCACAGAGCAGGTGCTCAGTAAATTTTTATGGAATGAATACTCTGCCCAAGTTCCATTGCTGCTTATTGGATGCTGCTCCAGGTACCACATTGAAGTGAACCGTGTTCCTGCTGGCAACTGGGTTCTGATTGAAGGTGTCGATCAACCAATTGTGAAGACCGCGACCATAACTGAACCCCGAGGCAATGAGGAGGTAAGAGTTTTGGAAGAGGCAACTAGATTGGCTTAAGTTAGAGGGTCACAAGGAGCCGCAGCACACGTGAGCAACAGGCAGCAGAACGCGCAGGGGATGAACCCGGAGTCACTGCTGCTTCCTGCTGCCAGGCCTCAGCATGGGCTCAGCCTTCTAGATCTGCCCCTGCTGGATTCTCCTTGTACTGATGCTAGGAATTAGAAGGGATCTTTTTATTCTTTCCCTCCTCTTTTTGTTCTGCCAACGTATGTGGGAATAAATGGCCCTTCAGGTTGCCTCCAAGCAGCGCCCTGGCTCCAGGTGGGGGGATAGTCCGCTCCCCAGCAGGTCATCAGCTTCTCCCTGACCTCTGCACTGTCTGTGCCTGCTCAGGCCAGGTGTCCTCACTGCTCTGCATTTTGGGTCTCAGGCTCAGATTTTCCGGCCCTTGAAGTTCAACACCACATCTGTTATCAAGATTGCTGTGGAGCCAGTCAACCCCTCTGAGCTGCCCAAGATGCTGGACGGCCTCCGCAAGGTCAACAAGAGCTATCCGTCCCTCACCACCAAGGTAGGCCCTAGGCCGCGGTCGCTGCCGAGCCCTGTGTGCCCAGGCTGAGGGGTCTTTGCTTGTGTCGCGCGCTGCCTCGTGTCCACCAGGTGGCTCTGATCTGCTGCTTCCGGCAGCCTACATCAGGGACTGCTCCCTGTCTGTTAACTGTCATTTGAAGGCAGTACAAGACCCCTGTTTGTGTGTATGGGCCTGTATGCACGTGTGTATGCATCTTACACAAGCATCTTTAGATAGGAAAGGTGATTCCTGGAAAGTACACTTTGAATTGATTTTCCAGAAAACACACAGGGAAAAGTGAGTCACTCTGAGCCTGCCAGCATAGCTTTCTGAGGAGTTGGCCAGGGCTACAGGGTCAGCTTATATCCACGGGCAGAGCAGGGTTTTCCCTAAATGGCTAAGATGTTAATTCAGTCCGTGACCTCACATCCAGTAGCACTGTGCTCAGCGGTCCAGGTGTCTTGAGGACTGACTCATAGGTCACTGCTCCCCACTGATCCTTCCTGAAGAGGCTGGAACCAACACTGGCCAGTGGCCTTTCTGATAGTGGGCTTGGGCACCTCCTCCTGGGTTCTAGCCTTCATGCTGTCTCTGTCTGCTGTTGCTGCCACAAGAGAGTCCAGGCTGTGACCACCAGGGTCGTTGTGTTTCAGGTGGAAGAATCTGGCGAGCACGTGATCCTGGGTACCGGGGAGCTCTACCTGGACTGTGTGATGCACGATTTGCGGAAGATGTACTCGGAGATAGACATCAAGGTGAAGCAGCCGCTCCTTTCTTTGGCTCCTGCTTGGCCAGGAGCTTGGCTCACAGCTCCAGGCTAATTTTACAAGCAGCCAAACCCTTGAGTCCCCAGGAAGGTCCAAGGAGAGAAGGGTGCGCCAGGGGAGGAGATCTGTGTGGGAAAAGCATGACCTGTTGCTCCCTGTGTGGGAAGGGTTAGAAATCCAGTTTGCCTCCTGCGGTGGGGGTTATTCTCAGTGTCAAACGTTCAGAGCCAAGTCTCCCAAGCCAAAGTTATTCTTGATCTTTTGTTAAGAAAATGGTTGCACAGCTAAGCCATCTGTGGTGATTAGGGCTCAGAGTGGATGGTTCCGAGGAGAGCGTGGGGACTGGCTCTTCTGGACTCGTGGTGAGATCTTAATGTAGCCCCTCAGTTAAACTGCCCGTCGCACAGCCTTGGTCTCAGTGGACACACACATTTTCTCCAGGGCCGTGGGTGGTGGTCGTGGGAGTGAGTGCCCTCAAATGCCCCTCTTAGCCCAGGGCTGGTGCTGTAGAAGACGCTGCGTTTTTCCGGGAGTAGGCCATGTGGGGGCTTCTGGGCGGAGCTGTGCTGCCCGGAGGTCGTGGGTTGAGGATGGAACGGGCGCTCGCCAGTCAGTGTGTCAAGGCAGAGCTCTGACAGGCCCACGGTGTTTAGTGAATGCTAGTGGGACGGCTGTATGGATATTGAAAGATACCCTGGGAGACTATAATTTAGGCCCTAAACTGATCTCCACTTACTCTTGGCTCAGGAACATAAATTGTGCATTACACTAAGTTTTCTAGGCTTCTTAGTTTAGGTACAGACTTTTAGCCTGAGCCTGCTATGGTGCTTGTCGCTAACGCTGATTAAGACAGGGGTTCTTGCAGAGGTAGCATCAAGGGAACCTTGGAATCCCCTTTGGCAGAAGGTCGTCCTCCCAACAGTTAGACCTTGCCTAACAGTTTATTTTGTTTCTCAGGTGGCTGACCCCGTTGTCACGTTTTGTGAGACGGTCGTGGAAACATCCTCCCTCAAGTGCTTTGCTGAAACTCCCAATAAGAAGTAAGCTAGGGGTCATAGTGACCCTGGGACTCACAGGGGTCACTTTCCCCTGCCCCCACCTCTACCCCAATCACAAATAGAGGCCCCTAAGTCTTGGGATGAGGGTGCTTAGGATACTTGAGTTTTACCTCTCATTATGCCTTTGGACACGATGCTGTGGAATTCTTTGCCTTAGTTACTCCCAGTGGTTTCGTAATTGCCACTTTTTCTCTCTGTATAATATGACCATCTTAAAATTTTCCCTAGCAGCAACTCTACTGTTTCACTGTTTAATAACTAATACTGTTTAAAGCTTTTTAAAACAATGCCCCAAATTTTACTTTTTTAAAGAGTGATAGATTCAAATGAAAGAAGATGAGCCCTTTTTGCTCTACTCTGCTCCTGTGGCTTTCACTGATGTCGCTGCCTTAGCTCTTTCCTTTGTCACCCTTTCTTAGGAACAACCCTTCTGACCCTCCTCATTACCCATTTCCTTTCTGACTAGGAACAAGATCACCATGATTGCTGAGCCTCTTGAGAAGGGCCTCGCTGAGGACATAGAGAACGAGGTGGTCCAGATCACATGGAACAGGTGAGAACGTGGCTCTGATTCCAGGGCCGAACAGCTTACCTGATGAGTCTCTAGCACGACACATCCCTCACTCTAGGAATTGATTTTGTCTCCCCCTTCTCGCTATGGTCCTGGCACAGTGTAGGTAGGCTGAGGCGACTGTTACCCAGAAAAGCAGGATCTGTGGCCTCAGGAACGGGCAATCACAGAACTGTCTGATGTGACCATTTTCTCCTCCTCCCCCAGGAAGAAGCTGGGAGAGTTCTTCCAGACCAAGTACGACTGGGATCTGCTGGCTGCCCGTTCCATCTGGGCTTTTGGCCCTGATGCCACCGGCCCCAACATCCTGGTGGATGATACCCTGCCCTCTGAGGTACAGAAGAACTAATGGAAGCCACGTGGCCTTCTCTTAGCTCTTGAGTGGAAGAAACTACAAAGTGATCTTATTTTTCCCAAAAGTATTTTGTATGTTCTGGTGAAGAAGAGTATCCTTTTACTGGTGTACCTACCTCCTCCTCCCTCTAAACTCTTCGGCTGTTGCCAGGGTCACTGCTAAGGGGCCCTCATGTTTTGTGCAGGTGGACAAGGCTCTTCTCGGCTCGGTGAAGGACAGCATCGTTCAAGGTTTCCAGTGGGGAACCAGGGAGGGGCCCCTCTGTGATGAGTGTAAGTCCACCAGCGCCTCTGCCTTTGCCACCCCAGGCCTCTAGGGTCCTTGCATCTGGGTGTATGAGGTGGGGTGGGCTCATCTTTGGGACCCGGCAGGAGAAGCAGCTTGGGGCCCACAGGGCCTTCCCATGTCCTGGGCCAGCTTCCTCCCTTCTCCTTCCCTATCCTGGTGCTACTGCTTGGTACACCTTAGAAATGGAAGTCACGTCTAGATTGACATTTGCTCCTCATTTCTGGAATGTGCTTCAGGAAGGGTATCAGGGGGATGGGATTGGAGTGGTTTATAGACCAGGATTGGACTTAGTAGGGACAAATGTGCAATTCCTAGAACTTACTCTACATCCCAAAATAATTAAATATCTGGAAAAGAAACACATAAACTTCTAGGGACCCTTTATGCTGTCTGAACGTGGCCTGAAACCAACACTGAGAACATATGCTTACCTTCAAACCTCCGCATATGCTATTAGAACGCGCATCTGCAGGCTGATTCTGTACCGTATCTTTCATGGCTACAAGACAGCTGCAGTGCTGCAGAGGTTCCTTGCTGCTCTGCCCGTGCACCCTTGACTAGCACCAGAACCACTCAGCAGTCAGCTCCCCCTTCTCCTTTCCAGTGATTCGAAATGTCAAGTTTAAGATCCTGGATGCAGTGGTTGCCCAGGAGCCTCTGCACCGGGGTGGGGGCCAAATCATCCCCACGGCCAGAAGAGTCGTCTACTCTGCCTTCCTCATGGTGAGTGAGTAGGGCTGTCCTGCCGCAGGGCATTAAGTGGGGCCTCGAGGCTACTGTCCCCCAGCCTTCCCTTTACCCGGGTTCTTGGTCCTCAGCCTTCCCCAAGCTGAGGAACCCTTCCTTCTGGCTCTCTCGCAGGCTACCCCTCGTCTGATGGAGCCCTACTACTTCGTAGAGGTCCAGGCTCCCGCAGATTGTGTTTCTGCTGTTTATACCGTCCTGGCCAGACGCAGGTGAGCTGCCCAGGCACGTTAGGGAGGGGCAGCGAGCACAAGCCCAGCAAGAAGGAACCTTGCTGTGGAGGAGGAGGGACTGGACCCCACACTCTCCACTCCTGAAACCACGGTTTTTAGAAGGAAGTAGGAAAGGAATGAGGCAATCCCCAGCCTTACCACAGATTATAATTTGAGATTTCTCCTTGGGCTACCCCCTCAGAGAGCTCCTGGGGCAAGTATTCCTGGGGTGTGTCAGTGGTGGGAATGTCTACAGGACCTTGTCTCGTCAATGTTGTACTCTTGCCCAGAGGTTGCTGCCCCTTTGACTTCCACAGGAAACTAGGCCGAGAGCCGTTTCTGCCCTCTGTAGCGCACTTGTGGTTATTTTCTTTGATGATCAACATTTGGGGGTACACTACTTCTCTGCTTTTGGCCTTTTCAGGACTAGGGACTCAGCCTTTGTTTTTCTGTCTCAGGGGGCATGTGACTCAGGATGCACCCATCCCAGGCTCCCCTCTCTACACCATCAAAGCTTTCATCCCTGCCATCGACTCTTTTGGTTTTGAGACCGATCTGCGGACTCACACGCAGGGGCAGGCCTTTTCCTTGTCTGTCTTCCACCATTGGCAGGTAAGAAAACAATGCAGGCTGGCCGCTATGGTCCCCACCTCTGCAAAGTCATCCCCTCTGACCTGTTCCTCTCCAGGCCCCAAGGGGGATCGCCGGCATCCTAGAGAAGGGCCCTGCTGCTAGGCCAGATGCTCTGGGAGGTCGGCCTGGACCATCTGATGAAACCACTTTGCCTTTCAGATTGTACCCGGTGATCCTCTGGACAAGAGCATTGTCATCCGTCCCTTGGAGCCGCAGCCAGCACCCCACCTGGCCCGAGAATTCATGATCAAAACCCGTCGTAGGAAGGTACGTGTCCCTCAGACCCACGGCCATCCCTCCACCCCCAAGGGTCTTGCCAGGAGTTGGATCTCTCTTCATTTCTTGCTTTTGGACCCTTCTCCCAAAGACTGAAAGCATTTCACAGCACAGCGCGGAGAGTCACAATCTGTATAGGCTTCAAGCAACCAGACCCGGGGCTGCGTGCCTGGGAAGGGAGCGCCTTCCCCTGCCCTGGGACGGTACCGTAAAGGCAGGGCTCCCGAAGCAGCTCCGCCGACACTTGGCCCCCACCCGCTCCCCGCACTCAAGCACAGCTCGGTCACGCAGGGCTCATCCTTGCATTTGCCCCCACTCTGCAGGGCCTGAGTGAAGACGTCAGCATCAGCAAGTTCTTCGATGATCCTATGTTGCTGGAGCTCGCCAAGCAGGATGTTGTGCTCAATTACCCCATGTGAGCGCCCGGACTCCTGGCCGCTCCTGCTCCCTGCGCTGGGCTGCGTCCTGGACTTTGAAGCGAGGACCTGGTGGGACTTGGACTCCGTGCTGTCAGAGCGTGTCTGGGACTGCTGTGGCCGCCCTTAACAAGCCCAGAGCCTCCAACCTCCAACCCAGAGGGAGGAGCATTTGGCTTCCTGGTTCCTCCTGTGGCCTCTGCCTGGCTCCATTCCCAGAGAACAGAGAGGAACTTGGGCTCAGGGAAGGAGAAGGGGATGGCAGTGTTGAAGCCCAAGGGGGCCCTGTCGTCAGGATTTACGTGGATTTTTATTTTATTTTATTTTTTTTTGTTTAAAAGTTTGACCTTAGACATGGTTTATAAATGAACAGAACATTCTGACCTCTGCCTTGCTCCGTTCTTTTCATCCCCACCGCTCCGCCCCCTTCCCTCCAGCACGGGCTCATCCTGGCACTTGGGTTCTGGATCTGTGTTGTCTCCCATGAGGCCGCACTGACTCTGCTCCCAGCTGCAGCCTTCTTCCTGCCTGGTCCCCAGGGAGGCGGCCTGTTGGGGGAGGAACGCCTGCCTCTTCACTCAGTGTTCCCATGAGCACTGAGGCCTCTTTACTGTCCCCAGCTCCCATTCCTGGTGGATGGCACCTGAGGGGGCTTGGGAGTTGTTGGGTCTCTGGGATCAGAGGGCTACACCTCCTCCTCTGCCCCTGAGGATTCTCCTTGCCCTGGAGCTGGGGGCCAGAACTCTTTGATTTCCAGCCCTTTGCCGTAAGTCCTCCTACCAGCCACTACCAATCCCTTACTCTGCTCTCGTCTGTGTGAAGAAGAGACTGTTGATTTGCCTCAGACTCCTTTATTAGGTGCATACCAGGGGTTGATCGAAGAGGTCTGACTGCCCCAGGCCTGTAGGAGTCCTACTTCTCCGCAGCGTCCTGCGCGGTTCTCTTGATGTAGTCTCTGTACATCGTGTACACAGCACCTGTGTGAGGGAGAAGGGAAACGGCCCCATGACATCACACCCTCCACCCATCCTCTGGCTCTCTCAGGTGTTCCAGAGTCCTGGGGGTCCAACACTAGCTATCCCCTTGGGAGTCCCACTTTGCTGCTTATCTTTCCCTCCTAGGTCACAACAGCTGCTACAAACACCTGGCCGCACAGCCTGGGGAAACATCCCATTTAACACTTCACAAAGTACTTTCACGTATATTATCTGAGAAACCTCACGGCTGTACATGAGGGAGGCAAGCTGGGGTGGTTACCATCATGTTGCACATGGGGAAACTGTGAGAGAAAGAGATTTGTCCACTGTCGCACAGCTAGTAAGTAGCTGTCTGCCTTTCGATCCAGAGAGGAAAAGAAATTAAGCATAGGTTCTGCTGCATGGTTTTTCTCATTTCTAGGACAAACTCACGAAACAGACTGTGCATCTTCCCCCTGGAACACAGGAGATTAAACAGGGAACCCTGAAGCTCTCGGTATGAGGGCCTCACCAAGGACTTGCTGTGGAGCTTGGTATAGGGAACAGGGACTGAACTCATGGTCCCTTAACTGTCAGGACTCACAGCCAGATTTTGCCTAATCAGTTTTGCCCTCATTCTCCCATGACCCCACCAGCTGCTCACCCAGCATGATCGCACCCACAGCACAGGCCTGTGCTGCCACTCGGGTGTGAATCAGGTGTGTGGATATCTTGGTGGAACCACGAGCCTTCAGCCGGTAAATCCTGCATGCTGCCACCACCACACAGCCCCCTAAGCCTATGTAGGCAGAGAACATGACCCCTTGGACCTCAGTCACCAAGTACATCGCTCTCCTGGTGAGAGACACCTCACTAGGCAGGCTGGGCATCTGGATAATCAGCTGCCCTCCTGCTACTGCTTTGGGGCTGGCAGTGGGGTGAGGAGAGGCTATCATTAGAACATTGAGTTGTTTCTTCTCAAAGATATTTACAAAGTGCTTCCCTCCAATGACTCCCCTCCTCCCTGTACAAATAGCCCATCATCATGACTCTCCCACCCCCCTTAGCTCTTCTCCAACTGCTGCCGGCCCCCACAGCTGTTCTAACCTCCCAGGGCCAGGGGGAAGGAAGCCCTGGGGGACCCCAAACTGCTCCTGCCCATCCTGACTCTGGTGTTGGTATCCCATGCGCTTGGTTGGCTGCCACCTCCAGCCATCCAGACTCCTTCGTTTCATTGTCAGGACGTGTCCCTTAGTCCCTCGGCACCTTTGCTGTTGGTTCACTTCTCTTCTAGCTGTTGATTATTCGATGGGTAGGACCACTTGAGTTCTGTGCTTCATTCTTTGAAAGGACTAGGAGACATGTTCTCTGAGAGAAGGCCCCCTCCTCGGCCCCCATTCCTTCGTCTCCCACTCACCTATAGGCACCAGCAGAGACTCCCTGGTCTTCCTCAGGAACTTCTGAGACATGCTGCCCTCACCCTCAGGTGGTGCCCACGAGCCTTTGTTAGCAGACATGATCCTGCCCCCAGATGTTAGCAGCTGGGGCTCCTAGGCTTCAAATCGGTCCTAGAAGGAGGCAGGAAGAACTCCAATTCCCAGTCTAGGGTGGGAAGGAAGAAGTGGACTGCTGAGACCTCTCTTACCATGCCCAACACAGACACTACTTAAAAAGGTGTCCTGGGTGTCCTGTCTCAGATGGCTGGAGCCATTTCTCCGTCTCTTCCTCCCAGCATCTGCCTCTTGCCCAGCTCATTCCAGCTTCACTGTTTTCTCTGCCTCCCCCTCTACCATCTCTGTCCCTACGGGTGTGATCCTTGGGCCAAGAAAAGCAGCTGGAAAAATCCACAGATGAGGGTGGGAGGAACAGGCCTTTAACATTGTGTCCCCCACTGGCCTTGAGTCTGTGATGGTTGTCCCTGATGGAGCTGCAGAGGAAGATCTGGCCCCAGGCAGCCAGAGCCATCCCAGACAGTTACAGCACTGGTTACTGAATCACGAGAGCCAGAGATTGAAACGATTAGGCATGTATCTGTGTATAATTTTGTGTAGATTTTGGATGTTAAGTCTAATGGAACAAATTCTGGTCCCTGAGCTGTTCTCCTGTCTCTAAGTCCATCTCTTGCCAGGTTCTTTGCAGGTACCAACCCCCTGCCTTATCCCTGTGCTGGAACCCCTATGGCTCTACTTGCTAACCCTGTAAATGTCTGCTCTGATCAAAAACTAGATGGAGTCCCAGAGTCCTGGTCCTTAGGCCAGGGGTTCTGCCTGCCGGGTGCCTTCTAAGTCTAACCACGAGACAAAGTCCCTGCTTGAGGTGACTTCTATTCCTAGTTGCCTCTCCTCTCCTGGAGGAGCAAAGACTGCTGGCCCCACAGGTCCTCAGCACGCCGGTGCTTACCCTAGGAGACGGCTAGAAAGTGGAGTGCAAGCAGCCCAGCCAGGGCTCAGCGTCTGTTGCTTTGAATCGGCCAAGAGCTGAGGATGGAGCTGCCACTATGGGGTCAGGGAAGCAGTGTCCGGCTTTATGGAGACTTTGAAGTCAGGAATGGAGAGGAGAGGAGATAGGACAGGTCATCGGTCTTAACCCCCCATCTGCTGAGTTCCAGGCTGGAGCTCAAACACTGGAAAGTAATGAAAGATCAGATGGAGGGGAGCCCTTACCTCAATTCAGTCTTTTCATTCCTCTGGACATAAGTGGCTGGATCAGAGACGGACTTGATTTGAAGAACTGAGATGGGAATATAGAGGCAAGGATGGATAGAGATCCTGGGTTCCCCCCCCAAGTTGTACTGCCTTAATTGTGAGAGACGGGCTGTCTGGTCTTGGTCTTGATCCCTCCAAGGATGTTTTCTGGACCAAAGAGATTTCTCCAGGAGTTTGAAACAACTGGGACTTCCCTCACATCTCCAGACCCCTTCATACTGCCTATGGGGTGATGCTCACTCAGGATACAGAGATGACAAAGACCAGCATTAGCACCTATTCTATTTCAAGTATTTATATTTCAGACCTTTCCACTATTCTACACAGTAAGTAGCAGCTTGTTCATAGACCAGGAACTGAGCTTCTGAGAGGCTAAATGAATTATCCACGAGTACACAGCTAGTAAATGGCAGTGTCACGATCTGAACCTAGGTCTGGCTGGCTCCAAAGTAGCTTCTTGCTAAGAAATGGAGAAAGATCGGATGCACTGTGGAGAGTCCCACTCCGTCCCATGCCTTTGTTTCTCTCCTAGCCTGTGTGTCTGTCCTAAAGGGGCGTTTTAGCACTGGAAATGTGTCCAGCAGCTGATGTCTCTCTTTTCTCTCCCTAGCCCTCACTGCTTCAGGGAGAGACCCAGGGTCACAGCATCTCCCCAGGGCCTCCGCATATCCCCAGCGTCCATGGGAACTCTCCTCCCAGTCATTCACACACACTCCTGTGCTGCCTCTCCTGGTCCCAGCAGTGGCCTGAATTCTCCAGAGATCAGTGCTCTAGGCCAGAAGTGGGAGGATGGAAATGTCTGGATGAGACAGTGCAAGAATCAGGATCAACTCTAAGCCCTTTAGAGAATGGAGGCCAAGCTATGGAGAGCAAAGTTCAACTTCTCCCCATTGAGATGATGTCGACGCTCCCACAGCATCTCAGCCCAGAACCAAGAAAATAATAATAGTTGCTATGATCTTCTGAGCATAGACATGTGCTAATTGCTTTAAGTAGGTTATTTTATTTAATCCTCACAACTATTATTCTATTAGGTATGTGGTAGGTACTATTATTTTTATTCCTATTTCAAAGATGAAAAACTGAGGCTTGAGTTAAACATCTTGCTCAAGGTCACAGAAAGTGACAGAGAAAAAAGGACCAGATTTCTAACCATTCCTAAAGTCAAATCTCACTACTCTGGACTAACAGGAGAATGACTGTAAAGTGGGGGGAAAGTCTTGAAATAGAAGAAACAAAATTGCTTTTTATTTCAAGAACCTCTGAGAACACACAGTAATTAAAACTTCAAGGACCAGATCTCTGTAGAGTCCTGTTTTAGTAAACAGATAAGATAAAATTATGATACCATTTTTGTTTAATATGCCAAGTCTAATAATTACTTCGACTTAAGCCTTTCTACATTAGTAATTTGCTTAATAAACCTCTTCCAGATCAGGTCACACTAACAGAAATTCTATTAGAGGGGTCTAATTGAATGATGCAGACAGACTTAATGGGTCTGGAGTGCCGGCCAGAGTCAGACGTGGGGTCAGCTGCTTGACCAACCACTCTCTGAATACTTGGTCTTATGCCACTCAACCTCTTTTGAGTGTGTGTCATCATCTGTAAAATGGAGGTAGCATCTACCTATAGGATCGTTGTAAGGGTTAAAAAAGATGATTGTTAGAATTCCCCTGCACACTGCCTGCTCCTTTTCCTCCAGAATGAGCAAGTGGCAGGGATGGGTAACAGGCTGGGGGAGAAGTGGAAAGTCCCTGACAACAGATGGGAAGGTTCCCATGTTCTGGGTGGTCCTGAATTCAGCACACTCTCAACCTTCTCCAACCCCACCTCCTCCTTGTTGGAGGGGCTTCCCTGCCCTAACTGGAAGCTTCAGGCTTGTTCTCCTTATTGTGTGGGGGGAAGGGAATGCGTAGGGGAGGGGGACTTGGACTTGAGGCTGTACACAATCTAAGACACAGCTGTGCTATATATAACCTGAGGGAGCTGAGTGACAAGAGGGGGGAGGTGAGGGACGTGCAGCTTTTGCCTTGAGCTAAGGAGAGCTGTGAGTGAGGGGATGATGATGAATGAACTGGACAAGGAACAGAGAATGCTCTGAGTTGGGGTTAGAATGGGAAGGACCCAGGCTGAAGGGCTGGGGTAATCACAGGGGAGAAAACATTGGCCCATATAGTAGTATCTGGGGGACTTGAGGGGCAAAGAGGTGGTAGCAGGAACAGGCAGAGGCAGTGGAAGTTTCCAGATGATGTGGCTAGGCTGAGGCAACCTCTAGAGGGTGCCTGGGGTGGGGAGGGTGGGACACCCCCTCTCCTTCTAAAAACAGGCACTGGGTTCCAAGGACCTTGCAGTATTTGTCCAAGGACAGCCTCAAGAGCCACAGGCTTGGGCCAGGACAGTGCCTTTGGTACCCACTAATCATTCTGGAGGGACTGCTCACATATTTTTAAAGATTCTAAGAGGGTGTGGATAATAATAGCAATTGGAAGCCTGAATCAGACTGTAGCAATGCTGACACAGAATCATGTCTTGTGAAGGAATAGTTTTGAGCTGCAGAAGACACCAGTATAGACCCCTGTACTAACAAATGGTTGCTCCAGAGGAGTCGAAATGTTTTGCTGAAGTTCTTGTGTTGGGTGCTTTTGAATGCCCAAATTACCCAAAGCGCACTATGAGAGGGAACTAATGTCTTGAGAGCCTACAAGATTTAGGATACTTCACATATCTAATCTTCGCAACAGCCCCAACTGGTAGATATCATTATCCCCATTTTATAGATGAGGAAACCAAGCCTGAGAGAGGTTAAGTGACAGCCATATCACACAGCAGGTAAATGGCTGCACTATCCAGCCAATAATGATAACCACTACAGGGAATTCCCTGGTGGTCCAGTGGTTAGGACTCCGTGCTCTCACTGCCGAGGGCCTGGGTTCGATCCCTGGTTGGGGAACTAAGATCCTGCATGCCGCATGGTGCGGCCAAAAAAAAGAAAAAGAAAATATGATAACCACTATAGACCACTTTACAATGAAAAATTAACATATGACAATGTGATTTCCTGTACATTTCATCACATTCTCACACCATCTTAGAAATACACATAAATGAATGCACACAGCTGGGCAGAGCAGACCTCTGAACCCAGGGCTTCCAGACACTCAAGGACTGCACACCCACCGCACTGCCTCTCACCAAGGCAGGGTAGGTCCTGAGCCAGTGCACTGTGTTCTTTTTTTTTTAAAATTTTTATTGGTGTATGGTTGCTTTACAATGTTGTGTTAGTTTCTACTGTACAGCAAAGTGAATCAGCTATATGTATACATATATCCCCTCTTTTTTGGATTTCCTTCCCATTTAGGTCACCAGAGAGCACTGAGTAGAGTTCCCTGTGCTGTACAGTAGGTTCTCATTAGTTATCTATTTTATACATAGTATCAATAGTGTATATATGTCAGTCCCAATCTCCCAATTCATCCCTCCCCCCCACTGTGCTCTGAGCGAGTCCAAAAGTCCTTGTTTGTGGGTGGTACCAGAGGAGGTCTCTTCATCTCCCATACCCTTCTCCCCACCCCTAATTCCTGAGCATACTTCACCTACCCTTCATTTGCAAGTAAATTGACCTTAACTTGAAATCCGGCATTAAATACACAAGAAGCAGCTAGCTGGGCTCTGGGAAACACTGGGGGGAGTCATCTTACTGTTCCCTCTATACTACTTGCATTACCTATTCAAAAAAATTTTTGACAAAAAAATCTGCTTCAAACAACATCCCTGTGGCAGGGAGGAGCAGTATAATGTGTCTCACAGGTTAACTGAAACTGCTGGGGATTATGGGGGCAGGGGGTTGTGCTACTAACACCCCCCTCCCAATAGCACAAGTAATCAAGAGCTTCTTATCCAGCCAGTCTGGGGCAAGCAGGGCTTCCTGTTGCCAACCAGGAGCTTTCCCAAATCCTACCTCTCTGGGCCTCTGCTCCCATCCCCCTGGACAGAAGAATCTGCTCCGAGTTTACCAGCCAAGTGGGGACCCTGGAAAATGTGTAATGGAAATAGTGACACACTGCAGCCTTCAAGTTGACCCTACAGTTTCCAAACCACAGAGCCCCAGGGCGACTCTCAAGTTCTCAAACTGGGTTTTGATCCTTTCCCGCCTGGGCCCCATGTGAATAAAAAGTGACATGGTTCTCACAGTACCCGGCTCTACCACTCCCTGCCAGAGGCTGGAAACCAGACCCATTTCCCTGTTTTGAGGCTTTTTTTTTCTTCCCTCCGGTAGCCTTTCTTATGTTAGCAATGGCAAGCCTTCCTTCACTCATGCACTCTGCATACACTTGCCAGGCACCTACTGTGTGCTGGGCTGGGCTCAAGGAGCTGCGATACAGCGGCCCTGCCTTCAGGGAGCTCACATTCTAGCAGTTGCCCTGGTTTGCTCCGGACCATGGTGAATGCCTGGACCTCTGGCTTAGGTTTCTGGCCTCAGCTTCCCCACCTGTAACTGGATTAAAGGATGTCAGTAGCTGGCAAGGTGACAGAGGAGCGGATGAAGA
Organism: Balaenoptera physalus; assembly: GCF_965194825.1. Classification (NCBI taxonomy): domain Eukaryota; kingdom Metazoa; phylum Chordata; class Mammalia; order Artiodactyla; family Balaenopteridae; genus Balaenoptera; species Balaenoptera physalus. The sequence continues at coordinate 22,871,939 of NC_138901.1, read as the reverse complement.
GTCCTGACTAGGAGACAGAGTCTTTGGATACATTTCTGTTTTTTTAACTATCTGCAGTTAAAACAACTTATCTTCTCTGGGTCTCATTTCCATCTTTATTTATTTATTTATTTATTTATTTTTAAAATTTATTGGCTGCATTGGGTCTTCGTTGCTGCGCGCAGGCTTCTCATCGTGGTGGCTTCTCTTGTTGCGGAGCGTGGGCTCTAGGCGCGCGGGCTCAGTAGTTGTGGCTCATGGGCTCTAGAGCACAGGCTCAGTAGTTGTGGCGCACGGGCTTAGCTGCTCCGCAGCATGTGGGATCTCCCCAGACCAGGGATCGAACCTGTGTCCCCTGCATTGGCAGGCGGATTCTTAACCAGGGAAGCCACCAGGGAAGCACATCATTTCCATCTTTAAAAGGTTGCTCTTGGGAATTCCCTAGCGGTCCAGTGATTAGGACTCCACACTTCCTGGCAGGTTCATCCATGAATTTATAGGAAAATAATACCTAATAAATATTTGAGTATATATATATATATTATTTATATATAATACACAATACATATTTGTTTATAAATATTATATATACGTATATAACCAAATATTTTAAAGGTTTTTATTGAAGTCAACATGCCACAGAAAAGTGTACTATCACTATCAAAAGAGAACAGCTCAAATGTGGCAACTAAAGATACCTGTATATCGTATATTCAGCCTCCAGCTCAGGAACAGAACAGGAACAGCCCCCCAGAAGCCCGCTCAGGCTCCCTTCCGATAACTATCCTTACCCTAGGATAACCACTATCCTTACTTCTAACAGCACAGATTAGTTCTGCCTGTTTTTGAACTTTATACAAATGGAAAGTTTTGTGAGATTCATCTATCTTGCTGCGTGTAATTGTAGATTATTCATTCTCATTGCTGCATAATGTACCATTGTCAGAATATAACATTTTATCTATCCTTGCTATGGTTGATGGGCATTTTGGGTAGTTCCCAGTTTTTTGGCTATTACAAATACTGCTGCCATCAATATTCTAGAACAAGTATTTTGTACACATTTTGTGGAATTTCAGATTCACAGATTCACATTCCTAGTTTCGGCTTTAGTAGACACTGCCAAACAGTCTTCCAAAGTGATTTGTAGCGATTTACACTTGTACTAGCAATAGATGAGTTTTAATATTGTAGTCAGTATGGATTTTGTCTCCTGTGTCATCTTAGCTAACATGTTCTTTATTCTTATTTTCACATATTTACAGGGTCTTCACACTTGTCATTTTAAATACATTTGTAGAGAGGTAACGTGATAATGGGGAGGGGACGGAGACTGGGGCATGGCAAGTATAGGGGGAAGATAATTTAAATACAGAGGCCAAGCAGCTAAGTGGAGACAGTGCCTGCCCTGGATGGACAGATGTTACTCAGAAGTAACGGTCACGTGAAAAGAGAGGCTCAAAATGAGCAAAACTTTTGACTTTTTAGAGAGAAGCCAAAAAGACAGATTTTTAAAATTTGGCAACTAATTCATAATTTTGGAAAACATCATACTAGCCAAACAAAACATCTGTCAGTGGGCCAGATGCTCAGCCCTCAAGTTTTCAGCCACTTGACTGGCCATAAGGGCCTGGCTTTCCGTAGAGGGGGCAGGGTTGAACTGTAGCAAGTCACCTCACTAGTTAGAGTTTAATTTCCTCTGTGGTCAAAAGGGTAAAATGAAAACCTATCCTTCCCCATAATGATGGTCAATAAGATAATTCAGGAGCGCTTTACAAAGTAAAGTATTCTCCCATCTCCTCAGTACGACTTCTGTTGTTATGCACGGACTCCCTCTACTTAAACCATTTGAGGAGTTTTCATATTCCTACGAGGCAATTCAAGGCTGGAGATTCCTATGCATACAAAGTCCTTTGAAAATGGGATCCTGCTGGGATGCAAGGGGTTAAAAGGAAATGGCCTATTAGGGTCTTGCTAATGGGAGAAGTCCAGGACTTCAAAAATATCTAGAACAACGCTAAAAGCCCAGAGGCCAAGGAATTAGGACGATTAACCCAACAAAGGCCAGTAGGATCCTCGAGTAATCGTAGAGCAGAACCTAGAACCGGGAATCAGCATCCCGCGTTACACTGGACCCAGGCCTTGGCGGAGCGCACAGAATACAACTCCGGGGCTCGTTGGACCAACACCCCAGGATACCCAGGTAAGGCGTGTCCTCACTGCGCCGTTAGTTGCCCACTCGAAGTGAGGCACTGCCCCCGGCGGAGTTCCTGTCTTGAGGATCAAGCTGGAGGAATGAACTGTCCGGGAGGCGAAGGCTGCGCCCACCCAGGGCCCAGACTCCACGCGCCTGGGTAGTTCCTACAAGCACCGCGCCTCTGCCCCGTCCGGGAGCGCGCGGACCCCACCGCGGAAAGTTGGACGCCCGCGCCTCCGCCCCCGCGCTCCCGACGCCCCCTCCTACCCGGGCTCCACGTGCAGCGCACCCTCCGCCCCCAGACCTCGGCGGGACGCCCCCGCCCCCACCGCGGCGCGCAGTGCGCAGGCGCCTCCCTGTGGCTCTGGGCGGCGGGAGCGGCTTTGGCCACGGCCGGAGACTGAGGCGAAGGCGGCGGTGGAGGAGAAGGAGGAGAGATGACTGTGGCGGCGAAGGCGATGGCGACACAGGGCACATGAGGCGGCGGCCGGCAGGACGGGCCGAGGCCCGGCGGAGGAGGCGGCTCCGGGGGACCCCGCCGGCAGGTGAGGGGCGGCCGCGGGGTCGGCTGAGAGGCGGCGGGCCAGGGGCGGGGCCCGAGGGGGGTGGTGGGAGAACTTGTGGGGAGGCTGGAGAGGGGCAGGTGGGCCGGCGGAGAGTGCGGCGGGGGCAGGGGGGAGGGAGAGGACACCACCGAGGGCTTCCCTCCGAGCCCGGAGGGGCGTCGCGACCCGCAGCCCGCCGCTGCCCCGGCGCGCCCTCCCCCTTTGTCCCCAGGCGCGCGGTTCCCAAATTGGGAGGGAAAACGGCTCGGGGGTGGGCCGGGGCCGCGGCGGCGGCGCCGGGTGGGCGGGGAGCCCGAAGGACCTGGGCTTGCACTTGGGCGGTGCTCGCAACTCCTCGGGCGGTTAGGGGCGCAGGCCCGCGCCGGGGCTCTTCGCGGGCTGGTCTTTGTCTCCCGATGCTCGGCTCCTGACATCTCTCCGGGCGGCGTGCGGTTCGTCTGGCTCTTTCCTCTAACATCCCTGCCGGGACTTCTGTCTCCTTGAATGTTTGAGAGATTTAGTTCGCGGGCTGGTAGTGGGGGACGGGGAATGCAGTAGTCGCCTCTCGGTTAACACGTTTTCTTTACTTAAAATGATTTTTTTTTTCCTCTTCGTGAAACTTTGGATGACTGGTGTGTTGTGGTTTTTTTTTCCTTCTGTCTCCAGATTCAAAATTACGAGAAGGCGCTAACGCTGTGATTGTGGCCAGTTGTGTGGTTGGCGGCTGCTTTTGGAGCTTTGAGTTGAAAAGATTTACGTGATTGTGTGGTTTAGAATTGTTTGTTCTTTTTTTCTTTTTCTTTCTTTCTTTTTTTTCTTTTTTTTTTGCAACTGTTTCTAAGATTGGGATTACTGTTTTTTTGGGAAATGGGCGAGTTTGGTTTTTACCATTTGAAGGAATTTTTGTTCGTTGAGAACCAGCAGTGGTACAAATTTTATTGTGCTCGAGCTTTATTTTGTTAGCATCGAGATTACTTTGTGGGATCGAATAAATCAAGTTAGAATAAGTTCTGGATAAGTGTTATCTTGTAGGCCTGATTAGTCTAAAATTATTATACGTTCGTGTTGTGTATACGTTCCAGTGAAAGTGCCGTAAAAATCAAACTATAAATGAAAGGGATTTTCATTCCCTGATAAACGGAGTACATTAATATCTGTAGAATAAAGGCTTCATAATGTAATTTAGGGGTCAAATCCTCTACCCCTGGAAGAGGGCTTAGGTATTTTTCAGAATAAGAATGCAGAAAAGTAAACTTAACTGCAGAGCTCCTGACTAAAAGTATGTTAATTGTGATTACATTTGATGGTTTTTTGTGTGTGTTTTTTTGTTTTATTTTTTGGATTTTAGCAGAGTTTTGTATATTGCAGTTGCTTTGGATTTCTTAAGTGCTATGTAATGGCAGAATTAAAAAAACATGAACTATTCTGGGTAAAAGGTAAAAAGCTCTGGTAAACAAATCTGTGTCTTAGTTTTCACCAGATCTTTGTACATGGTAGTTATGTGAAAATTCTCCTTTTATTATTTGTCCTGATTTGTAATGGTTTGATACTATTTACCAATAATCTTAAACTGTTGTGCACTTTTCCAGAGCATTTCAAACATCCTTTCCAAAAGTCAACGCTTTTAGCTTCCTTTTAGGTTGTGTGACTTTTGGATTGGTTTTCTACTTTTGCTAGTAGCCACAATGCTCTTAAAAAGGAGCAAAGGACTCAGTAACTTTCTCTTCAGTTCATGAAGGTTGAATTGAGTTTCAGTCTTTAATTGAAAGGATTTAAGAATTCCTCCCAGCTTTCTCCAGGTTATATCAACTAAATACGGATCAAGATAAGGAGTTCACCTGCGGGGGGGGGGGAGGCGGGTGGTGGAGAGTGGGAGGGAAGATAGATGTGTTTGGTTTTTTTTAATTGTGGGAAAATATATGTAACATAAAATTTACCATCTTAACCAGTAAAAAAAAACGAAAGGATTTAAGAAGTTAACATATCTTCAACATAATAATCTTACTTATAAATGCCGCTGTCTCTTAATAATTTTTACTCTTATTTCGTATTTGTATAAATTAGCCAAAGTGAAAGGATTCAGGGTAGGTCTCTGATTAGCTACACCCTCCCTCATCTCTAGCTTCAGGCTTACCTATCAATTCATTAATTGGGATCCTAGAATACAAAACATATAATTAAAATTCAGAGCATGACTTTTTTAATAAATACATAGTTTGTTCCATGACTTATTCAGTGCAAAGTGATGAGTTCCAAAAAAGCTGGGTTTTTTTTTTTTTCAGTTCACATTTCAAAATAAATGAGGTGTTTTCCTTTTTTTGTTTTGTTTTTAATATTAATCTTGATAGTTAAGTGCACCTGGAGGTATAATTACTTATTTCTGAACTTGTGCTTTTCTTGTGGCCATAGAACATGTGTGGCTCCTATCCAAAATATCTAGTGAAAATTTAGACAGAGAAAGGATGGGTTTTTTGTGTTTATTTGCTTTTGTAGACCATTTCTTTGAGAACACATATAAGATAGATTTTGGCTATTATCATTAACCTGAAGCTTACACATAGAAAACAGTTATGAACTGTTAATATCAGCAAAGTGTCAACAATTGTTTTTCAAGCACACTGCTGCAACTGATGAATTTAGTTTGTGTGGAAGTAAGGACCTATTTGGTTAAGTCTGAGCACTGCTGTTTTCTACAGCTCTCAAGAATGAATGATCAGGGACTTCCTTGGTGGTTCAGTGGTTAAGACTCCGCGCTCCCAATGCAGTGGGCCCGGGTTCCATCCCTGATCAGGGAACTAGATCCCGAATGCCACAACTGAAAAAGAGCCCGCGTGTCGCAACTAAGACCTGGAGCAGCCAAATAAATTAATTAATTAAATAAATATTCAAACTTATTTAAAAGAAAAAAAAGAATGAATGATCAGTCAGTTCTGGTTGGCATAGGGTAGTACATTCTTGAGTTTTGCAAGCATTGTAGTGGCTGACAGCACTTGGATTTATCATTCAGACCAGTGGAATGTGTTGCCCCATGGGGTTTTTTTCCTTAAGACAAGGATGAGATCTTTATTTCTGTGGAATGAGTAGAACTCTCAGTTGAAGCTTGTTCTATGAGGCTATATTGCTGTAGCACTAGCACAGTTTGGACAAAAGTGTTCTGGTGGCCATTCATTCAGTGAACTGTTTTTTCCGTCAGGTACTTATGTTAAACACTGAACTGGACTGAAGATTCAGTTCAAAGATGAATGTTATGTGGGCTTTGTTCTCAAAATGCTTACAGTTTAACACGGCGGTCCCAACCTTTTTGGCACCAGGGACTGGTTTTGTGGAAGACAGTTTTCCACGGACGGACAGGGGTGGGGGTGGGGATGGTTTGGGGATGATTCAAGTGCGTTACATTTATTGTGCACTTTATTTCTATTATTATTACATTGTAATATATAATGAAATATACAACTCACCATAATGCTGACAGGAGGCAGAGCTCAGGCGGTAATGTGAGTGATGGGGAGTGGCTGTAAATACAGATGAAGCTTCCCTCCTTTGCCTGCTGCTCATCTCCTACTCTGCAGCCCAGTTACTAACAGGCCAGGGACAGGTATCAGTCCGTGGCCCAAGTGTTGGAGACCCCTGGTTTTTATTTTTGTTTTTGGCTGTGTTGGGTCTTCGTTGCTGCACGAGGGCTTTCTCTAGTCGTGGCGAGTGGGGGCTACCCTTCGTTGCGGTGAGTGGGCTTCCCATTGTGGTGGCTTCTCTTGCTGCGGAGCACGGACTCTAGGCGCACGGGCTTCAGTAGTTGTGGCACACGGGCTCAGTAATTGTGGCTCGCGGGCTCTAGAGCGCAAGCTCAGTAGTTGTGGCGCACGGGCTTAGTTGCCCCGCAGCATGTGGGATCTTCCTGGACCAGGGCTCGAACCCCTGTCCCCTGCATTGGCAGGCAGATTATTAACCACTGCGCCACCAGGGAAGTCCAGATTTCAATTTGGGACCCCTGGTTTAACATGCTAAAAAGGTTTAGCAATCTGGAAATTATCTAACATCTTTGAAAGGAAAGAAATGTATAGGATTTCGGGGTTTTCATTTTTTCTCTACAGAAATGGAATAAACTCCACATACCTATTTTCGACTAATCTCTTAATTGTATTTAAGTCTCAAATAGTTAGAAAAGTTTTCATCTACATCTTGGAAGGATTTATCAGTTTTGATGGAATTTATTGTTACTTAACTGAGTTACAGCATTCCTTTTGGGAATGTTCAGAGTAAAGTGGATCTAGACTCTTGTCTATTTTTAGGGAATTCCCTTTGACTCATTCTTGGACCTCGGATTCCTAAGTGCCTATCTAGAGTAGGTGTTTATTTGGGTTTGAATTTTCCCTCCTCGATCTCTGGCTATTCCTTCAGGTCCCCTCCACCCCCAACCAGATCTTTAATTGATGGTCTTTCTCAGGTCTTGGTCCTTAGTCTTCCTCCCTTCTCACTCTAATCTTATCCATTCTGTGGTTTCAGTTCGCATGTATATTTTGAATACAACCATTTTTTAATCTGTAGTTGAGGCCCCTTTTCTGATCCAAGCTGTCTGCTCAATCAACAACTCCACTTGGATACTCAGAGGTATTTTTAATTGAGTTGCCCAGACTGAGCTCTTGATCTTGGCTCCAAACCTAGACCTTCTTCACTGTACTCAGTTTCATTAAGTGGCTCTATCAACAACTTACTGAGGCCAGATTCTTGCAGTTTCTCTCCACTCTAGTCTCCCCATCCTAGTCTAGGCCACCTTTTCCCAAGACGATTTAAAAAAAAAATAAATTTATTTATTTTTGGCTGTGTTGGGTCTTTGTTGCTGTGCGCGGGCTTTCTCTAGATGTGGCGAGCGGGGGCTACTCTTCGTTGCAGTGCGTGGGTTTCTCACTGCAGTGGCTTCCCTTGTTGTGGAGCACGAGCTCTAGGCGCGCGGGCTTCAGTAGTTGTGGCTTGCGGGCTCTAGAGCTCAGGCTCAGTAGTTGTGGCGCACGGGCTGAGTTGCTCCACGGCATGTGGGATCTTCCTGGACCAGGGCTGGAACCCATGTGCCCTGCATGGGCAGGCGGATTCCTAACCACTGCGCCACCAGGCAAGTCCCGACAATTATTATAGTCAATTTAATTTAATTAATTAATTTATTTGGCTGCATCGGGTCTTAGTTGCGGCATGCAGGATCCTTCATTGCAGCACGCGGGCTTCTCTCTAGCACGAGGGCTCTCTAGTCGTGTTGTGCGGGCTTAGTTGCCCCACGGCACGCGGGATCTTAGTTCCCCGACCAGGGATCGAACCACATCCCCTGCACTGCAAGGCGGACTCTCAACCACTGGACCACCAGGGAAGTCCCTATTATAGGTCAATTTTAAATGGTCCTTCCTCGTTCACTCTTGTTTCAAAAAAAAAAAAAAAGAAAGAAATACAATATTATCGGTACGGTTGAAGTCTTCTCTGTTTCCCTACCTGATTGCACCCCTGCACCCCAAACAACCACCGTTGTAGGCGTCCTTCCCAGAGGTAATCACCAACTTGAATTTATTATTCCCTTGCATTTCTTTATACTTTTACTATGTATTATATACACCTAAGCAATATACTCTCTTGTGCTCTTCTCACAGCAGCTAAAATTATCTTTAAAAAAATTTTAATCGAGTCCCTTACCTGAAAACTTCTGTTGTTTTCCCTTCACTCTTCATTTAACATGATGTGATCTGGCCTTGCCTGCTTCTCGAGCATCGTTTCTTTTTACTTGCTTTCTTGTTATATATGGTCTAGCCATACTGATATTTCCACCCCCCCTATTCCCTGAAGGTTCAAAGCTCACCCAACAGTCTTTGTACATGCTGTAGCTAATCCCTCTGCCTGGAAGGCAGCTCTTCATTCTTCAGAATTTGCTTAAACATCACTTCTGAAGAAAAACCTTCTCTGATTCTCCTATATTAGATTAGGGACCCCTATAATACACTCTTATAGCACCCTGCACTTCCCTTCTGTAGGATAGATCACAGTTTTAATTAATTTAGCTATTTGTATAATACCTGTGTCACCATTAGACTATACTCCGCCCCCCCCGGCCCCCCCCCCCGCCGTGCTGTGGCTTGAGGGATTTTAGTTCCCTGACCAGGGATTGAACCCCGGCCCCGGCAGTGAAAGTGCTGAGTCCTAACCACTGGACCACCAGGGAATTCCCAGACTATACTTTATATTCCATAAAGTCAGGAGTAATGCCTGTCTTGGATGGCCAGTATCCCTAGCACCTAGCTTATAGTTCATTTAGGTATTCAGCAATTATTTGGATGTTTACTAATTTCTTTTTTATTTGTAGTTATTGATGGTAATGAAGTAACTTCTGCCAAAGCTTTTGTTCTAACTAGAAGCCTTATTATTGTATTTTGTTTGTTGTATTTTTGGTTTTACCTGCCAGTACAGTGCTAGGTCTTCAGTAAATACTTACTGATGTGAACTTACTGGTAACCATGGCCTGATCAGTCTTAAGCAGTTTTTTTTTTTTTTTTAACTTTATATTTTATATTGGAGTATAGCTGATTAACAATGTTGTGATAGTTTCAGGTGCACAGCAAAGGGGCTCAGCCATACATATACATGTATCCATTCTCCCCCAAACTCCTCTCTCATCCAGGCTGCCACATAACATTGAGCAGAGTTCCCTGTGCTACACAGTTGGACCTTGTTGGTTATCCATTTTAAATATAACAGTGTGTACATGTAGATCCCAAACTCCCTAACTATCCCTTCCCCCCATCCTTCCCCTCTGGTAACCATAAGTTCATTCTCTAAGTCTGTGAGTCTGTTTCTGTTTTGTAAATAAGTTCATTTGTATCATTTCTTTTTATTTCTTTTTTATTTTTTAAATTTATTTATTTATTTATTTTTGGCTGTGTTGGGTCTTCGTTTCTGTGCTAGGGCTTTCTCTAGTTGCGGCAAGCGGGGACCACTCTTCATCACGTTGCGCGGGCCTCTCACTATCACGGCCTCTCTTGTTGCGGAGCACAGGCTCCAGACGCGCAGGCTCAGTAGTTGTGGCTCACGGGCCTAGTTGCTCTGCGGCATGTGGGATCTTCCCAGACCAGGGCTCGAACCCGTGTCCTCTGCATTGGCAGGCAGATTCTCAACCACTGCTCCACCAGGGAAGCCATATCATTTCTTTTTAGATTCCGCATATAAGGGATATGATATTTCTCTTTCTCTGTCTGACTTACTTCACTCAGTATGACAATCTCTAGGTCCATCCATGTTGCCGCACTGCAAGGCTTTTATGGGATCTTAGTTCCCTGACAGGGGATTGAACCCGGGCCCTCGGCAGTGAGAGTGTGGAGTCCTAACTGCTGGACCACCAGGGAATTCGCTTCAGCCGTTTTAATAGACCAAAAATGCAGTGATCACTTATGGTGTGGTATACACAGTGGAGACTCTTGTCTCCCAGGAAGATAATCACAGCTAGGCTTAGGCAGGCTATCAGATGGAATAAAGAAATTGAAGATTAGTTTTTTTCTTTGACATGCTGTACCTAGTTCTAATTTTAATTTCTCCCCATTTGGTGGGCCAAGAGTCAGTATAATTAATGTCCCAAGAAACGTGGCTATATTATGCAGTTATACATTAAGGCTGACATTGACAGTTTGAGTATTTCACTTCACTGACAAAAAATTTTTTTTGAAATAGGTATACATAATACAAAATCAAAAGGTATGAAAGGATGTACAGTGAAAAATAAGTCTTCTGGGGCTTCCCTGGTGGCGCAGTGGTTGGGAATCCGCCTGCCAATGCAGGGGACACGAGTTCAAGCCCTGGTCCGGGAAGATCCCACGTGCCACGAGCAGCTAAGCCCGTGCGCCACAGCTGCTGAGCCCGCATGCCCCAACTACTGAAGCCCGTGCTCCTAGAGCCCATGCCCTGCAACAAGAGAAGCCACCTCAATGAGAAGCCCACACACCGCAACGAAGAGTAGCAACGAAGAGTAGCCTCTGCTCGCCACAACTAGAGAAAGCCCATGGGCAACAATGAAGACACAATGCAGCCAAAAACAAACAAACAAATAAATAAATAATATGTTTAAAAAGAAAAGTAAGTCTTCCTTTATTCTCAGTCACTCAGTTTTCTTTTCTCTGCTGAAGCAATTACTGTTTGCTTTTTTTGTGAATTCTTCTAGAGATGTCCATATATTCAGTATCCCCCCCCCACGTACATAAATGGTAGCATACTCTACACGCTGTTCTGTAGCCTGCATTTTTCATTAATATATCTTAGTTTGTTTCATATCATTGCAGATAGAGCTGACTCTATTTTTTTTTTGACTACTAGATGTGCTGTAATTTGTTTACCCAGTCCCTTACTGATAGACTTTAAATTGTTTACAGCCCATTATCAGCAGTGCTGCAGTGAATATTCTTGTATATTTTTTTGTATGTCTGAACATTTCATTAGATAAATGTTGAGCACTGGAATCGCTGGATCAAAATACATCTACATTTTCAATTTTGATGGATATTTCCACATTGTCTTTTTTTTATTTTTTAATTTTTAAGATTTATTGATTGATTGATTGATTGCTATGTTGGGTCTTCGTTTCTATGCTAGGGCTTTCTCTAGTTGCGGCAAGCGGGGACCACTCTTCATCACGTTGCGCAGGCCTCTCACTATCACGGCCTCTCTTGTTGCGGAGCACAGGCTCCAGACGCGCAGGCTCAGTAGTTGTGGCTCACGGGCCTAGTTGCTCTGCGGCATGTGGGATCTTCCCAGACCAGGGCACGAACCCATGTCCCCGGCATTAGCGGGCAGACTCTCAACCACTGCGCCACCAGGGAAGCCCTCCACATTGTCTTTTACAGAAGCTTACCATTTTACCCCATCACTTCCAGTAGAGCACAAAGAATGCCTCTTTATATATACACCCTTCCTTCTCGCTGATCTGTTATCAATTTTTAAATTTTTTCCAATTGGATAAATGAGAAAGTAGTATATTGGTATAGTTTTAATTTGTAAATCTTTAATTACAAGTGATATTGAATATCTTTACATACTATATTATTAAAAGCCATTTATATTTTTCTGAGAACTATCTCTTCATTGCACTTTTTTTTAATTGAAGTATAGTTGAGGACCTTGTTGTTTATCTGTTTTATGTATAATAGTTTGTATCTGCTAATCTGAAACTCTTAGTTTATCCCTCCCCTCTTCCCCTTTGGTAACCATAAGTTTGTTTTCTGTGTCTGCATTGCACATTTCTATTGAGTGTTTTTTTGTTTTTGTTTTTTTTTAACAATTAATGATCTGCTGGAGCGCTTTATGTGTTAAGAGAACTTAGCCTTTTATTCTAAGAATTGCAAATAATTTTAAGCATTTAGTGTATCTTTTGAGTTGTTTATAGTATTTTTTTGCTTTCTAGAAATTATATTTTGTATAATTGAATTTGTCATTTCTTTCATTTGATCTCTAGATTTTGTGTCATTTTAGAAAAGTTTTCACTACTCAGATTATTAAAAAATGTTCATGTTTTCATCTAACTTTTATTGTATTGTTTTTAATTTAAAATCTTTGATCCATCTGGAATTTAAAGATCCAACTTTAATTTTTTTCTAGATAGCTACGCATGGTAGTTCAATATCATTTGTTGAATATTCCATCTTTTTTCCATTAGTTTGAAATGCCACCTTTATCATACATTAAATTCTCAGATGTATTTGGATCTTCTGGACTTTCTATTCTGTTCCAATTTGTTAATCGTTTTGCCAGTTCCACATTTTAAAATTATTACAACTTTATAATATATATCGAGAGAAGCTTGTGTGCCCTCATTTCTCTTTCTGAAATTTCCCAACCATTCTTACTATTTAATTTTACACATTAAATTTAGAATTAGTTTGTCTGGTTCCAAAAAAATCCTATTGGCATTTTTAGAAATCAAGATTGCATTCAATTTAGATTAATTTAGGAAGAATTAATATTTTTATGATGGCTATTGTATCCAAGAACATAGAATGCTTTAAGTCTTTAACGTATTTTACGCATTTAAGTCTTTTGTGTTCCTGGGTAGTGTGTTTCTTGTGAGGCTTATTCCTAAGTTTTTTTTCATCTATTTGTTGCTATTTTAAATGGAATCTTTTCTTTAGTTATATTACTTGTATATCACTGTCAGTTTTTTCAGTGACCTTCTGTTTGGTCTTAAAATAAAATTAAATACTAAATCTACATGGTATAGGAAAACGATCAGTAGGTCTTGAGTTGTATTCTAGGCTTTACAGATAATTAGTTGTGTGACCTTAAGCAAGTCATCATGATCTTTAGTATTCTCTTCAGTAAAATAAGGATATTAATCTCATACTATGGTGTTAGACAATGGGCCACTGCAGAATAGTTGAAAGATGACCTCAGAATCCATGCAAGTATTATCTGTGAAGTGTATAAGTAATGTCTTACAGATACGTATAACCTTTTCAAATGTATATGTGAGTGATGTTATGATACATAAACTACAGATTTATTTTTAAACTTTACCAGTGTATGTGTTTTCTCCAAAGATAGATAATAAATGTATAACCACTATTACATAGTGGAAAGTCTTTTGCAGTTACATAAAGGTCCTCAGACTCTAGAAATTGGAGACTACTACTAGCCTAGCCAATCTCTTAATATTTCTTTTACCACTGATACAGTGTGTGAACCTATGAAACCGTAAGTGTGTTTGTGGAAGATTTGGGTGATAAAGGTGCTTGCTTCATTTGTTTGTTTTCTTAAGATAATGATTTTTAAGCTTATAATGTCAGGAATGTTAATTATTCTATTTTTAAAAGACCTGATTGACTAGCCTATCTGGATTTGTACAGAAAATGATTTAGTGAGAGAAACCATATAGTACTTTCTGAAAGGGAATTTGTTTGCTTGTCTAACTCAAATAGCTTGCTTTTTGATCTCACATTCCAGTTCAGTACTAGATGTTCATGTTATTCAGAGTGAAAGCTTTATATTTATTATAGGTTGAGCAGTTCAAGCAGATGTGCACTTCTCAGATTCACTTGGAAAGGAAAGCTTTCTTTTTTGAGCTTGGAAAAATTACTGGGAGTTGGGGGAGTATCTCAGTTGTTATTGAATTGTGTATCTGAAGCCATTGTCTCCTATCATACTTGAACTCTGAAAAGAAAAGAGGGTGGGAAAATGTGTTTATGATTTGTGATATATCCTGGGAGGAAAATTATGTATACATAGCTTGAATAGATTTATTTTGGTTACCAGTTAATTATGGTTACTAGTTCAATGAGAAATTTAAAGCAACCTTAGCATTTTGAACCCCAGCTAGAATGCTCTTAGTAGTTAAAAGCTTTATTTTCTACTGCTTTTTATTTATTTTGCCTCAGAAAACTGTTTTTTGCTTTTTGGTTTTATAATTACATACATGTCAGTGTAGTTTCTTGATAGGAAAATGCAGATGGGAGCAGTGCTCAGAATAGTGCCCTTTAGCAAAGCCTTAAAGTAACAGGTTATTTTGGTTTAAAAAACTCCATTTAAAGCAGTATATTAGCATTTAGTATCTTGACTCAGGAGATATATCTTTTGGGTTTGTAGTGAATCTCATGGGCACAGTCTTATCCCAACAGCAGAATCCTTGATATGAAATGGAGTGATTAGGACAGGAAGTATGAGTTTTGTAACATTTTCGCATGTCAAGTAAACATTTAATAGAACTCATAAGGGACACTGGAAAGTTTTTGGTGGCTGTTTTAATAATCATTTTCTCAAATAGAGGTAACTCTTTCCAAATATTCAATATCAGACACTCAATAACCAGCAGGTAGCAATGGCAACAACTATGCATTTCAAGGGAGTATTGAGTATGTTAATTTTCTGTGTTGCTTCTGGAGCAATTTAAAGTGAGTCTCTAAAGAAATGAGAAGAGCAGCATTATTATACTAACTACTTTATAAGATATGTCAGAGGACTACTATCTTTTGACATATGACATATCCTTACAAATTAAGGATTACCCTGTACCCTCACCATCCTATCTTTTACTCTAGGGTGAAATTTTACATAAGTTCTGTCGTGGACCCCCTTATGGAGGGGCTGTGTAGTAATTGTACCAAAGATTCTATGAGATAGTTAACTTTTTGTGATATATTCATTACTTAATTAGGTCTTCATGAATGTAAAATATGTATGTATGCAAATATTATGAAATTTGTACCCCGACCTACTTTTTAAATTTCTCTTGGGGCTTTTGTTGCATAGGAAGGCTTTGCCAACTTCATTATTACATGTTTATTGTAGAAGATACTGAAAAGCAAATAGAAGAGAAAACATTCATAAGCCATTGTTAATGTTGGTATATTTCCATTCAGGCATATTATATTATTGGGAGTTATTTTGTTTGTTTTTTGTCTCTTTACTACATATGAGCATTTTCTCACATAGTGAAACATTTTTTTAAAACAGATTACAAATTGGCAGGCTTTACTCAGCCAATAAAATATCTGGCTCAATATTATTTAAAAATTTTTTTCTATTAGTTGTCAACATGAAAAAAGAGACAGGTAGAAGTGTAAATGGATACAACTCCCTTAGGAAAAGTACTGATCTACTAAACCTGACATATGCATACCCTACAACTAGCAATTCTGGGTCTAGGTATTCAACAGAAATGTACATATATTCACCAGAAGGCATATTTGGTGTGTTCACAGTAGCATTATTCATAATAGCTCCACACTGGAAACTGCTCAAATGCCCATCAGCAGTACAATGGATAAATTGTGATATATACACACTGGCAATATAATAAAGCAAAGAGAATGAACAGACTAGAGCTAAATGCAATAAGATTGGTGACTTAGCAGATGTTGAACAAAAATCAGACACAAGAGTGTATTCTTTTATTTTTAAATTATTTTTAGAAGTGTATTCCTTATGAATCTGATACAAGAGAGTCCGTTCTGTGATTCCATTTATGTAAAGTTCAAGGACAGTTTAAACTAGTGGATCTCAATGTGGTATAATATTGTTCTCCAAGGGGTATTTGGCAGTGTCTGGAGACATCTTTGGTTGTCGCAACTGGAAGAGGCCAGGGGTGCTGCAAAACATTCTACAATGCATAGGACAGTCTCCCACAACAAAGAATTATCCAAGATGTCAATAGTGACGGTTTCCCTTGGGTAGGAAGGGGCATAACTGTGGCTCTGGGTGGCTGGTAATGCTTTGCTCTTGATTTCAGTGCTAGTTACATGGATATGTGAAAATTCATTGAGCTGCACACTTATATTTGTGCACCTTTCTGTAGGTATTTTATACTTCAATCAAAAAGTTACCCCCAGGGACTTCCCTGGTGGCGCAGTGGTTAAGAATACGCCTGCCAATGCAGGAGACATGGGTTCGAGCTCTGGTCCGGGAAGATCCCACATGCCGCAGAGCAGCTAAGCCCATGCGCCACAACTACTGAAGCCCATGCGCCTAGAGCCCACAAGCCAGAACTACTGAAGCCCGCACGCCTAGAGCCCGTGCTCCGCAACAAGAGAAGCCACTGCAATGAGAAGCCCGTGCACCGCAACAAGAGAAAGTCCGCCTGCAGCAACGAAGACCCAACACAGAAAAAAAGAAAAAAAAAAGAAAAAAATTACCCCCAAATCAGGCTTCACATAAAAATCCAGGTTGAAGACTTATTTTGAAAGATATGACAGTCTGATAACAACAACAGCTGTAGCTAATAATCAGTAGCCCCTCTTTAGTTGGTGCCTGTGTTGTCCAGGCCCCATTTTTCTGTTTCAGTTCCTTGTATCACTTACTGGTGCCTAGACATTTAGAAAATGTCTTAAATGGCTTTTTTGATGTATGATTCACACACTGTACAGTTCACCTGTTTAAAATGTACAATTCAATGTTTTTAGTATATCCACCCGGTTGTGTAGCCATCACCTCAGTTTAATTTTAGAATTTTTTCATTCCCCCCCAAAAGAAACCCTGTACCTATTATCAGTCATTCCCTACTCTTCCTCATTCTTCTCAGTCCTAGGCAACCACTAATCTACTTTTTGTCTCTGTATAGTTGTAGACATTTGGATTTTGTGATCTCTGTTCTAAAACAAGATTTACAGTGGTTGTACAATATTTCCTCATAGAGATTATATCATAAATTACGTAAAATTTTTCTTTTATTGGGCATTCATTTAAGATAAATTACTAGATGTGGTGTTACTGATCAAAGGACATAAAACATTTTAAAGTTTCTGGTAAATATTACCATAATGCCTTCCAGAAAGATTGTATCAGACCACCCTCACCATCAGTGTATGATAATGTTTTTTGCAAATTTTGTGTTGTGACCCTAGTCATATTGGTAATGTTATATGTTTATTTTTTTAATTTTTCTTAGACATGTCATTTTCCTAGACTGATGTCGTCCTTTTGATTTGACTTAAGCTGTTTTGGACAAGTGTACCAATACTGTCCTTTTTTACATGAAGACAGTACCACTTACTATGCACTGTGAATGAACACATTATCCCAGGTTCCCCATACTTCTCCAGCTGGTTCCTGAAGGTTCTTACATTCAAATAGAATGGCTTTTTGCCAGCATAGACTGACACTTCAACCCACAGTGGTGTATTTTGTTTCCTTGTTAGTTAATGGAGCCAAGATTTCAAACTACTTTCTCTCCTTTATTTTATAATTTGATTTACAACAAATTTTGTGTTTCTCAAATATTGTGCATAGCCAAGAGCTCTTTTGAAAAACAAGTTGTTTTCATGTTTATAATACATAGATTACTGTTTGTAATACATAGATTAAGGCTGCCATAGTGCTTTTGCTTAGAAATTGTCACTAGCTAGTTATTAAACATCTATTATCACTCATGCAGAATTAACTTCCACTTAAAACGTTCCAGTTAAACAAAACTTCATTGTAAACCCTTTAATTGATTCCTTGTCTCTGCACATAAAGCAGTCTCATTCAGGAATGTGAGTCACTAGCACGATTCTTAGTGGATCGCTCAGCTCATAATCTGGGATGCCCAGATAGTTAATACTGTAGAATCATGGTGAGTCAATACTGAAATTTTTAATTTTAGTCCAACCACAGATTTTCTGGGATGACTGTTTGGGAAGTGCCTTTTTGAAAATTTGACATCTTATTATTGTTTAATTTCACTGCTCTTACTTTGCTTCTTTCCTGTCCCTAGAGTTCTGAATTCCACATAATTTGTTGGTTGTTTTATGAACAGTACTCTGCCTGAGTTGATTTTCATCAACTGTTAATAGAAGGGACCTTAATAATAATCTAATCTGGTATTCTTCACTTATCTCACAAATGAAAAAGTGGAAAGAAATATTTATTCCTGAAGTGCCTGTTAGAATCTCTTGGCTCCTAGTTAAGTGCTTGCTCTCAGTTTCACAAAATTCAAAGTTAGAATCACTTTTCTAGAATATTAGTTCATCCTGGATTTTTTGTTTAGAAATTAAGGCTTTTAAATATGGTCTAGCTATTATAGATTTTGGGGTTTAAAAAATTTTTTTTAATTAGAAGCAGATTAAAACTTGGCTCTGACCCATTTGGACTCGGTTGAATTTGTAAAACATTTAGAATAGCACTACTTATTTAAAATTTTTAAATTTCCTGGTTATTTCAGTTTAGTGAGCATTAAAAAATTGACAAGGGACAAGTTACACGCTTTTTTAGTTGTTGATCTGAAACCCTTGGGAGCTTTTTTTTAAAAACATGAGTCTATGAGAAACTTTTCCAAAGATATATATGAAAGAGATATTTTTGGATTAACGGTGTTTTTGTGGCCAACATTATAGTAAAGAGATTGTAATGGAAAAAATGAATCAGATAAACTGGAAAATAAAGCATTTCCCTGTAGAGTCACTATGCTGTAAAATATGTTTAAACTTTAACAGATGATTCCAGTTATTTCCTCGTCTTCTGTTGCATAGCATATATAACATTAAATACTTCTTGAATACAACTGTATTTTTTTTTTTAAGTGTTTGTAATTTCCTATAAACTACTGTCTGGCAAGCTTCTTGATGGTAGGTGAATACTAATTGCATGAATGAAGTTAGTCTAAAATTTTTTTTACTTTTTCATTGTGGTAAAATATGTATAACATAAAATTTACCATTTTAACCATTTTTTAAGTGTATAGGTCTGTGGCATTAAGTACATTTTCATTGTTGTGCAAACATCATCACCATCTATCTCCAGAACTTTTATCTTCCCAACTGAAACTCTTTACCCATTCCTCCCAGCCCCTGGCAATCACCATTCTTCTTTCTCTCTCTATGAATTTTATTCTAGGGCCCTCATATAAGTGGAAACGTAATATTTGTCCTTTTGTGACTGACTTCTTTCACTTAGCATACTGTCTCCAAGGTTCATCAGCATTGTAGAATGTGTCAGAATTTCGTTCCTTTTAAGGCTGAATAACATTGTGGATATATACCATATTTTGTTTATTTATCTGTCAGTGGACACTTGGGTTGCTTCCACCTTTTGGCTATTGTAAATAATGTGCTATGAAGATGGGTGTACAAATATCTGTTTGTGTCCCTGCTTTCATTTCTTTTAGGTATACATCCTGAAGTAGAATTGCTGGATCATAGGATAATTCTATAGTTAATATTTTGAGAAAATCATAAGCATACCATTTTCTGCAGCAGGTGCATCATTTTACATTCCCACCAGCAATGCACAACAATGATTCCAGTTTCTCCATAACTTTTTTAGCACTTGTTTCTTTTCTTTTTTGTTTCTTTTCTTTTAATAGTAGTCATCCTTTTGAGTATGAAATGGTATCTCACTGTGCATTATTTGTCTCATTTGCATTTCCCTAATGGTTAATGATCATCTAAAACTTCTTATAGTTTAAACACAGATTGACCCAAGCCTTGTTTCTTGAAAAATGCATTAAAATCATTGGTGAAGGAGTGAGGAAACCAGTATTCTCATACTCTCAGTAGTGGAAATATAAATAGGTACCGGCTTTTTGCAGGAGTAATTTGGTAATACATATTAAAAGCCTTAGAATTTTTGGAGAGAGAGTGCATAAAGAAGCTGATCTTTTCTTAATAACACACACAGTTTTTTCACAGTTTGTACAACTATCGACCCAGCAATTCTTTTGGAAAAATTTATCCTAAATCTATAATTGGGGATGTGTACAAAGTTATAAGTATTGGAATAAATCATTGTAAACAACTTAAATGTCTAACCATAGAAGATTTGTTAAATTCTGATTCAGTAGGCCTGAGAGTGGGAGTTGAATAAGTAGGACCTAGGAGTCAGCATTTTAGACGTGTACTCTGGATAATTCTGAAGGTGGTCTGTGGACCACATTTGAGGAATATTTACTCATCATTACTTACATGCTTTAATTTCAGGTTCCATGGTGTGCTAAGGCCCTCTGCAAACTGGTCTTTGACTTCCCTGTTCAGCCTTCTCTACAACTACTTCCCAAACATCCTCCATCATGTTCCAGTCTAAGAGCCTTCTTGTGCAACTTTTCACTCACACCATTTTCTCCATCTGCCTTGCCTCTACTTCCCACCCCAGCTCTGCCTGGTGAAACCATACCCATTCTTCAGAGACCCACTTGTCCTCTGCAGTAAGCTTATACTTTTTTTTTTCTGGCTTCATTGAGGTATAATTGACAGCTTATACTTTTTAGTTTATAGGAATTGTCTCTTTTCCTTCTCTGAGTATTTTCACATTTTGTACTTCTATACCATTCATTGTATTCTGCCCTGAAATGATTGTATTAGTGAACATATTTTATATTTTCTACCTCCTATAAATTCATTTAGATCTTCTATTAAATATAGCATACATTTATTGAGTTATTTTTGTATCCTGAGGGCTCAGAGAATTTTAAAAAACATGGACTTTCCCCTCAGGGAACTCATATACCAGCAGAAGAAACTGATACTACTAACCTCAGTTTAATAGATTAAGTCCTGTTATTTGTGGAATGAAAAACTATTATAGACTTTCTGAGGAGATTAAGTGAGGAGGTCAAGAAAACTTGAAGTGACCTTTGAGCTAGCACCTAAAGGATAAAAATTTTTCCAAGTAGGAAATTGTGGAAAGACCATATAAAGCAGAGGAAAATCAATGAGCAGAGATTCAAATTTATTAAATCACTCAGTTAATAGTTGTTCTAAGTGCCAGGAATACAAGAGCAAAGTCCTTGTTTAAATTCTATTGGGGTGACAGATAATGAACAACTTAACAAATAAAAAGTGTTCTAGGTAGTGTTGAGTGCTCTGAAGGAAAAAGGCAGGGTAAGGGTGTAGAGAGTGATGGAAGAATGTTATCCTAGGTAAGTGGTCAGGGAAGTCCTCACCACAGGAGGTGACATCTGAAGAGAAGCATAAATTGAAGTGAGGGAGTAAACTGAGGATGTCCAAGGGAAGTGGGTTTAATGGAGGGAAACAACAAATGCACATGTGAAAATGTACAGTGTAAGTTGATGAAAAATGTACAGGTGGTATTTAAACTTGGGGTTAAACAGAAATTAAGATGAACTCTTTTTTTTTTTTTTTTTTAATTTGGCCGTGCAGCGCAGCTTGCAGGATCTTAGTTCCCCTACCGACTGGGGACTGAACCTGCACCCTTGGCAGTGAAAGCGCTGAGTCCTAACACTGGACCTCCAAGGAATTCATTACCAAGATGATCTTTTTATAAAACATTTAATTTCTGAAAAATATGTAAGTTTTTTTTTAACTTTAAAAAGTTTGCAAAAGGATTTCTTTAAAATCTCAAGCAGACTTTATTCTGTAGGGCATGGAATGCTTTTAGCGGTGTTTTCTTTAAAAAGGCAACTTACTCATTTGGTTAAAAAAAAACAAGACAATGTAAAAAGATATATAATCAGGGACTTCCCTGGTGGTCCATTGGTTAAGACTTGCGCTCCCAGTGCAGGGGGCCCAGGTTCGGTGCCTGGTCAGGGAACTAGATCCCGAGTGCCACAGCTAAGACCTGGCGCAGCCAAATAAATTAATTAAGTAGATATATAATCAAAGTCTTGATCCTACCCCGTCCTCCTTAGTCTCCTCCCCCACTTTTATTAGTTTTTTAAAAAAATGTATCCTTGTGTTTCTTTATAGAAATATAAGCAAAAACACAGATTGATATTTTTTCTCCTTATGTAAAAGGCATATACATATATATACACTTCCTTGCTGTTTTCACTAATTAAATGTTTTGAATATCTTTTTAAAATTAATTTATTTTTGGCTGCGTTGGGTCTTCGTTGCTGCGCACGGGCTTTCTCTAGTTGTGGCAAGCGGGGGCTACTCTTCGTTGCGGTGCGTGGGCTTCTCATTGCAGTGGCTTCTCTGGTTGCGGAGCACGGGTTCTAGGCGCGTGGGTTTCAGTAGTTGTGGTGCGCAGGCTCAGTAGTTGTGGCGCACAGGCTTAGTTGCTCCGTGGCATGTGGGATCTTCCTGGACCAGGGCTCGAACCCGAGTCCCCTGCAGATTAATAAGGCGGATTATTAACCACTGCGCCACCAGGGAAGCCCTTGAATATCTTTCTATACAAGGAGAGCATTCCTCATTATTTTTTACAACCACGTGGTATTCTGTTGTGTAAATAGACCATAGTGCATTTAACCATTCCCTTGACAGTGGACATTTGAGTTATATAAAAACAGTGTTATAGTTTGATCATTCCCCAAAGTGAGATTACTGGGTCAAAGGATATAGATGCATTTGTAATTTTGTTAGATATTATCAAATTGCCACCAGAGGTTGTACCACTCCCATCAGCGATATGTGAGAATGTCTGTTTTTCCATAGCCTCTCCTTTTGGATTTTTGCCAATGTCATAGGAGAAGAATTGTATCTTAGAGTACTTTATTATTGAGATATAATTTACATATGCTAAAATTTGTCCTTTTAAAGTGTACAGTTCAGTGGTTTTAGTATACTCACAAGGTTGTGTAACCACCACCACTGTCTAATTCCAGACATTTTCACTATCCCCAAAAGATACCCGGTACCCATTAACTAACAGTCACAATCCATTTCCCATAGCCCCTGACAACCACTAATCTGTCTCTACTGATTTGCCTATTCTGGACATTTCATATCAATGGAATCATACAATAGGTGGCTTTTGTGTCTGACTTCTTTCACTTAGCATTATGTTTTCAAGGTTCATCCACGTTGTGCATTTTTTTAAAGGGGAATTTGTGTTTTTCTTTCTGTGGAATGTATGTTTTGAACTCTTTATATATTAGAAATTAGCTCTTTGCTTATAAAAGAGTTACTGAAACCTTTTTCCCCAGTTCATTGTTTTTATTTTTCTTTTTTTAAAATTTTTATTTAGTTTTTGCTGAGTTGGGTCTTCATTGCTGTGCATGGGCTGTCTCTAGTTGCGGCGAGCGGGGGCTACTCTTCGTTGCGGAGCACAGTCTCTAGGCACACAGGCTTCAGTAGTTCTGGCTCGCGGGCTTAGTTGTTCTGTGGCATGTGGGATCTTCCTGGACCAGGGATCGAACCTGTGTCCCCTGCATTGGCAGGCAGATTCTTAACCACTGCGCCACCAGGGAAGTTCCCATTGTTTTTCAGTATTGTTTAGGTTGTTTTTTCTTTTAACCACGGAGACACTTTTTATTTTTTGTACTCAGATTCATCTTTTCTTCTCATATGCAGAGTTATAACAGATATCAACTATGTTTTATTCTAATACTTTAAAAAGTCCATCTTTGCCCCACTGGTTTGAGGAGCCACCTCCATTAGTGGTTTTTCAGCAAAGGAGTAACAGATCCATTTTAGAGAGAGAATTCTAGTAGAGATGCAGGAAACAGGCTAAAGAAAGGAGAAAGTAGTGGGTATTTGTTTATAACCTTTCAAGGTTTTGGTGGGTTTTTTTTTTTTTACATTTTTGTTTTTCTTCTAGGATTTTTTTAATGCATAAATTTTATTCATTTTCCAAAATTGGGATAATTCTGTTCCGTATCCTATATTTTTCAGTTAATACATCCGGAGCATTTTTCTAAATGTTTGAATTAATTTATTGAACAGATATTTATTGAGAACCAACTACCATTTGTCAGGCTGTGGGGTTTTAGATATTGGGGATAAAAGAACAAAATCCTGCCTTCAGGGAGCTTATATTCTATAAACAATAAAATTGTAAAATAAAAATTATGTGAGGGTTAAGTGCTATAAAGGAAATTAAAGGGGCTAGAGAATGACAGATGTTATTTTAGGAAAGTGGTCTGAGGAAAGTCATTAAGGAGATGACTTTTGAGCAGACTTGAATGAAATGAGAGAGTTTTCTGTTAATATCTATGAAATAAAAAAGTTCAAAGCAGTGAAAATAGCAAGTACAGAAATCTTGAGGCAAAAGTATGGCATGATTGGTATGATCAGAGGAATAGTGAGGATGTAGATATTCCTAAATCAGAATGAGCAAGAGGGAGAATGGAAGGTGATGAGACCAAAAGTGTACTAGTAGCTATATGATAAAGGGCGTTGTAGACTATAGTAAAGATTTTGGGGTTTGTTCTGAGAGAGTTTTGAGCAGAAGAGGGACATGATCTGACATACTTTCTAAAAGCTTTACTCTGGTTGCTTTTTGGAGAAGAGATTTGAGAGGCATAAGAGTATAAGCTAGGGGGCCAATTAGAAGACTCTTGCTTTTACAATAATCTTGGTTAGAGTTGAAGGGGGCTTGGATCAGAGTGATGGCAGTGGAGGTGGAAAGAAGTGGTTGGATTGTGGATATATTTTGAAGATAGAACTGACAGGATTTGCTGATATAGTTTGCCTATGGAGTGAGAAAAAGGACTGAGGTTGCCTTGAAGGTTTTGGCCTAAAAAACTGCATGAATGGTGAAACTACTTACTGAGTTTGGGAAAACTGCAGACAGAGTAAGAGTAGGTCTTTGGAGGATGGGAGGATTGGTTTGGGTTATGTTAAATTTCAGGTGCCTATTAGACATCCAAGAGAAGATGTACAGTAGCAGTTGAATTTCAAGTCTGAAGTTTCAGGGAGATGTTGGAGCAAAGTGGGACATCATTTACAGCTTGGATTCTGGTGGAAGAACCAGAAAAGAGCACTGAAAAGGATGGGCTAATAAGATAGGACAAAAATCAGGATATGTATTTAGAAGTTTGAAAAAGGAAAAGTAAGACAAGTAGAAACTGAAAAATAATAGCCATGAGAGTTTGATATCAGGCTGGCCAATCCCTCATTGCCTCCTACCCCCAGCTCATCCATAGGCAACCACTGACATGCTTTATGTCATTATAGGTTAGTTTGCATTTTCTAGAATTTTATATAAATGGAATCATACAGTGTGTGCCTTTTTTTTTTTTTTTTTTGCCTGACTTCTTTCGTTTGGTCTAATTATTTTGAGATTCATCCATGCTATGCATATCAATAGTTTATTGCTGAGTAGTATACCACTGTATGAGTGTACCACAATTTGTTTACTCATCAACCTGCTGATGGGCATTTGTGTTGTTTCCAGGTTTTGGCTATTACAGATAAAATTGTTGTGAACATTTATGTGCAAGTCATTTTATAGACATACGGTTTTACTTCTTGCCTAGGAGCAGAATGGCTGGATCATATAGTTGGTATATGTTGTTTAACTTCTAAGAAACTGCCAGACTATTTTCCAAAGTGATTATACTATTTTACATTCCTACTTGTATGAGAGTACCAGTTTCTCCACATCCTCACCAACACTACGTATGGTCATTCTTTTTTCTTTTTCTTTTTTTTTTAAATTTTATTTATTTATTTATTTATTTTTGGCTGCATTGGGTCTTTGTTGCTGCGCGCAGGCTTTCTCTAGTTGTGGCAAGCAGGGGCTACTCTTCGTTGTGGTGCGGTGGCTTCTCTTGTTGCAGGGCACGGGGTCTAGGCGCGCGGGCTTCAGTAGTTGTGGCTCGTGGGCTCTAGAGCGCAGGCTCAGTAGTTGTGGTGCATGGGCTTAGTTGCTCTGTGGCATGTGGGGTCTTCCCCAACCAGGGCTCGAACCCATATCCCCTGCATTGACAGGCAGATTCTTAACCACTGCAACACCAGGGAAGTCCCTCTGTGTGCTTTTTTGGTGGCTGTTTTAGGTATTACACTGTACATACATAAAGTATTGCCATCATTGGTGTCACATTTTATAGATTTCAGTGAAGTACAGATACCTCCCTTTATATCCCTTTACCCTCCCTGCTGCATTTATACCAGGGTTCACTGCTTCATGAGGCTGCTTATTCCATTTTTGGACAGACTGATGCAGTGGGAATCTAGGAGAAAAAATATATAGAGAGAGAGAAGAGATTGCAGTGAAAAATGTAAGGCAGGTCCGATAGGAATGCATTTATTCATTTGTTTGTCAAATGTTTATTTAGCACTTAAAATGGCGAATCAGGAACTTCTCTGGTGGCGCAGTGGTTAAGAATCCACCTGCCAATGCAGGGGACACGGGTTCAAGCCCTGGTCTGAGAAGATCCCACATGCCGCGGAGCAACTAAGCCCATGAGCCACAACTACTGAGCCTGTGTGCCACAACTACTGAGCCCATGTGCCTAAAGCCCGTGCTCCGCAGAAGAGAAGCCACCGCAATGAGAAGCCTGCGCACCGCAACGAAGAGTAGCCCCGGCTCACCGCAACTAGAGAAAGCCTGCGTGCAGCAGTGAAGACCCAACGCAGCCAAAAATAAATAAATAAGGTAATTAATTTAAAAAAAATGGCCAATCATCAGACTAGAAGCTAGGGAAGCAGAGATAAAAGATGTGGTGTCTAGCATCTAGGGGCTTCCAGTACAGTTGAGGTGATAAGACAAAAAGTTGCAGCAGCACTGGTAGTAATGGTAATAATGGTGCTTGCCTTGAGACCAGGCACAGCTCTGAGCACTTCATGTGTATACCATCTTTGTATCTACCCTTTGACAAGTATTTTCACCCCTGAACTAATTTACCACCTTCTGTCACTGTTCTCAGTGCCCAAAGAAGTTATCCTTCTTGGTGAAAAAAAACCATTTTTGTTGAAGATACCATTTTTCTAGTTTATTTTTCCCTTCCAACTGCCAAGAAACAACCTTGGAGTTCTTTTTGGGTTTTATGTTTTGTTGTTGTTTGTTTTGTTTTGTTTTAACTTTCAATTCATTCTGTGTGTAAGATCTTAAACCCTGAAATTTCCCCCTTTGATTTTTTTTTTCCAGTTTCTTTTTTTTTTTTTTTTTTTAAATTTTATTTATTTATTTATTTATTTATTTTTGCTGTGTTGGGTCTTCGTGTCTGTGCGAGGGCTTTCTCTAGTTGCGGCAAGCAGGGGCCACTCTTCATCGCGGTGCGCGGGCCTCTCACTATCGCGGTCTCTCTTGTTGCGGAGCACAGGCTCCAGACGCGCAGGCTCAGTAATTGTGGCTCACGGGCCCAGTCGCTCCGCGGCATGTGGGATCTTCCCAGACCAGGGCTCGAACCCGTGTCCCCTGCATTGGCAGGCAGATTCTCAACCACTGTGCCACCAGGGAAGCCCCCAGTTTCTTTTGGCAGCATAACTACCCCCCCGCCTTGATCTTTGTGAGTTTATTATTTAGTTTAATTCCGATTCCAAAGATTGGGGTGAGGTGCCCTCCTCTGTATTCACATGGGGCCTGTACATAGTTCCACCTCATCTGGAATGCAATTCTTTACTAGTAGTTAAAAGCTGAGACTGGAGCAAGACTGGCTGACTTTAGATTCTAGCTTCACCTCTTAATAACTGGATGATCTCGGGCAAATTTTATAAACTTTCTGGACCTCATATCTTCATATTTAAAATAGATCTAATCATGTAATCCACCTCCAGAGATAATCCAAATAATGAGCTTTTATATTTAATCTTCAAAGATACTGAGTTTTAGACATGCAGTAAACTTTGACTTGATCCTGTTAGGATTTAGCTGATAGAAAACTCTTCAAATATAAATAATTTGGGAGGAGATTACTTAATTTATTAACGTGTTGATACCAAGTAATTTTGTTTTTTTTAAAGATAGATTTTTTAAAAAAAATTTTTTATTTATTTATTTATTTATTTATTTATGGCTGTGTTGGGTCTTCGTTTCTGTGCGAGGGCTTTCTCTAGTTGCGACAAGTGGGGGCCACTCTTCATCGCGGTGCGCCGGCCTGTCACTATCGCGGCCTCTCTTGTTGCGGAGCACAGGCTCCAGACGCGCAGGCTCCGTAATTGTGGCTCACGGGCCTAGTTGCTCTGCGGCATGTGGGATCTTCCCAGACCAGGGCTCGAACCCGTGTCCCCTGCATTGGTAGGCAGATTCTCAACCACTGCGCCACCAGGGAAGCCCCCAAGTAATTTTTAAAATTCTATTTTCTAGTGTAAGACAAGGTAGATTTGAAAATTATTTGGAAAACAGACTAAAAATAGCACATTTGATTTCTGTCCAGTAAATGTTATAAAAGCAAATATGATTTTCTTCAGTATGTGTTGGGGGATGGAGAGAGAATTGAGAATCCTTTTGAATTATGAGCTACCATGAATTTTGCAAATTCTTTATGTAAAAAGCCATCCTAGGAAGAATAACTTTTCCACCTTTTAATTTATTCAAGAAATTGGTGTGACTGTATAAAATACTAAAATTTTAAGGAAAACAATAAACTGAGGTATTTATATTAAATGTCAAATGATTGATGTCTGTACTGTATTAAGAATACATTCTGCAGATAAATGGGCAAAAGGACAGAAATAGTTCACAAAGAAGGAGGAATATAAGGGAAGGGTATCCTGCTGTATTAAAAACATACAAATTGACATAATTTTGAAATACCATTTTACACCTAGCAAAGTAGCATAACAGACAGTGCTGATGAGGTTGAGGTAAAATT
The DNA here is from genome assembly GCF_965194825.1 of Balaenoptera physalus. Lineage (NCBI taxonomy): Eukaryota > Metazoa > Chordata > Mammalia > Artiodactyla > Balaenopteridae > Balaenoptera > Balaenoptera physalus. Next base: position 22,843,360 of record NC_138901.1, on the reverse strand, counting down.
GTACTCATTCATTGCCAGGCATTGTAAACTGCTAGGACCTTTTTAGAAAATCAAATGACAGTACAGAGCAAAAACCACGCAGACTTACATTTCTTGTGTCCTGATAATACCACTTTCTAGAATTTGTCTATAGATAAATTCAGCCAAAGCATAAAGGATATATTCAAGAAGACATTAAGTGTCAAGATACATTTAAATCAGTTGGCTTTCCTAATTGGCAAAAAATATTTAGGTGTTTGGCATCCCCCCACCTCTCACCACCACTCATAACATGCTCCCATATTTTCCATTCATAAATAGAGTATGGAAATGATTTTTATTTTTTCACGAGAGCTGTTCACAGGTTAATTACATGCTCTCACTCCCTACTCTATAACCAAGTCTGTTTGCTGAAACAGGGAAGTCAGAGAAGACTGTGTTCTGAATCTTAGGCTTCTGGTAGGAGAGCAAAAAAATGGTTCTGAAAAAAGGGAATTTTAGTGGCGCAAGAACACAGCAAGACCACGCTTGGCAGTGACACGTTTTTGCTTAGAAATGTCAATTCCAGAACCCACCATTCTACTCATTCAGTTTTTTCTCCTCTCTCACACCCTCCCTCCCTCTTCTCCTTTCCACCCCACCCCCCAAATTGGAGGAGGCTACTCGGATACTTAAGCCTTTCTCTTAATGCTTACAAGGAGAAGAAAGGGATTTGGAAAGGGAAGAGTATCAACGGAAAACCTACTGACAGCTCAGTGGTAATGCTGCCATTTGATTAGGAAGCCCATGGTTATTTTAGAAAGAAAATTACCCATCATCCATTGTATGAGATGCTGAAGCTACATTACTTTACACATCATTTATACTCAAGGTTTGGGTATAGGGTGCTATGGCACTTACAAGTGCCCACGGAAAACCAGGCTCTAAGGGTTCATCATTGTCTAGGCCTACAGCTTAACCAGTATGCAATGTGTATTTCTGTATGTGTTTAAGTGGCTGCTTTATAACTTATAAGCTTTGAAGGGTTTGTCACTAATTCCCCCCCCCCAAAAAAAGTTAGATTATTGTATGAGATGCTGAACTGTTGAGAAATTATTTCATAGCAATAATTATTTATAAAGGTACCCATTTGTTTTCGGTATGGATGGCAGTGTAGAGGATGAGCTTCCTAACTAATTAACAATTGCACTTTCATGATTTTGGCTTATTGGAACAAATAGAATTTCAGGCTTTAAGGTAAATGCTTTAGATATGGCGTTTGGGGAAAATGTGAATCTGGACTTGTGGATGTGTATCATTATGGAGTTCTGTGTTGGAAATCTGGCTTACATCACCATTTAAAGACTGCATATTATTTACTTCTTGTGTTGTGGTTTTATAACTTGTATGTGCAGTGAGAGAAGTGGTGAACTCAGTTGGACATCAGGGCTGGAAATGAGAGTTGTACTTGAAGTCCTATGGTGAGATCTTTGTGTGGTTGGATTCTGTATGTAAATCTTCGTACTTGCATGTTATGCAGATGCCTGAACTTTTTTTCTTCTTCTTCTTCATTGACCTTTTGGGAATTGTTCTGGGTTTTTTTCATGTATCTTTTTTATTAAGTTATTTTGAACACATAATAACTTGGAACACTTAGGGATTGTTTTACGTTCATTTATTAAATTAAATGATAGTGCGGATGATTCTTGGCCATAGTTATTCCATAGTTTGCAGAACTTGATAATGAGCAATAATTTGTCCTATATATATATATTTTAATCACAATACAGATGCAGGTGTTTTCCTTCTGTGAGCAGTTGAGTCTGTAAATCACCTTCTGTGGATATGGGTGTCCCAGTGACTGAGAGCCAGCTGTTGGGTGTTTTAACTAAACAGCTTGCTCCTAGTTGGCTGCTCAGATCCCATTGAGAGAGGTATTGGCTGCTTCAGAGAACAGAACAGGAATAGAGCACACAGGGTGAAGATTTTTGCAAGGCCTTTAGTGACCCAGTTTAAATTTGGTGAGATTTTCTACTTTGGCTTTTTCCTATAGATGCCAGAGTTCATCTTCAGATTTTCACCAATGACTCATCTTCCTGTCATATTTTCTTAGACTACAGTGACCTAAGACTCTTTGAGTCACTGTAAGGTAGTTTCTCCTACCACGTATAGGAGGAGAGAACAGTGATATTCAAACTCAAGCCTGTTTCCATCTCATGCTGATTGATTCCTATGGTACGTAGAAAACTGTTTCTCCCTGAAAATGGCGTTCTAGTGATTGATTGTTTTCTGTGGGAGGAAACTTATGACCTTCTCTTTTCTTTTTCCCTTCCAGAGGGAATCTGGAAAACTTGTGCGCAAAACATCATTTCTCTAAGAAAATTTTGGATAACAGAAATTCTGGATAACAGGTAAAAAGTGTATTTAAATTTCTTTGGTGATGCTGATAATCAACTGTTACCTGCAGAAGTAAACCAAGAGAGGGAAGATAGAAGAGAAAAGCTAGGTGTACTATGTGTCAGGGGTTGTATTAGGGATTTTGCATACATTATCTCATTTGATGGTTTTTACCTGGATTCTGGACATAGATCTAAGAATCTCAGAATAAAACTATCCTTCAAAATGCTGTTTTAAGTGGATTTGTCTATTGATTGGATTTTTAATGTCCTCACAATTCAATCTACAGGCATTTTTTAACTTCTACCATAAACAAAATACAGAAATATAATACAGAATGCTAGAATCTCTGTGATGCAGCCTAGCTCAGGAGTGTCTTCCTTGTTTCTTTCTGTCTTTTATTTTAGTTCTTGATCTTTGCCAGTTATTTGCAGCTGTACTATCTCCTTAATTCTTTTTTAATACTTGTCACCAGGTCCAAAATTTAACTTTCCTGATAAGGTACCTCTTCACAATGGAGTCCATCCAGCCCAGGTGTCCCCATTATGTTCTCAGTGGCAGTCTTACTGTGACCGAATAGCTATACTTCTGTGCTATTTTCTTATCTATATTCCACAAAGTTCGAAGGTCTTATGAAATAATACTGTATGTAAAAAATCCAGTATACTTTGAGAAATATATCTCAAATGATAGCTATAATTTTACCTTTTAAGCTAAGGAAGACACGAAAACTAATCAGACTTCCTAGGACCCTGTAGGCCCAAACCAGTGCTCTTTGACTGAGGTGAATGGTCCTACCTGATGGTAGTGTAGAGAGTGAGATGCTATTTATTCTAACAGTCATTCTAGTATGAGCCTTGAAGATAAATTTCAAGTATGTAGAGAAGTAGTTCCTAGAGATATCATCAATTAAAAAATTAAGATTTTAATATTTGCTGATTTTCCTTTGGTAATTTTCATTTTTATCAGGGCGAACCAGTTCAGTCACCATGAGTTGGAGCTTCCTCACTCGCCTGCTAGAGGAGATCCACAACCACTCCACGTTTGTGGGGAAGATCTGGCTTACTGTATTGATCGTCTTCCGGATTGTCCTTACAGCTGTAGGAGGAGAGTCCATCTATTACGACGAGCAAAGCAAATTTGTGTGCAACACAGAGCAGCCAGGCTGCGAGAACGTCTGCTATGATGCCTTTGCACCCCTCTCCCACGTGCGCTTCTGGGTGTTCCAGATCATCCTGGTGGCCACCCCCTCAGTGATGTACCTGGGCTATGCCATTCATAAGATCGCCAAAATGGAGCACGGTGAAGCAGACAAGAAGGCCACTCGGAGCAAACCCTATGCAATGCGTTGGAAACAACACCGGGCGCTGGAAGAAACAGAAGAGGACCATGAAGAGGATCCCATGATGTATCCAGAAATGGAATTAGAAAGTGAAAAAGAAAATAAAGATCAGAACCAATCTAAACCTAAGCATGATGGCCGACACCGGATTCAGGAGGATGGGCTCATGAAAATCTACGTGCTGCAGCTGCTGGCAAGGACCGTGTTTGAGGTGGGTTTTCTGATAGGGCAGTACTTTCTGTATGGCTTCCAAGTCCACCCATTTTATGTGTGCAGCAGGCTTCCTTGCCCTCATAAGATAGACTGCTTTATTTCTAGACCCACTGAAAAGACCATCTTTCTTCTGATAATGTATGGTGTTACAGGCCTTTGCCTATTGCTTAACGTTTGGGAGATGCTTCATTTAGGATTTGGGACAATTCGAGACTCACTAAACAGTAAAAGGAGGGAACTGGAAGATCCGGGTGCTTATAATTATCCTTTCACTTGGAACACACCATCTGCTCCCCCTGGCTATAACATTGCCGTCAAACCAGATCAAATCCAGTACACCGAACTGTCCAACGCTAAGATTGCCTACAAGCAAAACAAGGCCAACATCGCCCAGGAACAACAGTATGGCAGCCATGAGGACAACCTCCCAGCTGACCTGGAGACTCTGCAGAGGGAAATCAAAATGGCTCAGGAACGCCTGGATCTGGCAATCCAGGCCTACAATCACCAAAACAACCCCCATGGTCCCCGGGGAAAAAAAGCCAAAGTGGGGTCCAAAGCTGGGTCCAACAAAAGCAGTGCTAGTAGCAAATCAGGGGATGGGAAGACCTCCGTCTGGATTTAATCTTGGCTGGGCTTAAAACTTGTGCTTTTCATAGTTCATGGTAAGCAGCGGCTCACTGAATAATGACTTCCATTGAGTAAACATTTGGCTCTGGTTATTTTCAGGGATGCTGTTGGCTCATGATGCAAGCTCAGGGGACTCTGAAGGTGGGGCTGGGACAAAGGGGAAAGAACGGGAAACACTGTTCCTGGACACATGTTCCAGCAATAATACAGTTGCAGAACTTTACATTTGTGTCTTCCAGATCTGGAAAAGAACAGATATATTTAAATCATTCGTGTTGAACAGTTTTTGTATGTACAGTATTATGGTACTTTTTTTTTGTATTTGTATATTGGACCACTGTAGTTATACTTTTATATTAAAGGGGAAATAATCCTTAAGGTAATGCCTATTAGGCTAGTGTTATTACTTTGTTCAGCAAATTCTACCCTGGATTTAAAGTTTTAATAGATGCTACATACCTAATAAAAGTGCCTCTCGTGTTGCAGGGAAGATTTCAGATATGTAAGGAGCCGGAGGAGGATGAATCAGTTCTCAGTCTTGGAAGGAAAGTCCATAGTAGAGCGAGGTTGAGATCTCTCTTTGACTTGAGAAATCTTTGAATCTCATTCATGTGTCCAGAGTTGCATCTAGTCTTTGAAAACCTATTTGTGTTTTCAAAGAAGATAAAGTGACTCACTGCAGAAGTCCTTTAAATATGAAGCCGTGCCAGTGTCTGCTTTGGTGGTGTGTGTGTAATGTCGGTTCTCTCTGAAGGCTGATGCACAACGGTGTCCTCATCCAGTAGCAGTGTGGAGACCCTGGCTAGAGCTGTTCTAAGATTCCTCTGTCACAAAACAAAGGCACACCTGGAAAATCAGCCCTGATAAGACGTTTAGTTGTGGACCTGTTTGACTTGCCTTAAATCTGTATCCAAAAACCTGCCACTCTGGTTTCTTAAGAAGCCAGTGATGGATATTTTTTTATATGTTAACAGTAAAAACACAAAAATTCCTTTCTAGGCTAAAAATTAATCAAAGCTACCTTAAACTGCATATGGCAGAAGGCCTAAATTCAAATTCCTTATTTTTTATAATTCACCATGGAACTTGTATAATTTACATATTTTTGCCAATGTAGGTTTCTGCCTGGAAGACCAGTCAGACCTGGGATTCTATCTGTAAATAGACCGAAAGAGAATTTCAATATTTATTTGCTATAGGCATATCTATTTGTTAATGACAAGCATTAATGTTCACATAACACTCGTAATTTGCAGTAGTATTTTATTGCCATTTTCAACCTTCTGTTATGTTGGAGAACTTTGCTCTCCTGTCATGTTCACATCATTTGTCTTACAGTTTATGAGCTTCTGAGTAAGAGCTTGGTAAAGATTTAAAGGAAGGGGTGTTTGCTTCACCAGGGAGCATTTCATTTTGGGTATCTCACTCTCTTCTAACAGAAAGTTATTGCAAGCCACCTCCAACTTTGGAATTCCAAGAGTGTTATTTTTTTGTCTTAATTTTTAAATGTCAGTTCTCTATTCTTAGAACAGCGTCCTGTATGCAGTTCTTTTTTTCTTTGTTGTTCTCCATTGCATTTCTCCCCCACCCCCCGCAAAAGACACTCAGTTGAAAATTTAAGTTTATCTTCTAACCATGAATTTACCTTTATTTTGCTTTTTTTAATCTGTAAATTTTAGCCTAGCGAAGTTCCTCAGGATCTCTAAACACTTAAGCAAAAGGTAAACTCCAGTGAGACTGAAGGGGAAATTTCGGAAAATGATTTATACACGTATGTATCCTTGATAATTAATAGACCTGCGCAGCTTCCTTGAAACCAAGTGTTTAATAAGGAATTTCAAATAATTACTCTAAAACAGGGAAGATTTTAAATACTTCAGGCCAGCTAAGATAAAGAACTACCAATAATTCTTATGTCAGTAGAACTTCATGTATATTTCTTAATTGAAGGACAGAAAAAATACACATACATTCACATCCATCTATTCAGAGCCTGAAGGAGAACAGAGTGGCTTTAGCCAGTGGGAGGGTTGGGGATCTGAGTAAGAGAGAGGGAAGGAGTCAAGCAGAAATGCCAGGCAGACATTCGGCGCCAGAAGCATCCACTTAGTTTCTACAAACAGGGCCCCTGGTGTTTCATCTGGGCTTGTTCTGATGAGAATGTTATCTTCTGTGTCTGGATAATTCTTCAACTTCCTCGAGTACATAGAAAGATACTCTGGGTCACTTCACATGTGTTAAAGTCTATTTTTATTCTCTCACTAAAGTTCTAATTATGACATAGATTTCCCAACTCTCACTGCTTTCTTAGTCCATTTCTTTCAGCCTTTGAACATTTGAGTTTGCCAAGGCCATTCTCCCCTAACAACATGTCATGGACCTACATTAAGAAAACGGCCCTGTCAGTGTCTAGCTTATTAATGCATTAACTGGGTCTACATTGAGTCTATAAAAATATTGTTCCAGTTACTGTTCTGGAACTTGCAGGTATTTGTATAAAACACCTGTCAGCAGGGTTTTTTTTTCCCCCTATCAAAATCGTTCCTTTGAATTGCTGTGTAAGACATGCTGTGTTGTATGACATTTGCTTCTCTAAATAGAAGTTGAGTGCTTAGTCCTTCACAGACTACAATCAGGATATGGTCAACAACATGTTACATTCCTTAACGTACAGTTGGATTTATTCAGATGTGGTGTGTCCTTTGTTCATCTTTGTTACAGTCTGTTATTCAGAAGAGATTTGTAAAACAAATAGGCTTTTTTTCTTAGTTCAAATTTGAGGGAAGAATTATATAACATTTTCCCCTAAAGAAATGTTACTGTTCATTTTGTGGCTTCCTCTTTGCTTTATGCCTTAGTTTCGCCGGTCTCTATATTTGTTCATTTAAAACCACAAGTGTGTTACTTCATTGAAGTCAATTTGGGGATTTTCCTTGACTGACGTCTATAGACTTTTGCTAAAAAGGAACTTTGCCATCTAAAATGGTTCTCACAGGTTAGGGCTCCCACATATCTGTCTTTTAGAAGGACACCTATATCTTTAAAAAGAAAAACGTCATCATTAGGTACCTTAACTGTCATTTCTTCATGGTATGAGACTAGGCGGTTGACTTTAAGTTCCAGGAGCCACTTACCTCTCAGAAGTGTTATGAAGTAGTTAGAAAAAGCGTCTGGTAAAAAAAAGTATTAAAAAACCAACTATTATTATTGGTCATTTGTCTGACCTTGGAGCTTCAAAAAAAAATAGGTGGAAGAACTATGTGATGTAGTAAGAAGTCCTTCAGTGCTCTTTATCACAGGAATCAGTGATTGTTTAAAACACTTAACTTGCTCTAAGCAGTTTATACCAAGAATGGACTTAAATGTTATTCCTATTAGTCATACCTGTGCTTTACCCATTACGCTTATAACGTCTAGGCTTTACGTTTTCTGTCTCATTTAAGAGACAGTACAGTTCTAAAAATAATACCTATAGTTTAGGATAAATTTTTGGCCAGCCAGTCTTTTATAAAAGGCAAGTTTATGTTACACTTGAACCTACTTCACAAATGCCTTTTTATAAAGGAAAGGTCTTTCCCAACTGTGAGAAAAGTACCTGAAGTCAGAGATACAGAGCTGCTGGTCATTTTGATTGGAAGGTTCCAGTTGTTAGATTAATTTCATCTCTATAAAATAATGTAATTTCACGAAGAGTCTTACCACCTGAAAATAAAGCCCCTGCACCTATACAGTGCAGAGTTTGGAAATAAAATTTCAGCTCACCTATATATCGTAGATCTGTAGTAATCCACAGTTACCATCAAAGGTTAGAATCATTAGGTTGACTTGCATACTTGTCACTCATTCTGGCCACATATCATGGAGAGTTTAAAAGATTTTATTGTTGTCCCTAATGTGCAGTTGTGTTGTTTTTGTTGTTTTTAATAATGATGTTAAGTGAGTTTGGTTCATGCACATTCCATGTTAATAATCATACTTTTGAAAGAAGCAATCCATGTATTCCAAAATTCAGGAGTCCAAACAAAAGAAAGCCCTACTCCCGTGCAAAATCTCTACAGAAATAAAAGAAGTAAAGAGTTCTGCATTTCAGGGTTGGCTTGCTGAACCAGCAAAGACATTTGGCTGTATGATTCCAAGATTGGAAGTGTTTTTCTTTTTTGTACTCTCAATTGTGTTCTCTTCAATAAATCTCTTACAGAAGTCTCTACCTCAGGCACTAAGTGTTAGATATCATTAGCATATTGATACCAAAAAACTTAGCTAGGACTCCCAACTTTTTAAGATAATTTAATGTAAAATTCAACTGTTAACCAGCAATTTAATGTCATGTGATGTGCAGTTTGGATATTGTATGAACAGCTAAGGAGTCACCCATTCTAGTGCCAAAGATCACTCGTTGCTAATTTTGTTCTGTACAGTTGATGTAAAATTTTATGGTGGGGACAGACTCTGCTGAGGGCCTTGTCTCTAGGAAGATTTTTTGTTAGTTCCAGATGTTTTTGTCAGTTCCAAATACAGTTTAGAAGATTCATTTGTGGTCTGTGCATCTTTTTCCAAACGTGAAAACTCAACTGCCAGGAAATGTCATATTGAAGATTTTTACCCCATTCTTTGTATCAAATAGTGCCCAAGAGCTTAATGGTTTACACAGAAAACCTGATATGAAAATCTCTTCCCATACATTCACCTGTAAGTTGATCTCAGTGGAAATACATGAGCAGGAAATTTTCCAAGTAGAGGTTTGGGCTCAAAAGATGCCCTTTTTCATAGCTGGGTTAGAACTCCTCTGGGATGGCTGTGGCTAAAAGGATTTGGCGTGTTTGTGGCATTACAGTCTGGAGGGGTAGGTGACCTTAAGGGTGGAGGCTAAGGTCTAAGCACAGAAACCAGGAACATACCCGATCTCTGGCTCCCTTTGGTTCTCGAGGCCTGGAGAAGAGGAGTGCCTTCTGAGAAAGATGCTCCTCACAGACGTAGACCAGTCTTGGTATGACTAATCCACTTTGTGAGAATAGAGGATGTGGGAGAGGGCTGAGGAGAGGGTAGCATTTATTCCAACAATGCCCTCTGTTACCCCAGACACAGAATAGCTGACTGAGTGACAAAATAGTTCATGCGTCAAGCCCACCCTCAGCGGCACAGATTGTAAACTGGTCAGCCAAACCATATTTGGTAATAAACTTGTGAGCCGTTTGAAAGCTGTTGGAGCTGTTAAGTCACTGCTAGTTTGGAAAGCGGATTCTTTGGCAGATTTGCCATCAGAACAGATATGAGTACCTGGAAAAGGTGTTGCATCAAAGTTAAAGTCTGTTTTCTTTACTACATAGAGATTAAAACAGTATTTCTAAGGGTTTAAGGGCTTATACCAATCTTAACGTAATACTTTTAGGGTTTGCCTCCTTTAGTTATTTCAAGTTGGAAGCATGTTACACAGGGGCATAAAGGATAGGGGGGTTGAGGCGGAGCTGAGAACAGAATACACGTCTGCAAATTGATTGCCCAGTGGCTTAATCCAGCATCCTATGCTCTTTTCCTAGCGAAGTGCAGAAGCAGATATTAGTGGGGCTCTCACTGTGGCAGGGGGTGGATCCAGCTGGGTAGACCTTGCTGTGTTTACAGCATTTTTTCCAAATGTGACCCTTGGACCACCTGTGAAGAAGTAACAGGGAATTCCTATTAAGATGTTGGTTCCTTGGACCCATCTGAGGCCTATAATAAGAACTAATAAGTTCTCCAGGTGATTTTTTAAAAAATCTTTTATTAAGGTGTAATTTACATGATGTAAAATTCACCCTTTTTAGTGTATAGTTACAAATGCATGCATTGAGCAACTACCACTGGAAGATACAGAATAGTGACATCACCCAAAAATTCTCTCTAGGTAATTCTTATGTATATTAAGGTTTGAGAACCACTTAGGAAAAAAATAAAAACGTGAAACGTGGGCCAGAATAAAAGCGAGAGGGAAATTGTTCTGAATGATCTCTGTTCAAGGAGGTTTAAACCTGACATAGCACATGAGTGTCATCTCATGTGTCAGCTCAGATTGATGGCTGGCTGGAGTGGAGGACTGCAGGTGATTCACACACTCACCTGGAATCAGTGGGATAGTCCATAAGTTATTTGGCGGAGGGGCGGGGGCCGCTGGGAAGAATGCTGTCTCCAACTAGATGTTTAAACATAAGTTTTTTTTTTTATTGGAGTATAGTTGATTTAAAATGTTGTGTTTCTGTTGTACAGCAAAGCGAATCAGTTATACATTCACATATATCCACTTTTTTAGATTCTTTTCCCATATAGGTCATTACAGAGTATTGAGAAGAGTTCCTTGTGCTATACACTAGGTTCTTATTAGTTATCTATTTTATATATAGTAGTGTGTGTATGTCAATCCCAATGTCCCAATTTATCCCTCCCCCCGAAGCATAAATTTTCAAAACATCCTCCAATATGCACTCAGGACTTCTGGCTTCTGACTTTGACTAGACCAAGAACCATCCCACCTTGTATATGAACGAGTTGGTGTCTTTACTTCAGAGTTTCTCCACCCTACATTTTATAACATCTTTGAGGAAATTAGAAATAGGAAGTGACTCGGGGTTGGAAAACAAAAGGAAAAAAGATGATGACATGGTAACAAGCATCCGCTGTCAGTTGGTTTTCTCTCCTGCCCTCTCAATCCTGAGGAAATGGCACAGCATTTCCTTGCCCTGCCCTTGACATGCTATGCCTACTTTAAACGAGATTCAGGGATTGTGAAAGAAAACCTATGGAAGCCCACTGCTAGCGCCTCAAGGAAAAGCTGACCGGATTCCCTCTTTACTCTCGGCCGAACCTCCCACAAGTATCCTTGTCTGCTCTGCTCTGCGGGGCCATCACACAGGGTATGGGCTGGCTGACAGCCTTAAACTCCAGGCAAGGCAGAACCAAGCAACTGTTCATAACCGATTTCGGTGCATAGCCAGTGACCTGAATGGGACGTGACCATGGGGAAAAATGATACAGAACTAGATAGCTTTTTTCCATTTTATTTTTAGTTTGTATAGTCAGTCCCGTGAAAGTGAAATTTTATCTTTGCTCTGGAAACATTGAAAAACACTGACAGGGAGCTCCTTCAGCCTGGCCCATTTTCCTGCAAGCGTGTTGCAGCTGTGGCTTCTGCCCAGCAGGCAGAGACTGATGTTCGATCCTGTACCCAGGTGCTGTTGAGAGCAACGACAGGCCTCAACTTCTGACTGCAGAGTGGTCTGCATAAGGATTTGGGCTCCTTAAGACACTTAATGCCAAAAGCCCTGGAAACAGAGTGAGTGAGAATTGTCAGTGGATTGTTTACTTCACATTCAGATGGGGAAATGATCACAGACAAAGGAGCTACAGCTTTTTTTTTAATATATAAATTTATTTATTGTTGGCTGCGTTGGGTCTTTGTTGCGCATGGGCTTTCTCTAGTTGCAGCACTCTTCGTTGTGGTGCGCGGGCTTCTCATTGCAGTGGCTTCTCTTGTGGAGCACGGGCTCTAGAGCGCGGACTCAGTAGCTGTGGCTCACGGGCTCTAGAGCGCGGGCTCAGTAGTTGTGGCTCACGGGCTTAGTTGCTCTGCGGCATGTGGGATCTTCCAGGATCAGGGCTCAAACCCGTGTCCCCTGCACTGGCAGGCGGATTCTTTACTGCGCCACCAGGGAAGCCTGAGCTACAGCTTTTGAACCAGTTGTGATTATAGACCAGCTTGTGATTATGGTGTTTAGTTCCAGTGGTCTGCTTTGGGGGGCTTGTTGACCTAGAAGACACATAGTGTGGGGTAGGAACTGTTTTCCTTTATCTTAATTGACCCTAGGCAGTGAGCAGCCGCTCAAGCCAGCTCTTTGAGTTGTCGGCTATGATCCCAGGAAACAGCTAGAAGGAAGAGTAGGGACTTCCCTGGGTCCAGTGGTTAAGAATCCGCCTTCCAGTGCAGGGGACATGCATTTGATCAGGGAACTAAGATCCCACATGCCGCAGGGCAACTAAGCCCGTGTGCCACAACGACTGAGCCTGCGCTCTAGAGCCCGCGAGCCACAGCTATTGAGCCCACGCGCCTAGAGCCCGTGGTCCACAGCAAGAGAAGCCACCGCAATGAGAAGCCCGCGCAACACAACGAAGAGTAACCCCCGCTCGCTGCAACTGGAGAAAGCCCGCGCATAGCAACAAAGACCCAACGCAGCCAAAAATAAATAAATAAATACATTTATATTTTTTAAAAAGTAATATACATGCACATGTCTTAAAAATTCAAAGTACCAAAATGTGTTAAGTGGGTGAAGAGTAAATATCCCTTTCCCAACAGTTTTTCTCCCCAAGTGTAAGATGCTGGTCTGTTTTTGTGAATTCTACACAGGTTTCTCCTGTGCATATGTCAGTCTACGTATGAGGTGTCATCCTATAGACACCTCCATGTCTTATTTTTTCACTTCCTACATCTTGGAGCACTTTTCACACCAGCATTTGTAGACCTACTTCGCTGGATGCCTTCAGTTTTATACTTTGTGCTCCTAGCAACCCTCAACACCGTGTTCTAAAGAGAACAGGAGAGAGAGCTTCCCAGAAGTGAATTTGCAAGTGCTCACCAAAAACGAAGACTGTGCAGGTGCTTGATGGGGCGTCTTCAGCTGTCTCTCCGAGCCTAATTTCGTAATTTCTAGTGTCTTCGTATAATACATCCTCTGAACAAGGATTGACATGTAGTTTTGGCTCCTTCCTAAAAACAAAAAGCTATTATTAAATTTAGCCCCCATAACTTTCTCAGATTTAACATCTACAGATTTAGGCCAAATCATGGTAAGATGAAGGCCAGTAAATACACATTTCTGATGTGGTCTGATCAGAGCACAGTTACTGCTTCTGTAGAAGTGAGGTTTCCTCATCAAGGATGGTAATGGGCCCGCTGCTCTGGCTCTATTGGTCGTGACACACTGGAGTATTCTCTTTTTCTGGGCAACGTGCTTTAGGAGGAACATGGGTAGGTTGGGGCATGTCCAGAGGAGAATAACAGGACAGGGCAAGACCTGGGTCCCTAGCCTGTGAAGGGCACTTAAGGAATTCGAAAGGATCTTTAGCTTGAGGGAGAGAAGACTTGCACTGGGGAAATAGGAGCAGTCCTCGCAGTTAAAGGACTCGCCTAGGAATTCCCTGGTGGTTCAGTGGTTAGGACTCCAGGATTCCACTGCAGGGGGCACCGGATCGATCCCTGGTCAGGGAACTAAGATCCCGCATGCAGCGGAGCGGAAAAAAAAAAAAAAAAAGGACAGTCCTAGGAAGATAAGAGGACACTAGGAAGGAGGAATCGGAGGGAGGAAGAACGTGGTTACAATTTAAGCTTTCTGATAAAGAATCTCTAGGGTTTTGAGGTGGTGTGTTTCCCATCATTGTAATTCACACAAAGGCTAAACTGGGGGTTTTGCAGCAGGAATCAAGCGGGAAATAGGACAGATACTTTCTCAAGTCCCTCTCATTTTCCGATTCTGCAGTTCTGTCTGAATAAACAGGATTTTAGTCTCCATCCCCCTTTCAACAACACTGACTATTAGGATTTTTTTTCTTTTATTCTTTCCTCTGAAGCTCCTGGAGAGGCTGGGCAAGTATTTTAGTAAGTAAACACTATAAATCTTTGAAGTTTATGAATTACTCAGAAAAGGAAAGAACCCATGGAGGTCCTTTGAAGCTAGTGGCCGGCTCTTGTGTTGGAGCAGCAGGCCTGTTCTACCTCATAGCTCCACCGTCTCCGCTCTGGGCCACAGCAACTGCACAGGGTGTCATGTATTAGCGTCCTCCCCAACAAGGATGTTAGGTAGCCCCACATAAAAAAAACTCTGCAGGGCTTCCCTCATGGCACAGTGGTTGAGAATCTGCCTGCCAATGCAGGGGACACGGGTTCGAGCCCTGGTCTGGGAAGATCCCACATGCCGCGGAGCAACTAGGCCCGTGAGCCACAACTACTGAGCCTGTGCGTCTGGAGCCTGTGCTCCGCAACAAGAGAGGCCGCGATAGTGAGAGGCCCGCGCACCGCGATGGGGGGTGGCCCCCGCTCGCCGCAACTAGAGAAAGCCCTCGCACAGAAACGAAGACCCAACACAGTCAAAAATTAATTAATTAATTAAGTAATTATTTTTAAAAAGCAAGTTAAAAAAAAAATACTCTTAAAAAACAAAACCAAAAAAAAAAAAAAACTCTGCAGAAGTTGCAAAAAGACGGAAAACGAGACTCCCTGAGTGCCTTTACAGAGTTGTAGAAAATAGGACCTTTACATAAAAGTTAACAGGGTCAGATGAACGTTACAAGCAACATAGTGGGTTCAAGGGGGCGTGTCCTCTAAGGCTGGGTTTCCTTATCTGTCAAGCAGGGCTAAAATAGGCCTGCATTTGGTGAGCGTGAGCGTCACCTGAGATGCTGCGCCAGTGCCCGACCCACAGTAAGCCCTTACTAACTAGGGGCTGTGAGTTCTAAGGCTTCATACATGAGGGTACTTGGTGGGAAGAATGGTGTTTCCACCAATAAACCTGGAAAGGCTCAGAGGAAATATGGTTGAGGGAGAGGGTGTGCGATTGGGAATATAATCCCAATTCTTTTTTACAGTAACAAGTCAGTTATTCTTTCTGTTGTGCATTGGGAAAGAAATTTCCAGAGTGAACACCTGCTATGGGGTATGTCTCAAATGAAACTGTTTTGCTTCCACACCCCAAAGATCATTCACATTCCAGATTAAACCCCAGTTCAACACGACAGGGGCTTCCCTGGCGGGCCAGTGGTTAAGACTCCACGGTGTGGCCAAAAAAAACAAACTAAAAAACAAAAAACAGGACAGTTGTGAGCCAGTCTGGATTTTCAGGTCCAGTTTAATATTTCCTATTTTTTTCCCCTAGCCCAGTGCACAACTATCCAATCCAGTCCAATTTAGTCTTTGGATGGCACTGCTTTTTTTTTTTTACTTGACAAACATTAAGCACCATGAATATTGCAGGCACCAGATTACATGCTGGGAATATGATACTGTGAAAGGCAGGCTCTGCCCACCCGTCATGGAGCTGATGCTGTCTGGAGGGTGGGAAGCGTGCGCGGACAGGCTAGTGTGATGGAGTGTGCTGAGTGCTCTGATCTAGGAAGGAGAACAAGTGTTCCAAGAACATGTGGGGGAGACACCCAACCCAGGTGTCTTTCTGGAGCAAGCCACATCCATTCAGACCTAAATGATGAATAGGAGTTAGCTGGATAAAATGAGGGTCACGTCATAAGTGGGAAGAAGGTCCCAGGATGAAAAACTTCAAGAAACTGAAAGAGATTCCTAAGGTTGGAGTCTAGGGGAAAGGTGGACCTGAAATGAGCTGGAAAGGCAGGTAGGGAACAGGCAGGTGAGCCAGAGCTCTGCATTGAGGAGCGACTGGAGAGGGCGTGGCTGGAGGAGTGGAGCTGGCCGTTGCCAGGATCCGGATGATGGGATAGAGAAAGAGATGGATTTGGAGTTGACAACCTCCAGTGTTTGCTCCAAGGACTGGATGATTGATGAGGAAATGTGATGGTAGGAGCAGCCAATTCCATCAAGAAGTGTGGCTGGGCTTCCCTGGTGGCGCAGTGGTTGAGAATCTGCCTGCCAATGCAGGGGACACGGGTTCGATCCCTGGTCTGGGAAGATCCCACATGCCGCGGAGCAACTGGGCCCGTGAACCACAACTACTGAGCCTGCGCGTCTGGAGCCTGTGCTCCGCAACAAGAGAGGCCGCGATAATGAGAGGCCCGCGCACCGCGATGAAGAGTGGCCCCCACTTGCCGCAACTAGAGAAAGCCCTCGCACAGAAACGAAGACCCAACACAGCCATAAATAAATAAATTTAAAAAAAAAACAAAAAACGATGAGAGGCAGCAGAGGAGAAAAAAGGAGAGAGGATAGGGAGAGAATCTAGAGAAAACCTCTAAAAAAAAAAAACAAGCGTGGCTGTGAAGATTCGGGGCTGGTAGCCAGGGGTGTTCTGGTGGTGGTGGTTTTGTTTGTAAAGATGGAAAGGTCTTGAGTTTGGAAAGAAGTAGAAGCTATCAGGGGAGAGGATTAGTAAATGACAGAATGGGGACTTCCCTGGTGGTCCAGTGGGTAGGACTCTGCTCTCCCAATGCAGGGGGCCCGGGTTCGATCCCCGGTCGGAGAACTAGATCCCACACGCATGCTGCAACTAAGAGTTCACGTGCTGCAACGAAGATCCCATGTGCTGCAACTAAGCCTAAATAAATAAATAAGTAAAACTTAAAAAAAATTAATGGCAGAATGATGTCCTGAGAAGGTAGGTGGGGTTGGGGTTCAAGGTAAAGAGGGATTGACCTTTGGGGGGAAGGACTCAAGAGCACTGGTAAGAATGCAAGTGGGACCCTGGCAGGGCTTAAGAGTGGGGTTTCAGTTTGAGTGTGAAGTAGGAGGCGAGTGGTTATCTGGGTGAGAAGGGGTGGGATGGGGTGAGTTTGTAGGGAGCAAAGGAGGTGGGATTAAATGATGGGCAGAGGGAAGAGCATCAGCCAGGCAAATGCAGGTGTGCCTGTGCCGTTGCTGCGAGCACCTACCTGAGGTGGGAGACTACTGTTTGTTTTTGGTTTTGGTTTTTTTAATTTTACTTACTTATTTCTTTAATTGAAGTATAGTTGATTTACAATGTTGTGTTAATTTCTGCCGTACAGCAGAGTGATTCAATTATACATATATATATTCTCTTTTTTAATTCTTTTCCATTATGGTTTATCATAGGATACTGAATATAGTTCTGTGTGCTATACAGGAGGACCTTATTGTTTATCCATTCCATACATAATAGCTTACGTCTGCTCACCCCAATCTCCCACTCCATCGCTTCCCCAAGTCTGTTCTCTATGTCCGTGAGTCTGTTTCTGTTTCGTAGATAGGCTCATTTGTGTCATATTTTAGATCTCACATATAAGTGATGTCATATGGTATTTGTCTTTCTCTTTCTGACTTACTTCACTTAGTATGATGATCTCTAGTTGCATCCATGTTGCTGCAAATGGCATTATTTTATTCTTTTTTTATGGCTGAGTAGTGTTCCATTGTATATATGTACCACATCTTCTTTATCCATTCATCTGTCCATGGACATTTAGGTTGTTTCGAGACTACGGTTTTGTAATGATGTCAACCTGGGAGTCACTCTCCCCCTACGATCAGCCCTGCTTCCCACCACCCTACCCCTGTGCCCTCAACCACACCTCAACCTGGGAATGACCCCCAGAGAAGTGACAATCATCTCATGACAAAACAGAGTTTTCTGGGACAAACTTCATACGGTCTGTCCCCAGTGGAGACGCTGGAACACGTTCCTGCGGTGGCCTCTGGAGTGATGGCAGCCCCTTACTTTCAGCAGCTGCCAGGATCAGGCTTAACCTGGAGGAAGTTACAGGGGTCAGGCTGAAGAAAGGCAGAGCGTGAGTTTATTTTTATTTTTTTTTTTTTTTTTTTTTTTTTTTTTTTTTTTTTTAAATTTATTTATTTATTTATTTATTTATGGCTGTGTTGGTCTTCGTTTCTGTGTGAGGGCTTTCTCTAGTTGTGGCAAGTGGGGGCCACTCTTCATCGCGGTGCGCGGGCCTCTCGCTATGGCGGCCTCTCTTGTTGTGGAGCACAGGCTCCAGACGCGCAGGCTCAGTAATTGTGGCCACGGGCCCAGTTGCTCCGTGGCATGTGGGATCTTCCCAGACCAGGGCTCGAACCCGTGTCCCCTGCATTAGCAGGCAGATTCTCAACCACTGCGCCACCAGGGAAGCCCCGTGAGTTTATTTTTAAACCCAAGTGGGCACTCCAGCTGCCAGGGAGGAGCAGACAGCTCTTGGGGAGAATAGAGGTTGGCAGTTGGTCAGACACTTGTCAGGAAGCATGTAGGCTGCCAAGTGGGCAGGGGTTCAGGTGGCTGAAGACCAGGACTGTGCCTGAGGGGTCAGGGTGGGGACTGCAGGGAACAGCGGTTAACACTTCAGAGCCCAAGACGGCAGTGGGGGCTGGAGGCCTGAGCCCAGCGGTCCGGGCTGCCCTGGGGCCGTGAGTGTACCGAACACGGCCGGCGTCCCTTCCCGGGGGGTGGGTCAGGCTGGGTCTCAATTCGTGGTCAGATGGACCACGTGAAGAGCTCTGTGCAAGAGCAAAGGGCAGTCCAGCATCAGCGATGCTCTGTTGGCATTCTGGGGGACCAAGTGTGCCTCATTCCCTTACAGCTGAGCTGGAATGCAGCACTGCGTGGGGGATGGGATCCAGGACTTCACAGCCTCATCAAGCTCAGGAAGTAGGGAGATACTTCTCCCAAGTTCAGGCGACAGCAAGTCCTCCTGAGGACTCCTGCCCCAAGGGCTGTCACTGCACCTTTCAGGAACTGTCACCAGGGATGGCGTCCAGGTTGTAAGGTCATAAAAGAACAGTGATAGTTTGAGTCACAGCACCGATCGACGTTTATTTCCCACCTTGCTTTCAACACCAGGAGGCCTGAAGAGCCCCTGTGAATGTGGAGCTAAGGTTGGGGTGCGGAGGGTTCCTGGGCTTGGTGGGAGCTCCTGGGGGCCTGTGTGAGCCAGGGGTGCAGAGATCTCACTCCCTTAAATGTATCTGTAGCAGCTCAAGAAATGAGAATTAATCTCCATCTTCAAAGGCCAAATGTTGAAGCTGAAGCCATTACTGACAGCCCTTGAAGTCCTTTCGGCAAGAACAGTCGTCCTCAGCACCAAGCCTCGGGCCGGGGCTGCCTGTCTCCCGCTGACCTTCTGAACAGGTTGATAGAAGTCTGACTGTACCTACAGCAAGTGCCCGGGGGCCAGAGCCGCTCTGAGGGCAGGACACATCTAGATCTCTCAGTCTAGGTTAAGTTAAAATTCCCCAGTCCTGGGACTTCCCTGGTGGTGCAGTGGTTAAGAATCTGCCTGACAGTGCAGGGGACACGGGTTCGATCCCTGGTCCGGGAAGATCCCACATGCCGCGGAGCAACTAAGCCCGTGCGCCACAACTACTGAGCCTGTGCTCCAGAGCCCGCGAGCCACAGCTACTGAAGCCTGTGCGCCTAGAGCCTGTGCTCTGCAACAAGAGAAGCCACCGCAATGAGAAGCCCACGCACCGCAACGAAGACAAAGTAAATAAATTTATAAGAAAAAAAAAAATTCCCCAATCCTGCCTAAGTCATCCTAGCCTCTCTCTTGCCTTCTAGAAAGGTACACACAGGATCCCTCTGACCTCTTTCACGAGATCTTGTCCATTGCAGCTGATCCAAGTCTTTCTTGCTGTAATTTGTTTCCTCTCTTCTGTCCTTGCCTGATTTCCAAGTTGCCTGGGTTTAGATATTGCAACTTAGTAATGTTAGTTATTTTCTGAACCTGTGCTGTCCACTCTGGGAGCCACTGGACACAGGTGGCAGTTGAGCACTTGAAACACCGCTGGTCCAAACTAAGATGTGCTTTAAGTAAAAATACATTCCTGATTTCAAAGGCAGAGGGCAAAAAACAAATGAACCCCCCAAAAAACCCTCAAACCCAATATAACATCTCAATGATTTTGTTGATTACATGTTGAATTGAGATTATTTGGGATATATTGGATTTAGTAAGATGTATTAATATTAACTTTGCCTGTTTCTTTCTTTAATGGGGCTACTAGAAAATTTTAAAATACATACATAGCTTGTTTCTGTGGGCTGCATTCAATTCTGTTGGACACTGGGATGAGCCAGAATGAATTTGTAATCATTTCTTCAACTCCACGAGTAAGCTCTGAGCAAATTCAAGGTGCTAACGTCCCCAGCTCTCCATCCCGGCCACCTCCAACTCATGAGGGCACCAAGGGTACCCACACATTAGCCTGAACAAATAGAACTGGGAATTGAAATCCGCACCCATGATTCACCCAGAAATCCGCACCCATGATTCACCCAGAAATCCTCAACAGGTGGGTGCTGGTTTAGGGAGTGAGACTCAGAGACAGTCTGGGATAGTGATTTTATCTACTTTTTTGTTTCTACTTTTGAAAAATCAGATACCTGGGAATTCCTTGCAATAGGTGGTCTTTTTAAAAAAATTTTGGCTGCACCGTTAGGCATGCAGGATCTTAGTTCCCCAACCGGGGATGGAATCTGCACCCCCAGCAGTGAAAGTGTGGAGTCTTAACCACTGGACCGCCAGGGAAGTTCTGCAATAGGTGGTCTTCACAGTAAGTTTAATTTCTGGTTCCACATCACACTTTTTAGGCACCACTCTGCCAGAACTGCCTAACATGTTCTGAAACCCAAGTAAGTACAGGTTTCCCCCACTATCTGAAAGTAGAGCGTTCCTAGGAGAACTTTCATAAGCCAAAATGGAGTACAGCAAAGAAGCAATTACCTTAGGACACATCTTGCTAACGAATGCACAAAATAAATCAAGATAAGGCACCAATGCTCACAGTGCATCGGCAGCGTGGTGCTGCGTGTGGTTCCTGGGGAAGGAGCTTGGCGGTGCCGCTCTCTCTGCTTGGGATGCTCGAGGCCTCTATAAGGGCTGTTGCAAACATGCTGAACGCTATTTTCACCTTTCATCTTTTTTTTTTTTTAATTTTATTTATTTATTTTTGGCTGCGTTGGGTCTTCGTTGCTGCGCGCGGGCTTTCTCTAGTTGTGGCGAGTGGGGGCTACTCTTGCGGTACGCGGGCTTCCCATTGCGGTGGCTTCTCTTGCTGAGGAGCACGGGCTCAGTAGTTGTGGCTCGTGGGCTCTAGAGCGCAGGCTCAGTAGTTGTGGCGCACGGGCTTAGTTGCTCCGCGGCATGTGGGATCTTCCCAGACCTGGGATCGAACCTGTGTCCCCTGCACTGGCAGGCAGACTCCTATCCACTGCGCCACCAGGGAAGCCCTTTCATCTTTTTTTAATAGAAGTGAAAATCCTCTTCGAATTTCTTTCAGTTAAGAAAACAGGTACTAATGTAGGTCTCTTGTAAAAGCAAAGGGGCATAAATTGAACTTTCAGAAAACGGGGGATGTCTGTACTTTTCAGATTATCTGTTTGGACCAGATGTAATTGTTCCATTCCAGCCTACAGAGCCTGGCACCTGGGCAGATGGGAAGTGCGCTGGCATCAGAGGTGCTATGTCCCCGGCATTCCCGCTGCCCACCCCCCTCCCCTGCGCCTGCTCCGTGGCCTCCTGCACCTCTGTGTACCCACGCAGGTAACATGTGGGGCTCCGGGCTGGGCCTGAGGCTGAGCGGCTGGTGTGAGCGCCGACCTACAAGGGCCAAGTGCTGAGCCTCCCGAGTCCTCCGCCAGTGCCTGTCGGCAGGCACACTTTTCACCACCTGAAGTATCAGCTGTATCTACACATCAGACCGAGTTTGAAGGTCACCACGGGCCCAGAACTGAGAAGGGGTATGCACGGGGATTGGCAGAGTTGAGAGGCAGGAGCAATGAAGTTAAAAGCAGGGTTTCCAGCCCAGAACAGAGAAGAGAGGGCAAAACTAGACTTCCAGTCACGACTGAGGTTTGAGAGCAATTCTTGCCGGGCTGCCTCACCCGTGAACCCAAAGGGAAAAAGCTGACCTTCTGCAGTGGGGGAGTCTGGGGGTAGAGGTTCCAGATGTGCTGGGGGATTGAGATGCCGGAACAGGGTGGGGACCAGGAATTTAGGCCAGCACTGCCCCGAGTCCTACTCTGTCTGCACGTGGAGGTGGCTCTAGGAATCCTGCCCTTCCGGCGGCAGCTTCTAGCTGCTCGCTCTCCCCAGGCCCTTGCCCACTGCAGCTATTTCTTGCTCCCCTTATCTCTTCTCTACCCTTCCTTTCCTTCATCCCTGCCCCAACCTCTCTCATCTTATCTTTCCCCTGAACAGGCAGGACTTTCAGAGCAAGATATCTGCAGGCCCACAACGCTCTGGAGGGGAGGACGGGAGGAAGAAGTCCTTGGCTCAAACTGGGCCCCCAGCTGGGGAGGGGCTCTCAGCCTTGGCCTTGCTCAGCCCCTTCCCGCCCCAGGCACACTGAGGAAAGAGAAAATTCTCTGCGGGCTCAAGAGCACAGTGCCCTTGGGACCAGATAGCGGTTTTATCCAGCTTTCTGGACTCTCTTGGGAGGTGAGGACAGGCTGCTCTGGCTTCAACCATAAAAGGGAAGTTGGGTCTTCTGCCTGTTGGTAAGATGCTTTCCTAACTCAACTCCCATCTGCTTTGCTGAAGCCAGAGACGGCAGTTATCTTTGTCAGGAGAGCAAGGAAGCGGAAGCGCCAGGCCCTCCACCCAGTCGATGCCTATTTCCTGTCTGGGGATGGAAAACTACGCCCTTTCCTCCCAGCCTCCCAGAGCCCAGTCCTGGGTGCTCCCTTCCCACCTCCAGTGCCCGGTCATCACACGCCCTCCTGGGCCAGAGAGGACAGGGAAGGGTCCTGGGCCACGTGCGGTCATTTACAGAAAGGAGAGACACAAGTCGGTGTGAGCTCCATGGAAACTCCCGGACATGATCTTTAATTGATGTTCCTGTCCCTGCCTCCCCACCCCGAGCCCCAGATGACATATTTACAGGATGCTGTATGGAGCCAATTCCAGGCCCAGGTCAGTGCAGCCTCCCCTCCTCCCTGGGCGCTGCCAGGGTGGGCACTGCCAGGGTGGGGCAGGAGGATGCAGACAGCTGGGAGCCAGGTGGACTGGTCACAGGAAGTCTTGTGTTCTCCACATGCCCACCCCCACCCCCATGTGCACGCACACACAGACACGCCTGTGTGTGCAGAGGTATTCAGACTTGTGCGGAGATGTGGATCCAAATGCTTGTGCCAGATGCATCGCCACCTGTGTGCACGTGTGTACCACCAGAGGATGCCTTAAGGTACCGCAGCAATAGTGCAAAACCCGGCCCTTAGCCTCCTGCCCCTGCCTCAGTTTGTATGGCTGGTGGGGCAGTACTGGCCAGAGGGGTACCCCATCCACCCCCCTCACTTGGGCAGTGCCAGCTGGAGCTCAGTATCAAGGACCCCACTGCAGCTGCATCCGGCCACCTTAAAGGGTGTCAGTGGGCCTCAGTCCCCAGTTTGCCCTGAGGGGTGGTGCAAATAAACAGGGAGCCATTTCTTCCATGATTCCTCCTCAAAGATGCCCCAGGGGGAGGCAGCTCAAAGGCCCTGGGGTGTTCAGAAACCCCTGCTGGTCTGGGTGGGGGTATCCCTGGGAAGAGGGGCTCTGTTCATTTGTGGCTTTCACCCAGAAGGTAGCTTGCCCCCCAGCTTGCCCCTGCCGGCTGGTTCTCAGCGGTTAAGGAGGCAGCCCCTCTGTCCCAAGCGAGGGTCATGAGGAAAGGCCCTGGGCAGGACTGTGTTTGTGGGGGAACTGAGGAATTCTGCCAGCCTCAGTCTCGGGCTCAGCTGCAGTGGGGATCACAGGACTAATGGGGAAACCGACTGTAAACTTACTACTCTGCCCTGGAGTGGGGTTAGGGAGCAGAATGGGTTTGACGGGGACTTGAGGACTTTTCTAGAAGCTGAGGATCAAACATGAGCTTGCCTTTTCCTACTTCCTCTTGCACATCACAGGCAGAGCCCCTAACCCTCCAGGCACTGGGCCACCCCTGGCCTTCCCGCCTTGGGAGAGTGCTCCCTGGGAAGATGGCCCAGGCTGGAACCTCCAGGCCACGCCAGGGGGCACCTAAACCCTGAGTCAGAATCACCCTTCTTGAAAGGGGGAAGGTGCCATGTTATTTTCAGACTGTATTTTCTAGGACTGTCCCCCCAATACATGTGTCCTGGCAGAGACAGCAGGACGGTTGTTTTGGAATCGAAGACAATCTGGGACATGTGGTTGCCGTACCCATAACCTAGGCCTTGGGCACGGAACAGGCAGCTTTGGTTTGAATCAGCACTCGTACTTCTCTCCAAGTTCAGCAGGGCTGGGCGGAGGGGGCAAGCAGGGATGCCAGGCCCCTGCCTGGCTTGGGGACGACGTCTGTGTTCAGTGAGAAGATTCCAGGTGTGACCATCCCGGGGGAGGGATGGGGGGGGATGGTCAGACCTCAGCTCCTCCAGTCCTTCCTGAAAATGTCAGAACATCCCCACAACTGCCCTGGCCCCAGCACCCCCAAAGTTACATTCATCAGTTGAGATTCAGTTAAAAAAAAAAAAAAATGTAGATGTCAGCCCTCTCCCCCTAGGTCCCAGAGAGCTTAAACCCTGCCTGGTCCCAGCTGCCTGGTTTTGAGGAGGGGCCATCCCAGGCCACGCCCACTGGTGGCTGCCTGCCCCACTGGGGCACCCCTTTAGCCCTCCCCCCGCCCAACTTGAGCTGTGGCAATCTGTGATGATGGAAGGTACATTCACACAGGGAGAGTTGGTGTGCAAGGCCAAAGCTGCATGAGGTGGGGTGGGGGACCATGGGGGAAATGCCCTCCAGGCCTGGTCCACCCTGGTGGTGTGAGGGCAGGGCCACAACCCGGCCCCAAGCCCCTGTAGGGCCAGGAGTTGAAGGGCTGAGCCCGGAAGACATTTGCACGATGCCTCCCTCCGTGGCTGGGCGGGGGCAGCCTCCTGGTTCAGGGCCGAGATGGTGGATGCCAGGCTCGGAGGGAGGGGGAGGGCACTTAGGCCCCTCCAGACCTGGAATGGAGAGGGGGCATCAGGGGAGGATATAAGGCAGGGCCCAGAAGGAGAGCCCTCAAGCCGGGCCCCGGGAGGTCAGTGCTGGGCCCTGGAGGCGGCAAGTCACAGGCTGGCCAGGGAGGGGATCTGGCGGGAGGTCAGACAGCGGTGACATGAAAGACAAAACAGATGGGACGCAGAGGTAGGCTCCCTTCCCAGGGGTTGGGGCCTGTGTGGGCAGGGGCACAGCTCCAGGGTCCACGGGGCCAGAGGTGGTCTGGCCGTAGGAAGGGCAGGAGTTAAACGACCAAGGCCTGAGGGGGTGGGTGGACTGGAGGAGGGGGCAAGGGGCAAGTTGAGGACTCTTCCTGGGGTGGGTGGGGTTCTCCCACCCCTGTAGTGATGGCAGTGACAGCAAGGGTGGAGGAACCAGCCCCAGCTCCCCAGCCACAGAATGCGAGGTGACGAATGAGATGGAGGAGACAGGGACAGCGGGAGGGATGACGTGGCCGGCGTCACACTGCCCCCTGCTGGGTCGGGTCATACCTTCCTCGGCGGATGTTTCTTCAGGAGCCAAGCAGAGGACAGGCAGAGAAAGGAAAAGGAGCCATCTGTGACCTTCTCCTTCTCCCAGGGAGGGGCCTTCTGGCTCCCGGGAGACCCTTTGCCCCAGAGATGGGCCAGGGGTCCCGGGACCTAGACGCTAATGACAGGCCCAGGGAGAGCTACCAGGAATACCTACTGAACTTGGGTCCTGGGTTTGAGTCCTGACTGCAACTAACTCACCGCATGACCCTGGGCCTCAGGTCCTCCTCTGTACACTCAGGGGTTAGACCAGCTCGAGGGCCCCGGACACGGGTGCCCACAGAGCACCGTAGGCTGGGTGGGGCCTGGGGACGGAGGACTCGGGCAGCCCCCTGCTCAGCTCCACTCTGTGGCCAGGCTGGGACGCACTGAAGCACAGGGGCCCCCATCTTCTCATGTTTCAAGAGAAGCTGGAAATCAGGATTCTTAATGTAAAATCTCCTGGTTTTTTAAATGTGAGCAACCAGTTTTTTTAAATGTTAAGATGCTGTGGGCTGGCTTGGATTGTGATAGGCGAGCTCCGGTTTGGCTAACCTCTCAGGGAGGCCCCCTCAACTCCAACAGCCTGGGGTTCTGATAACCCCAGAGGATGCCAGGGGTGGGCAGGGGCCGTGTGTGTATCTTACTTAAATCCCCAGCCCGTGCCGCCCAGGACGATGGCTGCAACCAGGACAGCCCCAGCGATGGAGCCGATGATGATGTTGGTGCCGCTGGGACCTAGGGAGGAGGGCAGGGCTCAGTTGGCAGGGACAGTCATGGAGGACAGGAAGGATGGAGCCCCACCCCGGCCAGCTCCAGCCTCACCCTTATATCTCTCCGTCTCCCCTGTGGGCAGAGACGTGGGCAGGGGGTTGTGGATACTGCAGTCCTTGCCCGTCCAGTCTGGCTGACAGATGCATTTCCCTTCATTGCTGCAGACCTAGAGGTGGGGTGGGGCCAGTAGAGGTGAGCAGGGCCCTGTCCCCACTTGTAAGCCCTTCCCCTGATCCCTGACCTCCCGGCACCCACCCCTTGGTGGGAGCAGATCCGGTGCTCCCCGCTGCCAGGGCAGGTGCTGAAGTTGAAGGCAGAGGCTGGCAGGCAGCGATGGTCCAGGCACAGCATGTTGGGCCCGCAGGCTGTGCCGTCCTCTACGTAGCTCAGGTCTGAACCATCGGCCAGCTGCACATGGCCACCCCTGGGGAAACATCACAGCCGACCTCTGCCCTTGCCCCCGACCCCATCACGGCTGCAACCTCCCCTTCCCCAGCCATGGTCCCAGCCCACACCTGCAGTCCAGCTCCTTGCCCTGGTGGTAGAAAGTGACGCTGCTGATGTCTCCCCCTAAGTCCCCCAGCCGAGGAGCTCCAGAAATGTTGACACAGAGGAGGAAGCCACAGAGCACATCCCTGTTGGGGTAGTGTGGAGACAGTGGGCCCCAAGTCTGACCTCAGACCCAACAACTGACCTCGTATCTGCCCTCTCCCCATCCCCTGATTTTTCACATAGTCTCCCACTGGGACTCATAGCCCGCCCCATCTCTGAAAAAACCCTGCCCAGCCCCAGAGCCCCAGCCCCAAAACTGGGGAAGCCCAACCAGGAGCTTTGACTACTCACTGTTTATTGCACTGGACCCAGCCTGACCCCTTGCGCCCACAGTTCCCACGTTCTGTCCCCTCCACGTTCAGCTTCTCGTAACAGAAGCGATCAGCAGCCGCTGTAGGGAGATGATGCCAGGCGTCACCCCACCCACTCCAGAACCCACCTGGGACCTCAGGCCTGCACCTCCAACACTGGCCTGACCCCAAGTCCAGCTGGGTCCCTGAGATCCTGGGGAGCTGCACATCTGGTGGAAGGCATTTCAGCCAGAGCCTGCCCCCGCTCCAGCCTCTCAATTCCAGGTACTGCACAGTCCCCTCTCCCATCTCCAGCCAAAGACTCACCATGGCCCCAAAGGGCCTGGCACTGCCGGTCCCGGGTTTTGCAGCGACCTCCGTAGCAGCGGCCCTGAGGGACAGACAGGAGACAAGGGACACAGACACTGAGGACAAGACAAGAGACTGCACTGAGCCAGAGACCCAGAGGGGGTGGAACCTCCACCCCATCATACCTGTTCGTGATCACAGTAGTAACCATCCAGCTTGTGCAGGTTGGGGGGACACTGCGGAGAAAGGGGCTGGACTGAGTAGAGCTGACCCAGGACTGGGAGCTGAGGTCGGCCCCAGGGAAGAATAAAGGGGTGCCAAAGGCCCACCAGGTGGGGGCTCAGGTCACAGGGCTCCTCCAGGTCAAGGGCAAGAGGAGGGAACTCAGACCACATGGATTGGCAGGTCCCATAGCTTCTCCAGTCTCCCTCAGTTTCCTGTACCTCCTTCACAGGGCTGGGAAGACTAAATGCCTGGTATGTAATAAGTGCTTAGAGGTTAAATAATATTATTATCCACTGTGATCCCTAGTAGACACCAGGCACTGCGCCAGGCACTGGGAACACCAGCCAGACTATAAATACTGGTTCATCGATTGGAGGAGCAAAGCCAGAAGGCATGAAGAACTCCTTTCTCAGATGAGAAACTGAGGCTGATCAGCGGCGGCGACTACAGCAGCGGAGAGGAGGGGCGCGCAGAACAGTCACCCAGCAGAGCCAAACGGATAGGGATAGTGGTTGCCTCGCTCGGGACTCCGCAGGGCGGCCGGGACGGACGGACCTGGCTCGAGTCCCCGGTGCAGGTCTCCGCGACGTCGCATTCGTTCACGGCCTCTCGACAGGACACACCCCGCGGCTCGTACTAGGGAAGGGATGCATTGCGGGGCTGAAGCAAGAACCACTGACCCCTCGTCTTCCCGCCTCCTCGGCCCGGTCCCTGCCCGCTCCCTGCCCGCTCCCTGCCCACTCAGCACCGCCCCCAGGTCCGTTCACGGCTCCGCCCACCCCGCTACGTCTCAGCAGGTGCTCCGCCCCACTCCCCGTAGCTCCGCCTTCAACAGAACGGAGAGGGCCGCACGCCCAGCTCCTCCCTCCCCGTTGGTGCTTTCTTCGCGTCAAGCCCCGCCCCTACAGATTTGCCTCCAGCGGCTCCTCCTCCTTAAGTCCCGCCCCCTATCTGGACGTCCGCAGCCCAGTCCCTCCCGGTCCCCGCTCCTTCCCGTCCCAGCGGCGAGTCCCCCTCACCTTGCAGCGGCGACAGCAGAGCCCGTCGCTGCACATGGCGTCGTGAGTCAGGGTGCATTTCTTGCAACAGTTCCCGCCCGCGCGGCTGCACTCCTGAGGGACGCAGGGAGAGGGCGAGCCCTGACCCTCCCCACCCAGACCCTCCCTCGCACTCACCCCTGCGTTCCCCGCCCCCCACCTGGCACCAGCACCAGTCTCGCACCTGCACCGAGCCGCAGTCGCACTCCTCCCCCGCCTCCACGAAGCCGTTCCCGCACTCAGGCGGGTCCAGGAGCTGGACGGGGAAGGGGTGTCGGGAGTCTGGCCGGGACCCTGCCCAAGCCCTGCTCCCACGTTCCCAGCCCTGGGGCTGGTACCTTGAGGGGCTTGTTGAAGAGGCAGCTCCCGCCGCCCTCCTGCAGAAACTGGTTATACTCGTCGATGCTACAGCGCGAGAACTTGCGGGGTAGGTAGAACCTGGGTAGGGATGAGGGGACCGTGCCGCTAAGTCCCCGCCAGCCCACTGTCTCGCCCCTTCTCAAGATTGGGATGGGGTGCACCGGCGGACTCGGTCACCATCTCGAGGAGGCTGAAGATCTATGTGCCTGGACACTGCATGAGAATCCTCCTGCCTGCCCATCAAGGGGGAGTGGGCAGGGGACGCCGCTCCTGGTTTCTCCCCGAAACCTCAGGACTCCGGGAGTCGGAGGTTTGTGCGCCAAGGAGGGAAGGTGCCTCCAAATGAGGCTTTGGCGGCGCCCAGTGGCGACAGTGCGCACCTACAAGCCTGAACAATTTGGGCGTCCTGCTGGGGAATGTGCGTCTCCCTATGCAGTGTCCACAGACAGCTGCGCTTCCTGGAATTCTGAGTGGTCCCGAGAGAGAACTCGGTCTCTTGAGGCCACCGGGTCCAGAATGTCACCCAGTGCTCGCTCTGAGACTCCCTTTGCCCAAGATCCTCCCCCATTTTGTCCCCAAGAACTCACCCAGTGTCCTCCATGATGCAACCCAGCCAGTTGTCCGGACATTTGCAGTCCCCTGAGAGGTGAGCCAGGTGAATATAAGGGAGGGTGAAGAACCGCCCCCCTCCCGTGGACACCCTCTTCATCTCTAGAGTGTGGGTCTGGGCGGGGTGTGAGGGTCTTCACTGATACCTGCCGAGCTCCGGTGTTTATTCCACATCATGCCCAGGTTCTGCCCCAGCGTCTGGGCCAAGGTCACCGCCATGGCCCCCATGTTGTCATACTTAGGGTGAGGAAGATGGAGCACAAAGATGTCTACATCCCTCCCAAAGGCACAGGGCTCATGCCCTTCGCAGCCCCTCTCCTTCCCACCCCGCACCCCAGCCACACCCCCCACACTGCTCACCTCGTTCACACCCCCACCCCTGGACAGCGAGCAGATGCCCCCCACGTAGGCAGCGCCACTGCTGGTGCTCTGGAAAGTTCTGCCCCTGGAAGGGAGAGGCTTGTCAGGAGAACCCACTGCATTCCCCGTGGTGGCTCCCCTGGGCTCTGATGGGGAGACAGGTGAGCCCCCCCTCCATGAGGAGGTGAGTTCTGCCCTTCATGTCAGTCTGTGTGACCTCAGGCAATCCCCTTCCCTTCTTTGGGTTCATTTGCCCTTAAGCCAAATGAGGGATTCCTAATAGATCATCTCTAACTGCAAGGACCTTTTATCAGATTTTTTTCCCCTACCAGGGCATTGGAAGGGATGCCCTGAGGAAGGGATGCTGGGACCATTTGAAAGGGGAAGAGGGGACGAAGGGGAGGTTATGGGCAGAGGAAGGCCACCGGTGGTAGGGAAAAGGGGCCTGAGCCTAAGATGCAGGGGAAGATGCCCAGCCACTGCTGCAAATGGCTGAGAGTAGGTACAAGGGGAGCCCAGTCCTCACACCCTGCAAGCGCGCCTGGCCCAGAGCCATGTTCAGTAACCCTGTGCACCGCAGCCACCAGCAGAGGCTGGCAGGGTTCATGGGGTGGGGGACTCACGAGAAGAGGTGGGTGGCATCACTGGGCTCAGGCAGGCCCTCCCGCCGGTAGACCATGAGACGGGCCAGGGTCTCCAGGAGGTCATCCTGCACCTGGATCTTGTCCCCATCTGCCCACGTTTCCATGGCAACCAGCACGATGCGGGTATTGAGCTGTTCCTTGTACATCTAGGCCAAGAGGGGAGAAGATGAGGAGGGGGCTGGAGGGTGGGAGTGGGTGTGGGGGAACAGGGCTGGAGGAAGGTCTCAATCTGTCCTTCCAGGAAGTGGGGGTCAGAGGCTGACAGTGTCCTTGAGAGCTCACCCCGAGGATGCGTGCGGTGGCGTGGGGGGTGGGAGGAGAGGGAAGGGAAGGGAAGGGAGGGCTGCTCACCACATCTGCCAGGTTCACCACGGACTTGGCAAAGTTGCTGGTGAGGACCACCGACTGTCGCATCTGCTCAAACTGGGAGAGAAGAGAGTGGGCGGAGGGCGAGTCTGCTTCCAGCCCCTCCTCCCAAAGTTGCTCCCAGCCTGGGACTGTACCAGCTGGTGGTCGTTGATCACAATCAGCTCCACATACTTGGTCTCACTGTGCACTGTAGGGTGGCCCCGGCGGACCTGGAGGGGGAGGTGGGCACTTGGAATCAGTCCCCTTCATGCCTGGCATCGTGGCCAAGCCACAGACAGACTCAAGGGGGGGCTGGACTCCAGCCAGAGACAGTGTCAGCTCCCCACTGGTGCGGGTCCCATCCAGCCTTGGTACCAGGGCAGGCAGCCTCGGTTTGCCTAGACACTAGTGGTAGGGCCTAGGGTGGGCGCTTCCTGCCAGAGGTGGTTCCCTGGCTTCCAGCCACATCAGTCTGAGCCCTCCTTTGCCCCGCCTATGGATGGGGGTGTCCTCCTGCTCCGGGCCACAGCCCGAGGTCTCTGCAGCAGGAGGTCTGTGCGGGCCCCCGTACCTGCCTTTTCCTTCTCAGCCTTGGTCGGTTCGGAGAAGCAGAATGGGCAGGGGCAGCAAACAGGCAGCCTGGGGGGGAGGGTGCCGGTGAGGGGGGGGCACAGTCGGCCCCCTCCCTAGCCCCATTTTCCCTCCCTTACCTGGTTCCCTGCATCCGAGGGGGGCTGGGAGGAGAGGGGTCCGATAAATGAGGTGGGGAAGGGGTCCCTGCAATGAGGGGAAATTAGTTCTTGGGGAGGCCGACCAGATCTGCTCTGAGCCCAGTTGCGGGGGAACATCTCCATCCCTTCCCCCCACCCCACCCCAGGGTGACCCAGAACTGGCCAGAGCTCCCATGTCGGATCTGATCTCCCAGATGCTCAGATTCCGGGGTCAAGACCTGGGGGCACCCTTAGAGATAGGGGCAAAGGACACTGGAGCCTGATGGGAGGTTACCTGGGGGACAGAGGGGACATTGGAGCTGGGGGCACGGGAGAGGGCAGTGAGGCTGAGGTTACCAAGGCAGGAGGATGAGGAGGCAGCAATAGCTACTGCGGTGACAGCCATTGGGACGAGCGTGGCAGGGCTGTCAGAGGGGCCAGGGAGGGGCTCACCTGCAGGGTTTCCCGAGGCCTGGCCACCTCGTGGGGCTCCATGATGTAGGTGAAGTTCCCGTCAGAGAAGACCCCACTGCAGCGAGAGAGACGCAGCTCCCCACCGTCCCCAGGGCTAGAGGCTCATCCCGGCCACCCAGCCCCTCCCCATACTCACTGCAGCCCCTGGCAGGTGGAGAGGGCAGCAAAGGAGTGCGGGTTCCCTCGGAGCCTCCCCTGGTAGTAGCAGTGGTCTCCAGCCCCCTGGGGGAGCAGAGAGTGAGAGTGGACATGCTCCCTTCCCCGCATGAAGGCAGGAGGACGGGTGAGGGCTGCTGAAGCTGCCCCGTGTGCAGGGCTGCGGTCCCTGGATACACCTGGGGATCTGGAGCCGGGCTCTGCTCTGGCTATGCTCCTAATTTGCTGTTTTACCCTGGGCAAGTTCCTAGCCCTCTCTGGGCCTGCTTTACCTCACCTACAACGTGAGGACTTTGGGGCACATCAGTGGCTCTTAACCATGAGTTGGGGCTGGTACAGGGATCACAGACTCATTTGAGAAGAATAGCTAACATTCATATAGCACCTACTGTGTGACAGGCACCGTTCTAAGCACTTACCATGGATCAGCTCACTTAATCAGATGAAAGCTATGGACTCACCCCCAACACACACACGCCATTTCACACACGGTGTGTTCACAGACGCCACAGCCTCTGTGGACCACCCCTGGACGCATGGTCTGTGGCTGAGGAAATGTGAGCAGCGTGTGTCCTCCTGGTCAGGCTCACAGGTCAGAGGGGACGAACACCCCCTCCCCTCTGCTTCCTGCAGAATTACTTGTGCTCCAGTTACTGAACAGTCTGGAGGGGGAGGGCCGAGGCTATTTATAGACACTCATTCATCTTTGCTTGCACCCCTGGG
Organism: Balaenoptera physalus; assembly: GCF_965194825.1. Taxonomy (NCBI): domain Eukaryota; kingdom Metazoa; phylum Chordata; class Mammalia; order Artiodactyla; family Balaenopteridae; genus Balaenoptera; species Balaenoptera physalus. The sequence goes on along the minus strand of NC_138901.1, from coordinate 22,810,112 downwards.
CCTTCAGGGCTGGGACCCTGGGGTTCCAGGCAGCCCGGAATTCCCAGGGCCTTGGTGCTGAGCAAGAGGGGCATTCCCCCAACCGCCCCCTGCCAGAAGATTCTGGGCATGGAGCAGTGGGGGTCCTGGAATGTCTCCATGCTGGCAGACAGGGTGGCTGGGGGTCAGCCCTCTGGAGCTGGGCGAGGGGCACTGAGGGCACCATGCCATTCGACAGGCCACCCTGACTCCAATCCTGGAGGGGCCAGGCCCATCCCGAGTGTAGAATATACCCCAGACCCCATCTCCACCGGCCACCTTCATTCCACCTCCCCATCCCCTTCCAAAGGCACTCACGGTGCTGTGCTGCGTTGGCCCCTCCCGGCTGAAGTGGCGCTCCACATATTGCGAAGAGAGAAGGTGACTGGAACAGACAGAGTGGCAGGAGGAAGGAGCGGGTCACAGTGGGGCTGGGTCCTGTTTGGGTCCCACCACAGCTCAGATCCAGGTGCCCTGCCCAGCCAGCCAAGCCCAGGCCATGCCTTGCCCGCCCGCCTGCTGCCCTTCCCTCAGATTCAAGGCCACACTCACTGGTTCAGCTCCAGGTCCAGAGTGAAGTTTGAGTTGAAGGCTGGGATGACAAAACTCACCTGTGCCAGGTGGACAGGCTGGGAGAAAGGGGGGGAAGGCAGAAGGGGAGTCAACCTGGGGAGGCCTGAAGGTGGGAACTGGGGGGACTGGGGAAACCCAGGGAGTAGCCCTGGGGAGGGGATGGCCCAGGCCCAGCAGCTGTGGGTACCATTGATCTAGGGGGAAGATGCTTTCCTCCAAGCTCATCTTCCTCCAAGACCCTGTTCCTTTCCTGGGGGGGAGGGGCAGGAGCGCGCATCCCGGGGCACAGGCCTCCCGGCTCTCTGGGTGCCAGCCCACCCTCTCTGGTGTAGGTGCCTCCCTGGGGCCAGTCTACAGTAGGGATGGGCAGGGGCAGCTCAGCCTGCCCACTGCCTCACGCCAGGCCCTCCCTGCTGCTGGCAGGGCCACGCTCACCCACAGGTGAACTAAAGGGAGGCCCCGAGAAGTATCATGGGAAAGAGGCAAACAGGAGATGGGGTGCAGTGCCATCCTGTCAGGAGGAAAGAACTTGGCTCCTCTACCCCCGAGTCCATTGCCCTCTTCCTCACCCAAAGCAGCTCATCTTTGATATTTCAATCCCATGGTTAATTTTTAAACACGGAAGTTTTCCTGATAAATTTTTCAGAGGGGCCTTTGCAGTGGGGCTGGGAGGCTCCAGGTTATCATGGCAACGTACCAGGCCAGAGCAAGATGGCTGCCCTCCCAAGCCTGGGTGCCCAGCTACTGTAGCGGGTGGGGATTCCAGACCTGACGCTAGTGTTCCTGGAGGGAAAGCGACCCCAAGAGAAGAAGGGGCAGGAGGGTCTGGGCTGAGGAGAAGTCAGCCTTCTCGGCCCCCCACGTCCCCACCCCAAGCCTCAGGTCTTACAAAAGATCTCAAAGCACGGGAAGGGCCTGAGAGGGGCTGAGCCTTCTCACCCCGTCCGTTTAAGAAGACTGAAATCCAGATCCCCAGATGAGGGGCCCACCACTGGGCCGTACAGATGTGAGGAAGTTTGTTGGCTGCCTTTCTTTCGGGGGGAGCAGGTTACAAGGTGGAGGGGAGCCCCGATGTCACAAAATTCCAGAGCCTGGTGCTAGTCGGCTTCCTGATCAGCCACCTAGACTTCTAATCTTCATGAGCGCTTGTATGTGCCAGGCACTGTTCTAAATACTTCACAGGTATCATCGTATTTGATCTTCACTACAACCCAGTGGGATAGATGCTAATGTTATCCTCATCTGACATATGGGGAAACTGAGGCACAGAGAGGCTAACTAACGTACCCATGGTCGTAAGGCTAAGAAGTGGCAGAACTGGGATTCAAGCCTAGGGAATCAGCTTCTAGGGCCTTCTCCCCTCAAAGGTGAGGTAAGATGGAAACGGCCCAGTGTCCATGAGAGGCCCTGGGAGTCAGGGTGAGGTAGGCAGCCCTCTGAGCCCCAAGGACACTGACTCACCCCACCCCAGGCTGACTGAGGCTCCAAGCTCCATCCTGAGCCCCTAGAGCATCAACCAGATTTGAAATAGAAAGTCAAGGACAAGGAGTCACTGCTTCCCTCTCCCCACCTTGGCCTGGACCATCTCTGCCCTTCCCCTGCCCCTGGGCCTCGACCAGCTCTGTCCCCAATACCCTAACTCCTTGGTCTGGACCATCCCTGCCCTCCCTCTCCCCTCCTGGACTTGGACTATCTCTGCCTTCCCCACCCATCCCTGTCTGGACCACCTCTGCCCTCTCTTGCCCTCAGGTCTGTTCCTGCTTGTTCTTTCTGGCCCCCACCGACAAGCCTCTATCCCGGCCCCTATGCTGGCCACCCAGGAGAGCAGCCTGTCCAGGTCCCTTGCCTTGATTCCACTCTCTAAAGTTGGTAGCCTCAGGGATAATCCAGCAACCTCTCTGAGCCTCAGATTTTCCCACTGAAAATGGTAAGATGAGCCCAGATGCAAGGCTGCAAGGTTGCCTTGTGTGGTAGAGGTTGTCCTGGACCTGGAGGATTCTGGAAGAGTCGACCTTGGTGCTTGCAGAGTCTCCCCCGCTCAGAAAGTCAGCGAGCTAACCCATCTGGCCTCCCCACTCTCTGTGCAGACCAAGCTGACCCCAAATCAGGGTAAAGCCAGGACCGATGCGGGAGTAGACACCAGGTAGCCTTTGTCCCCACCACTTCCTGCAGCCTGCCGAGGCCTCATCCCTCTCCTTACCTGGCAAGGCCTAACTGTGGGGCTGGGAGGCCCTCTTCCCCAGCAGGACACAGGGTTCAGGCCAGGTAGGATCCTGGGGCAATGCAAGGGCAGCTGCTGGGTCTGGGAGACAAGCCCAGGAGGGGTTGGGGGAGCCACCAAAGGCTATGGGAAGAAGAGGAGGGAAAGCAGATAATGGGGCACGTTTGCCTAACCTGGCCCAATGCAGGGGGACTGGAGGGGACACCATCTGTCTGCAGGAAGAGAAAGATCAGGCAAAGCCACCTCAGTCCCCAGGACCTCTGTACCCCAGGCGCCTGGGTAGGGGGTTCCTGCTGGCACCAGAGTCTTAACCTTCCCCCCCCAACTCACACACTCCCAGCCAAGCTTTCAGCCCATGTTCTATCAAAGCCAAACTGCTCCTGGCCTACTTCCTGCCGGACCTGTCCCTGACCTCTCTCGTTGTCCCTCAGTCCCTCCCTTGGGAGCCCCTTCTGTCCCCGACTGCTGCCCTCCTTTGCGCCCAGCTCAGCGCTGCTGGTGACCGGCCGACCGGGCCTCCACCCTGTGCCCCGTGCTTGCCTCTTGCTCCCCGGCCACCGGCTCTCACGTGCTCAGGCTCATTTGATCTCAACCTGCCCGGGCAGTCTGGTGCTCATTTTATAAACGCCAGGGAGGGACACTTGGAGGTGACTGGCCCAGGGCCACGGTGGGGAGGAGCTGGGTCAAGGCTCACCCTCGGGCCGGAGTTCCTGTCTCTCATGGCCGCTGTGACCACCTGGCTGCAGTGACCTCACCCTCCCCTGTCACCAGCTGGTCTACTCTCCAGGCACCTGCTTGCCCCCCACCAGATATGAGTGTGGAGGCAAGGAGGCAAAATCCCCGCTGAAGTCCCAGAATCACAGATACAGATGCCAGGACTCCACCCCAGATCTACAGAATCACAGTCTCGGGAAGGGGAAGCCTAAAGATCTTTCGGGTTCCCAAACACCCCAGAAAGTCCGAACATCCAGGCGCTACCCCTCAAACAGTTACCCTGAATTCCCTCCTCCCGAGCCTCCATCTCCTCCCAGGACCTTCTCCTCCTCACCCTCGTCTGTGACCACAGAGCATGCACCCACCCACCCCACCTGACGGGGCTTTGGCCCCTCTCTATCCCTGGGACCTCAGGCACATCGATTTCTTTGGTCACTGATTCAACTTTTCACAGGGGTGGCCTTTAGTCCCCTGGGGTTCGGGCTACACCCACCTTTTTCCTTGCCCAGGGGCTCAACACTTATGTTGAAGGAAAGGCATCAGAAGGCACGAGTGAGCTGCATACCCTCTCTGAGCCTCAATTTCCCCATTGGTAAAATGATGTTGTCATGAGGACTAAATGAAAGCCCTTTTTAATGTGTTATTCTCACAAGGATTAGTAATAATAATAATAAATGAAAAAGGAAGTGTAACTGTTCCAGCTGAACAGTGCTTTGAGGCACTGGAGAAACCATGTGGGCCGGTGGTGGCAGAGGGGGAGGAGCCGGAGAGGCAGGAGCCCCACCTGGGAGAAATCCCCGCCTTCCCAGCCCTGGTCCCCCAAGATGCGCTGAGCCTCCACTTTTCGGCAGGACAGCGGGAGTCCCAGATAGTGAGAACAGTTGGACCAACTTCCAATAATGGGATTTGACCTAAATGCTTGAGGACAGAGTGACTCCTTACAGGGTCATTAGTCTCTCTGGGGACAGACTCTGGGCAGCTGGGTCCCTCCAGGCAGCCAGGAGGGGTGCTTTGGTGAGGCCAAGCCCACGGGCTAGAGTCTGGCTGGGGAGGACTCAAGACTCCTGCCACGTTGCCCCTCCCCCAACCCTGCGCGGAGTCTGACAGGTGACCCCAAATGCCCTGGCTCCTGTTCCTGACACCCAGCCCTCATGCCACACCTGGCCCCGGACACTCAGGAGGCCAGATGTTGAACATCTGCTCTTGCCGGATCCCAGGCAGGACACCTGACACCCATCATCTCCTCTAATCCTCGCAGCAGCCTGGACGAAGTGGAAACTACTGTTACCCCCATCTCACGGATGGGGAAGGTGGGGTTCAGAAGGCTTGCCCAGGTCACTCAGTCAGAAGCAGGGGAGCCGGGACCCACTGAGGTTGTCCCACCCCAAAGCCACAGGTACAGCATTTCAAACGGAAGCTGAGCTTCCTGCATGAACTCTCCCTCTGCCCAACCTCATGGCAGGGTTGGTTCAGGGCCCTCCCTGGAGCAAGCTGGGCCCAGCACAAACCCTTCCAGCCACCAGCCCCCTCCTAGGAACCCCCTCCTGCCTCTGATCCCAGGGCAGAGCTGTGACCTTGGCCCAGGTCGGGTACTAGGGCTCCAGGCACAGACCCTGTGGCTTCCTGCCCATGACTGCCATCTTGCAAGGGGCTGGGGACTGAGCCTTGCCTAACTGCCCCCCACTCCTCTGCAGCAAGAAAACACGAACACCACAGCACACGCCCTCGGTTAAGGGCTTCCAGGTGGCAAATGCTGGTCTGGGCAGCCCTCACAGGAGCTCAACCCAGTGACTGAGGTCTCCTCTGCCAGCTGACTCCTGGGCCTGGGACCCTCCATCCCCCGGTTCACTAACTCACATCCTGCCCTCTCCTCGGTTCCGAAGGAGGCTGGGTTTTTCAGGGGGAGGCACAACCTGCACAGCTGCTTTGTGTGGATTAGAAAAATGGTCCCTTCAGAACACATGCAGCCTCATGAGCCCTCCGATTCATTCAGCCCACTGGCCCGGGCACCCTTGTGCAGTGAACAACCATCCCAACTGTACACTGTGGCCCTGCTTGTTCTTCTGCCTCACACCCAGCTGCAGGCTCCCCGTGATCCCAGGTTTCTACACTTCCAGAAGCTCCCCGACCTTTCGGCCTCAGGCCTAGCCTGTTTCCAAACTGGACAGAAGTGAGATGTTGAGAGCCGTGGCAAAGAGGGCAGAGTCCCCTGGGCCTCTCTTTGCTGTACCCTTGAGCGAGGGGCCGGCATGCACTGGCTAAGAGGGCTGCCCTGGAAATCAATCTTGACCATGCTGCTTAAGTGCTGAGTGACCTGGGGTAGTTACTTCACCTCTCTGTGCCTGTTTCCCCATCTGTGAAATGGGAATAATAATAGCCCCACCTCCTGGAGTTGTGATGCGGATGAAATAAATTAATAACATAGAAAGGTAGAACAGCACCTGCCTCGTTGACGGCCCAGTAAATTGTAATTTCTCTAGCTTCGAACTCCTTCCTGGACAGCTTCCCTCTCCCTGGTCCCCCCTCACAAAAGCCAGGAGTCTTTCCCCATCACTACCTCCTGGCAGTGGGTGGGTCCGAGATCAATGTTCTCGTCATCCTGATTTGAGGGATCCGGGCTCAGAAAGGTGCTGGCCCAAGGCCAGAGCAGGTGAGCACCCTGGGTCCCACCATCCCAGCCCTGCCGGCCAGCACGTGCCCCCAAACTTGTCACATGACCCACATCAGATCGAGATCTTGCTGCTGACCCAAGACCTTGTTTGGCTTGAGATCCCAAATGGGTGCAAGAACTTCAGACAAAACCACACAGCGGCAGGGTGGGACACTTCCTGTTGGGACATTGGGCTCAACGTTGCACGGGCTCCACCATTGGCCCCTGGGGTTCTGAGGCCAGAAGTGCTCCAGGGAGAAATGCCAAGTGGGAGCTAGAGGGGCCTCCTTCCGGTCAGGTGAGAATATTCTGGACGTGTCTTTCTGTCTCCCTTGGTCTTCCTCCACCTTGTGCTGGGGGGCAGGGGGGGTTGGGAAATGCCCTCCCCTGTGCCAAAACCCAGAGAGTGCCTAGAGGCAGAACGGCACTGTGGGAAGAGCCCTGCTCTTGGAGAAAATCACCCCACTGATTAAGATCTCATTGACTTTGGGCAAGTTACTTAATCTCTCTGAGCCGCAGTTTGCTCATCTGCAAAATGGGCAGACAAAAGTTATCCGCCTTACGGAGTTGTGAGAATTCCACCCCAGGGGAAACTAGGGTACAGACAAGTCAGGACAATGAGTGAGTCTCATTGGGAGGCTGCAGGGAGGTCCCAGGGAAGGCTCAGTCCCAGAGAGATCCCCACTGGAATCGACCGTGACCACTGCCCCACGGCTCCACAGAAGCTCCACTCCCACCCTCCAGACACCCGGTTGGGCTTATTCAGACTTGGTCACTCACACATGTAACACATACACACATGCCACCCACTCACCCAGCAGAGCGACACCCAGAGAGACTCCCTCATCCTCTGCATACTCAACCCATCCAGTCCAAGCGCACCCATCTCCATCTCCCCACCGTCACAGGCGCCACCATACCTCAGACTCCTGCCCCCACTCTCTCTCTTCAGGAAGGGCTAAACTGAAGGAGCACCCACTCTTCATCCTTCCCTGGCCCCCCAGCTTTCCCTCATCCCTGTCCTCTGACCCCACTGTGGCAGCACCCCATCCTCCAATCTGGACATCCCCTAAAACACCAGTCAGAGTCCCAGCAGCCAGGAATGCAGTCAACTCCCAGCCAACACAGGCTTGGGGTGCACAGTTCACAGGAAGGGGGCCACCAAGGAAGAAAGTCAGACTAAGGGCCAAACCCAGCCAGGACACCCTATCCCTGGCCCTGGGACCATCCCTACTGCCCATCTGCCACCTGCCAGGGAGCCTGGGCAGGCCCCAAAGGCAGCCTCCACCCCCTTCCCCTCCCTCCCAGCCCACCTCCCCCGCCCCTCCCCATCTTCACCAGGCCTGCCGGCTCAGGACCATTAACCACCCCCTCCCCCTCTCCGCACTGCCCTGAGTGATGGTCCATCTATTATGCATGCCGCCTTCCTGCTCCATTCCATTTCCCCGAGTACCCCCGCCCCCCCCCCGCACCTCCACAGCCCCCTCCACCCCCCCTAAGGGCTTTTAACCAAGTACATTAGGCAGGGCCAGATGCCAGTCTGACAGATGTCCGCAATGTTAGCCTCCGTTTCCCTGCTTCCTCCCTCTGCCCAGCCCAATCTACCTCCCACCACTCCCAGCTGCCAAAACTTCCCAGACCTTGGTTGTACCCCTCCTTTGAGTCTCTCTCCTCCTCCTATTTCTGCCAGGCCTTTGCCGTCCTGCCCTCGGTGACCCCCTTGGCCTGGCTAACTTTCAGCTTCGAGCTCCTGGAGAGCCTAGGCATGCTGAATGAATATTCCATCTGGGTGATTATTATTCACATGATATTAATTAATTATTAATTGCAATTAATCTCCATTCCCAACCTTCCTCAGGGAGGCAGGAGGGGCCTGGCAGCTGAAAGGGACAGCGGGTGAGTGGAGTTGGCATTTGTGAGTGAGCCTGGGGCCTCGAACATTTTCCCAAGGCCCCACCCACAGCGAGAACGGAAAGGAGAACAATTCGATCAGGGCACAGGGGGAAACTGAGGCAGAAGCAAGCACTAAGCTGGTCCCCAAAGAAAACCACTGAGGGTGGCTGTGGCGGGCACCCAGGAGCCCTAACCCCTGACGGGCCTCTTAGCTGCTTCTTCCTGCCTCTCACTGCCCTCCCCAAGCCCCATCTGGTGTAGGACGGCTTGCTTTGGCAGGAGAGGGGGCTGGCGGAAAGCTGACCAAGGCTGGACTGAGCCCTGGGCCTTCTGGGTCTGCTGAGGGCAGGGGACCCCCACCCTGATGGGAGGGGGCCTGGAGCGGGGCAGGTGGGTGCTCCCACTCGTGGGCTCCAGCACCCCCTTGGTAGCCCACTGTACGGAAGGGGAAGCTGCAGGAGCCGGCTGCTGGGGAGGCAGGCACCCAAGCCCTGGCTGCCCCGTGGTCTCCCCTGGGCTCTAAGGCTTGCTCCAGCCCCTTGGCCTCACTGCCAGCCCCACTCACCGGGCCACCAGGAGGCTCCTGGCGGACCCTGGTGTCCAACTGCTGCTTTCGGACCTCTCCCCCGGAGCTCTCCCCCACCAGACGGCTGGGCTCTGTGACCTCCGGGGCTTCCGGGCCCCCCAACGGGGGAGAGACCCTCCAGCGCAGAGCTCCGGCGGGACCCCGGGTCCCCACACCTGGGGAGAAAAGGCCATAGCTGCAGACAGATGCCCACCGTGGGGCAAGAAACGGGAATGGGGTGGGTACGGCACGCCCATCCCCCACTCTGATGTGGCCCCTGGAACCCTGGGGGGATCTGGGTGGGAGGATCTGCTGCCCTGAAGAGGGAAGAACCCGATGGGGCGGGGGCCAGGAGCTGCACTCCAGCCCGACCGTCACGACTGCCCCCCCCCACCAAAGCCTCAGAGACCTGCAGAGTCCGCCGGCCGGCGGCAGGGGGCTGGCCGCGGTGGGGGGCAGATGTGGACAGGTGGGTGCACGCACCCTCCCTCCCTCCCCCCCCACGCCCTCCCGCGCTCTGGACCGGCTGTCACCCCGAGCACTGCAGGAAAACGTGGCTGCAGCAGAAACCGCCGCAAAACCCGGGGCGGGGGCAGGGAGGGGGCGCCGAGGCCGGGCCGGGCGGGGGTCACTCACCGGGCGGGGGGAGCAGCGGCAGCAGCAGCAGCAGCGCCGCGAACGCCCAGCGCCGCAGCCGCCTCATGGCTCGCTCATAATCCTCCGGGTCCGGGGGCTGCGGCGGCGAGCTGCGCGGCGCGGGCGCGAGGAAGGGCGGGCGGGGAGGCGCGGGCTGCGGGAGCCGCGGGCGGGGGCGCCGGGCAGTCGGGAGAGGGGCGGGTGGGGGGCGCGGGCCGGCGGCGGCGGCGGCGGCAGGGAGGACGCCCGGCTCAGCGCGCTCCGGCCGCGGCCATCCCGGCGGAGCGGCGGGCCGGGTTAAGAGCCGAGCGGCGAGCACGTGAGCGGAGGGCCCGCCCCCGCCCCCCGCGGCCCCCCACCCCCACCCCCAGCCAGGCAGGGCCGGGGCCGCCGCGACGGGAGGACAAAAGAGGCGCCGCCCGGGACCAGCCTTCCCGCCCCTCCTCGGCCCCCTCGGCAGGTGCAGGGCTGGGCGCACGCGGTGTCCACCTCGCGATCCCCTCCTCGGCTGCCCTTGCTTGGGGAGCTCCGAGGACCCGTCGATTCATAGGGGGAGGGAGGCAGGGTACAGAGGGACCCCCGGGCTCTGATCTGGTGACGGCCCTTCTGGGGACCCGCGCGATCCAGGTGCGGGGGCGTGGCTGCCCCGCCTGGGGTCACCCCTCTGGCTTCGTACCCGGGAGAGGGCTTCCCTGGACCCAGTCCCCAGAGCCCTGCTTCACTGAAGGCTATTGGAGCTGGGAAGGCTGAGGCCCCAGGGATGGAAGCGAGGGGCAGGGCATCTTGTGGCCAACCCGACTCGGTGCCTCTGGGATCTCTCCCCGTGGAGCAGGGCACTGCTGGGTCCTCTCAAACGCTTGGGCCAGACCCCTTTCCATCCAGCAGCCTCCTTCTCTGGGCGAATGATGCCCTTGCCTCCAGGAGGGCTTCAGGCATTGCTGTCACCAGGGGGCCCTCCCCTCACTGGGCTGAGTCCCTCACACAGGGCACCCCAATTCTTTCCCCTTCCCCTAAATATGTAAACTAGCCAGGTAATTTATATGAGGTTAGCACGTCCAATTTCTGTCCCTCCCTTGCCAGCCCACATCTTGAGGAGTAGAAGATACCTCTGCAGCCTCAGCTTCCCCTCTCTTGCCAAACTAGGTTGCCCTGTCTATAGACCATCTGGCCTCCCAACCTACCTCCCCAGCTGTGCCCTCAGCTCAGCTCCCAAGTTCCTGGGCAAGGTGGGTGCCCACACTGGGGGCTTGGGATCTCTGACCCCTGCTAGGGATCCTAAGAGTCAGTGATGGGTTAAGGTGTGGTAAGACGTGAGCACCGCTGGTGAGACCTCACCCTGACTTTGTGCCTCAAGCCAGAGCATCCTCACACCCACACTGGGAGACCACAGATCACTGAGGAGCAGGAGTGGAGGCAGGGATCCCCTTGCTGGGTCCCCTGCTTCCCCGGGGACCCAGGGCCTCTGCCAGGGAGGGAGCTGCCTCTGGCTCGTGACAGGCCCCCCCAGCTCTATTTTAGGCCCAGGAGAGGTGAGAAGGTGATTTCCCAGGAGGCACTGACATCAATGCTGGGAACAGGGTGACTCCCCCTCCCCCCCATCCAACCACCTGCCATTCCAGACCCAGATGCTCAGCAAGTCTGAATCAATTGTTCCTTCATCCTGGAGACATCTTGGAAACGTCCTCCAGGGTGTAGGGGCTCTGAGGAATTAGGACCTACTGTGTGATATTCCCTGGAAACCCACAATTATCCAGGAGGGGGATACTGTGTTTCTCATTTTACAGGTGGGGAAACTAAGGCTCCGAGAGGCTACGCGAGCCTCCCAAAGTCAAACAGCTGGTCGATGAGAGGTACATCCCATATTCCAGGGTCCCCCTCCTCCCTGGCCACCCCTATCCCCACCTTTGCCTTCTGTCTGGGACCTAGAAGGGAATGGCCCATCTGGTCCATCTATCCCACCCTCTACCCCTTTGGTTGGCACCCCAGACACTACCAGGGTGAGTCTGTCCTACCTTACCCTCGCCATGTTACGGGCCTCCCAGGATAGGTGGGGCTTCATTTCACCATGGGGGGCTTTGGGCCTGTGGGAGTCTGGATCCCCTCCTGCAACATGCCCAAGACCACACAGAGACCCCAATCTGTGGCCCGGACCTCCTAGGCTGAAGCACATTCCTACAACTTCTGTGGCCCTGGTTCCTTGGGCTTCCTGGTGGGGAGATCTTGCTGGCCCTGAGTGACACGTCTCCCGTGGCTTTCTGGGCCAGCTCCCCTGGAGCTCAATTGTAGGGCCCACTGGCCTCCAACAGCCCCTTATCTCTCTGGGTTCCCAGCTTTGAGCAGACCCAGCTGGACAGCTTGACCTTCCCTTGACCATACTCCACTCCCCGCCCAAGGCCCCTCCTCCCCATCTTGTCCTCAGTGGCAGCTCTGCTACAAGCTGCACGCCACTCCCAAGCAGGAGGCTTGCTTCAATTCCCTCACGCAACCTCTCGCCTGACATCGGTGGGGGCGGCTGTAGACAGCCTCTCCTCAGACTGGGACTTCACAAGAGTAGGGATTGCCACCCCATCCTACTTGGCCCCTGATAGCAAGGATGGCTTTCTCCTTAGATGGGGCCCCCTAAGGGCAGGGCCTGTGTCTCCCCCTCAAACAGGGGTTGGTTTCCCTGGGGGAATGCCCACCCTAACCCCACAGCTATGGTGGGCTCCTTTGGACCCTCTGCCCATCACTTGTTTCCCCACATGGAAGAAATCAGAGGTTGGTGGCCACTGCTGTCTTGATGCCATCCTCGGGCCACCCTCTGGGGGAGCTGTTAGGCTCTGGTCCCCACCCCCAGCCCTCTCTCAGGAGCCCCCCTACCATCAGGAGGCTGGGGCCTCCTTCCCTGTACATTCTTCCTGCCGTTCAGCCAATTTTCCCCTCAAATTTTCCTGCACAGGGGCGAAGCTGGGCTTATGTGGGACCAAGACCTAGTCCCAGCAGCAGATGCAGGTAAGGGAGGGGTGTCTGCTGCCCCCGCCCTGGGGTGGCATGGTGGGCGGGGATTCCTGCCAACAGAGGCAGTCTAGGTCCCCTGCCTAGTCTGCGAGGCCTGCAGCAGAGACCACGCCAGGCAAGGGGGCAGTGTGGTGAGGTGGGTAAGAGTAGGACTCAGGGCTCCAGGCAACCCACTGGGGTCCCAATCCTGGTTAACCGCTGTGTGACCTTGAGCAAGTCCTGCAACCTCTCTGAGCCTCCGTTTCCTCATCTGTGAAATGGGGGTTAAAAAGTCTTCCCTGCAGTGTTGTGGGGGAGATAAATGAGTGGATGAGCCTCAGGTGCTCAGAGCAGTGCCTGATGACAGAAGGGCTCACCCACCCTGGGCTCACACTGTTCATGTTGCCCTTACGGTGCCAAGGAGGAAACCAGCTCCTGGCTGTTGCCCAGGACCCAAGGGACTCCTTTTCCTTTACGGCTTGGGGGCCTCGGGGTCCTCTCTACCCAGCACGTGGGGAGACTGTGCCTGATGACATGATATTGAGGGGTGGGGGGGTGGAATAAGAAGTTCATTCTGCTTCCTCCCAGGTCCCACCCAGTGCCCTGTCCTTTCCACCAGGAGAGGACGGTTCTTGTCATCTGAATATCCCTCCGAGGGAAGCCTCATGTTCCTCCCTCTTAGTTGTCTGGGTGGCCCCTTCCTTTAATCTCTGAAGCTCTGAGGCCTCGCCTCAGGGAGGAGTTGGAGGTGCCTGGCGTGCCAGAATCCTGGGGACACCCATCCTTTGAGAGGTTCACAGTGCACAAATGCAGTCGTGCCCCCAGGGGGCCAACAGTACGCCTGCCCCACTGCCCCTCCTGTCCCATGCAAGGGATCTTCCTGGAGTTCTGGGGAACCAGCTGTTGGAAAGTGGGGCGCCCAGGGATGGGGTGTCTCACAGAGCCCCTTAGCAGCTTCATCCACAAATTTACACTGGACATGGGGCTATGGGTCAGAGAGCCATCATGAGGTGGGAGAGGAGTGAAATTCATCTCTGTTGAAATGTCTAGAATGGAGGCCTCGCAGGTGTGTGTTGGTGGGGGGATGTAATAATAAGTTAGTTTGCTGAGTGTTTACAACGTGCCAAGCACCTCGCTGACATAAGATTTAATTCTTACTTCCTGGTGACGTGGCAATGACAATTACTTCCATTTTTCAGATTAAGAAAACTGACTTTCAGGAGTTTGCCCAAGGTCACAAGGTGGCAGGATCTGGATTTAAACTCAGGCCTGTGTGGCCTGAAGGCTACAGGGTTCGTGGAAAATATGGAAGCTGTGCCTTGAAGAGTGGGCATTCCGGCTGTTTTGGAGGGTCATTCTAGGTCAGGGTCCAAGAGTGAGGACGTGGGGCTGGACTGCCCGCGATGGTCTGGCTGGACGGGGTCCGGGAAGGAGGGGGCGGAGAGGACAGGGAGGCAGGGTGGGTTAAGCGGAGGACTGTCAGCAGGGAGAGCGCACAGGAGGGCCTTGGGGCTGGCAGAGGAAACAGGAGAGACGTATGACGAAGTGGGCAGGGGATCCAGGCTCGGACCAGAGTCCCTCTGTGGTGGCAGCAGGACAGGAGGGACGCAGGGATTCCTAGGAGGTTATGGTATTTTATTATTGGAGGAAGGACCATTGAAATCATCTCAAACAAGCCCCCTCACTTAAAGATGAGGAAACCGAGGCCCAGAGTAGTAAAGGGACTTGTGTTGAGTGCGGCTAAATCTCCTGCCTTCCCACCCAGCACAGGTGAAGACTGGAACTCAGAAGCGAGTCAGGGGTGGAGCTACCAATTCGCCCGAAAGAACCAGAGCTCAGAGGCAAGGACAAGGTCCCAGGCTCACATCTGGGGAGGCAGTGAGGGCTGGAGACTTGTGCTGCTCAGGGAACCGGTGCACATGGTAGAGACGGCAGAGGCTGGGGAGGGAGGGGATCCAGGCTAAAGTGGGGTCAGCAGGAGTGGGGGAGCCCGGTTTCAACAAGGTGGAAAAAGACAGAAGGAACCTGACTTTGGTCATTATCAGGTTATCTGGTGACCTTGGAACGGAAGATCCCAGTGGAGTGCATCAGGCAGAGGCAACACAGAGGTTGGCTAGGGAAGGAGGTTCAGGCATGGAGGCCGTGGCTGTAGACCGCAGGAAGTAGCCAGAGAACAGGAGGGAACTTTCTTTCAGCTGCTGAATCAATGCAAGTGTTTTCCAGGCTGGAATTTTTGGGCAGAGAGGAGAGGTGGAGAGCCGGAGGAAACTACCAAGGCTGGCGAGGTGGGCTGGAGAGCACGGGGAGGAAGGACACTGCATCCTTCGAGAGTCAGATATTGAAGGGGGATGCTGAGCAGGGCGAGGCAGTGCCTGCTGAGTCTGGGCCAAGGTCATCTGCTGAGAGGGAGGGAGTGGAAGGTTTGAACAGTCCCCGTGTGGAGGAGCCACCAAGGGGGCTAATTTATGTCAAGCAGCACCTACCTGTCCCGTCTCAGATCTCAGACGTCCTGGGTTCCTCTCAACTTATATCCTGGAGGCCAGAACAGAGACATGGCTGTGGAGAGATGTAACCTTGGGGCTCGACCTGGCAGAGATGTGATGTCCAAGGTCACATGAAGTTGTTGAAATGGGAGGGGAATTCTATACAGTTGGATGTGAAGTCCTAGGCAGATGGTGATGAGGGCATTAGGACCTGGTGCATCGGTCTTGGAGTGAATAGCACGTGAGGCTATCAGAGGTCTCAGAAAGGGGCGGGGGAGCTCCCCACCCAGAGTGGCAGCATCATGGGAAAGGCAGTGGGGGACGAGGCATGCCCATGTGTCACAAAAGGAAAGGGATGTACCTATCAAGGAGCTCAGAAGGAAGCTACTGTCTGGGCCCCAGGGAAGGGGGGAGGGCCTGGAGCAGAACGCTCATTAGGGCAAAGGAGTTTCTTTGGGAGTGAACGGCGAGCATGCCCTCGGCAGGCGACCACTCAGTGGGCAGCAGGGCCAGTGAGTGACCTGAGGAGACTGGACAGGCACGGCCCCACCTCCCCACAGCCCTCAGGAGGGTGGTGGCACCCACACATGCTCTCCCACTTGCAGGAGGCCCCCGTCCTGTTACCAGCTGTTCTGTCTGTATCTGCTGGGCTGTCAGCCTGCTCAGGTCCCTGGAGGGGAGATCAAGGCCCAACACACATACTCCAGCCCCCCTCTCTTTGATATTTGTTATTAACAAATTTATTTTACATCTCCTGAACCAAGATTAATTGTGAAATTTAACAGGATGGCATAAAAAGGACAAACATGACCTCTATGAGGGTTGTACACATAGTTGCTCTATTTCCAAACTAACAACTCAGGTCCTCACCCGCAGGTAGGCCCCCCTTTCCTCCTCCAAAATGAGATACAGAATAGCACCAGGCTTCTGGTAGCTTCCACATTTAAAGAGACAAACACACAGAGGCAGAGAAGGGTGAGAAGAACCACAGTACAAAATGTAAAAAAAAAAAAAAAAAAAAAAGTGGCCAAAGAATCGATAGCAAACTCATCTCTGTCTCCAGATTAATGGCTTGGCTGAAAGAAATGGGGGGGGGGGTCCTTGGGGAAGGAGAGAGGGAGGAGGGTGATTGCAGAAGTTGGCAGGTGAGCCACTGACCCTGGAACCGAACTCTGGGTGGGCAGCCAGAGCTGAGCGGCAGGGAAGAACTGAGAGGGGTCCCCAGAGGGGGCTCTGGCTACATCCTGGGCTCAGGGAAGAGGTCAGTGCTGGGCCCCCACTAAGTGCAGCAGGGAGGGAGCTCTGGAAGTGGCGCAGCCGAGCCCCTCCTCTGCTTCATATGTTCCTGAGGATCTGTGTGCACCAGCGTGGGGGGTTGGGGGAGGGGACAACACGCAGGCATCTCAGAAAGCAGGAGAGCCACATGCTTGTGGGAAAGGAGGCTGCTGGGGGGGGAACACCGACAAGTAACCCTCTCGGCTCTGCACAGCAAGTGCCCGCAGAGGGACGGTAAGCCAGGCCAGGGCGCCTGCTGCTCTAGCTTCTCTGTGGGCCCTCCCTACGCCAACCTTGCCTCTGCCTGCTGGCCTGGGCAGCTGGCCATGGCTGCACAAGCCACGGCTGGAGGAAGGAGAGAGGGCAGCCCCCAGCCCAGACCCTCTTGGTCCCACCTGAAGACCTGGCGGGTGGGAGGACTGGCCCCGTCAACCCCACAGAGCTTGGCCATGACCACAGCTGTTCACGTGGACTTCAAGGGCCAGGCCCTGGGCGCAGGTCCTCCCTGTGTGCCTGGTCAGCCTGGGCTGGGTGTGCAGCACTCAGCAGAGGCGTAACTTGCCCTGAGTCGGGAGCCGTCTGGCCCCAGAGCTGCGTGCCCGGAGGGACTCAAAGGAGTAGTTCTCTGCTGGCACTGGGCTGGGGTTGGGACTGGGAGACAGGGAGAGGCTGGGGGGTCCAGAACCATCGGGAGCGGCTGGCCCCCCCGCTGGCTGGAAGGGGCGGGGGCAGAGAGGTAGCCTGGCTCTCTGCAGGTCCTCCTGGGGTCTGTGTGCCCGCAGCTGAGTGCAGGTGGGCTGGCAGCTGGCCTGGAGCTGCGGGGCCGCTGGGGAGCTGCTCAGCCTGCTGGGAGACAGGGCCAGAGGCTGTGCACTCAGAATTCTTAGATCCTGGGGGCCATCCTCCCCCAGGCCAGGGGGCCTGTGTGGCCCAGAGCTCTGCTGGCCTGTCTGTGGGCTGCCCGGGAAAGGGGCCCGGGAGGGAGAGGCAGGTCTGCTGGTGGCAAACGGGCTGGAGGGAGGCCAGAGGCCCGGGCTCATGGCCTGGAAGGGGAAGGGAGAGAAGATGCTTGCCACTGGTTGTCCTGGTGCCACAGGGGCTGGGGGCTCTCGGGACGAAGAATGAGGCCTGTGGCCAGGACACCCCTGCCCTCTTCTCGGCATTGCCACTGGGGAACTGAACCTTCCGCTTGTGGCCAAAAAGTGCCAGGTCTGGGCCAGAGGAGAGTTCAGCAAATCCAGAGCTGGTCAGCAGGCACTGGTAAGCAGGGCTCCTGGACACTGGTGTCTCTCGGGGGTCCACAAAGACATCAGCCGACCCTCCCGGCTCCTGGTGGCTTGCTATTGGTCCAGGTATCTTGCCAGCCTCCACAGGTTCAGCTGCTGCTCTCATGCCGCCCACTGTCCCATCGTGCTCTGAGGCACCTGGGGCCTGGTGATCGTCTTCTTTCCTCCTCCTGGGAGATGCTGCCCTGAGATAGGAGGGCTGGCCGGGAGGCGGAGTCTCAGGACACAGAGGGTCACAATCGGAAGCCAAGGAGCCTGGCTGCCTGTGGGGATAAAAGCACCCAGAGGGACATAGCGTTCAACTCCAGAGCAGGTGGCAAGTTGGGGTCCTCCCGGGCTGAGGCTGGGGCTGCGGGCAGAGTGGGGGCCTTCTGTGTTTTGGTTGTGCTGAAGACAGCTGGCCATTCTGGGTCCCTGTGAGAGGCCCGTTCTTGGCTCTGCGGCCTGTGCTCGGGGCTGGCCAGAGGAACAGGTTAGAGGCTGTTCCATTTATTAACTTCACACAGGAGGCTGTGCCCTTTGGTGGCTAGAGAAAGCAGCACAGGTCCTGGCTGTCCAACCTGAGCCCAGGGAGGCTGCCTGGGGTGGAGACTTGGGGTGGGAGGTGAAGCCACAGCTCCTTGGTGGGCAGCAGCGGGAAGCTGGGGCTCAGAGGGCCCTGGGATTCTGCTGAATCCCCTGCAATCCTTTCTGGTGGTAAATGTCTAGAGAAGCAGAAAGATCCTCCTCTTCACCCACCTGGGAAGGACCCAGGAATCCCCCTCCCCACTTCTAGAAGGCCAGAAAGGCACACGACCA
Source organism: Balaenoptera physalus (assembly GCF_965194825.1). NCBI lineage: Eukaryota > Metazoa > Chordata > Mammalia > Artiodactyla > Balaenopteridae > Balaenoptera > Balaenoptera physalus. The sequence goes on along the minus strand of NC_138901.1, from coordinate 22,792,024 downwards.
GGCACATGCCAGGAAACAGCAGCTGAACTGCTCCTCTTGTGCCCCCAGCTGTGGCGATGCCTGGGCGTTAAAAAGGGAGCCACACTCTGATCAGGGCCCATCCTGATCTGATCAGCTGAAACCACAAATGGAGGTCTTCCCCCCCAAACCTCCCGAACAAACAGGACAGAAGATGGCGGGAAAGAAAGGGAAGGAACGCCATAGCCTGGTCCCTGCTGCTGCCAACCTGAGGGTCCTTCCCACCTCAGGGCGGTCGTGCCCGCCACCCGCGGCAGGGCGGCACGGTGGCGCTCACCCGGGGAGGCTGGCCTGGAAGGGGATGTCCGCAAAGCTGTGGCTCAGCTGGGCGACGATCCGATCCACTTCGGCGTACGGGCGGGCTTCCAGGGCAAAGCCCCGGTGCTGGGGGCTCTGAAGATGCTGCCCAGGGTGAGAGGAAGCAGGGGCATTAGACCAGACCAGGGCGGGAGACAAGCAGACCAGGCGGCAGACAAGCGGACCAGGCGGGAGAGACCGGGCGGGGCAGGCGGCCTCAGGACAGGCTGGGAGCTGCTGCGTGTGGTGGGGAAGGAGCTCACCCTGCACAGCTCCTCGAAGGCCTCTTGGCAGCACTCGCAGTACCCCTTCTTCCTCCTGGGCACCGTGCAGGCGGCCGATCGCCGGCTTGGCTCCTGATCCTTGGCTTCTCTGGGGAGGGGACAGGTGGGAGAAAGCGGTCACTGCTGGGGCCCTCAGAGCGGGAACTGCTGCTCCGGGGCCTGGAGCCCAGACCAGGGCGGGGATGGACCAAAATGGCCAGAGCCGGGCAGGCACAGGCTGGCCTGCCTACACTTGGCCTCAGGAGAGGCAGCAAGGAAGGCGAGGCCTCCCTGTGAGTACCCTTTCTTAGCTCTGTCCTGTACCTGCCCACACATCTCAAACCACAGGTGAGGATGGCTGATGAGTGGCAGCAAGAATCCCTGAGGACATTCCAGCTCTACGCGCACACCCAAACCCATGTTCATTTGACCCGCACAGCTGCACCTTCACTGAGGACTTTCACATCTTTCTCGAACCTGACCTCTCCTCTGAATTTCAGTCCTGTATTTTTTTTTTGTTTGTTTGTTTTAATTGAAGTATAGTTCATTTGCAATGTTGTGTTAGTTTCTGCTATATAGCAAAGTGATTCAGTTTATATATATATGTGTGTGTATTTTTTCTTTCTCATACTCTTTTCCATTATGGTTTATTATAGGATAGTGAATATAGTTGCCTGTGCTATACAGTAGGACCTTCTTGTTTATCTATTTTATATACAGTAGTTTGTATCTGTTAATCCCAAACTCCTAAATTATCCCTCCTCCACCCCCTTTCCCCTTTGGTAACCATAAGTTTGTTTTCTATGTCTGTGAGTCTGTTTCTATTTTGTAAATAAATTCATTTGTATTATTTTTTAGACTCAGCATATAAGTGCTATCATATGGTATTTGTCTTTCTCTACCTGATTTACTTCACTTGTATGATAATCTCTAGGTCCACCTATGTTGCTGCAAATGGCATTATTTCAGTGTCTTTCATGGCTGAGCAGTATTCCACTGTGTGTGTGTGTGTGTGTGTGTATACACCACATCTTCTTTAGCCATTCATCTGTCGATGGACACTTAGGTTGCTTCCATGTCTTGGGACTGATGGATCATATGGCATCAAAACTAAAACCCTATTTTTAGTTTTTTAAGGAAACTCCATACTGTTTTCCATAGTGGCTATACCAATTTACATTCCCACCAACAGTGTAGGAGGGTTCCCTTTCCTCCATACCCTCTCCAGCATTTATTATTTGTAGTCAGTCCTGCATTTTTAACAGTCTGTAGGGTAATGGTATTTGGCTGTCCCAGCAAACTCAACGGTTCCAAAATATTCCCCTAAGGACTTTCTAAGTATGACACAAAACCCAGAAAACAGAAAAAAGCTGAAAAATTCAACTACATGCAATTAAAAAATATATATGCATGGCAGAAAACATAAGCAAAGTTAAAACACAAACCATAAACTGGGGAGGATATTTATAACTAATAACATAGCAAAGGGCTCATTTCCCTGAAACACAAAGGGCTCCTTACAAATCAGTAAGTGATCAATAACTGAATAGAAAAATGGGCAAAGGATATGAAAAAGGTTTACACAAAAAGAAATTCAAATGATCCATCATAGGAAAACATACTTAAGCTCATTCATAAAAAGAAAAAAAAATTAAAATTACAATTACACTGAGATATGGTTTTTAATCTATAAGATTGGCCGAAGTCAACAGGTCTGACAGCTCACAGTATTAGCCAAGGGGATGGGGAAACGGGCTCTGGTCCAGTGCGGGTGACAGCGTACCCTGGCTTCACCTCCATGAAAAGCAATTTGGCCGCGTTTCTCAAAATTATAAATGTAAGCATCCTTTGACCTGGGATTTCCACTTATAGGAATTTATCCTGCAAATATACTTGAACAGTCATAAATTTACTCTGAACAGGACTACTCACTGCAGCACTGTTTATGATAGCCAGAGACTGGAAATCATCTACGTGTCTGTTAAATAAAACAGGGTAAATCCATACCATGGGATACCCTGCAGCCATTAAAGGGAATGAAGATGCTTTTTAGGTACTAATAGAAATTAATCTAAGATATATTAAGTGGAAAAGCAAGATCCAGCACAGGGAAGAATATTGTGAGAAGAGGGAACAAAGGGTACACAATGTACTTCTGTCCATAAACTCTCTCTGGAGTGAGACTCACAGGCTGGAGATTGGGGGATGGGTGTAGAATACAGGTTTTTCACTTTAAACCCTTTGTAACTCTTGAATTTTGAACCAAAATATAACAATTTTAAAATTAAACATTTCCTCCCACAGATTTTCTACGCACACCCCCAGAACGCTGGGCCACCCCCTCTCCGTTCCTCACATCTGGTCACCAAAGCTTCACTGCTTCATTGTCTTCCCTTTACAACCTGTCGGCTCCTCTGCCATCCCCAGGCCATCCCAGGCCGAGCACCCCGCCCAGGCCCAGCCCGGGCGGCCTCATGACTTCCTCTCTGCTGTCCCTCGCACCTTCTGGGAAAGGGACGAAGGGCACCTGGACTTCACCCCAGCCTGTTCTTGCCTTCCTCTGCTTTCCATCTACTGCCACATTCCCTTTCTGTTTTTCTTACCATTAGCACTGTTTCCTGACCACGTGGCCCTTGTCTGCTGGTGGAAGCCACAGGTCCTCCTTGGCCCTGGGGACCCTCGGGCTGAACATCTGCCTTCTATTCTCCTGGTCTGTAAACTAACCCTGCGGCCCACAAGTTAGAAAGGGGCTGAGAAGGTGTCCAGGCCATCACCCGAACCGCCTTCCTTCTGTGATTTGGTCAGTGAAGTTTCAAACTCTCACCCATCTGCAGAGTAGGAGTACTGACCAGCCTACAAGCCACTCTGGACCACATGGTGTGGCGGGTCCCCTAGATCCCCTGCCCCCATGTTTAGCCCAAAAGGCCTCGAACTTTGATGTGCACTGAAATCACATGGGGAGCCCATGAACATGCATGCAGGTTTGGGGGCTCCATCACCAGAGACTGTGATTCTATGAGTGTGGAGTCCAGGACCCTGCATTTTTAAAGGGACCCCAGTGGACTCTGATGAAGGTGGTCTATAATCCGAGTTTCCGAAACCGGCCTCTTGCCCTCTGGACACAAGTCAAATTCTTCAGTATGGATGGAGAACACCAAATAAAACGGATGAACACTCCTGGTGTCTCTCTTCTCTGGGCTAAGTTCCCGGAATAGACCTCGCCTAAGGAGCTAACACATGGCCATTCCCAAATCTGACCAGCAGGCCCCTGACGGGGAGGACTTTGGCCTGGAACCAGCTCTTGGTACTCAGGAACCAGAAAGACCCACCTGGTATGGTGTGAGCTGCCTGGAGTCGTCGGGGCCTCAAAGGGACTTGCGTCTTTGGGTCCCAGAAAAGAAATTTCAGGAAAGGATTTAAACTGATGGTGGAAAGGACGAAACTTCCTGAAACACAGAAAACTTCCACTTTGACTACAGTGGGGAAGTGGAAAGGGTGAGGAAGGGGGGCTGGCCCAACTCCCGAGAATTCCACTCTCACCTGCCCAACTTCTAAATTCTAGAACAACGCTCTCATCTGCCTTACTAGGTTAGATTAGTATTTTAAATTAACACTCTTCCTGTCTACTTTCCAAGACTGTTTACACTTACTGCCTCCCCTGAATCCTGTAACCTCTGAGCTGAGCGGAACAACGGTGTTACCCTGTTTTACACCAGAGGAAACGAAGCCCAAAAGGATTTGTGACTTGCCCAAGGGCTCACGACCTGTAAGTGGCCAAGTCCAGATGGGAAGTCACGTCTCCCAACTCCTGATCTAGTTCCTCCCACCTTTCCATTTTGTTTCTCGATCTTCAAGCGACCTCTGAGGACTCTAGCCTGGCAGAATCTAAATGCAAGGATGTTTAAACCAGAACAGTGACCTTCCTGTTCCATGAAGAGGAACATCTTTGCTCTGGGCTGGTCCTTTGTACTATCTGAGGGGTGGTGCTCTGAAAGGAAAAGAGAGGTACAGTGAAGGTTCTGGATAGTCAGACCTATACTGAGTGGTTTAGGGGGTTTGCTTCAAGTTGCTCACACTCAGGAGACTTTCAGAGCCAGATCTTGTGATCTGTGGATACTCAGCAAACCCTGGGCACACTGTGTTGGGTTGCAGTGACCGGTGCTCCAGAGGAGAGCAGGCCCTGGGTTCCTGGGTGGCACAGTAAGAGCCTCGTGGCCTCAGGAGTGAATTAACAAATGAGTCTTCTCGGGGACTTCCCTGGCGGTCCAGTGGTTAAGACTCGGCGCTTCCACTGCAAGGGGCTCGGGTTCGAGCCCTGGTCTGGGAACTAAGATCCCGCAAGCTGTGCGGCACAGCCAAAAAAAAAGTCTTCTTGGACCCTGAAGGAGAAGGCGGCGCCCTTCACAGCCCTGGTACCCGCCTTTCGCCTCCTCCATGTTTCTTTGTTCCTGCTTAGGAGCCTGGAAAGTTGAGGTTGGTGTGGCTATGTTGGGCTTTGAAGACCGCCTGCTTTAGAACCACACGTAAAAAAGGATCGTGAGAAAACTCAGCCCCGCTTGGATCTTGCCTACGATGGCAGGGGCACACAAACCCATGTACCCTGCTCTGGTAACAGTGACACAGCCTGTGCATGCCGTGTGCAGAGATACTGAGGCCCTGGCGGCGTCTCAGCCGCTGCGTTGGAGTCATGACTACTTGACTTAGCTGGTCGTGAAGGGGCTGAGCGTGAAGGATGTGTCTCCTGGCCCACTGGAACAGCAGACGAGAGGGCCTCCTTCCATCCCTGTGTTCTTTCTACTGGCTTTCGAGCTGCCAGACCCAACTCTGTACTGTGTGCCGGTGCCATCTGGAGGATGGGCAGGCAGGCCAGGCTCCTGGGGCTGGGTCTTTAGCTGGCCCACCTGAGCTGAGGGACACAGACAATTCTGGTCCAGGAGTCGCTGCTGGGTACATGTGGGCTTTTTCTCTTTTAAAGAACTTTTCGGGTTAATTCTGGATTCTCACAGACTCCTGATCTAGTTTCTACGGACGAGTCAGTGGTGACCCAGGTGGCTAACAGCTCGTCAGGTTATCATCGATGTGACCTTCCTGCTCTAGGTAAGAAGGGGCCCTCATGGGGGACAGACAGGGCAGAGGGGAGAGGGCGCCAGGCTGGATGTGGATTCTAGCTTTGGGCTAAGACTCATTAGGAAAGTGGCCGTGTTCATGTCCCTTAATTTCTCTGACCTCAGTTTCCCCACTGGGAAGAGGATGGACTCTCCTCATGCCAGTTTTACCCAGGGCTGTCACAAGATAACATGTGCCAGGAAAGGGTTTTACACAGCCAAACAGAAAGGCTTCATCAAGTACAGGGCGGTCTGACAAGGGAACCCCAATATCACCCCAGAGATCTTCACTTCATCCAAGACTGTACTAGCACTAATACCAGCAACGATTCGGTATTAAGCGTCAGTGTACATGTGGGGGGAAACGAGGAGCAAAACTGAGCCTGGATGGGACACCATGGACTCATAAAAGCAGAGCATTAAACGGAGGGAATTCACACACAGGACCATTAACCTCTGACTCGTGACCAGGAGGAGTGCCAGCTGGGCACGGTGCCTCCTGAGAGGCACCGTGTGAGACTTCTCCATGACAGAGGGGACAAAGTGGCTTCCGGGGAAGACAAAAGTGCAGGGCTGAGGGGCTCCACGTCCCCATGGCAGCTTGGGGCCCCCGAATACCTCTCCTCCATGTGCGTCTGGTGGCCCACTCACCTGCTCTCATCTTCGACTTTGAGGAACGGTGCCTTCAGTCTGGCCACTGGAAGGAAGAGTGCGCCCGTTAGCCATCTGTCTGCTCCGGTGCGGGGCCTGAGCTCTACATGCAGGAAACGCTCAGGGAGGCGAGGCTCTGCCAAAGCCTAAAAGGCTCTCAGAGCTGGAACACTCGCCGCCCCGAGGTGCGCCTTTCCATTCGCAGAGCGAGGCACCCACTCCCAATTCCTCCAGCCTCTACCCTGGGAGAGAGGCAGCAACTCTTGGGGGGAGAGGCTGCAGGGTGCCCGGGGTCCTAGGTGTGCCCGCCCTCAGCCTCCTGCGTGTGGGTGCTGGAGGCTGTCAACCTCGACCGTCAGAAACTTGGCTGCGTGGGAGAGACCTAGCCCCTGTTGGTTTCTGCTAAAAGCCTCAGCTCCTTCCCAGACCTTTACTCCTGGTGTCTCAGAATCCCAAGGGGCCTGAGAACAGCTCCTAGACAGAATTCTCCATGAGGATCCTGGGTGTTTTGAGGGGAGGAGCAGTGAGGAAGGGAGCTAAAGAGTGTTTCGAGGTCTTGGCAGAAGGACAGTAAAAAAATATCAAAAGTGAAATCTGGTTCCTGAAAAAACAGGGCAAAGGGGTGCTGAGAAGACAAATTTGGAGTCAATTAATCAAGAGATTCATCCCCTACTAGCTGGCTATCTGCACAGTTTACAGACTCTCTTGGGCATTACAAACCACTTCCACGCTCCCACAATGACCAGAAGTCCTGTCAAAGGGGCAGCCAAGGCACTGGAAACCTGGGCAGAACTAGCAGCCACCAAATCCCCACAGAGGCTGCCCCTCTCAGCTCCCCGACCCGCTCCAGGCCGCCAGTGCCCAAACAGAAGCAGCCTTTCTCCTTGCGCAGCAGCAGCTCCCATTAATTACTTTTTGGGGCGACTTCTCATCTTTCTAATTAACTGAGACAGTGATTAAAATCTATTCCCCTACAGATTTCCTTGAATTTCAAACGTGAGAGGTGCCAAGTGACTTTTCTTAGCTCCTGTTTGTGCACGAATAAATGCCACTTAAAGAGCATCTTTGGGAGAAACATCAAGGGGGAGAAACTCTCCTGCTGTCCAAGAGGAGCCGGGAGCCGGGCCTATCAATCTGCCTGTTTGTCAATTTCAGGGAGTCTGGCATTTCTGAAAGTGGTAGGCAGCTGTCAAAGTGCCCACCCCAAACTGCTCCTGAATCAGAAGGAAAAGGATGCTGAACTTCGATCAATGACCAGGAACAGCCAGAGGATGCAGGAGCCAGAGCGACCGCATGAGGTCTTGGCTCTAAAAAGAAGGCCCGGCCCAGCAGCCCGGGACTTGCTCATGGAGGCCTCTCTCCCACCACTCTCCTCTCCGAAGCTCAGGCCCTGGAAACATGATGGGGCAATACAACCTGGACTTGCTTCCTGCCGCAGAAAAGTGAGCAGATGCTGCCACAGAGGGAGTCGTGGGGAAGCATTTAGGGAGGGAGGGATGGCAATTAAATGAGGAAGAGCTATCACACTGACCTTTCCGTGTTCTTGACTCTGCTGGACATGTTCCCTAAATGGAAAGGGAAAATAGGTTAAGGATGTGAGGGAGCCGGGGCCGGAGGGGTGGGGTTGAGGAACTGGGCCCAGGGAGCCGAGTTGCCACCAGTCTGCCCCACTTAGCTTACTGCCCGCGGCTGGACCGTGAGCTGCAGCAGACCTGAGCACCAGGGCTCCCTCCACCTCCCCAGGGACTTGAAGCGTGGTGAACTCTGTGCGTGAATCTCAACGGCAGCTGACTTTGTGCAGGGAATGCAGGGCAAAACAAAGAGCAAGGGCTAGGGGGCCGATGTGCGGAGTTCCCACTTAACTCTTTGGATGTGGCACAGATGAAATTCCAGCAGGTAACAGACTTGACGCAGAGTAGGTGCTTGCTAACGGCAGCCTGTATTTTCTAGGCACGGCTGCCATTTCAGGGCAGCTGATAGGAAAAGGGTGAAGACAACGCCTTTTGCTTACGGTGCCCTATCTTGCATACCCTGACTGTGTTTGTCAAAATCAACTTTTAGGGGACTTCCGTGGTGGCGCAGTGGTTAGGAATCCGTCTGCTGATGCAGGGGACACAGGTTTGAGCCCTGGTCCGGGAAGATCCCACATGCTGAGGAGCAGCTAAGCCCGTGCGCCACAACTACTGAGCTTGCGCTCTAGAGCCCGCAAGCCACAACTACTGAAGCCCGTGCGCCTAGAGCCCGTGCTCCACAACAAGAGAAGCCACTGCGATGAGAAGCCTGTGCGCCACCACGAAGAGTAGCCCCCGCTTGCTGCAACTAGAGACAGCCTGCATGCAGCAACAAAGACCCACGCAGCCAAAAATAAATAAATAAAATAAATTAAAAAAAAACCCAACAACCAACTTTTAGGCCAAGGTCAAACAAAGCTAATATTAAAAACCAAATGGAACACATTTTAAAAAATCAGTTAAAGAGGTGGGAGGGTGTGGATAGGATGAGAGATCCAACGGCTCCATGACTGTCTGTGCCTCTGGGCCCGAGGAGGTTCCAGATTCTCCTCCAGGCCACACTGCCAGGGCAAACACAGCCCGAAGAAGCCTTCCACCTGCCCTCACCTATTAGCAGATTGCACCCAGAACTAGCTCCGAAAGGGTCCCAAGTGACTACAAAAGAGATTATTAAGCGAACAAAGCAAAGTAAAAATACTGTGTATTCACGTAAAAGGGGGGAGTTTTGACGTATCTGCTTGTAGATGCTTGGAGTCCTGGAAGGACACTTGAGAAACTGTTCACATTGTTGACCTCAGGGAGGGAGCTCGGTGGCTGGGAAGCAGGAGTTGGAGGGGAACGAGACTTTCATCGTATACTTTTCCCAAATGCGAGCAATGTAAATTTATTTAGCCGCGGCAGCAAAACCCTAAAGATGTCCAAACCAGAGCGGGTGGGGCAAGGGGTGTCGAGCGCGCCATCTGGTTTGGATGTGGTTCTGCTCCTGGGTATCAGGCCCTGGATGGACCTGTAGGGCTTAATTTTTCCTCGGATTCAGGTTGGGCGAATACCCCGTGGCTTTAAATCAGCCCGGCTCTCTTGATGTGGTACACATCAATCTCTAACTCCAGCAAAGGAAGGAAAAGCCAAACAAGAATTTGGAATATGGCAGCTATTTCCAACACCATCACCCTGCTGCCGCCACCCATGCAATCTGTAGGCTCATTCCCGGGCCAAGAGCCATCCCCAGAAGGGCAGCCTGGCCAGCAGGCCATGAGTGTTTATGTTTTATCCAGGCCAGGACTACCCGCAGGCAGTCCACAGCCCAGGCCGCAATGAACGCCTCAGTGTAGCATGGGGGATGCGCAGGTAGCACAGGGAGGAGAGAAGACAGGGCAACGCAGGGCTGTGAGCACCAGGGACGAGCTGACCGAGAGGCCGAGCTCCTCTCAGTCAAGGCCAGAAGGAGGTGGCTGGAGTGGGTCATGGATTTACCAGCGTTGTCACAGACTTTACTGTTGCCCTTGAGTTCAGGGGAATGACCTACCTCTGGCTTCTTTGGCCCTTGTTTCTTCACACATGGCACATCAAGAGACAGCTGCTGCACATGCATCATCATTTCTGTGGAGGAAACAGAGGGCTGCGGCCAAAGCCTTCCTCTCCTCGTTTCCCCAGCACAGCCCCATCTTGGGGCTGGGGGACTAAACTTCTCACCCGGCCTGGCTCACTGGATCACACCAGCCTTGCCTGCCACCTTCTGGCTACATGTCATCTCTGCACCTGCTGATAATAAAAGAGAGGGCTGGGTCCTCTATCCCTGGAAAAATACCTAAGCTGGCTTCATGCTCCTCTGGAGCACTGAATACAAGTCTTGAACAGGAGGTGCCTTATGACCCATAAAGGGCTTTAAGGTACTACTGAAGAGCGGCTTCTGTGGGGGAGACCAAGCCATGGCAGTTACTCAGATGCACCCTTAGGTGGCAGACCCAGCAGGGGCTACACATGCTGCAGCTTCTCTAATACACGGAAGGCAGGAAATTAGATCAAGTGAGAAATGGCTGGTTTTTCCAGTGACGATGGAACCCCCCAGCATCCCAGACCAGGACCTTCCCCGGCACAGTTCCCTACCACCCACACCCCCCCACCGACCACAGATCTAGGGCTGGATCTGGACCATCCCCCTTCAATGGGTCAGAGAAAAAACCCCAGACTCAAAGTGGAGCTGGGTGTGAGGGCCAGCCACTGCCAGCAGATTCAAGACAGCTATTCTCATGTAAATTTATTATAACCTGCAAACAGGTGGTTATAGTGTGAGGCAACCCTAGAGGAAAGAAAAAACATGAAATTTAGTTGAGCCAAAATAGGTGGGAATGTGAGCCACATTATTGACTCCTGGTGAGACTATGAATAATTTACTTAATCCATTCTCTGAGGCTCAATTTCCTCATCTGTACAATGGGCAGAAGACTGTGGTGAGGATTAAATAAGGCGATTCCTAGCACAGCGTAAATATCTGATAAGGGGTCATGGATATTAGGATTTGTTTCTTATTTGTAAAACAGGATCATCACACCAGCTGAGGAGAGCTGTCGCGTGGGTTAAACAAAGCAGCATCTCCCAGCACCTGCGCTCTGCTATCGCTAGTGCTGCTCTCCACGCCCCCTGCTCTCCACGCCCCCCCACCTTAGCAGAGCAACACGGTAAGTAACTGAGTACATCTGGCTTCAGCTTGTACACGACTCTGGTCTCTATCACAGCCGAGGTTCCCAGACAAAGTCGGCAACCCTCCCCTCCGCAGGCCCCGGGCAGGAAGGGTACCATCCACGTGGAGAATCCGCACCCCCCAGGAGCGGGCGTTGCTCAGGAGGCTGCTGCCGCGCCCGCCACCGCCTCCGCCGCTGCTGCCCTGGAAAGACAAGCCAAGTCAGGCAGGAGCATGAGACCCCCCAAGGCCTGACCACCAGGGGACAGGCTGGCCTGGCTTCTGGGAGCTCCGGGTCATCCATGCGTGGGGTTGTTGAGGGAGGGCGGACAGCGGCGAGAGCACAGAGCCTGGACGGTTGACCCCAACCCCCAGGAAGACCCTGTCCTCCGCACGGGCTGGCCACATCGGGAGGGCATGGACTGCTGATCTGCCTATAGGCTCTGCTCCGGCCACCTTGGGACCAGAAGGACACAATAAGCACTGGTGACAGTCACCATCATCGAGCAGGAAACTACGCTGGCTGTCCGAGTCCGGCGACACCACCCTCCCACGTCACAGCCACAGCCAAGGCATCCATTGATGGCACCTGAACGACTCCTTTGCAAGATCACCTTAACTCCTCCTCCTGCCACTTAACTGTAATGGCCCTGGATTCTCACAGAAAGGATAAACAGCTACTTGTGAAAGCCGTACAAAGTCTGACACGCCCCACAGCATTTCTCCCAAGTTCTCTTGGGAGGTCCTGGAGTTGAAAAGATCATGGAGTCAAATCCTGGCTCTACCACCTCTACCCTGGGTGACTCTGGGCAGATCATTTAACTTCTCTGAGCCCCACTTCCTCGTCTGTAAGGAGGAAATCTCGACAATTCTACACGTCTGCCCGGGTGTGCCTTTTGTGTTAGTGCTTCAGAAGAACCTCCGGAGGCAAGGCTAACTCCGTCCCTGTGCCAGAGACACCGGCCTCCAGCCCGTCCCCCTCAGCTTACCTGGTTTCTGATGGCCTTCTGCAGGAGCTCCTTCCCTCTGCTCAGAGGCACCTGGTGGAAGAGAGGAGCAATGGGGGCAGCTGTGGAGACCACCTGTGCACAAACAGATGTTTCCACGGGGGCTGGCAAGGACGTCTGGGAGTCACGTCCCTCGGAAAGCTGGGAGCAGTGACAGCTGAGGAGTGGCAGAAGTGAGAGCCCGGAGAACCATTCAGAGGTGAAGGTAAAGCCACACTCAAGTTCAGGTCACCCACAGGGAGCTGCAGCCAAGGCAGCTTGGAGCCTGGTGAAGGGCATTCTGAATTCACCCAAGATCAAGCATTACAAATGTCCTGAGACCTCTCTTGAAGAGCCCGCACTCCCCGGCAGACAAGCTTCGGCCAATCCAACAAGCCCTCTCTGGTTTACAGAGGACTCTCCTACTGTTTCTGAACCTCAGACTCTGAAGTCCCAGAAAAAGTGAACATTTATCACAGAAGGGAGGGCGTGGGGATAGCATGTCGCTGAGGTGTGTGGATCCAGAGCTATGATAAGATAGTTTCAGCCCCTGAATTCAAATGTGAGATTAAAATAAACCAGATGAAACTAAAACCAGAAACTGCCGAAGCGGGCTCACCGAGGCCTACTTCCTTCGTTTATCGGACACACACTTCCTGCCCCACGAGGTTCTTACCGAGTCCACGGCTTTCTGTGCGGGCCTGGCACGGCTGCCTTTTGGGTTGGCTACGGACAGTGTTTCCACTGTGACCTCGCTGGGGCTGGGGGAGCCTCTGTGACTTGTCCCGCTGCTCTCGGCCTTCGCCTCCCTGCGGCTGGACACGATGTAACTTACTTCTTTGCTCAGAAAACCCTCAATTACCTGAAACCAGATCACAGAGGTGGCTAAAACCCAAAAGGCAGAAGTAAAATCATCAATATCAAGAGGTAGGGGAAGGAAATCTTGGCCGCCAGAAGTTCTAGAATCAATGTCTTTAAATAGACCAAACGCAGTTCAGTGCCAGGCCCCCAAGAAGACATCATCTTGAAATACAACAGGGTTTATATATATATATATATAAAACACAGGTTCTTGTCTCCAGAACTGCAGCTCCTCCTGACCAAGCAGCAGAAGCCCGGAGGCTCTGAGTATTTGACTAGTTTGAGTTTGCATGCAGTCAGAGCACACCGAAGTGATCGGAGAAGATTAGAGCTTGGCTAAGCCATGATTTTGCTGTGAAGATACACTGGGACATCAAGACGCTGCATCGGTAATCTTGACCACCTTACCAAAAGGAGCCTGAGACAGAAATGGGTTTTGGCTATGACTCAGCTGCCTAAATATCTGCTCATCCTACCTGTGAGCCTGTCACGGCACTGAGAGGGTCTGACTCATCTTGCATCCCAAGAACCTAGCACAGTGCCGGAAACACAATGACAAAACTCATGTCTGTGCGAAGAAGAAAAGATGGAAATAAGCAGTAGTGAGCTGGCAAATGCTTAATGACCAACTCTCTGGGTGAAAAAACGTGCTTTGTAGCATTTGCCAATTTCTGTGGGGTAAAATACTACTGTGGCTGATTTCAAGCTAGCCAGATGACATCAATGAATGTGGAACTGGAAAGAGATGGTAACAATTGGTTCTCGTGAGCCGGTAGCTGCCAGCTCCAGCACACCTGTGAAAGTAAGGATGGATGATCTCTCTGAAGTGTGACTGGATGAGAAACCTGACACTTAGGTTTAAAAAAAAAAAGTTTAGATTCCTCAAAAAGCTAAACATCGATTACCATATGACCCGGCAATTCCACTCCGAGGTATACGCCCAACAGAATTAAAAACAGGGACTCGAATGGATGCTTGTTCACCAATGTTCACTGCAGCATTATTCATAATAGCTAAAAAGCAGAAACAACCCGAGTGTCCATCAATGGATGAATGGATAAGCAAAATGTGGTCTATCCATACAATGGAGCACTATTCAGCCATGAGAAAGAAATGAAGCTCTGATCTATTCTACAACATGGGTGAACCTTGAAAACTTTATGCTAAAGTGTAATAAGCCAGACACAAAAGGACAAACATCAGTGATTCCACTGATATGCGGTATCTAGAATGGGCAAATTCAGAAACATAATGTAGATTTGCATTACGGGGGCTGGGGGAGGTGAAATGGGAAGTTATTGCTTAAAGGTTACAGAGTTTCTGTTTGGGGTGAAAAAAGTTTTGGAAACAGATAGTGATGCTTATACAACAGGATGAATGTAATTAATGCCAATGAACTTAAAAGAATGAATTTATAAATGGTTAAAAAGGCATATTTTATGTCATATACATTTTATCACAATTTAAAAAAATCTTTAAAGCTATGGCTTGAAGGAGTGTGTCTATCTTCTGTAATATGGCAAAAAGACAGATGATTTCAGGGCCACACGTTCCTCTCATCCCAACAAACCCACTCCTTTGACTTTGCTGTTCCTCCCATCAGGAGATGGAACCTATGTGTCCACTCCCTTGAATTGGACTCCTTTTGACCAACAGAATGTGGTGAAAGTAATACGTGTGAGTTCTACAGCCTAGGCCTCAAGAGACCTTCTGGCTTCTCCCTTCATCTTCTGGGAAAGCTGCCCTAAGACCACCTTGTAAATTAGCTGGTCTAGCTCACTGTATGTACATATGATGGTGTACATACATATGATGTATGTAAGACACTTCTCATACAATATATGAGAAGTCACATAGAGGCAGCCAGCACCAACTGCCAGCTGTGTGAGTGAGGTCATCTTTGGTCCTTCCAGCCCAGCTGACCTGGCAGCCGAATGCAGCTGCAGGTGTGAGCCCTTATGAAACCAGCAGAGAAACAGCTCAGCCAGTACACGGAACAGTGAGAAACAATACATTGTTTTAAGCCCAAGTTCTGCAGTGGTTTTTTACACAGCAAAGGCTAAATGAAAGAACAGACTGAAAGTTCGACATGTAATTTTGGGCCGGTTTGGGTGTATAATCCTCATTCTGTCCATCCCCACTGCTGAGTTTCTATATCCCTGAGTTTCCATTCATTTGATGGCAAAGAGCCTCTGCATTCTGATCCTATTCATGCAATTTCCCCAGTTACCTGCCTCTTTTGGGCCAAGTGTTATCGTCCTATTTTCTAAACACAGAAATACCCCTGTCAACCCCTTACTAAAAGTACTGTATGATGTGCTCTAGAAAATATTGTAATGGACTCAGATACAGCAAATGCTTTTTCCCCCAAAGTTACACATCATTATCATTCCCACAATGCTTAAAGTTGTTCCCCACAGTACTATTTATAAGAGCTAAAATTTAGAAATAATCTAAATGCCCATAGGTTAACTGTTTAATAAATTAATGATCCACTCAAAAGGATATTATATACTCATTACAAAGAATGTCCATGAGGGATAAGAATGATAGGAAAGTGCTAATGCTTTAAGGTTATGGGCAAAAAGTTGGCAATCAAAAATGTATTCATGATCATAGCCACACAGAAAATAAGCATTAAATTAAAAAAAGTAGATGAGTGGTTATACAGGGTTGAGAGTGTTGAGGGAAATGGGGAGTGACTGATGATAGGTATGGGTTTTTTTGGGGTGGGGTGATGAAAATGTTCTAGAATTGACTGTGTAATCACACAATTTGCACATCTCTGTGAATATACTAAGAACCATTGAACTGTATATTTTAAATGGGTGAATTGTATGGTATGTGAATTATATCTCAATAAAGCCACGAGAGAGAGAGAAAGAAAGAGGATGGGAAGGGAAGGGAAGGGAAAGAAGAAAAGAAACAACAAGAAAATAAATATACCACAATGATGGTTGTTACTTGAACAGTTCCATGTTCTCCAAAGTCTCTAGAATGAACAGATATTACTTTTCCAATTAGGGAACAAATTTAACTTTATTTTTAAAAAATGGTTTATACTTAAATTGCTTTGGAAAATGTAGTGATACCCCTGAAAATACCTGGAGGTCACAGATATAATCCCTCTCCAGCTCCTGGCCTACAACGCGCAAAGGCACATGGTACCACAGGAGAGAAGCAGGTTACATACCCCACCCAGCTGCTGGATGGCCCCCGTCAAAAACTGGAGGTTCTTGCCAGCGGGCAGATCCAAGTAAAAGGACTTTCCAGAAAAGGGCTGCCTCCCAGCATCTGGTGAGCTCTTCTGGCATTTTCCCAGACAACTGGAAACTCCTAGCTGAGCCCCTAGAAAACAACAACAAAGGGGAGCAAAGTGAGAAGCCTGAGGTAAGAGAGAGTCCTGCAGGTCAATCAGCCCTCGCCAACAGCCCCTGCATGGCACCTGGCCAGGCCCCGGGCACCCGTCCACCAAGGTGGACGCGAGGCTTGTGTTCCTGTCCTCGGGAAGCCCAGATGCGGAGAAACCCAACCCTCATACATGGATGGTGGGAATGTAAAATGGTGCAGCCACTTTAGAAAACAGTGTGGCAGTTTCTCAAAAGGTTAAACATAGAGTTAACACGAAACCCAGCAATTCCACTCCTAGGCATTCCCCCACGAGAAATGAAAACATACTTCCAAATAAAACTTGTGCAAGAATGTTAACAGCAGCATTATTCATTTTGGCCCCAAAGTGGAAACAATTCAAATGTAAATAAAATGGTAAGCAAAATGTGGTCTATCCATAAGATGGAATACTATTTGACAATAAAAACGAATGAACTATGGACACAGGCTACAGCAACAGGCTACAGTTCTGAACCTGAGAAATATGCTGAGTGAGAAAAGCCTGACACAAAAGACCACATACTGTAAATTACATTTTTATGAAATGTTCAGAAAAGGAAAATATATAGAGACAGAAATTAGATTAGTGGCTGCTTAGGGCTGGGGGTGGGGATGAGGAGTGTTTGCAAACTGGCATGAGGTTCTTTTTGGGGTGATGGAAATGTTCTGCAATTAGATTGTTGTGTTAATTGCACAACTCTGTAAATTACCTAAAAAGCATTGCAAGTGTACATTTACAAAAAATGAATTTTACAGTATGTAAATTATAACTCAATAAAGCTAAAAAAACCCCACCTCAATGAACATACCTTTGAGAATTGTGCATTTCATTGTATACACATTTTACATTAAAAGGAAAAAAACTACAAACAAGTATGGAATTCTGGTCAATGAAATGCATGTTGAATTATTATAATGTCTACAAATTACTTGAAGTGTATCAAAAATAAGATGGATAGATATGTGATAAAACAAATGTATTAAAATATCAATGATAGGGAATTCCCAGTGGTTAGGACTCGGTGCTTTCACTGCCAGGGCCCAGGTTCATTCCCTGGTCAGGGAACTAAGATCCCAAAACCCGCATGGTGCGGTCAAAAAAACAACAAAACAAAACAAACAAACAAAACCCCAAAACACATACACACACACACACAACAAATAAAACGTCAATGATAAAATCTAAGTGGTGTGTCTGTGCTCACTGTTGCTTTCGACTTTGTTGCAGGTTTGAAAACTTCCACAACAAAATGTTAACATTTGAAGAGATAAAAAGGATTCAAGAGAAAGTGGCACATACTGAAGATAAGCACAGAAGTTCTAATATACAGATAATCAGAGTCTCTGAAGACAAAAACTAAAACAAACAAACAAAAACACCCAGAACACTAAAAACTCTAAAAACTTTCCTGAAATAAAAATACATATTTGAAACTAACATATTGAAAGAGCAAGACACATACTTATAAAGTTGACCCAGAATAGCTGATACCAAGATATAGTTAGTAAAACTGCTAGACTTTAAATGAGGGGTTTGGACCTGATTTTATTTTTTTTTAATATTTATTTATTTATTTGGCTGTGCTGGGTCTTAGTTGCGGCACGCGGGATCTTTGCTGCCGTATGCGGGATCTTTTAGTCGAGGCATGCGGGATCTATTTCCCTGGCCAGGGATCGAACCCGAGGCCCCTGCATTGGGAGCGCAGAGTCTTAGCCACTGGACCACCACGGAAGTCCCATGGACCTGGTATTTTTAAAAATCTTCTAGGGGGGGCTTCCCTGGTGGCGCAGTGGTTAAGAATCCGCCTGCCAATGCAGGGGACACGGGTTCAAGCCCTGGTCCGGGAAGATCCCACATGCCGCGGAGCAACTAGGCCTGTGAACCAAAACTACTGAGCCTGCACGCCACAACTACTGAAGCCCGCGTGCCTAGAGCCCATGCTCCGCAACAAGAGAAGCCACTGCAATGAGAAGCCCGTGCACCGCAATGAAGAGCAGCCCCCACTCGCCGTAACTAGAAGAAAGCCCGCGCGCAGCAACAAAGACCCAACGCAGACAAAAATAAATTTTAAAATAAAATATAATAATAAAAAAAAACATTAAAAAAAAAATCTTCTAGGGGCTTCCCTGGTGGTGCAGTGGTTGGGAGTCCGCCTGCCAATGCAGGGGACACGGGTTCGAGCCCTGGTCTGGGAAGATCCCACATGCCGCGGAGCAACTAGGCTTGTGAGCCACAACTACTGAGTCTGCGCGTCTGGAGCCTGTGCTCCGCAGCGGGAGGGGCCACGACAGTGAGAGGCCTGCGCACCGCGATGAAGAGTGGCCCCCGCTCGCCGCAACTCGAGAAAGCCCTTGCACAGAAACGAAGACCCAACACAGCCAAAAATAAATAAATAAATAAATTTATAAAATCTTCTAAAACTCTTCGATTCCATGAATTCCTGCGTTTTTCCTATCTACCACCTAGTCAGACTTTTGATTGGACCTCCTCAGTTAAACCCTGCTTGCCCTGATGAGATACTGTTTTTCTTTCTCTGAGTTCCATATTACTTATTGTCTGTCCTCTTAGTATTTTCAGCTTCATATTCTTGTTTACTCACTCCTTCAGGTCCACCTCTGACCTCC
This sequence comes from Balaenoptera physalus, assembly GCF_965194825.1. Taxonomy (NCBI): domain Eukaryota; kingdom Metazoa; phylum Chordata; class Mammalia; order Artiodactyla; family Balaenopteridae; genus Balaenoptera; species Balaenoptera physalus. The sequence goes on along the minus strand of NC_138901.1, from coordinate 22,773,136 downwards.
CCAGTAGACTGGGAACCATTTTGGGAAGAGACCTCTGACTTAATCATCATCATTCCCATAATGCTTAAACCAGATCCTGCTCGCCCATCCTCAGCTGGCACCTGACCCTCAAGCACTTACCTTCTGGTCCCATAAACCTCCCTTTTTCTGAAAGTCCTAGGTATATAGAGACAGAAAATACTGGAAAGTCAGCTTGGCATTTTACAGAAAAGGCCTTTGTTCTGAGTCCTGCCTCACCCTCTTACTAGCTGTGTAACCCTGGGTAAGTCACAATAATCTCACTTAGTGTCTATGAAACCCTATTTCCTCACTTCTGAAATAGTGATAATGATAAATACCCACCCTCACTGAGGAGCTATTCAAATACTTAACAGGCACCAACCATTCAGAATGGAGACTAGCCAGAAACATCTGATACAGCCATACCAGGAGTATGCGCTGAATGTCAGCCAGGGGAATTATTATAACTGTAGCCATTTTGGTTCCCTCCCCAAGGCCACCTTCTCCAGAAGGCTTTCTTTTTCTTTGCTTTTTTAAACAATAATTAATTAATTAATTAATTTATGGCTGCATTGGGTCTTTGTTGCTGCGCGGGGGCTCTCTAGTTGTGGCGAGCGGGGCTACTCTTCGCTGCGGTGCGTGGGCTTCTCACTGCGGTGGCTTCTCTTTTTGCGAAGCATGGGCTCTAGGCACGCAGGCTTCAGTAGTTGTGGTTGTCGGGCTCTAGAGTGCAGGCTCAGTAGTTGTGGCGCACGGGCTTAGTTGCTCCACGGCATGTGGGATCTTCCCAGACCAGGGCTCGAACCCGTGTCCCCTGCACTGGCAGGCAGGTTCTTAACCACTGTGCCACCAGGGAAGTCCCTCTTTTTCTTTTTATTGAGGTATAACTGACATACAACATTATATTAGTTCCAGGTGATACAACATAAGGATTCAATATTTGTATAGAAGGCTTTCTCAGAATAAGCCCTTTTGACTTTCACACAAGGCCTGTGACATTCTCCACAGGACCTAATCCTAGGAAAGCCACTGAAGAGGGAATTAGATGGATGCCAGAGTCAGAAACAGAAGTCTGGGTGAACAGCAAGCCTGGAGCGGAATGCCAGGACTCGCAGGAGGGTGAGACTGGAGAATGCCTTCTAGTTGTGCTCAGTGGGTCACTGCCAGTGCCAGATAAGCAGCCCAGCACCAACCAGAGACAGTAGGGTAACATCAGGGCAGTGGTGGAGCCTACCTTGGGGTGAATATGCTTGTGTGTGTGTGAGAAAGAGAAACAGTTAACAAGAGGTCAAGCTGGCACGAATGAGCCTCCCTCCCTAGCCCCATCCATTTGGTTAGTTTGGTAATTACAACTCAAGGAAACAGTTCTTGCAAATGAATAGTACAAAGCAATGTGTGTGTACTGGGGGGCTCAGAATGCTGCTGCAAATGGGCGGGTGACTGAGCCCACACTGGAACCAGGGGCTCCCCACCTTGGGGTGGTTTTCCTCTTCTATCCAACCCCCAACCCCTAAACTCAAAGGAGGGGCATAACATGGGAACCTAAGCTTTTGCATCTTCTTCCAGGAGCACATTACCAATCAGAGTGGCTAACAGTCTCAAGAGAACAGTAGCTTCTAAGAAAATACGAGGCAACTGAAGAAAGCAAGTACTATAAAAGATGCTTTCTCTGGTATAGGTTGTCTTTCTCTCGTAAGTAATGGACCAGACAGAAAAAAGAATTTTAAAGCATAATAAATATCCTCAAGAAGGCAAGGAGCATACTAGAAACAAAATAGGAAGAGCAGGTAAAGAAAAGAATTAATTGGAGATAATGGATGTAAAAAATATAATAGTTAAAAAAACCCTCAAATATTAAAAAAAAAAAATCCAATTTAAAAATGGGCAATGAATAGACATTTCTCCAAAGATATACAAATGGCCAATAAGCACATGAAAAGATGCACAGGGTCATTAGCCATTAGGAAAATGCAAACTGAAACCACAAAGAGATACCACTTTATACCCACTAGCATGGCTTTAACAAAAAAAGACAGATAATAACAAGTGTTGGTGAGAACGCAGAGAAATTGGAACCCTCATTCTTTGCTGGTGGGAATGTAAAATGGTGCAGCCAATTGGAAAAGTCTGTCAGTTCTTCAAAATGTTACACAGAGAGTTACCATATGACCCAGCAATATGACTCTTAGGTGTACACTCCAGGAAAAAAATATATGTCCACATGATAACCTAGAAACAAATGTTTACAATACTATTATTCATAATAGCCAGAAAGTGGAAACTCATGTCCATCAACTGTTGAATGGATAAAATGTGGTAATCCACACAACAGAATAATATTCAACAATAAAAAGGAATGTTGTATGTCAATTGTACCTCAATAAAAAATTTTTTTAATTAAAAAAAAGGGAATGCTGCACTGATTCATGCTACAACACGGATGAACTGTGAAAACATCATGCTAAGTGAAAGGAATGAATCACAAGAGCTACATATTGTAGGACTCCAATTATATGAAATGTTCAGAATAGGCAAATCTATAGTTAGAAAGTAGATCAGTGGCTGTCTAGAGCTGGGGGCTTAGGAGAAAATTGAGAGTGACTGTCAATAGGTGTGGGGTTCTCCTTTGGGGTGATGAAAGTTCTAAAACTGATTATAGTGATGGTTGCACAACTCTGTGAATATACAATACTAAAAGTCACTGAACTGTACACTTTACAAGGATAAACTGTATGGTGTGTGAATTATATCTCAATAAAACTGCTGTTAAATCTTTTTTTAAAGCAACAAGGATATACTGTATAGCACAGGGAATTATAGCCATTATTGTACAATAACTTTTTTTTTTTTTTTTTGGCTGCGCTGCGTGGCTTGCAGGATCTCAGTTCCCCAACCAGGCAGGGATTGAACCTGGGTCACGGCAGTGAATGCCTGGAATCCTAACCACTAGGCCACCAGGGAACTGCCTGTAATACCTTTTTTAAAAAAATTTATTTACTTATTTATTATTTATTTTTAGTTGCATTGGGTCTTTGTTGCTGTGCATGGGCTTTCTCTAGTTGCGGCGAGCAGAGGCTGCTCTTCGTTGCTGTGCGCAGGCTTCTCATTGCAGTGGCTTCTCTTGTTGTGGAGAACAGGCTCTAGGTGCGTGGGCTTCAGTAGTTGTGGCACATGGGCTCAGCAGTTGTGGCTCGTGGGCCCTAGAGCACAGGCTCAGTAGTTGTGGTGCACGGGCTTAGTTGCTCCGCGGCATGTGGGATCTTCCCGGACAAGGGCTCGAACCTGTGTCCCCTGCACTGGCAGGCAGGTTCTTAACCACTGCGCCACCAGGGAAGCCCCCCTGTAATAACTTTTAATGAAGTATAATCTGTAAAAATACTGAATCACTATGCTGTACACTTGAAACTAATATAATATTGTAAATCAGCTATACTTCAATAAAAAAACTTTTTTTTTTTTTTTTTTTAATTTTTGGCCACGCTGCACGGCTTGCGGGATCTTAGTTCTCTGACCAGAGATCAAACCCGGGCTCACTGGCCCCCAGCTCCAGTCCTAACCACTGGACCGCCAGGGAATTCCCAAAAACAATTTTTAAACTTCAATATTTCCTTATCTCGAAGTGTCTTCCCATAAGATAAATTATTAATTACAAAAGGTAAAAGAGTGATTTTATATTGGAGAAACCCAGCAGACACCACTTTAATCAAGGGCTCAAAGTTAATGTGACCAGTGATGAGCCTTATCGTCGTCACGTGCCTCCTGACACCATACACTAAGAAGGGCACAACATCACTTCTGTGTCAACCTGAATTTGATCGTGGGGACAAAGCAAGCAAACTCAAATTGAGGGACAGTCTGTCCCTCAAAAGTATCAAGGGCGTGAACAACAAAGAAAGAATGAGAACCTACTCCCAAACAGGAGGAGAGGAGGCTCAGGAGACATGACAACTAAAAGCAACAAGTGATTCTGGGTTGGATCTGAAGCCAGGAAATGGACATTGGGGACGACTGGTAATCTGAGTAAGATCTGTAGATTAGTTAATATTTTACACTAGTTTCCTCATTTTCTATCTGTACTATGGTTACATACGATGTTACTATTTGGGAGAAGCTGCGTAAAGAGTATACAAGAGCCCGTTCACTATTTTTGAAAAGTTTCTGCAAGTCTGAAATTATTTCAAAATGAAGAATGAAAAGAAAAATAAAACCTCAACAGATGAATTGAATATCATAACATAGTGTAAGCTGGTAGATCAGGTTGAAATCAGAAGGTATCAGGAAGAGATAAAGAACTGGACATCAGGGAAATGAAGAAACGCAAAGGATAGGGAAAGAAGTGTTAAGAACATCAGAGGAGTTGCAAAGATGAAAAAAAAATAATGGGGTGAAGAAAATATTTGAAGAAATAATGGTCCAGGCTTCTGAATAAATGTGGAGAACTTTTGTTCTCTCCCCAAATCCCACTAAAATGACAAGAGAAGGAGTAAAAGTGAACAAAGACACTGGCAAGAATATGATACCAGGTAAGAGATGCCATAAAATTTTGGAAGCTGGAAGCAGATGGATGAGTGAAAAACAGACAGGAGACAAGGGAAAGCTGAATCTGAAGCCAAGAAGAAGCAATCTGGAGTTCAAAAGGCCCCAACACTGGAGGGAGCAGATGTAGGAGAATGCCAGAGTAAAATGGGGCTGAAAAAGAAGATTATCTGAAAGCCTTTAAAAGGAACAGCTAGACTCCCAGAACCCTCTCCCACCCCAGCAGAAGACTAGAGCTGCGGTTCTTAACTGGGGGAGATTTTGCCCCCTCAGGGGAAATCTGGCAATGTTTGGAAACATTTTTGGTTGTCACAACTGGGAGTGGGGTGTGCTACTGGCATCTAGTGGGTAGAAGCCAGGCATGCTGCTTAATGTCTTACAAAACACAGGACAACCTCCTACAACAAAGAATTATCTAGCTCAAAATGTCAATAGTACTGACATTGAGAAAACCTGCTGAGAATAGGGATTAAGCCCCAACGAAAATACAGAAGATTGGGGGAGAGGCAAGATAGGGGTAGGGGATTAAGAGGTACAAACTACTATGTGTAAAATAAATAAGCTACAAGGATACAGCACAGGGAATACAGCCAATTTTTTTTTTTCTGGCTGTGCCGCACAGCATGCGGGATCCTAGTTTCCCGACTTGGGATCGAACCCGTGTCCCCTGCAGTGGAAGCATGGAGTCTTAACCACTGGACAGCCAGGGAATTCCCAGCCAATATTTTATAATAACTATAAATGGAATATAACCTTTAAAAATTGTGAATCACTATGTTGTACACCTGAAGCTTATATAATATTGCACATCAATTATATTGCAATTTTAAAAAATTTTTAAAAAAAGAAAAGAAAATACAGATTAAGAGGATGTCTATATACTGAACAGTGAGACACGCAGACCAATTCCCCCACTGAGCTACCAGAATGCTGACAACCACGCTTACACTTACCAGACAGAGGATCAGAGGAATTCCTCTGTAGGGAACTTACTGGTTCAAGACAAAAACATACAAATAGTTACATTTGGGGTTCCCCTTGTCATGCACTGAATATCTGTGCCTCCCTAAATTCCTATGTTGAAGCCCTAACTCCCACTATAATGATATTAGGAGGTGTAGCCTTTGGAAGGTAATTAGGTTTAGAACAGATCACAAGGTGGAGCCTCCATAATGGGACTGATGTCCTTATAAGAGGAAGAGGGACCACAGCTCACTCTCTCCATTGAGTGCATTAAAAAAAGAGGACATATGAATACACAACAAGATGGCACCATCTGCAAGGCAGGAAGAGGGCCTTTACCAAGAATGATTCTGCTGGCACCTTGATCTTGGATGTCCCAGCCCCCAGTACTATGAGAAATAAATGTCTATTGTTTAAGGCACCCAGTCTATAGAATTTTGTTAAAACAGCGTGAACTAAGACATCTTCCCAACTGCCAGGTACCAGCCAGATTACCTACAACAAAGTCTGCCAGCTGAAAAGCTCCCTCTCATGAACTTCCAATTAGCATTTGATTGCCTCACTCTTAAATATGAATGTGTAATCAAAGATCACCAGAGATTTAAAGAAAGCTTTGAACGAGAAATTAGGCTAACAAACCGAAAAAAGAACTTAGAGGAAATAGAGACGATGCAGGAAGCAGAAGAAAACTGAAAACAAACAAAAACAATACCATTAGTATCCTCAGAGAGGTAAAGGAATACGTACGATGCACCCATTAAACACAGAGAAGACTATAAGAAAGGAAACATGCAGAGAAGAAAAAGCTCTTAGAAATGTATAAATATGCAATGGAAGTAAATTCAACATAAAGATTTAAGATTAAGTTGAAGAAAATTTCCAGAGAATAGAAGGCAAGACAAATAGATGAAAGATGGAAGACCAGCCCATGAGATCCAATATCTGAACAACGCAGAGTATCAGAAACAGAAGAGAAAGAAAATGGAGGAGATGGCTATTACAGAAATAATGCCAACAACTTCCAGAACTAAAGAATATAAGCTTCCAGATTGGAAGTTTCCACCTAGCTCCATGAAATAAAATGGGTCATGAAATTTCAGGACACTGAGGAGAAAGAGTGGATTTTGGTTTCATTTCAGGCAATACTGGAGACCAGGTTATCTAAAAGCCCTCCTAATACAAAATACCTCAAAATACCAGTTGAAATATAAATTCAAATCCCATCTAACTGATAAGTCCACTGATAAGTAAGAGGACAACAGAAGTGCCCCAAATTTTGAGAAAACTGACAACCACAGTGGTGAAAGTGAACGCTGACTGCCCTGAGGAAGTCCATGGGCTTAAAAGCAAAGGGCTTAGGATCGAAGAGCCCGATGGAGCCCTGGAGATGAGGTCTTGTGCCAGTCTAAAGTGGGGAGTGAGGATTGAGAACTCCTGCACGAATCTAGGAGAAAAGGGAAGCCAGAAAATAATTCATCCACCAGAAGAGACAAAAAGGAATACCATCTACCTTAGCCTGGGCTCCACATGAAAGGAAAGTCTTAACTGAGAATCCAAAACCACAGGATTCCCAAGAGTCTGGAATTCAAATGCATACTAGTCACGTGGTCTAAGAACCCAACTACCACCACCACCAAACAGAGAGATTAACGTAAAAAGTAATCCCAGCTAGTAACACCTTGGCCACACCTCAAATAATCAAAAGCAAAACAACTCTAGAGGTCCATAGCTCAGTCCAGAGTTCCCTGAATTTCCTCAGATAAAGCATCATCTAACATTAGCTCACACTCCAACATTAAAAAACATACAAAGAAAACAAACCATCATGGATAAGAATCAGCAGAAATTAAAGACAGCAAGATTGGATCCCCAAGAGCTTCAAACAGAATGATCAGACATAGACTATAAAATAAGTATTTAAATTATTAAATACTTTAATTTTATTAAAATAAGTATTTACAATGCTGGGGGAAAATAAATGTCAACTTTGAATTTTACATCTGATTAAATAAAGAATGAGGGTAAACTAAACACATTTTTTAAACAAAAGTCCAAACAGTTTATCATCAACCAATTATTACTAAAGGACTTCTAAAAGGTGTACTTTGGAAAGAAGGAAACTGAACCCAGAAGGAAGGACTGAAATGTCCCCAAACTGGTAAAAATATGTATAAATCTAAACAATCACTGACTGTGTAAAACAATCATAATGACAACTAATTCGGAAGTAAAAAGGAGAGACATATAATAACAACAGTATTGTTGCTATACAGCAATCATGCTAGATGGGGTAGGGGTGGTTCAGAGCACATGGGGTCTAGGCTCTTGCAGTGTTCAGGAGGAGGGTGGAAATACAACATCAGACTTTGCCACAGCACAGTGGAAGCTAAAAGATGAAATGTGTCTTCAAAACTCTGAGAGAAAACTATTTCCAACCTAGAACTTTTTATGTGGCATAAAGAACTGTCATAACTACAAGGTCTCAAAAAATTTATTTGTCACATACCCTTTCTCAGGAAGCTATACTAGAAGATGTACTCGACCAAAATGAGGACGTAAACGAACAGAGAGGAAAATACGGAATTTAGAACACAGGGAACCCTACAGAGGAAAGCGGCAAAGGGAATTCCACAGAATGATGAAGGGAGATCCTAGGATGGAATCAGTGCAACAGGCCTAGTGCACAGCTGGACCAGACTGTGGTACTAAGACAAATGGTCTCAGGAGGTATGTCCCCCAGACAAAGAAGAAACTGATTCTCTGATGAGCTTGAAAGTATTGAGAGAAGGTTTATATTTTTGGCAAAGAGTTTGGACATGAATTAGTGATCCATACACAGAAAACAAAGCTTATTTCAGTTTGCTATATGGCTCAGCTAATATCATCATAATGTAAATACAAAAATGACAACAAAAATTACTACATATATATTGGGGGGATGGGAGGAGAGGAGGGAAATGTGTATGTGTTTATGTGTGGCGTAGAGGAGAGGGGGCCAGAAAAATCTCTTTATCCTCTATATTAGAAAATCAATAGATATAATTTAAAATTGAAAACAATAAAAGCAGTATGAGCATGCTATTTAGAAATAAGAAGGTAAATACTAGAAGAACTAGCTAAAAGAGCGTAAATGGTTGTACCCTAGGGAGTGGGAATCAGGAGTTAAGAAAGGAGGAGCAACTCCCATTCTTGTGTGTGTGTGTGTGTGTGTATGTGTGTGTGTGAGATATACCTTGGCCTTTTAAACTGTGCAAGCATAGGGACTTCCCTGGTGGTGCAGTGCTTAAGAATCCACCTGCCAATGCAGGGGACATGGGTTCAAGCCCTGGTCCGGGAAGATCCCACATGCTGCGGAGCAACTAAGCCCGTGTGCCACAACTACTGAGCCTGCGAGCCACAACTACTGAAGCCTGTGCGCCTAGTGCCCATGCTCCGCAACAAGAGCAGCCACTGCAATGAGAAGCCCTCGCACCGCAATGAAGAGTAGCCCCTGCTTGCCGCAACTAGAGAAAGCCTGCGGGCAGCAACAAAGACCCAACACAGCCAAAAATAAATAATAAATAAATAAATTTAAAAAATAAAATAAAAAATAAACTGTGTAAGCATAAAACTGTAATTTTTGTTTTCATTTCTCATAATTTTATTTTTATGAAATCTAAAACCCTCCAGAATTCACACATGGTATGGTATAGTGAATTTTAAGAACAAATATAAAGAGAATAATCTAAAATCTTCTACAGAGAAAAGCAGGTCACAAACTAAGGAACAAGAATCAGACTGACATCAATTTTCAACAGCACCTACTTTTTGCGAGAAGAAACCACTGTCATTTTTCAATGTGTTGAAGGAAAAAAATCTTTGACTCAAGAATTTTAATACAAGGGTGAAATAAACATGTTCTCAGGCATACAGGCCTCGGAAAGTTTATCACATAAAGCCCCCTTTTGAAAACACTCCTGGAGAAAGTTCATCAGCAAAAAGAGAAATAGATCCAGAAGAAAGCAACAAGACATGGGAAGGGAGAGTAAATAATTTAGTGAAGTGTATCACTGTTTAAAAGGCAACAAACAAATGGCATATCTGTAACAATCCAGAACTCAATAGATAATGCTAACAGGGGAGAAGGCAGTACTGAGGGAAGTGACTACATGCTAAAATACTTATCTAATTGGGTGGGGCCGTTTAAGTTTATCGATAACTTTAAGAATTTTATGGTAAAAATAACCATGAATACGGGTTTTATAAGTTAATAATTAGCAAGTCTTCTAATCTTATTCATAATATCTGACTGAAAGCTCTTGTTTGACCTTTATCATGAATTCCTAAATGATCCATGACATCCCTCAACACATACTCCACTCCCCCCCTCCCCCTCCGCCACATAAAGTAATTAGAAAACCCTAAGAGAGCTAACATTTCTCGGCCTTTTCTTCCCAAGAGACTCTGGGGCGGGAGTAGCAACTGTGACCTTGCATCCCTAGGTTTGACCTGTTACCCACCTAGGTCCGGAGCCCGGAGCCTACTCTCAGCCATTGAACTCTCCAGTTCAAGGCAATCGTTGCCTGAAAAAGAAGGACAAAACAGCAGCTGAACCACCTTCACTAGCCTTCGACCTTCCATCATCCCCTCCTCCCGCCTCCCAAACCCCGCACAATTCCCATCGAGGGTCCCGGGAACCCCAAGACTCAACTCCATCCCAACCCACGTCCCCTCTCCACTCCCGCGCCTCCTTCTAGGCTCTTATCCCTCAGTCCCTCCGCCCCCTTTCACACTCTGCTCCCTCAACTCCCGTGGCCTCTTGGCCACCCCTTGCCTTACATTTCAATTCCCGTGCCTCCCTCCAGGCTCTTGTCCCCCCAGTCCCTCTGCCCCCTTTAGACCTCTGTCCCCTCTATTCCTGTGACCCCTTCCCGGTCCCTCTACTCTCCCCAGCTCCCGGACCTATCTGTTCCCCAATTCCTGTGCCCACTTTCCAACCCCGTACCCTTCTTTAACTCTTAGGACCCTTTCCGCCTTGCTTCTTACCCCTGCTTCCCCTTCCCGGCATCCGTACCCTTTCCCGGCTCCCTCCTCAAATTCTCGGCTCTTTCTCGGCCTCCGTACTCCTTTAAGGCCGCCGTATCACATTCGCGGGTTCCATGAGCTCTTTCAGCCGCCAGTGCACCGGCTGTTCCTCTGTAACTATAACATCACTCTCTAGGCGCCCTGGGCCGCGGCTTCAGTTTAAATTTCCTGTCGGCTCCGCCTCTAAAATTACGTAAGAGCTGCAAGACTGCCCTACGGAGGCCCTGGGAGGACAATATTAACTCAGCAAACCTTTTCCCCCCTTCCCCTTCGTTTTCCGCTCTGTTCTCGATTTCTGTCTCTTCATGTCTCGGCTTTTCATAGGCTGGAGATATTTTGAGCCTTAATAGCCAGCAAGCTGGAGACTAGCAGTAGCATCTTAGTGATTCTTCACACTGAGCTAGTTTGAAATTCCTAGGAGTTCAATAATAAATAACAAAATAAGCCTAACGCTTGTAGTTTACATAAAGATTTCACGTACACATAATTTCATCTTCACATCTTTTGTCTCCCTTTTTCCACTTATCCACCCGCCCCCACCAAAAAAATTCTCAAAAGTGGGGTCTCCATTCCTCACTTCCCATTTCTTCTTCAACTCACCCAATTAGAGTTTGATCCTCACCCCTCCACTTATCAACTGTGACTTGCGTTTTCCCCAATCCTATCTGACTTACAGAACATTGAAACAGACTACTCCCTCCTTCTTGAAACACTTTCTTCTTTTTGCTTCCATTTCTACCCATTTTCATCTTACCTCAATGGCTCCTCCTCAACCTCCTTTGCTGGATCCAAAGCCACTTCCATTTAAAAATGTTGGCGTAGGCCAAGGCTTTAGCCCTTAACCCTCAGCCCTCTTCTCTTCCCTATTAACACTTTCTCCCAAGGAGAGCTCTTCCAACTCCATGGCCTTACAATTCAGCTCTATGCTAACGCCCGAGTTCTGACATCTCCCCGGATCTCCAGACATATATTCAAGTACCTACTAGACATTTCCATTTAGGTGTAAAATAGGCATCTCAGGCTTAACATGTTTAACATTTGTTCCACCCCCCCAAAAAACCTCACCTATCCTTTTCTCAGCCTATCCCATCTCAGTAAATGTCACATCATCCACTCATCCACTCAGCTGTTCAAACCTAGAAGTTATCTTTCAGTACTTTCCCTTATCCCCACCCCACTCCCAGAACAAATTCTACCAATTCCATCTTGAATCAGATCACTGCCACCACTGTAGTCCAACCCACTGTTACTTCTTGCCTAAAGTACTGCAGTCAATTCCTAACGTACTTCTACTCTTGAATAGCTTCCTACCTCTTCCCAGTATAATCCATTCTCCGTGAGCAACCAGTGATATTCTTTAAGCACCATGGTAGTTTATATACCACATATACTTGGTATCCCTTCCCATGGGGCCTCTCCCTGCAGAAGATTATACATTTCAGCTCTGAAGAATCCAGCTTGGCCATGTGACTTGCTTTGGCTACGAAAAAAGGAAAAAAGTCACACATCATTTCCAAGAATAAGTTTTAAAAGGCAGGCTGGTTTACCAAGTTCTCTCTTCCCCTATCTAGCAATGTCCAGCCAAAGGGTGCCCTGTCAACATGGATTCTTTGGTGAAGAGTACCTGGAACAGAACCATGGGCAAGCCATAATGGATGTGTAGCATGAGCAAGAAATACGGCTTCCCTGGTGGCGCAGTGGTTAAGAATCCACCTGCCAACGCAGGGGACACGGGTTCCAGCCCTGGTCCGGGAAGATCCCACATGCCTTGGAGCAATTAAGCCCGTGCGCCACAACTACTGAGCCTGCGCTCTAGAGCCGCAAGCCACAACTACTGAGCCCACGAGCCAAAACTACTGAAGCCTGCGCTCCTAGAGCCTGTGCTCCACAACAAGAGAAGCCACCACAATGAGAAGCCCGCGCACCACAAGGAAGAGTAGCCCCCGCTCGCCGCAACTAGAGAAAAGCCTGCACGCAGCAACGAAGACTCAATGCAGCCAAAAATAAAATAAATAAAAATTTTTAAAAAAGCCATTCACCTTAAAAAAAAAAAGAAAAAAAGAAATAAACCTTTGTTGTTGTAACCTACTGAGATTTGGGCATCATTTGTTACCATATCAGAATCTAGCTCAAGATTGTCAAAGTGTGGTTCAGCCCTTTCAGAAGGTTCCATGAGGTCGAAACTTTTTACAGTGATACTAACATCATTATCCTTTTTTTTTCCAATGACGATAAATGCATTTCATCATTTATTTAAGGTTTAAGCCCTCGCACTAGATTTTTACAAGCTGGTGAACACTGACAAATTATTTCTCCCACAGAACTATAACCACATGTTCCCGGGCAGTATAAATATATGGTTTTTATTATGTAATTTTTTTATTATGTAATTTTATCAATTACATAATAAAACAAACTGTCAAGTATACAAATATTAAGTTACACAGCTCAAAAGGCATATAAAGTGTTAAATGTAAACCCACTTTTTTTTTTTTTTTTTTGCAAGAGAGGTTGGGAATCACACTTCAAAACAAAATTAAGTTGGTAAACAACTTCAGATAAGTTTGAAAAATAATTACAAGAATTTCAGAAATTTTATGATTAAGAATTGTTTTAGCTACAATAACAAAGTATTTCTACCTTTTAAAAAATATTTACTAAGTTAAAGGGCATATTCTGTATGTCCTGCACAGGACAAAGGCAACATTTTACTAAAAGTACTTAATAGCCCCCTCCCATTCTTTCATCAGGCCCTCCCTGTAAGTTGCACCCCGAAGTGCAAACATTAAAATTAACTGTAAGGCTTTTTTGTCTGGAGACATTAAAGACATGTGCTTCTGTACAATGCAGATTTTCAAAATAGAGGTCTTCTATAACAGCACAAAATGAGATGTACAGAAAGACATTAGATAATCACTGTAAGACTTGGTTCATTAAAAAAAAAAACAAAAGGAGCAAATCTGATGTATACTGGTATGAATGTGGGAATTGTGAGCAAAGAACCTTATAGGCCCTACTTTCTATGTTTGAAATGATGGAAGGAATAAACTACACAAGGTCCAGAGTGTTCATAGTTCCTGGGATTTTAGTCCTATATGATACCAAAAATATACAAGTATTGTCCTGGGTATTTTGGCACCTAGTCTTTCTAAATTTCTTATATATTGATAAGATTCTGGCATGGAAACAGATTTAAAGACATGACTCAATACTGCATGATTTCAGGAAAGGTCAATTGGTACAAATGATAAGCACATTTTAAATGCTGAACAGCAAGAATCCTTTGCTAAGTGTCCCAAGTAGGTTGATCATAACCCAAACATAGAGGTTGCAATTCTGCCAGGTTTTGGCCTGGTAAAACTGCTTTTCAACACTCCTATGGAAGCTTCATCAGACTTCACCAAGCCAACGTGCTGGCTAACACGTATGACAAATTCCATCCCGTCTAGTTTCCACTTCCAAGCAATGGCATCAGGCACCCCAGTTTTACTGAAGGCAACAGTTGTTTCTATGACCACTGGAGTCTTTGAAGCACAGCCACATTTTAGGACGATACTTCTCCGAATACAAAAGTTGCTTGCTCTTCAAAGCTCCAAGCCGCTTTTGTCTTATGAACTGTACTGCATCTTCACATTTCATTCCACCTTCAATTAATGCTAGGGCAACAAGCACTGGAGCTCTCCCAAGGCCTGCAACACAATGAACAGCAATACAACAACCAGGGTCTTCACGGAACTTAATTTTCACAAGACTTAACCAATCATCAACAATCTGGTTAGATGGTGGTGTGCCATCATCAAAAGGCCAGTCGAGAACATGGATGCCTTCTTTCTCCACGAGAGTAGTGTCATAAGTTGCTTCACATACTCTTACTATTGTGGTAATTCCATGCTTCTTAAGGTCCTCTATAAATTTGTTTAAGGTCACATTTGTTGGATTGTGTGTAATAAGAAATCTCATGTTCTTGTAAGTGACTTCCACAGGAGCTGCGTGGATCATTTGAGCCATGTTAATTTAGTTAAAAAACACTCAAAAGGGTTATGAAAGAATTTTAAAAACTGAATACAGAAATGATGCAAAGAAACTGAGTCTACTTCAATACACTCCACTTGAAATTCTCAGTGCTTTTGAGTATGAAGTTGGGAGTAATGGGAAATGAAATGAACCTCCTAGCAAGAAGCAGCAATTCTTCAATCCAGTAATACTGAGGCAGTAGAAAGGAAGTACAACGCTCTGAGGATTTCAGTTCAACACTTCTGTGTCCAGGTTAACCACTTTTATGGGGGCTTCTTGGTGGAGTAGTAATGAATTTCTACAGTTCACTTGTCTGCACAGAGGTCATGCTGTGCCTGGCAGTAATCTCCACTGCCCTTCTGAAATTCCATAAATGGGTGACCAAGAACACCACAGAACCTGTTTCCAGCCCGTTCTCTTGGCGTGGGTTTGGTTATCCCAAGAAAGGTCCACTCCTGTAGCTTCACTCTCAGGGCACCGAATGCTCATTACCCATTTTTGCTCTCTTTCTCTCATGAATGTTCAGTGGAGTATGCAGAGGCAAAAATGAGAATCCAACACTCTTCTGTTAAATCAGGTATTAAAGAGATTTGCAGAAATGTACAATAATGCCACTCTTCTAATTCTATTTCCATTAAAAATACATCATTTATGTTAACACACAGAGGGCTTATTTTTATTTATTTATTTATTTAAATATTTATTTATTTATTTATTTATTTTTGGCTCTGTTGGGTCTTCATTGCTCCGCGCGGGCTTCTCATTGCGGTGGCGTCTCTTGTTGTGGAGCATGGGCTCTAGGCGTGCGGGCTTCAGTAGCTGTGGCACACAGGATCAGTAGTTGTGGCGCATGGGCTTAGTTGCTCCGTGGCATGTGGGATCTTCCTGGACCAGGGATCGAACCCGTGTCCCCTGCACTGGCAGGCAGATTCTTAACCACTGTGCTACCAGGGAAGTCCCTCAGAGGGCTTATTTTTATTTATTTATTTATTTTTTAAATTGTAATTTTTTTATTGGAAAACAAATATACAACTTGGAATGGATTTGAGGCAAATTGTGCCATAAGCAGATTTTCTTTAAGTGGCTAAAACAAAGTTTAAAAAGCAAGTAACAATAAAAGAAAATGTTTCTGGTACAGGACCAGCAGTACAAAAAAATAGTGTACGAGTACCTGGATAAAACACCCGTTTTGCAATAGTGCAACTTTTAAGTACGTATTGTTGACTATCCATAGTCCACGCAGAGTTACAACTCCACACTTCAACAACAACATGCTGACAGTTCCTAAAGAAAACTACTTAAAAAAAAAGGCATAACCCAGATGTTCCCTCATTTGACCAACTCCATCTAAGTTTAGATGTGCAGAAGGGCTTATTAGATATATCCAGAGTAAGCCACATGCAACATGTTATTTGATCAATTTTTCTAAAATAAGGTTTCAGGACAATGACAGTAAGATAAGGGAAGAAAACATGGAGGAATGAAGTCCTAATTACTATACATGCATATTTTTTTTGACAATAGGGGGAAACCTTTTACAGATAAGTTACAAACAAAGAAAAGGCAAATAAACAATTTTGTACAAGAAATTTAACACATTCTGTACAATGTCTTCAGTTTGCTGTCATCATTTGTAAAAACTCTTCATAGTTTACTTGACCATCACCATCAATATCTGCTTCCCTGATCATTTCATCAACCTCTTCATCTGTTAACTTCTCTCCAAGGTTTGTCATCACATGGCGGAGCTCTGCTGCACTAATATAGCCATTACCATCCTCATCAAACAGACGGAATGCTTCTCTAATTTCTTCTTCACTGTCTGTGTCTTTCGTTTTTCTTGCCATCATTGTCAGAAATTCCGGGAAGTCAATTGTGCTGTTACCATCAGCATCCACCTCATTAATCATGTCCTGTAACTCTACTTCTGTGGGATTCTGCCCAAGAGACCTCATTACAGTTCCCAACTCCTTTGTTATTATAGTTCCATCACCATCCTTGTCAAATAGTGAAAAAGCTTCTTTGAATTCTGCAATCTGCTCTTCAGTCAGCTGGTCAGACATGCTGCAAGCGCTACCGGTCTCCGGGACTCGACTACACAACCACTCAGCTTGCTCGCTCCACTCGGACCCGGCTTATTTTTATTTTTAAAAATTTATTTATTTATTTATATTTTTGGCTGCATTTGTTCTTCGTTGCTGCGCGTGGGCTTTCTCTAGTTGCGGCGAGTGGGGGCTACTCTTCGTTGTGGTGTGCGGCCTTCTCATTGCAGTGGCTTCTCTTGTTGCAGAGCATGGGCTCTAGGCATGCGGGCTTCAGTAGTTGTGGCACGCAGGCTCAGTAGTTGTGGCTCGAGGGCTCTGGGGTGCAGGTTCAGTAGTTGTGGCACATGGGCTTAGTAGCTCCGCGGCATGTGGGATCGTCCTGGACCAGGACTCGAACCCGTGTCCCCTGCATTGGCAGGCGGATTCTTAACCACTGTGCCACCACGGAAGTCCCTATTTTTAATTTTTATTTTTTTTCACATCTTTATTGGAGTATAATTGCTTTACAATATTGTGTTAGTTTCTGCTGTACAACAAAGTGAATCAGCTATATGTATATCCCCTCCCTCTTGAGCCTCCCTCCCACCCTCCCTATCCCATCTCAGAGGGCTTATTTTTAAATAAACAAACTAGTATTTTAAAACTTTGGTTTAATTCCTAAGATGGTAAATATCAAATATGATTTTATAAGAATATATATACACACACAAATACATAAAATATATTTATTAGTATAAATTGAAAGATACCCACATTGTGGTGGCTGCTCTCCAAGATGGCCTGCATTGACTATCCTCGACTCCTGATAGCATGCCCACATCCAACAGGGCTATGTACCAATAGAGTATTGAGGAAATAATAATGTGTGGCTTCTGAGGCTAGGTCATAAAAGACATTTCAATATCTGTAGTGCTGTTTCTTAGATCACCTGATATAGGGGAAGCCAGCAGCCATGACATGAGGACACACAAGTATGCCTGTGGAGAGGCTCGCGTGGAGAGGAAGGGAGGCTTCCTGCTAATAGCCGGCCCCAACTTACCCATCCTGTGATTGAGCCATCTGGCAAGCAGATCCTTCAGCCTTAGTCTAGCTTTCAGATGACTGCAACCTCACAAGAGATCCCAAGTCATAAAATCCCAGCCAAGCTGCTCCCAAACTGCAGGCCCGCAGAAACCCAGAGAAAATAAATGATTAGTGTTGTTTTAAGTCATTAAATTTTGGGGTGATTTGTTACACAGCAATAGATAACAAATACACATGTAAACATAAAAGCTGTTTGGCATTCTCCATTTTAAAAAATGGAAAAGGGCCTAAAACCAGAACCTACCTTATCCTCACTGACAAAATCACATCATATTACCCTCCTTTTCAAAAACTCCGAGCAGCTTTCCCAGTTTGCTCCTCAGACCAAACCTCTCTGAGTCTTGAACAAGCCTAGCTCGTTCCTGCCTTAGGGGCTTTGCACTAACAGTTCCAAAAGGAAAATGGAACTTTCCTTTTAGGCATCAGATCAAATCTCATTTTTATTTCCAGCTAGGACTTCTGAGACCACCCAACCTAACAGTAGCGCCCCCATTCCTTGCCAGTTACACCATTTCGGTTTATTTTCTTCACAGCACTTACCACTATCAGAAAGTATCTTATTTGCTTTCTTGTTTGTGGTCTATATTTCCGCCCTAGAATGTAAGTCCGTAGAACAAGGACCTTTTCTGTTTTACTCACTGCTATATCCCCTAAGTAAAGAATTTAGTAGGTTCTTTTTTTTAAATTTTAAAATAATTTATTTATTTTATTTTTGGCTGCGTTGGGTCCTCTTTGCTGCGCGTGGGATATCTCTAGCTGCAGCGAGCAGGGGCTACTCTGCTGCGGTGCACAGGCTTCTCATTGCAGCGGCTTCTCTTGTTGCGGAGCATGGGCTCTAGGTGCGCGGGCTTCGGTAGTTGTGGCACACGGACTCAGTAGTTGTGGCTCACGAGCTCTAGAGCACAGGCTCAGTAGTTGTGGCACACGGGCTTAGTTGCTCCGCGGCATGTGGGATCTTCCCATACCAGGGCTCAAACCCGTGTCCCATGCATTGGCAGGCAGATTCTTAACCACTGCGACACCAGGGAAGCCCCCAAGAATTTAGTAGGTTCTTAATGAATATTTGTTGAATGAGTGAAAAAATAAATGAATCTCTCTGATCTTCAGTTTTTTTCATTTGTAAAGTGAACATAATATTACCTACCAGGAAGTGAGGTTTTAAAGATTAAAGATGTGTTTAGCACAAAGTCTGTGAACAGAAAAAGGTAGCTTTTACCACTTGGCAAAAATATTTTGAGATAATAGTTCAAGTTGTTCTCTCTCATTGTTTTTCTTGATTCCTGAGAGGAAGTGCTTAGAAAAAAAAAATCAGCTTATATCATAGAACAAGGACTGATTTCCCAATATCTAAAAAACTTGAACAAATAGATCCAGGAAAGATCAACCACCGAATTGAAAATGGGTAAGGGAACATTCATAGAAAAGGAAATACAAAGAACATTCAAATATGCTCAACCTCACTTAAAATAAGAGAAATGCAAATTACATCTATACTGAAATACCATTTTTCACTTAACAGCCTGGCAAAGATCAATTTTGCTAGATAGTGCCAAATTGCCTTACATTGGGGTTGCACCAGACTCCTATGTAAGGCAATTTGGCATTATCTAGGAAAATTACAAATGCACATATCTTTCCACCCAGCAATCCCATTTCTAGGAGTTATTCTAGAGATACACTCAGACATATGGGATATGACTTATGTAATAAAGGTATCTACTGCAGCATTACAGTATCTAGCAGCTATATGGTGTTTGTCAGACAAATACCTATAAAATAATGACACAGAAAAGGGCTGCACATATATATTTAATTATTTATTTTACAAATACCTATGGAGTGCTTACTATGATGTTCAAAGTGCTTTAAAAATAGTAATTAGTTTAATCCTCATAATAGTCCTTTGAGGTAGGTAGTAACTGCACCCATTTTATACATGGGAACACTGAGGTTAAAACCTGCTTGAGGTCACACAGCTAGAAGGTGTCAGTGCTGGGATTTGAACCCCAGCAGCCTGACTTCAGAGTCCATGCTCTTAACATTGCTCTCTGCTGCCTCTCAGTGTAGGGCAAAATGGAAAACTGATACGGTGATATTAAAATCTGACAGGATAGATTTCAAGAGATAAAGGATTATTAGGAATACAGGTGTCATTCCTTGACGATAAACAATTTGCCAGGGAAGAAATAACCTAGTACTTATATGACTCTAACAACATCAAAATATTTAAGCCAGAAATACAAGGGAAGACTGTAAAATCTACAAATATACTGGACATTTTAAGATACTTTTCTCCAAAAAAGATGATAGCTGAAACAAAAATAAGACGACATTAGCAACATATAAAAGATTCAATTATATAACTAACAAACATTAATATATAAATATTAGAAAATATGTTCAAATACACATGGAACATTATAAAAATTGACATACTATGCTACTAAAGTATCAACCGATACCAAAAAATCGACACCATACAGAACACATCTTATGACCACAATATGATGAAGTTAGAAATCAAAAACAAAAAGGTAAGTTTTTTGTTTTTTTTTTTTTTGTTAAAGGATAAAACAAAATGCATTACTCTGGAATTTAAAAAACCACATTTCTAAATAATTCATGATAGGAGAATAAAACAATTACAATGGAAATTGTAATATATCTAGAACTGCAACAATGAAAAACGATATATCAAAAGCTGCGAGATTCCTTTTAAAAAGTTGTAAAATTCAGCTAAGTAACCAGAGAGAAATATATGACCTTAAATGTATATGCTATATTAGAAAATAAGACAGACTGAAAATGAATCAGCTAAGTGTTCACCTTGAGAGGTCAGAAAATGAAGAGTACACCCAAAGATTACAGATGGTCAGAAATAATAAAGGATAGAAATTAATGAAATTAAGAAAAATTAATGAAATTAATGAAAAAATTAAGAAAAGAAAGAAAAAAGGAAAGAAAAAGTAGACTCCTACAAATTAGCATGGCAAAGACAAATGATCCAATAGAAAAACCCAAAAGGGATATAAACAGGCAATTCAAAGATGAGGAAATTTTTTTTTTGACTTTTTTCACTCAGAGTGGTTTTTATTTGCATTTCTTTTATGGCTAATGATGTTGAACACCTTGTTATGTGCTTATATGCCACTTGTGTTTCTTATTTGGTAAAATATCTTCATGTCTTTTGCTCACTTTCTTTTTTTTTTTATATCTTTATTGGAGTATAACTGCTTTACAATGTTGTGTTAGTTTCTGCTGTACAACAATGTAAATCAGCTGGGACTTCCCTCGTGGCGCAGTGGTTAAGAATACGCCTGCCAATGCGGGGGACACGGGTTTGATCCCTGGTCCGGGAAGACCCCACATGCCGCAGAGCAACTAAGCCCGTGTGCCACAACTACTGAGCCCGTGGGCCACAACTACTGAAGCCTGAGCGCCTAGAGCCCGTAGTCCACAACAAGAGAAGCCACCGCAGTGAGAAGCCCATGCACCGCAAGGAAGAGTAGCCCCCGCCCGCCGCAACTAGAAAAAGCCTGTGCGCAGCAATGAAGACCCAACACAGGCATAAACAAATAAATAAAAATTAACAAACAAACAAAAAACCAAAGTAAATCAGCTATATGTATATATACATCCCTATATCCCCTCCCTCTTGAGCCTCCCTCCCACCCCTCTAGATTGTCACAAAACATCAAACTGATCAAAGATGAGGAAATTTTAATGGCTGATAAATGTATTAAAAGTGCTCAGACTCACTAGCAGTTAAATGCAAATTAAACTAGTAATGCAAATTAAATTAGATGCTCTTTCACACCTCTTTGACTGGCAAAAATTAAAGTATATTAAAAGCAAGTTTTAGTAAAAACGTGAAGGCAAGGGTGGGAATGCAAACTGGGACAAGCCCTTGGGAGAGCAATATGGTGATATCCACAAGGTTTATGCCCTTCAACTCAGCAATTCTGTTTCTAGGTATATGCTGGTCTCCAAAGAGAGGTGTGCATCCCTCAGACACAAGATAATCACAGAGGTACCAAAAGGAAGCATTAGTATTTAAATATATTTTTTTATCCAAAAGAAAAACAAGTAAGTTTTACTAATCGTTAGGAAACAGACTGATGCTGGTGCCCTCCCTGTGCTCTTGTCAGAGATCCTGGGTTAGGAAGTAAAGCAAATGAGTTATCTGCGTAAAGGGTAAGGGAGCTTCATATTTGGAGGGGTTGTCTGTGTTTTCTTTTCAGGGTTTGGTGGCGTGTTTTTCACTGTTCTCCACAGTTTACATATCCCCAGATAAATGGAATTACAGATTATGCTATCTGGATTTTCCTAGCCCCCAAAAGTGAACAAGAGGCTTAACAAGATTCCTCCAAAGAAGCAAGATTAAGATTACAAATAATCCTAATGACTCACACACAAGTGTGAGTACAAACTCTCAGGTTCAATGAGAGAGTCAGCTGGTCAATGGGTGAGAAAAATCACTGAAGTTCAAGAGAAATTCTTGCCAGTAATGAATCTTTAACACTACTGAATTCATAAAAGTGGTTCAGATGGTAAATTTTATATTATGGGCATTTTACCACAATTAAAATTTTTAAAAAATAATGAATAATAAGGTGGGAAAGTAATGAAGCATATTCAGCCACACTATTTTCACTAATGATTTTTAAAAAAAAATATTTATTATTTGGCTGCACCAGGTCTTAGTTGCGGGGTGTGGGATCTAGTTCCCTGACCAGGGATCGAACCCGGGCCCCCTGTATTGGGAGCGCGGAGTCTTAGCCACTGGACCACCAGGGAAGTCCCTCACTAATGATTTTTGTACTACAAATAAATAAATATTTGTAATATATTATTTCCTTCTCTTTTCAATTGCCCTTTTTACAGTTATCTTTTTGTATATCTTATGATGGTCATACTAATTTGGAATAGTGGTTCACATATGTAATTCATAAATAAATACATATTCATATTTTAGGGGTGCACAGCAAAAATATTTTTACTGCTAAGAGGATGTGGCAAAAATATGTTTGATGCTCACTGGCCTAGAGAAACTTTTCCACAGGTGGGCAAGGAGACATAAAAAAGAATGTGACTTGAAGCACTGTTTGAAGAACTGGGAAATAATCTAAACATCCATCAGCGGAGGAATGGATTAGCTGGGCTATATTCAAGCAGTGGAATACTATGCAGTGCTTTAAATGAATGGATAAGAGCTACATGTATCAACATGGGTAAATATTTTCAAGATCTTAAGTGAAAAAAGCATACTGCAGAATGAAAAGTCTAACATGCAAAACAATGTGATATATTGTTTATGGATACATACACATGGACACATACACACATACATTATAATACGTACTACATATGTAGTAATATGTACTATGTTTAAAAACATTCAAGAGGAGGACAAATACCAAATTCAGGAATAGAGGTTACCTCTTGGTAGGGAAGGAAGAAAAGGAGATTGGAGGCATTATTTCTTTAAAATAAAAAGATGGGGCTTCCCTGGTGGCGCAGTGGTTAAGAATCCGCCTGCCAATGCAGGGGACACAGGTTCAATCCCTGGTCCGGGAACATCCCACATGCCGCGGAGCAGCTAAACCCGTGCGCCACAACTACTAAGCCTGCCCTCTAGAACTCGCGAGCCGCAACTACTGAAGCCCTCAGGCCTAGAGCCCATGCTCCGCAATAAGAGGAGCCACCGCAATGAGAAGCCCGCGCACTGCAACAGAGTAGCCCCCACTCGCTACAACTAGAGAAAGCCCGCACGCAGCAACAAAGACCCAATGCAGCCAAAAGTAAAATAAATATTTTTAAAAGATGCAAGGTAAAATTAATATAACAAATAGCTCATACTTTTAAAACAAGATGTTTTAAAACTAGTCTCCCTGAGTTCTCCTCCTCAGTGACGACCATCTTCACATTCCCTTGTCTATCTTTCCAGAGATATTTTATGCACATGCCAGGTCAGATATGTGTGTGTATTTCTCCCCATCCCTCCAACTATTTAAACACAAATGGTAGCAAACATTACATACTGTTCTGAGCCTCGCTTTTTTCTTTAATAATGTATCTTGAATTTTGTTACATGTCACTACATAAAGAGCTTCTTCCACTTTTATGGCTGCACAATACTTCCTTCTGTGGCTTTTTTGAGTCAGTCTCCTATAGATAGAATGTAGACTATTCCTGTCTTTTCTGTGGCTTTTTTGAGTCAGTCTCCTATAGACAGAATGTAGACTATTCCTGTCTTTTCACTACAATTAGCATCACTGCAACGAACATCCTTATAAATATGTCATTCTGCATGTACATGCATGTACATGCATGTATAATACATGCATGTATTATAATAAATTCCCAGAAGGATAAATGCCGGGTCTTTTCAAATTGCCCTCCAACAAGATTGTACCAATTTACTTTCTGCAGAAACATTTTCCAGTGCCTGTTACCCAATCTCAGATTAACACAGTATTATCAGACTTTCAAATCTGAGAAGAAAACATGTTATCTCATTGCAAGTTTAATTTGCATATTTTAAAAATTATAAATGACACTATTTGTTTTACAGTGTAAAAAGCCATCTTGATTTTTTCTGTAAGCTTTCTGTCATTTGTCTAGTGGTATGAATTGGTTTTTTGAACTATAAGCTATAACTTTTGTAATAAAATAGCCAATAAGGATTTTTTAAAATGCAGGGTCTGTAGAACCTTCACTCAGTTTTGTAAGAAGTTTCTAGGATGTCTTCAAAAAGCCTTTGTGCACTGTACCAATATCGATTTCCTGATTTTGATATAATACTATAGCTATGTAAGATGTTACCATTGGGGGAAACTGAGTGAAGGTGCACAGGTCTCTATGTACTACTTTTGCAACTCCCTGTGAGTCTGTAATTATTTCAAAGTGAAAACTTAAAAAGGAACAAAATTTTGTGTTCCTTTTTCTTTTTTTAATATTTATTTATTTGGTTGCACCTGGTCTTAGTTGCAGCATGCATGTGGGATCTAGTTCCCTGACCAGGGATTGAACCCCGGCCCCCTGCATTGGGAGCTTGGAGTCTTATCCACCGCGTCACCAGGGAAGTCCCCTGTGCTCCTTTTCTGATCGTGGGGGCTCTGACCTCAAACTATGATCCTTGAGTCATGATGGCTCCCAAGTCTGTTACCAACAAACCCCACCTGCAAGACAGCCACTGGGTTAGAAAGTACATCTGAGTATCTGAAAGAGGGGCAAGTCTTTGGGGGCTGACTCTGGCCTCTGACTCCATTATTGTCACATTCTAACTCAGGGAGCACACAGAAGCCACGGGGCTAATAGTCATAGTATCCTGTATTTCTACTGAGCTTTACAATGTTCCATGTTCATTCATTTACATTATCCCAACGATAATAAGGGTAGAGGATTCTCTCAGGAGGTGCTCTGCCAGGTATATAAGACCCTTCCTTTCCTTTTGTTGTCATCCCTTGAAAATCTTCTATCTGAACTCTGCTGCTCAAGCCATCCATGATTCTCTGGAGGGCCCACACAGTGCCGTGCATCTGGGCCTGCTCCCTTTCTCTTCTAGTCTTTCTGCCTAAAGAACTCTCACTTGTTCTTCAAAAAAGTGAAAGTATCACCTCCACCAGAAGCCTTCCTAGATCTCCCATCTCCAGTTTCCAACTCCAATCCAACAGGCAATGTTAACCTAATCTTCTTCCAGGCAACCTACTGCAATCTCCATGAGACATTGAAACACTTATCTCACTGTATTGTCATGATTAAACATGTCTGTTTCCACTGAAGACCCTTTGAAGGGAGAGCTTTTGTGACATTTATCTTTATATTTCAGTGCCTAGCAGCAATGCCAATAAATATTTAGTGAATGAAAAAGTCAGGCCAGTGACCTGCCAGTCTCCTCTGCAGTTCAGGCAAAGCCAACCCGGGTTCTTGGGTAATTCATTTCAGCCCAGAGCCTGGTGTTTTGAGAGCCATCTGAGGCTCCGCCGGCTGTGCAGGAACACTTGCCTCTGGTTAGGCTCCCTGTAACTGTGTGACTCTGTGTTTCATTTTCCTTATCTTTACTATGTGGACAATAAAAGCATCTCCTCACACGGTTGTTGGGAGGATTAAAGAGATAATGTATCAGAAGGTCTTAGATAATGCTTGACAATGGGTAAAGAAGGCTCCTCAGAGTTATTTCTGTGTAAGTGTTGAGTGAGTGAATGAAAGAAATGATTCGAGGTTGCCTGTTCATTTATTGAGCACCCACTATGTGTCCGGTAGCGCGTTAAGCACAGCATGTAAATGCAGAGAAGCAACCGCAGCACACTGGCGTGGTCTTAACACAGATTGCAGGGAATCAGGGAAGGTTTTCTGGAGCTTGAGTTTTCATATGGGAGGAGCATGCAAAGGCGCAGGTGGTAGCAGTTGATAGAGACAGTGGGCGTTCCCGACAGAGCCAGCTGTTTCCTCCTTGAAAGCTGTGTGGGAGTGGGTGGCTTAGCTTCCCACGAGTGGCGTGAAATCGCGGCTTGGTGAGGCCGGTCGAGGCGCTAGAATCGAAGGTGAGTTCCAGTCCCGTTTAGTTATTAGCCGCGTGACTTTGGCCAAGTCACTGAACCCCTCCGAACTTCCCCAACTGTAAAAAAAGAGTCGGTTAAGACTACTCACCAGCCAGGATTCCTGAGAGACCACGTGACCGTGCGTAAGCCAAGATGCGCTCTACTTAGAAGGTACAAAACGCCCCGGCAGGTCACTACGGGTCGACTAGGTTCTACGTCCCGCGCGCCGGGGCGTGGATTTCGTTTCTGAGCATGCGCAGTGAGCCCGTGGCGCGGCCCGTCAGGCGCTGCGGTAGGCGCCCTGGGGGCTGGCAGGACCCTGGCCCCAAGATGGCGGCGCCCAGCGCAGTGGCCGCTGCTACCTCTGGCGAGAGCGATGGAGGGGGCAGCGGCTTTGAATCGTGGCTAGACGGACGGTTGGAGGCGCTGGGAGTGGACCGAGCCGTTTACGGTGCCTACATCCTGGGTGTCCTTCAGGAGGAGGAGGAAGAGGAGAAGCTGGACGCTCTGCAGGGTATCCTCTCTGCTTTCCTGGTGAGAACCCCGGACACATTCTTTTAGCCTCTCTGCCGGCCCCTGTCAGTACTTCGTATCCCCTTTCCCCTACTTGGTGTCCCAGAGGATTAGTGGTCTCACCTGGGAGAGGAATACTCTTCTGAGCCCTGGGCCTCGGGGGAAGGGAGTTGCTCCCCATCCAGGGTTTTGGGAGCCGGAAGGTTGCATGTGCATAGAGAGGAAAGGCTTTCCCTTATTCTTGAGGACAAGGCCCTCTCAGATGCCTGTGGATGAGCTGGGTGAGTATTCTTCCAAAGGCGTTGAAATGTCTAAATGAGTTTTATCATAAACGTCTAACAACCAATTTCATTCCCATCCGCTGACAGTGTTCAGAGGGGGGAGTTAAGTGCTCTGAGATGTCTGTGCCCTTTAAGACGCAGTGCCCCTGACAAAAGCCTGCAGGAGGTACCCTCTCGGTTTCCTATTTTGGAGGTAGGAGTCCAAAAAAGGTCAGTTTAGGCGGTAGAGGTCTTTTCACGCCTAGGCAGAACGGAAACAAATTTTGTGCTTGATCCTTTACTGTATTTAGAAATGCAGTAATCATTGGGGGGAGTAGGTTGGGGAGTAAGAGAGATCAGAGTTTTAAAGAAGAGAGATAAACTTGATACTTAGCCTTTTAGAAGCAGATTCAAGAATTCAGAAATGTGTGCTTTAAACTGTATTTAAGTAGTAAGTCACCAGGATGTTCACTTTTCCAACCTGATCATTTCTCCTGCCCTAATCTCTATGTACACTTACTTGGTGAAAGTGCAGTTCATTGACTGATCACGTGGTTAAAACATAACACTAGTGCAGCTGTCCCAGGGCCTCCTGGCAAGGGCCCCCTTTTAGTTCCAGAGCCTGCTCTGGTGAGATTGACCTATAAATGGGAAAGCCTTAACACAGCTTGTGATGCAACTCATAAGTTCAGTGGAAATACAACACAGTGGAAAAAATTGTTTTCTTGAACCATTACATTGCAGGTCGTAGAGGGAAAGAGTAGGAGGCAAGCAATTTAAGTTACTTTTTAAAAGATTTCCCACTGGGAAGTTTCTAAAGATTCCATGAAAAAGAAGTTGAAGTAATTTGGGTACTCATTGGTACCAGCTCCTTGACCTGTTCTTTACATTGTATCATTACTTAGAACTGTATGTCTGCTGATAAAGGCAGGCATGAATTTGCCTTAGACTCTTAACAGTCTCTTGGTAGAAGAGTTATCTAGACCAGATTTGGTTCTTTGTATCTCCCTCTTGTTTGCATAAACTGCAGAAGACAAACTCATTTTTAAGGTGGCTTCCCTCCCTCTGCCCAATTCACACACCATGCTTAATTTTCTCACAGTTTTCCCAGCCCCTTCTATGTAGAAAATGATTTTGGGAAGAATTGGCCAGGAATGATATGGGGAGGCAGGGGTCCTGTCCATGAAAACTGAGGAGCAACTTTACAGGGCAGCAAGGCCAATGAGTATGGTATAGACCAAACACATCACTCATAGCACTGCTTATTGTCTGTCAGTCAGTTGGGCTGCATATAAAAGCTCCCGACTATTGTACCAAATCCCATTCTGGGAAAAACAAAAGGCATAGCCAAATCAATCGCCATATTGGGCTAGATTCAATATTAGGAATTTAGAAGTTTGTCAGCAACAATTTGAGGTAAGATTCAAGAATAGTATATATAATTGGGAGCAAATGACAGTAAACAAAAACTTCTGTCATCCTTCCCTTTATTCCTTCTGATTGCACTTGCGCTGATTGATTTTTTTTTTTAAGTCTTTTATTGAATTTGTTACAATATTGCTTCTGTTTTATGTTTTGGTTTTTTGGCCGTGAGGCATGTGGAATCTTAGCTCCCCCACCAGGGATCTAACCCGCACCTCCTGCATTGGAAGACAAAGTCTTAACCACTGGACTGCCAGGGAAGTCCCACGCTGATAGACTGATTAATTTGATAGACTGATTAATCAAATTTTTATAGACCGATTAATCAGATTTTTATAGATGGATTACTCTCTGCCAGGCGCTGCCCTAAGTGCTTGGGGTACTTTAGGGAACAACACAGACAGAAATCCCTGCCCTCAAAGGGTTATATGCCGGTAAGGAGAGACATAATCAGTAAATTATATAGTATGTTAGAAAATGATTAGTGCTAGGAAAAAAGGAGCATTGTAAGAGGATCAGGAGTGGAATGGAGGGGTGAGCAATTTTAAGTAGGGTCATAGCATTAAGTAGGACGTTACATTTTTTTCTTCCAGTTGTATTGAGATATAATTGACATACAGCACTACATAAGTTTAAGGTGTACGGTATAACAATTTGACTTACATCATGAAATGATTATCACAATGAGTTTAGTAAACAGGATATTACATTTCATCGCAGCTGTTTATATACCAGCCTTCTAAATTGTAAGTGTTATGAGGCTAGTGACTGTTTCTCATTCATCTCTTAGCATTCATCTTAGTGCCTTGAATATGGCAGGAACCATCTGGATGAATAAATGAACGAATGGAGGAATGAACTTCTTTGGTTTGGATGAGGAGATTGGGGGAATAAACCACCTCATCCTCCAAGAGTGCCCTTTCTCTTTTGCCTCTCCATTCCTTTACCTACCCTTTTTTCTTTTCCTCTCCCTTCGCTTTTCCTGCTGGGGATCCTTGCAAGACAGGAACTCTGGACCAAAGAAGTTCAATATGTCTGGCATGCATGCTAAAAGGATGCAGGGTAGAGGATGGAATCCTTTGTTGGGTACAAAATAAGGATATCCACAGTAAGTCTGTGTTCTGCCTCTCCTTACTTTTCTCTGAGAGATGGTGTAATATAGTGGTTGAGAACGTGGGCTCAAAGCCAGACTGCTTGGGTTCAAATCCTGTTTAATCCACTTATTACTTGTATCACCTTGGGCAAGTTACTTAACCTCTGTGCCTTGGTTTCCTCATCTCTAAATTGAGAGTGCTTCTTGAGATTGTTCTAAGAACTCTGAGAGTTCTTATGTATTTGAACAGTGCCTGACACGTTAGGAAATGTGAACACTCACAGCTCATCCTGAGGGGTAGAAGATGAAGATGGTGAAGGCAGCCATAATGAAGGTGGAGGGAAATACCCGTATTTGTTGCAATGCCTGTTCTTTGCCCAGTGGTGTAGGCCTTTTTTTTTTTGGCGGTGCACAGCATGTGGGATCTTAGTTCCTTGACCAGGGATTGAATCCTGGCCCACGGCAGTGAAAGCACGGAGTCCTAACCGCTGGACCACCAGCGGTTAGGACTGTAGGCCCTTTATACACATTCATCCTCTCTAAAATCCTGGGAAGATGTGAAGCTTGGAAAAGTTAAGAAACTTGCTCATAGATCTGGGATTTGAATTTAAGTAAGTCTGACACCAAAGCCAACATCCTTTTTGTCATACCATGCTAAGGAGGAAGATTGGTTGGTGTGCAGAATATGTCTGCTTATGAGAAATGGACAGAGGGATGGTTGTACAGGAGACCATCTACTCACTTAACTTCTCTTTATTATGGATCAGCAAGCTCGTGGATATGTTCCAGTAAGAAAGTTGATAAACTTTGGAGAGTGTTCTGAGTTGAGTAAATTGGCCAAGGAAGATTTCATAGAGTTTTGACTCAAGCAACAGGTTTTTGCCCCAAAAGGAGAAGGACTGCCCTGAGTTGGTGAGAATCCTTTCCTTTGGAGCTTGGCAGGATGGGGTGGGTGCTCTTGACCTAGCAGGTGTGGCTTCTGGGACTCACACACAGGATTACCTCTGTGTTTGGAGCCTCAGAAGAGAAACATAATCTCTATTCTGTGGCTCCCAAACCCTCCCTGTGATTTCTTCTCATCACCAGCAGGGGGAGCTCTGCCCTCTGCATAGACTTTGTTCAGGTTGAGGGCTCTCAGGAAATTAATTGGTCTACTTTTCCAACCAGGAAGAAGATTCCCTTCTTAACATCTGCAAGGAGATTGTGGAACGATGGTCGGAAACTCAGAATGTTGTCACCAAAGTGAAAAAAGAAGGTAGAGTTGGAGTTCTTACGTCCAATCTCCAACAACCTTTACTCTACAGCTGTTAGAGAAAGAGTTTTCAGTTTTCTCCAGTGGATGCTCATTTGCCCTAAAATAAGTTAAACTGGCAAACACAGAGCAGCTTACTTTAACTTTTTAACTGAACATTGGTTTTCTTTTTTCCTTTTACATTTTTCCGCTTCAGCTGACCATGGCTCTCTTCATTGTGGTTTTTTCTTTTTTCGTTTTCATTCCTCTTCCCACTCCCCCTTGTAGATTTGCTCTGCAGGTATAGGGTCAACTATATTTTCCCACCTTTTTCATATTCTCATTTCTTAACACAAATTATGATTGGTCTTTTGCTTTATTCAGTTAAACCCTCCACCCTTTAAAATGAAAGAGATGTTACCATTAGGATGACAAATCAGCTGCAGAAAGCTCAAATCATAAATCCAAACTTGAATAGAATCTATTCTAAGCTATCTATATGTTGGTTCTCAGTTGTGGCTGTACACTAGAATTGCTTGCTGTATGTTTAAAAGTGCCAGTGCCAAGACTTCCCTGGTGGCACAGTAGTTAAGAATTGCCTGCCAATGCAGGGGACACGGGTTCAATCCCTGATCCGGGAAGATCCCACATGCCGCGGAGCAACTAAGCCCATGCGCCACAACTACTGAGCCTGCATGCCACAGCTACTGAGCCCATGTGCCTAGAGTCCGTGCTCTGCAACAAGAGAAGCCACCGCAATGAGAAGCCCGCCCACCACAGTGAAGAGTAGCCCCCTCTCGCCGCAACTAGAGAAAGCCCACGCGCAGCAATGAAGCCCCAACACAGCCAAAAATAAAATAAAATAAATAAATTTTTTAAATAAATAAATAAAAATAAAAGTGCCCGTGCCTGGGCCGCACCATGGACCAATTATATAAACATCTTCGGGGTGGGGACCCAGGCATTGCTATCTTTTTAAAAGCTCCCCCAGATGATTCTAATATGCAGCCAGGCATGAGAACCACTGCTTGACACCATTGCCTCCTTTCTTTGAGAATGGAGAAGTTAACAGATGATTTTATTTTAAAATAATCTAAGAATTTCACCTAGCATAATTATCAACATGAAATAGACCAGCTTAAGTTGGTGCTAGATTCCTTCTTTGGTTTCTGAGTTGAGAAGAGAGAAAATTTCATGTTTGGAGGCTTTATTGTCTATGGTTCTAATGCAGTGCTTTTCAACCTTTTTTTTTTTTTTTTTAAGCAGCAGAACTTCAATATATAAAACAAGTAAAAGCAGGGCTGCTCTGATTGAAGACGGACATGAGACCTAAAGCCTGGCCTGCATGGCCTTTCCTTGCCTTTCTCATTGGCCCCCGAGGCACCTCCTTTGCACCCCAGAGCTCTAAGTAGTCAGCAGATGCCCTTGCCTTTACTCCAAGCACTGCCAGCGTGGACTAGTGGTTCGGTGAGCGTGTTTCCTTTCACATACAACCTTGTTGTCCCTCCCTTCCCTCCCACCACCTCCCAGATGAGGTCCAGGCCATTGCCACCCTCATTGAGAAGCAGGCGCAGATTGTGGTGAAGCCCAGGATGGTGTCAGAAGAGGAGAAGCAGAGGAAAGCTGCGCTCCTGGCGCAGTATGCTGACGTGACAGACGAAGAGGAATATCCTTTCTGGAGTCTCAGCGCCATTCCCTGAGGCTTGAGCCAAAAGCCTTTGCTGGTTTACAGTGAGCTCTGGGAAGCTGCCAATCCCCCTCTATAGCTTAATTTTCTCCTCTAAAATGGCAGTGATCTATACCCCTTGGTGGGCGTGAGGAATGATGTTGGAATGGTTGATACTGGACTTAGATTTTTTAAGACACAGTCTATATGTTCCTGAAAACGTCAGTGTGAAACAAATAATGCCTGAATGGACCACTGTTATTGTCTTTTCAGAAAATATGCTCTAGCTATGATTCTTTATAGTTGATTTACACTTGTGATTCTTTGTATTTGTATAATACCTTTCTATGAAGTACAGTGTTACATGTATAATCCATCTTTATATTTTTTCACAGTTGATAAGGAAACTGAGGCACTAAGAGATGAATGGGTGATCAGAGACATTCAGAGAATTAATAGCAAAACCAGGACTAGAACCTGGATTTGAATTTGGATTCCCAAATTTGGAGCAGTTTCATTTGAATCTTTTTTTTTTTTTTTTTAATATTCCAGTGACCACATAATTAATAAAAGTGAGACTGAACCCCCAAAGTGAGACTGAACCCCCCAAAGCAACACCAGAATAAACCTGGAATTTGAGTGGGGACTGTGTAAAAAGAAAGTGTTGCTGGTAGGGGCAGATTTGGTTCCCTGTGAATTTGAAATTTGTTTAGGGAATGCTTAGCTTACTGAGCCTGCTTGAATGGAGTGGACATCATACCAGAAACGTCACTAGGTTAGGAAAGAATTCTTAGGCTCTTTGGGGCCAACTCCTCTTCTAGTTTTCCCTCATGATTTTTCTTGCCAGGTTTGGCAGAGCTGAGGTTCCAACTACAAAAATCTCATTTCTTGGGCTAGAAAAGAATGTTTTAAGCAGTGGTTCTCCTGGAGGACTTGTTAAAACAGATTGCTGGGCCTTATGCCCCACAGTTTTGGATTTAGTAGATCCAGAGTGGGGCCCAAGAATGTGTATTTCTCACAAGTTCTCGGGGAGTTCTGGGAACCACACTTTGAGAACCACTGTTTTTGAGGTTATCTTGCCATCCCCTGACTCCCAGGTAATGTGGCAGTCCACCCAGACCAGCTTCAGTTTCTTTTCAGCCTCTGACAGATAAGGATTTTACAGAAGCTCTGAGCAATCTCCCCCAAGTTGAGACTTCCAGAGATGACTCTCCTGGGTCTACCATCATATCCCTGACAGAGTCCTTCCATTCAGCGTGCTTTTGCTACCCATCACCTTAGTCACTATTTTCTTGTTTTTTTTTAATTTTTATTTATTTATTTATTTTTGGCTGTGTTGGGTCTTCGTTGCTGCGCACGGGATTTCTCTAGTTGCAGTGAGTGGGGGCTACTCTTCGTTGCGGTGCACGGGCTTCTCATTGCAGTGGCTTCTCTTGTTGCGGAGCATGGGCTCTAGGTGTGCAGGCTTCAGTAGTTGTGGCATGTGGGCTCAGCAGTTGTGGCTCACAGGCTCTAGAGCACAGGTTCAGTAGTTGTGGCGCATGGGCTTAGTTGCTACGTGGCATGTGGGATCTTCCTGGACTAGGGCTTGAAGCCCATGTCCCCTGCATTGGCAGGCAGGTTCTTAACCACCACTGCGCCACCAGAGAAGCCCAAATCACTATTTTCTGATGTTGGGTTGGGATGTGCTAACCTTTGTTTTCCATCCGACTTTCCTTAACGTCACTCACTGAAGCAGATGAGAAGGATGATTCAGGTGCCACCATGATGAGCACTGGTTCTGAGAAATGTATCCTTCTCTGTGTCCATCCCCATGTGTTTCTCCATAGAATATTCTTGTGGGTCAGTTTTTATTTTACTGTCCTTGCTGGGGGCTCCATTTACCTCCAAGGACACAGGTCAGGCCAGCATTGTGAGCCCCAGTCCTAGGACAGTACTAAATGTCAATTTAGCAAGAATTTTCCCCAAAGAAAATATGTTAACATGAACTGTGAAGGGGTTAGTTTAGAGAAAGGATTTCTAGGGGAAAATGAGAATCTATATTCCTTGCATATAGCGCTGGGTTTCCGAGCAATGTGGAAGCAAATAGAACAATACTGCAGTTTTGGTCTTTGTCCTCAAAGACCTTATAATTCAGTGGAAAGAGACTACAAACACTGAAGACTTTAAGTTAAAATACGGACAGATTGAAACATACGTGCTGAGGAAAATCCCTACCAACAGAATCACTTATGAGCAGCTTCCTAGAGAAGGTGGATTTAGAAATCCACCTTAAAGGTGACGAGCATGGTGGATTATCTGAGAAGGGGGTTTTTTTCATGGAGACTTACTCATTTTAAAGCAGTAAAGCAGAAAAAAATTATGTCTTAAGAGTAAAGAGGAGCTTGTCTGGTAGTAACAGGTTATGTTTTAAAGTTGTAAGAAATGAAGAGTAAAGTTTTTGGCTAGGTATTTTCTAACTGGTTAAACTTATTTCCTTAGAACATGATTTTCACTTAAGCTTTAGTGGTCTAGGGAAAAAAGCAACCTGATAAAGTTTAGTTAGGTTAAACAACTTAACTCTTTTCAAGCATTTTAATAATGCCAAGTACATGAAAATTTTGCCAGTTACTTTAATACTCTAGTTACTGAAACTAGCCTGGATACTATACAATAATTCCATCAGTGAATGATATAAGTACTTACTCTAGAATGAAATTTCATTTTCATGAAATATTTAACACTCAGATAAGTCTGAATGAGATTTTTATTCTAATTTTTTACTAATGGTAGTTTTAAGATTTCCCATTAGACCAAAGATAAACGTAAGGGTTTTTTTTTTTTAAGACTAGGGATAGGTAGAGAGTATTGAAGACTCAGCATGTAGAGAGACGACAGCAAGAATGAGGAGAGAGCAGTAGTTGCGACCTGTGTGACCTGGACCCTCATCCCTTAACTCACCTGTAGCTCTGTTTCGAAACACCAACGTGGAAGATGTCCTCAATGCCCGAAAACTGGAGCGAGACTCTCTTCGGGATGAGTCCCAAAGGAAGAAGGAACAGGACAAGCTGCAGAGGGAGAGGGACAAGCTAGCCAAGCAGGAGCGCAAGGAAAAGGAAAAGAAAAGGACTCAAAGAGGAGAGCGAAAGCGATAACCTTGGTCCACTCTATTCTTTCTCCTCATGAACTTGGTCAAAGGGAGAACTGGTTGTGCACTTGTGTATTTAAGAGAAATGAGAAAACATTGCAAAAGTGGTTTCCCAAGGCATTTCCCCTTTTGTTTACATGGTCAAAAGGAAAATCACAGACACTTCAAATTACAAAATGTGCCATGTCTCTGTGGTGTGGGTAAACAGATTATTGTAGTTGATGTCTGTACCAAAGATCTGGAATGGGGGCAACCTTTATATTTTAATACTGAAGCCCTGTACTCCTTTTGGCCACTTTAAAAAGTCTTCCCTCACCTGGGATAAAGATCAGGAATATTCAGAAAGCTGACAGTTTTTGTCCTGAAGGAGCAGAATCATGACCACTCCTTCCCTGGGATGAAATGTAGGAGTGTCAATTGCTTCAGAAGTAGTATTCACCCCTAAATGTATTGTTTTATGGCTGAAATAGGAAGCTGATGAAGAGCCCTACCTGAATCCAGACTTTATGTTACATGGCAACAAACTGAAAAATGAGAAGAAGTTATTTGGTGGATGTTCTACATTTGAGATTTTTTAAAAGTTTCAGCCTATGGTAGGAAACAAAGTGTCTTTTAATAAGAGATAGTTATATATTTTTCCTCATCTGGGCTGTGATTTTAAGAAGGATGTGTCAGTACTGAGTGTAAGGATATCATTGTTAGCTAGATTCATTTTTTATAATCATGAATCCTCTTGAGTGCTAGTAGAGATTTTAATCCTGATCTGCCCTAAAACATATAAGGACCTGATAATTACAAGTTTAGAGAAACCCTTTTAAGGAAGAAACACTGGAAATCTCTGCTAACACAAAGATATTTAAGAGTGTACATAGTAGGTGCAACAAATTTATTGAATGAGTGAGTGAATGGAAAAACTGCTTGGGAGAGTCAAAAGTGAGTAGGAACTCTCCTCCATGTCTACTTTTGTCACAAGCCACATTCGGCTGTAAATAGGCCTTTCCCTACTTCAGGCAGTAGACTGTCAAGAAGCCTGAAGACAGCAATTCCTCTGTCAAGACAGAAAGTAGATATTTTATACCAGGGGTGGGCAAACAACTGCCAGCAACCAAATTTTGCCCAGTCTGTTTTTGTATGGTGCAAGCTAACAATGGATTTTACATCTTTAAAGGGTTGTAAAAGAAAGAATATGTGACAGAGACCTTATGTGACCTTTAAAGCCTAAAATATTTACTACCTGGCCCTTCGGAGAAAATGTTTGCTGACCTCTGTTTTATACCATTAACTAGGAGATTAACAAATATTTTTACCTTTCTGCGGAAGGTAAAACGCATGGTTAAGGAAACGATGTGTCACCTCTATACACTCCTATAACCGTGGCATTGCAAAATTTTTTTTAAAATAACCACCTTTTAAAAAAATAAACTATTTAAATCACTGTCTTCTGATTTATTCTGATTCCTTCCACCTGGAAGTGAGTTCTGTGTGGATAGTCACTTAGGAATGGGTTTGAATTTTACTTATGTTTTGATTAGCCCAGTTATCTCTTCTGCTAGTAGAACCTCTTCCTGGAATCCATAAATTCTCTGCCTCAGTTTTCCTTTCTATGAGTTGGATATTAGGAGATCAGAAAGATTACCTTCTTTTTTGGACAGTCAGTCAGTAGATGATTGGCTTTGAAGTCTCTGAAGTACTGCTGGAGTCTTAGTTTCATATGTGGCTGTGGCTACAGATAGCATATGAGAGAGCCTATTTTAATTTAATAACCCATATTTTGGATTTTTGGTTGGTTCTCACCTTGATTTTGGTCTCTGAAGCAGAGTCAGGTTATATCCACAGACCCCTGAAGGGTTCTAGTTTCAATCTGTTATAACAGTAGGCAATTCTTTCTTCTGAGACTCTATTACATAGGTTATAGTTAGTGTACACTTGAACTAATGCTTAAACAGAAAAAAAGGATAAGCTCATTAGGCTCTGAGTAAGGTTATCCACTTAAACTCAGGTGCCAATAAATCCTTTATGTCTAAAATATTCAATACCGCAAAAGGCAAATTTTAAACAACCATGTTTTCTGTGGTATGATTGACATTTTAGGCCAAATTTGGAATTTCAGTCATAACATTAATTCCCAACCCTCTACAACATTATAGTACCAGATTATTCATAGGTTGTAATTCAGAAGTACAATGCTTAAGAACCATCCATTACATTACATCCATCCAATAGAAAGGAACAACCTACTAACTTGAGAGTTATCCAAAGCATGACTTGATTAACAGAATTTCAAAGAATTTTTGTGTTTGTCTTTTGTTAATGGACTAGTGTTTAATTTCTGACCACTGTCATGTAAAAGTTTCCCCAGAATTTTTATTCTGGTTTGCCGGGATTAGCACAAAAGCAGAACAAAAATTTATTTGAAGGAGGTCAGGTTAGATCTAAGGATATCTGAATGGCATTGGTTTATTATCTACCAACACTATTATTTATGTGTTAATAATGAAATTTAAAACTTACCACCAGTTCTTATCAGTTAAATGAAATTTAATTGGTTTTCTGGCATGAGTGACTCAATGTCAGAAACTAATACAGGGACTTCCTTGGTGGTCCAGTGGTAAAGAATCCGACTTGCAATGAAGGGGACGCCGGTTTGATCCCTGGTCGGGGAACTAAGATCCCACATGCCGCAGGGCAACTAAGCCGGCGCCCACAACTACTGAGCTCGCGCGCCTCAACGAGAGAGCCCGTGCGCTGCAAACTACAGAGCCCACGCGCCCTGGACAGCCTGTGTGCCACAACTAGAGAGTAAAACTCGCAAGCCAAAACTAGAGAGAAGCCCACACGCCGCAACAAAGAGCCGGCGCGCTACAAGGAAAGATCCCGCATGCCGCAACTAAGACCCAACGCAGCCAAAAAAGAATAAAAGAAAATAAATATTTAAAAAAAAAACTAATACAAACGTAAAAAAATGAAACTAAATATTTTCAACAAAGTAATTTATTTATTTATTTATTTTTCCTGAGAGACTAAATTCAGTTCAATATTTGTTTTCGTAACACCCAACATGTCTTACATCAAACTTAACCACTTTCTATGCAGTGACTGTGGTGAGATGATCTATTTTATTTGACTACCCTCAATGTAACTCATTTGGGTAGTTCTAAGGCATTTCAGTGATCAAAGTGTTTCTCCCTACAGTTACTCCTGCATTCTCAATCAGTTTCTTCTGAACATCATCTAAAGAAAATTTATGTGGTGTGATTACACTCTTTTTTTTTTTTTAATACCAGGATTTCTAAAACTAGGAAAAACACCAACATTTAAAACATTAGTGTTTCTAGTCAAGGATAGTTCAATTAAATTTCATCAGTACATTATATTATAGTTTAACTCATGCTAGAAATGTTAAAACCCAAGATCTTCTGAGTCACATAATACCAACATTTCATATTAATGAATAAATTACTCGGGTTCCATACAAAGATATTAAGTGATGAGAAACAGAAAAAGCCAAGCTTTCAAGAACACTTTTAAAAAAATACAGAAGCAAACTAATGAACAGAACTACACAAAATATACACTAACCAACTGCAAACTAAACTAGTTAAAGATTAACCTTAAAAAAATACATTTTAGAACTTTGTGATACCCTCATAAAAGGCAGCAAACTAAGGGTATTAAAACAATAATCATTATTTTAGTTACTGTGCATCAAGTTTAAAAGATCCAGATAAAGGAAATGTTTTGTTTCTGATTCAATTAAAATACTTTTAAAACTGGAAATATTTAATAATTGATAGTATATTTAAATTTAAAAGAATATACACAAATGATTTGAACAGGTTTTATATTCAGTAACTTGCATGGTTTTTATACTGGCACTTTTATCCCTACTTTAGGAGAATCAGATGCATTTTCTTCCATATACTTAGGTACTAAGATTTCAAATTTATAAGTATGGTAGTATTTTAAATAATAAATTTTACATGAATATTGGGTTCATCCTTGTTTTCCTTTGTTCCCTAGGTATTATCCAGTTTTGTAAGGAAAACACTTTTATATCACAATCAAAACTATGTCTTGGTTACTAGACTGTAGCCATAATTGGGTTACAGTCACTTAGATTCATTATTTGGAATTATATTTACTAAGGCAGACCTAAATGAAACTTATCTTCTAGAAGAATTTCACATTTGCATTTACCTGCACTGCAGAATGGGTTTCAGCAATATTTTAGCTGTCAGGAAATATTTAATTTACTTAAACTTGTTATCTTTGACTACCCAGGAACCCCTAGTCAACTTTACCTTTGAGTTCACTTTAAACTACATCTGATTCATTCCAAATAGAAGATTTTTAAGTAGAAGTTAGACTTCATTAAGGTATTACCTTTAGATCTGAAAGAAAATTAATGTAATGAAATTTTCAAGTTTGACAAGTTCATTAACATTTTTTAGCATGTCTTGATACATTTACTTATCAGCTTTTTATTCTTCTTTCTGCTGGCATTTCCTTAATGTTTGTTTGCTTCACCTCTCCGGTTCATTGGATTGCTACTATTTAGGCTTTCATGGACTTTATCTTCACAGTTTACTATATCTTGTAAAGCGTTTTCCACATCTGTTTGGCCAGCTGTACTGGCTGGTTTTGGCAAGGTCATCTGCAGCGCACACCACAGGGTAGTGCGTGCTTTCCGAGTAGCCACACACATCTCTTTAACTGCTGAAGCAAGGGCAAAAACATCTGTAAAAGAAATATTTGGGGTCAGTTCATATCAGATGCCATTTAAGTACCCCTTAACTCATAAAACCCCGTGCTGTGCTACTAAATGATCAAACATTATTTTTATAACAGAAGGATGGCTATTGACTGAGCTAACCAAAGTATCTGACTTAATATTTAAAAGTGTTGATACTTGTATTTATTTCTGACTTGTATAACCATGACTATGCTTTAGGTAGAACACAGACTTTAACAGTTATTAAAATTAAATGGGTAATATTAGCAAAATAGATCAAAGTACTTCTGGAGTAAATTATGTGGGCACCATTTAACAATTTATTCTTTAGATAAGTATAAATGTTAGAAATTCAACCTTTTAACTTCAGAGTCTGATTTTATTAACATTCAAATTATCTCAGTGCCTTATCGAAAGAATATGCATTAATGTTTGTACCTCTGTCATCTTGGCATCTAGGAACACCTTGCCTTTGCCGATTTGAAGCATTAACAATTTCGTCCTTTCTACGTGACTGTACAATGTGAATGGACTCCAAGTGTCTATCAAGAGCTGTAGAGATACTGGCATGAAGGGGAGAGCTTCGAAGCCGTTCCATTTTGCCCAGTAAAGTCACAACCTGAGGGAAACATTTTAAATTTTGATGAGGCATATAACCACATTGCCCTGTCATTAACTTAAAACAAATCTTCAATGAAGCAGAATAGAGATGAGAGCAGTAATATTCAATCAATAAATAAGTGAATGCTTACTATGTCCTGACACCACGCTGGGGGAAACAAAGATGGAAAGTCAGTCTTTTGTACCTATTTGTGTATGTTAATTCTAAAAGGTTTAAGGGTAGTTAGTTACTGGGAATAAGCAACAATGAAAAAGTCAAACATTCAAATATTTCCATGTTATTAACAGTAAGTGCAAATATAAGATATGACATTCTTTTTGGCAAATAAAAGAATAGCCTGCAAATAGAGCATTATTAGGAGTTACTGTAATTAAAAGGGAAAAAAATTGAGCTAAAAAGGAGAAATCCTAGATTGATTAATCTTGACCTCAGCAATTCCTTTCTGGGCCTCCAAAGTTCTCCTTTTGGAAATCAGAAATAATACTGGCTAGCGGTAGTTTTAAGGAATCCATAATCCAGAAAATACCAATTTAAATTTATGTGGAACTAATACAAAATAAATCCTATAACTGTCAAAACTGCTAAGGAAAATTAGGAAGTCTCAATCTTCTGGTTAATTAAGCTTAAAGAAGAGCACTGTACATCAGTAAGGGTAGTACGTTTCATAGTTGTATATGCCTAACTTGTTTCAAATTCTAAACTTGGAAGGTGTAAGGAAAGAGCAGTTTTTGAGTAAGTAGGATTTGGACATCAAATAAATACAAAAATTGCCTTTGGAGGGCTTCCCTGGTGGTGCAGTGGTTGAGAGTCTGCCTGCCAATGCAGGGGACACGGGTTCGAGCCCTGGTCTGGGAGGATCCCACATGCTGTGGAGCAACTAGGCCCGTGAGCCACAACTACTGAGCCTGCGTGTCTGGAGCCTGTGCTCCACAACAAGAGAGGCCGCAATAGTGAGAGGCCCGCGCACCGCGATGAAGAGTGGCCCCCGCTTGCCGCAACTAGAGAAAGCCCTCGCACAGAAACAAAGACCCAACACAGCCAAAAATTTAAAAAAATAATAATAATAAAATAAATAAATCATTAAAAAAAATTGCCTTTGGGAGCTAAATGATTTAAAATTCACATTAAGAACTTGGTGTTCAGTGATTGGAGAGAGTAGAAAAATACCTCTCAATTAATAAGCACCTGAATGATGCCTCTAACCTCACACTCCTATCAAGTTTCTTTGGAAACTATCCCAGTTTAAGCCCATGAAGAAAACACAAGTGTACAGATATTAAATATTTTCCTCCCAACTGTACAATCAGCCAGATTCTTGAGGGGAAAATAAGACAACAAAAGAAAACACCATAGAAAAAACTCCAGTGAACTACAAATCATGTATTTTTAAAATAAGACAATCATTTTGAATAAATGGTAAGTGTAAATAAAGAAATTTACACAGGTGATTTTTAATAAACTTTTAAAAGATTTTTTTCAGAATTCCACAAAACCAGCAAACTAGAAAGTAGTACACATAAAAATATTTTTGCCCTTTGTGTATTACTGATCTAATGTTGCTAAATATAGATAAACAAAATTATTATAACAGCTATAAACATAACCTTCTAAATTAGGGTGAAGCCTAAGTAAGGCTGGAAAAAGTATATTTCTTAATATCCACAGTTAGCAATCCTTTGATTTATTGCCTAGACATGTATTACTGAGAAAAAGGAATTTTAACTTGGAACAGTTTTAAGAAAAAAAACAGAAGACCTAAGTTTTTATAACGTTTGGCTATAACCCATGTCAGTATCTGACTATACCACTGATAAATTCCATTGTACAAATTTACAAATTTGATTAAAAATTACAACTGAATGAGGCTGAAAGCTAGGTAAAATCAATCTTTTTCCATTGAAGTAGTTCATATCTGTATTTTAAAGACAGCATGGTATAAGAAACTAACGTTCAATAAAATAAGACTCTGTGGGCTTCCCTGGTGGCACAGTGGTTAAGAATCTGCCTGCCAATTCAGGGGACACGGGTTCAAGCCCTGGTCTGGGAAGATCCCACATGCCGCAGAGCAGCTAAGCCTGTCTGCCACAACTACTGAGCCTGCACTCTAGAGTCCGTGGGCCACAACTACTGAAGCCCGCGCTCCTAGAGCCTGTGCTCCACAACGAGAGAAGCCACCGCAATGGGAAGACCGTGCACTGCAACAAAGAGTAGCCCCCGCTCGCCGCAACTAGAGAAAGCCCGTGCACAGCAACGAAGACCCGACGCAGCCAAAAATAAATAAGTAAGAGTACAGGGTTAAGAAAATGAAATATGGTAATTTCCTGTTAATTTACTATCTTGTATAATGCAAGCACAGCTTGCTCATGAAGCTAGGAAACAAATGTTTGTGACTAAGAAATGGGACTTTCCCTGTAAATAAGATGCAAAATGATTTTTGCTTAAAAAAAAATTTCTTCCTGTTGAGGATTAGTTCCATTGCTAATTTGGGTTTCTTGAAGAGGAACCACTTAGACTATTAAACCTACTATTTCAATGACTGAGTGGGGCTATTTTCCCTTTTCTAAATAACTAATAGTTCTAGGTCCAAACATGGAAAAGAATACATTTCAGAGAGTTACACATAAATGTGATTTTTAAATCCTTCAGAATTCTAACTTGCTGAAGCATTTTAAAATTTTATCAGTTTAAAAAATCTGCTATTGGGGGCTTCCCTGGTGGCGCAGTGGTTGAGAATCTGCCTGCCAATGCAGGGGACACGGGTTCGAGCCCTGGTCTGGGAAGATCCCACGTGCCGCAGAGCAACTAAGCCTGTGAGCCACAATTGCTGAGCCTGCGCGTCTGGAGCCTGTGCTCCGCAACAAGACAGGCCGCGATAGTGAGAGGCCCGCGCACTGCGATGAAGAGTGGCCCCCACTTGCCGCAACTGGAGAAAGCCCTGGCACAGAAACGAAGACCCAACACAGCCATAAATAAATAAATAAATAAATAAATAAATAAATAAATAATTAATTTAAAAAAATCTGCTATTGGATATTTTCACAGCTTACTCTGGCTTGTTCTCGAAGTTCATCCACAATTAAGCGATCAACTCTAGATGGGTTGGAGGTCAGCCTTGGAATTGGAGTATTATTAGTACTCGATACCTTTTTCCCTGGATAATTTTTGGTAAGGGCCAATTCAGTCTGTAAAAAAATTATATAACTTTTAAATGCTAAATTTTCTAAATATGATTCAATCATGAATAATATTTCTCATAGGCCTAAGAAGTAAATTGAAAATTACTCCTTTAGATAAAAATTGTTTTGGTATCAAAAGGCAACAAATACAAACCACAGTACCACAGTACTTTTCTGTCACACTTAATGCGTAAAATACCTAAACACTCCAATAGTTTAATACTTAGAAAATTCAAAGA
Organism: Balaenoptera physalus; assembly: GCF_965194825.1. Lineage (NCBI taxonomy): Eukaryota > Metazoa > Chordata > Mammalia > Artiodactyla > Balaenopteridae > Balaenoptera > Balaenoptera physalus. The sequence goes on along the minus strand of NC_138901.1, from coordinate 22,728,807 downwards.
AATAAACTTTTAACCCATTAAGGAAAAAGTCTACCTAATAGGCAAAATAAACTTTAAAATAACAAATTTTTTTAAACCCCAAGCATTTTTAGTCTCTAAATTACCTAATTCTCTATAGTCATGAACTTAACAAATACTACACATTATAGAAGAATTCAACTTAAAAATAAGGCAAATACTCTTTCTTAAACTACACTAAGGTAAATAAAATGAAGATAGGCAAAGGGGATATACTAAGTTACACCTAAATGGATAGTTTTGTGTTACCTTTTTTCTCTCCTTTTCTAATGCTCTCCATTGTTCATAGCACCCTTCTAGACGAATATGAAGTTCACTGGCTGGTCCACTACGGGTTTTAATTGGTCTTTGAAATCCAAAAGTTGGCACGAAACCAGAAAAGGAATTATCACCATACATCATATCATTAAAATACGGGTATAAATGGCTTAAGTCATCATAAGAACACAAATCATAGGAATCCAACAGTGGAACAACTGAATGGCCAAACGGGTGCGTGGATCTTAGGGGAAACCCATTTGAACCAAGTTGTTGAAAACTCTGATTATGCCTGAAATCTCCCATCATATAATTATTAGAAAAGCATGACACCTGTGTGTGATTCACACGGCTATTAATATTGTTGTCTCCACTTCCCTGTCTGTAGCTATTAAAATGACCCTGTGACTCCAACAGATCTTGATATGTATTTTGAGATAAGCTATCTAAATGCTTTGGCCCTTCCTCAGGGTCATAATGGCCACTCTGGGGCGTAGCTTGAAAATTATGTTTATTTACATTTTCAATGATCCCATACTGCTGAGCTGAATAGTTATCACAAAATCCATTTGGCTGCTTTATTTTTTTATCAGTAACAGATTCAAAGAGATTTTCTTCTCCAGTCTTTGTCAGTCCTTCCATGTGACTGACAGATTGAATTCTTTCTGCACCATTGTAACCAAAATCACAACTAGAAAATGCTGAAGGGTTTTCTTGGCAATACTTCTGAAATAAATTGCTATTTGCTGTTAAATTTGTAGATGTTAGTTGCGGGAAATCTGAAGAATGGTTAAAACCTTTTGAAGCTGCACTTAAATGAGTATTTAATTTCATCAAGTTACCTTGATTTCGATAAGGAATACGAGTGTTATTTTTTGTTTGGACATTCATCCAAGTTGGTCTGTTTAAGTTGATACTGCCTGAAGATGCTGCTGAGTTTGCTAGTAAATTCATTGACCTAAAATACTCAGAATTTGGGGGGTCAGGTTTAGTAAACTGTTGCTTTTCTGTGACATTAGCAAAATCATTATTAGCTGGACAAGCTGTGTGAGGTTTTAGTCCATATTCTGATTTTAAGCCAAAATCAGCAGTAAATGCTTCCTTTGAAAACTGTTTTTCTGTCAGATGTGGTATAGTTTTTGGAAATGTGAAATTCTGCTGGTCAGGTATTGTCTCCTCCATTTTTTTCTGATTTGCTGGTTTAACCTGAAATAACTTTGTGTAGGTGTCTGCTTCTACAGTTGGTGTTTCAGGTGTGCCACTGGCTAATTTTTTACTATCTTGGACACTAAAATTTGAACACTTATTCAGCTTAGCCTTATTAGGATGAGCATATTCTGGGTATCTACAATAATCTGCATTTTCATTGTATCTATTAAATTGGGAAAGAAACATCTCTGCCCTCTTTTGCTGGAATGGTGCTTCAAGACCTTTAGCACATATTTTCTCTCTTCCATAAGAATAAGTATCAACTCCTGATTCTTTCATGATGTCAGACAGACCAGTGTATGGTGTAAAACATTTTTTGATAGATAGATATTCTTGAAATGTCATCTTAGCTGTATCATTTGTCTGAATACTGTAACAGTTAGAATGATCACTTCGTGAGGGGTACATCCATTGTTCTTCAAGGTCTAAACCAGTAAATCCACGATAAAGTTCATCTATTTTTTGTTGTGGTATCAGATTACTATTACGCAGGTACTGCTTTTCCACTGCTGACACAGATTCACCAGTATAAAAAGCTTGCTGAGAGATGGCTGTATCTATTGGCCTTTTGGTTTCTGTTAAGAGGTCATGGTGATCTGCAAATCTGCTTGTGTTCACTGGCCAAACTGACTTTAAATTGGAGGAGCAGGTCCTAGAACAAGTAAATATATTTAATTACAATTTAGGTTTTAAAAGTCTTTATTTCCTTAGTGGAGAAGGTAGGAAAGGCTTTCAAAAACATTTATATTGCCCCATCTCACTATTCTCTAATCCTTTCCAACTCTGCCTTATAAGCTGCCATTACATCCAAATAACTATCACTTGAAATGTGCTATATGCTATATAAATATGCATTTTAATCTTTATATGTCTTCACTATACTCTCCCAAGAGACATATACTAAGGCCTGAGGCTGGTGACTACATGGTCTTACATGAATTGTTTTGTTTTGTTTTTTAATTTATTTTTCTTTCTTTTTTATCTGTGTCAGGTCTTAGTTGCGGCACGTGGGATCTTTGTTGAGGCATGGGGGCTCTTTTTTGTTGCGGCCCGCGGGCTTCTCTCTAGTTGTGGTGTGTGGGTTCTCTCTCTCTAGTTGTGGCGTGCACGGGCTCCAGAGCGTGTGGGTTCTGTAGTTTGTGGCACGCGGGCTCTCTCACTGAGGCGCATAAGCTCAGCTGCCTGCAGCATGTGGGATCTTAGTTCCCCGACCAGGGATCGAACCTGTGTCCCCTGCATTGGAAGGCAGATTCTTTACCACTGGACCACCAGGGAAGTCCCCACATGAATTATTTATATATAGTAAGTAGAAACCAAAATAAGTTTTTCTTTTAATTAAGTTACTATATAATACAAAAGTGTTGTTGAGGAGCTTCCCTGGTGGTGCAGTGGTTGAGAATCTGCCTGCCAATGCAGGGGACACGGGTTCGAGCCCTGGTCTGGGAAGATCCCACATGCCGCGGAGCAACTAGGCCCGTGAGCCACAATTACTGAGCCTGCGTGTCTGGAGCCTGTGCTCCACAACAAGAGAAGCCGCGACAGTGAGAGGCCTGCGCACCGCGATGAAGAGTGGCCCCCACTTGCCACAACTAGAGAAAGCCCTCGCACAGAAACAAAGACCCAACACAGCCATAAATAAATGAATAAATAAATAACACCCAAAAGTTAAAAAAAAAAAAAAAAAAGTGTTGTTGACCTCAATTTTTTTTAAATAAAAAAGATGTGCTGGGATTTCCCTGGTGGTCCAGTGGCTAAGACTCTGTGCTCCCGATGCAGAGGGCCCGGGTTCGATCCCTGGTCAGGGAACTAGATCCCACATGCTGCAACTAAGAGTTCACAGGCCGCAACCAAAGATCCCGCATGCTGCAACTAAAGATCCCACATGCCGCATAACATGGCTTCCACACCCAAATAAAACGATTAAAGCATACTTAAAAATTTTTGCCGTATGAATAAAATCCATACATATTTCTGCACAGCAGTAATGATAGTTTTATTTTTGGAGGTATAAGTATAAAAGTCCTTGGAATTTATATTCTTTAAGCCAAATTTTAGCTCATGAACTCAAGGGAAATAGCTCTGAATTATGCAAGAATAATTATGCAAGTTTCCAATGAAAGTTCTTTTTTTTTTTTAGATTAATTTGTCTTTTATTTGCCAGTACAACTACAGTAGCCTGCAAACTTTTTTAATCTAAAAAGCACATTTTACATCACAATCCAACAAACACACACATATATAATGTGTATACATATATAAAAGTGAAACAAAAGTTTTGCCAAAAATGTCTACCCCGAGTGTTAATTCTTTTTAAGACTTTTTTTTTAACCAAGGCTGAACTGCATTGACACATCATAATCACCAACATCCCTAGTTCATCTTAGGGGGTTCACTTTACAAAGTGAATAGTGTTTCATGTTCTATGGGTTTGGACAAAAGTATGATGACATAAAATCATTATAATGTCATACAAAGTATTTTCACCGCTCATAAAAACTTCTGTACTCTATGTATTCATCTCCCTTCTCCCCCCAAACTCCTGACAACCACTGATCTTTTTATTGTCTCCATTGTTTTGCCTTTTCCAGAATGGCATATAGTTGGAATCTATTTTTCTGTTTTCCTTGAAGAGAGGGGTTCAAAGCCTTTATGCCTATAAGACCATTCATGGCCCACCCACATGTGGACCGGACAGGCTCCAGGTGGCAAACTCCCCCACTAAATAAAAATACCATAGCTTTCCTTCCAGTACTGAGCCCTGTCCCACTGGTCCTGCCCAGCAGCCACATGGAGGTGCAGGGGGATACGTGTTGGGTATTTGTTCATAGGAAGGCCACAAGTTTTGTGCCCCTTGTCACAATGAACCCAGATTCCTGTCGGGTGTGTTGTAAACAGACGAGCCATTTCTTCAGACCCCCTGCTCTGAGCACACCCCAACAAATGAAAGTTCTTAATAGCAAATTAAACTTTCAATTGTATGGCAAGCACCACAGCAAAATCAAGGCTTCTCGAAACAAATATCTGAATTAAGATGTCTACTGTCAGATGATCCTCTATTAACTAAAAATAAGTTAATAAATAGGGTAATCTAGTACTTGGGAATTTAAAAGTTTACTACACACTGTATAGCTTATATAATATACTAACCCCTCAGTGAAATATGGCTGTGATTTATCTTGCTCTTCCAAAATGTTAGACACAAGTCCATATAAGTCTGTTTCACTACCATAGTCATTTCTTTCTGTTTGAATCCTAAAGATAAACAAATATCACATGTAAATACTTTTGCTCATATTGAAATACAATATATTGATTTCTATTTCCAGACTTATTCTGCCATTATTTTTCGATAAAATATTTGGACTGACTCTATACCATCATTTCAAATAAAAAGGGAACAGGAACTCAGAATATTTTCCACTTTAGCATAGTGTTTATGTTACATAAGTATTTCTCCTTCATTCCAAATCCTATGTCTAGTTCACAATGTATGCTTACCTCTTATTTCTCCAAAACACATGCTATTCGTTTTAGGTGACCAAGATACAAATCTCTGATCCATCATGTTGCAGACACGGTTGGTACCATGGCTGCTCCTGAAATCATGTCTAGTCCTAGTATACATCATTACATCAACAACACTTGCTCATTTTTCCATTTGTGATTTTAAAACCATATGAACCTGTTGCTCTATTTTGTGACTCTTTATACTAAACGTTGGATTAAAAAGTGAAATGTGATATGGTCATCCTAGATATCACAGCAACATTGCAGTTGTCCCTTAAATGTAAAAGATTTGGAGGCTACCCCTAAATCTCTGCCGAAGAAGTGACTGGTACTCCATGTACCTGAAATCCTACCTAGTGACTAAAACTATCTAAATAATACAAAATGTAAAAGCCACAAGGAGATGGAAAATTGGTGCCTTTTTACCGCTTATGGATTTTGGGTAATTTGTTCCTAGAATATGTTGTTTTAAATTGTAATTTCTTGTTTTTTCATATTTTATGTCTATCATTTCATAGTGTTAGGACATTTTAGAAATAAATAAAAATACCTTATATATGCATAACATTCAAAATTTCATTGATCTTCATAACATAGGAAGGGCAGATATTAGTAATCGTTAAGCTGTTGAATAAATGATCATGTGTGATATTAAGAAACTTGAATTTTGCAAGGGCGTATGATTTGCCATGCTTTACTATATACTTGCTGAATAAATGGTCTGCCTACAAGTCTAATGCTTTTTCCACTACATCTTGTTATTTCAAAAAGATTCAATATAAAGTTTTTTTGTTTAATAATGTGTTAGTATATATCTAGAAAAATATTCTATGTAATATATACCAAACTGTTAATAGTTGTTACTGAGAGGTGGAGAGGCAAGGTTATGGTAAACTTCTGCTTGCCTTTATATATTTCTGTAAAGTGTGAAGTTTTTCAATGAACATGTATCAACTTAAAAAATATTTTTGTTCTTTGTGGAATTATATGTTATATAGTCCTTCTAATAAAATCACTATTTTAGAGAACTTACCAAATTTAAAAAATTTTTTAACAATTATTTAATTAATTAGTAGATTTTTAAAAATAATTACGTCCTGGTTAAACTAAAGATGCATCAGCCTCTATTAACTGCTCCCTTATTATAATTAACATAAAGGTAGTATCACTCCCTTAAGCTTCTCTTGGCAGTAAGCTCCCATAATATTCTATACTACTTCTTTTAAACCTCACTATACTTGCAGTGCCTGACAAGCTGTTGTCGTCATCATCATCATTACTGTAAGATCTATAAAGGCAGGGATAATTTTTGCCACGTTAATTCTAATATCCCCAGTAGGAGAGAATCTGACATAGAGTAGGCCCTTATTATTACTGGAATTGAACAGAAAAATAGTGGAAGTATCTTATGTTTGATAAAATCCTGTTTGTTGTATACTTGTGAAGGAAAAATTACTGAAAATTTAGAATTGGATTAAAAAAATAGACTGAAAAACTGTAACTCATTTATATAAGTTATCTCTAGAAAGAGGAACTTAAGATTTACTCAGGGTTGCCTCTAATGAATGAAAAAAAAGTATAAGATTTCCTAAAAGTTTGATAAACAAAATTATAATGCCATAACATAAAAATGCTGATATAGGGAAAAAAGAGCTAATACAACTAGGTTCCCATGTAATCAAACTTAAAAACACTTCATTTAGCCTGAGAAATCTAATTTATTAATTTACCTGTTCTTTACATTGATCTGAGAATTAGAGGGCTTAATATCATCTCCATACATAGACCATGGTGCATAGAAAAGTGAAGAATCTATAGAACTTGCATATTCTGTTGATGAAGAAAGTGGAGCATAGGTCTGCCTTAGGCCAGCACTGTCTTCACTCTGAAATTTTAAAGACATGTTTGTATACCAGACACAATCAAAACTGCATTTATTACAGAATATTAGCCAAATAATAGGAAATTTGAGGAGTTGGGAGACAAATCTAGACTTAGCCACTTAAGCTTACTTTACAGTAGGGGTTGGCGATTTTTTTCTGTAAAGGGCCAGATAATAAATATTTTAGGGTTTGCTGTGTTAAGGTCTCTGTTGAAACTCCTCAACTCTGCTGTCCTAGCACCAAAGCAACTATAGACAGTATGTAAACAAGTGGGCGTGGTTATTCCAATAAAATTTTAGCCCCTGTTCAGTACCTGTTGCTTATCACTGGTATAAAACACCTACAGTTACTGCAGTTTTAATTTTTTGAACAGATGAGCATTATGTGGACTACAGCAGTATTATTTTTAATAAATCATTTACAAAACTCAGTCTTACTGCCCCCAATCTGTGAAAAAAAAAAGTGAATGTACATTTACATAGAATTTTCAAAGAAATTCCACAAACATTATTGTATCCAGTCAACCTTGTGACATGGATATTCTCTATATTTTAAAAATGAGGAAATGGAGGCTACAAGTTACTGAGCTAAGAGATGACAAAACTAAAACCCAATCACAAGGCCTTCTTACTCCTACACTAGGGCCTTTTAAAACAATATCTTTAATTTTCAGCCTGGTTTCTATTTCCAAGAGAAAGTGTAAAAATGAGACAAGACATAAAATGTTATATCTTAAGAAATTTTAAAGATAGTACAATTAGAAGAAAAAACAAGCTCATTTTCTTTTTTCTTAACACTTCTATAATGAATTTTGAGTAAATAAGATAAAAAGTTTGAGTTTTATGATTTTAATGAATTAAAGTCCTGCCTCCTTCCCAAAGGGATTGAGGTACAGTGAAAATACTGCCCCTCAAATTTTAAATACTTAAAATAGTCTGAAAGTATAGATTCACAATTTTTAACTCTCCAAATAAGGAGCTAGTAAAACGTGAGATGTAATAACTATAAATATCCAGGCATAAACACAGTAGAAATAGTATTTTCTTATAAATATAGAAGGTATATAATCCTGGTTAAAAATATTTTCTAATTGCTTTCATTCTCTCTTTTTTTTTTTTTTTAATTAATTAATTAATTTGTTTTTGGCTGTATTGGGTCTTTGTTGCTGCACGTGGGCTTTCGCTAGTTGCGGTGTGCGGGTTTCTCATTGTGGTGGCTTCTCTTGTTGGGGAGCACGGGCTCTAGGAACAAGGGCTTCAGTAGTTGTGGCACACGGGCTTAGTTGCTCTGCAGCATGTGGGATCTTCCCGGACCAGGGATCGAACCGGTGTCCCCTACCTTGGCAGGCAGATTCTGAACCACTGCGCCACCAGGGAAGCCCTGCTTTCATTCTCTTAATCGAAATTTATGTAAAAAGAGATAAAACATGTTTAGATCAAAACGTTCCTAAATTTTTGTTCTTCATAGACATGATAATTGAAAAACAACACTTTAAACATCCACTGAGTTTATACCAATAATATATGAAAATTAATACCTTCTAATCACTCACCTTCAAGAATCGCAAATATTTTACAGCCATTTGTTTAAATTCCAGTTATGATTACTATTTGAAACCTACACATTATAATTTTCTCGTTTATAGCTTGTATTTTGTTGACTGTTCTGAAGCTGGAAAAACTGAGGCACAGAAGGGATTTTGCTAAGAGTGCCACTAAAAACTGCCTTTCCAAAATTTCTGTTCGTTAGCAGTAACTTTTATAAAGGATTTTATTGTTAGAACCTTTCATAATTTTATTCCTTTAGTTCTGCAGTTTTTATCACAGACCCCCTTAACTCTCTTTTAGGTCTGAAGTATCCAAAGTGACGTAAATAATTGTTCATTTTTTGAAAGAGTTGCTTAAACAAAATAAGCATTTTCAGATTATATAATATCAAATGAAGAAAACAGTATTTGAAACTAAATGTATTTTGGGAGTATTATTTCAAGTATATTTTATATTTTAAAGTAAGATTTGAGTATTAGAAAAATTAAGTCCTTTTAAAAGATTGATTTAAATGTAATATGCTAGGATAAAACAAGCAACTAAAGTAATGTGGTGGATTCAAACAATTATACTTTAAATATCTGGATCCTTTTCAGTCAAAATATTTCTGGAAATTAAATATGCAAATGCTTAGGGTTAGCACATTAATTAGTCTAGATAACTGCAAAATGTATCACTTTATCCTTGCTATGCTTAATCAACTTAAATTAAATCTAAGTAAATTTTAGTAGTCATGTAAACATTACAGAGAGCAGTGGAATGCTGGTCTTGGCAGTGAAAAAGAGCTGGGTTCCACTTGGGCTTTGTCACTTAGGGCACAAGTCAAACTCTCTGAGCCTCAGTTTCTCCATCTGTACAGTGGGTATAATACTATACAAGGTTGTAGTGTGAATTAAATAAAATTATTTATTTCAGGATATTGTTATAATTCAAAGTATAACACTATCAACAGTGATATCCTGGTTAAATAATTTCAAATGAAAATAACTTACATTAACCTAAGCCTAATTTAACAGGATTAACAACAAAACTAAATGTTTTACGTGAGGTAAAAGGCAGCATGTCATCAAAGACATTGTTAGAGCCAGAGAATAAAAGAGTAAAGAAAAATTTAAATTATAAAACGTATGTTTGCACCAACTTGGAATAAACGCCGGAAGGAAGAAATATTTTACGGTCTTAGTAAATACAGATTTTTCTTACATTTCTGGCATCAAGTCATGCTGAGGACAAGACAAAAATAAGAATCAACGAAAAATCTTATTCCTTAACTTGTTTTCGAAACCAGTGTGTATCCTGCAGACTCTGTATTTAAAATGCTGTTACCGGGGACTTCCCCGGTGGCGCAGTGGTTAAGAAACCACCTGCCAATGCAGGGGACACGGGTTCAAGCCCTCGTCCGGGAAGATCCCACGTGCCGCGGAGCAACTAAGCCCGTGCACCACAACTACTGAGCCTGTGTGTCACAACTACTGAAGCCTGCGGGTCTAGAGACCGTGCCCGGCAACGAGAGAAGCCACCGCAACGAAGAATAGACCCCACTGCCGCAAGAGAAAGCCCGCGCGCAGCAACTAAGACCCAACGCAGCCAAAAATAAATAAACAAATAAATTTATAAAAAAAAAATATTGTTACCGGGTGTCTGGTCCTAAACATGGAGCAATTTAAACACCTATGTGAATGGCCTGGGGAGTGGGGGTGGGGGTGGGGGTGGGGGTGGGGTGGGGGTGGTGCTGGATTTGACGGAGAAAAAAATCCTCTAACAAAGGCAGAGCCGAGTAACTGACCTGCGATTTGTAGCAATCATAGAAGGAAGAGGAGCCAGTCAACATCACGCTGTTGAAGACATCTGTTAGCCGACTGCTGGAGTCGGCACCGAGGTTCCTGCAGCGATTCGCACCTCCACGTAACGCGACTTTCGGCTGCACGAAACGGGGATAGGAAACGGGAGACATCACGCAGGTTAGGACCAGGACCGAAACGGCCGGACGACGGCTCCACGTCGGCTGTGCGCCCAGCTCCACCCGAAATCAGTTCCCAGGACACTCATTTGGGGCCCCGAGCTTCCGCCCCCCGAGTTCCCTCTCCACCTTCCAGCCCGACCCTGAGGCGCGGCCCTCGCCCGCCCGACGGGCCCTCGCCGCCGGCCTCCGCCTCAGCGCCGCCGCGGCCCAACGTGGAGGCGGCGGCGGCAGCCCGGGCGTCGCGGGCCGTCACCTCCTGCCCCAGCCCGGCCGCCCGTCCTGTCAGCCCGCACCGCGCCCCCAGGCCCCGGCCCGACCGACCGCCGCGACCCCCGCTCACCCCCGCGGCGCGGCCCGGGCGCCCCGTCGGGGCTCCTAGCTGGTGACCCGGCCTCTCCCGCCCGGCCCGGCCGCCTCAGAGACCCGCATCCAGGGATGCGCCCGCTCCTCAATCTCTCCTCACCGTCGCTGTCCTCCAAGACCGGCCAACACCCGGACCCGGACCGTCCCCGCCGGTTACCTCAGGTCCCTCCCTCAGGCCTGAGGGGTAAGAGGGCGGATGGGCGTCTCCGCCGCTCACCTCCATGGTGCCCCCCAGCCCCTCCTGGGCTAGGCACAGCTCCTGGGGTACGGGGGTGAGGGGGAGCGTCGAGGCCCGGCTCCCTCAGCCCGCACCCCGCCGCCGCCTCCGCCCCCAGCGCTGCCTGGAGCCGGTCTGTGGTTGCGTGGACCGGAGCAGGGAGGGAGGGGCGGGGGAAAGGCCGTTACATTGCCTACACCGGGCTCGTGACCCGCACGCGACCGGGCACCGGCCCGCCTCGCCCCGCCCCCTATGGCAGGGCCGCCCCCCTCCTCGCACCCCTCATTGGCCTGCTGCCCAGCCAATGGGCGGCCGCCTCCCGGGCCTGTTACCACTCTCCCACCCAGAGACAAGGCCAAGAACCGGCAGTTAGGCGACCTCGCTCTCCCGGAGCTTCTGAGACTTTCCCGCTCAAAGTAAACGTGTTCGGGATTGGCCCGGCCCGTCAAGCACCCACCCGATGATTGGCTAATAGGGCAGCCGAGGGGGCGGAGCGTGGAAGGAGGAGAAGGAGCGCGGGCCTACCCGGTGGAAGAAGTGATGGAGGTGGTCGGAAGATTTGAGAAATCGCTCAGCAACCAGCCGATAATCCTGAACCTATCGGCTGCTCACCTTGGGCCAACATTTCATTTTTGCCCCTGGCCCCGTCCTTAACTCCCAGAATCCTTTGGAGCCACCTGGAGAGTGATAGACTTGGGCCCGCTTACGGAGCGTGAGGAAGCAGTTATGGAGTTCGGTGTTGTTGGGAGAGCCCCTTCCCAGGGGGAAGAGAGCTTTTCTCTGTCCTAGGCCCCACACTTCGGTGGGGGTGAAGGCATCTTGGTGCTAATGGAACTCCTGAACAAAGTTTACTCTGACCTGTACCAGACAGGCCGTTCACATCGGCGGTCCCATTTGGGGATGTGATATCTCAAGGTTTTGTCCCCAGACAATGCTAAACAATTTCGTGTGCGTTGAAATACTGAAGACGATCAAAGTAAACACAGTAGCCACCTTTAGGGCACGTATGTTTAAAACCAAAATTTGAGAAGCGCTCAATTAAGTGGAAGATGTTCTTTTTAACTCCGGCACAAATGGAAATAGGATAGGGGGACGCGTTTTATTGGCCCATATTATTCTGAGAGTTATTTCGGATTCTCTACTCAGCTTTGAGTTAAGAAAGCTGTTTAGGTGACGTGGCTGTACCAATTACATTTCTTTCCCTACCTCACCCTTAAAGTTGCTGACGTGGAGCATATTCCACCCTGCCATTCATAGCCTACTGTCTTTTCTTTCTCTCCCATAACACCCAGAATGATTTTGAAAAGCTGTTAATCCTCTTACGTATCTTTTTTATTGTAATAAGATATACATAGGATTTAGCATTTTAACCACCTTCAAGTGTAAAATTCAGTGGCATTAAGTACACTCACAATGTTGTACAACCATCATCACTACCCATTTCCAGAAATTTTTCGTTATCCCAAACAGAAACTTTGTACCCAATTAAAAAATAACTCCTATTTCCCCTTCCCTCCACTCTCTGGGAACCTTTATTCTACTTTCCGTCATTATGAACCTGCCTATTCTAGGTACCTCATATAAGTGGAATCATACAATATTTGTCCTTTTGTGACTGTCTTATTAACATAATGTCAAGGTTCATCCATGTTGTTGTACGTGTCAGAACTTCATTTTATGGCTGAATAGTATTCCATTTTATGTGTATACCACATTTTGTCCATTCATCAGCTGATGGACACTTGGATTGTTTTCACCTTTTCATTGTTATGAATAATGCTGTTATGAACATTAGTGTACAAATATCTATTTGATTCCCTTTTTCAATTCTTTTGGATATACATATACCTGAGAGTGGAATTGTTGGGTCATATGGTAATTCTGTTTAACATTTTCCACACGAAATTTTCCCACAGCAGCTGCACCATTTTACATTCCCACAACAATGCACCAGGATCCCAATTTAGCACATTCTCACCAACACTTGTTATTTTCCTTTTTTTTTTTTTAAATAATAGCCATTCTAGAAGGTGTAACGTATCTTATTGTGGTTTTGATTTGCATTTCCCTTATGACTAATGATGTTAAGCATCTTTTCACATGCTTCTTGACCATTTGTGTATGTTCTTTGGAAAAATATCTATTTAAGTCCTTTGCTCATTTTTGAGATTGTACTGTCTTGTTTAGTATTGATATGGTTTGTTTTGAAAATGAATATTACAGGAAAATGTAACACTCCATTGAACTCAAGTGAATACATTAGTAAGGGGAACATTTTGGTTATGGAGCAGAACAAGTATTCAGTGTGTAGTTAGTTCTTTCTTTCAGCTCTTGTACTTGTTTTTTGGAAGATCTCATTCTGAATGGGTATGTTGAGAGGTGGATGGGATTGGTTTCACAATATTACCTAAAGATATATACAAACCTCAGACTAAAATGAGAAGGGGTTAGAAATACTCAAATAATTGTTTTATGTGTTCTCTGCCTTCATCTGAATTTAAAGTTTTGGGGGAAATGGTGACCTGTCTCTTTACTGAATGTTCCTATATAGGAGCAACCAGGGAATATCTTTACATAAGATGACCACATTTCAGTAACTTTGATCCAGCTCAGAATTATGGTGCCCTCAAGTAATAAATTCATTTTTTTCTTGGTATTTTTGGGATAAGTAAGTGAATCTGAATTTATGATTGGTTTTTTTTAAAAAAGAGATTTAAGAACATTCTTTAAGAACAATTTAAACATATTCCATCCTGAAAATTTATTGCAGAATGCAGACTTTCTCCTGCAAAATATATTTAAAGGTTAATTTCTTCTCCTTCTCCTTCTCCTTCTTCTTCTTGCAACTCTGGAAGACAATGTACAATGTGGTACTCTTCAGTTACATTAGTGAAGCCCTTTTTATACTTTTACAAATATTTAAACCTTCTGTTTTGTAAGAAAAATAAATTGTTGGTTTCATTAAAAAAAAATCAGCCTGCCCTGTAGAAATGTTTTGAGTAATAAATAGTATTTCATTATTCTCCTGAGAAAAACTTTCAGTTCAAATCAAGCACTTATTTTTACAAAATTTATTTATTTATTTATTTTTGGCTGCATCAGGTCTTAGTTGTGCTGGTGCAGGATCTTTCCTTGGGGCGCGTGGGCTTAGTTACCCCACGGCATGTGGGATCTTAGTTCCCCGACCAGGGATCAAACCCTCATCCCCTGCATTGGAAGGCAGATTCTTAACCACTGGACCACCAGGGAAGTCCCCAAGTGCTTAGTTTTGAAAGTTCAAGGTGTATTAGTGGCACAACCTCAATGCCAAAGAGAGAACTCTGAATTAATCCTCCATAGAAAGTCATCATATAATTTCAAATCAGTATATAATTAAATCGCTGCAGAATTGTTATATATGCTCACATCTGTATTAAATGAATTTTCCAGCTTCTCAATGGACCCTTGGTCCAACAATTCAAATGGGCTGCAAACCTGCTGTGATTTCGACCATGCAATTCTTCACAGGCTTCTCTGATTTGAGGGACTAAACTCCTTAAATTATACCTTTTGAACTTAACTGGGCTGCCAGATACTATTTCTCAACTTCTAATAGCTTGTTGGGAGGCTTACAAAATGCTCTTTATTAGAGCTATTTAAAACTACTTTTCCTTTTTTGTATACTCAAATTAGTGTTTTTCTGGATCTCTAGCATTATTTTTAGAGCTTCCTCCTTGATAGGTAGTAAGCTTGTTTCTGCTTTTCCCCTTCCGGTTAGATGGGGTTCTAGGTCATTCTCTCTTAATCTGTGCTCCAGGAAACTTGTAGGTTTCTACTTAGTTTGAGATGAGACCCTGAAAAATTCATGCATTTACCTTTGCTGAGTAAATGTTTCTACTAGGAGTGGGGGGAGTTACTTGAGTTGATATTTATCAAAGATAACATTAATGTGCATTTCATATGGCAAATACTTCTCTTATCCCTTCAAAGGTCAGAATTAACATTCTCTTTCATCTTTTAATATTCTGATCTTTTTCTAAGTATCACATTTATTTCTTGGATGGATTCTAATGTGGGTATATTTGATATTTAAGCTATGAATTAGGCATGGAACTAGGGTTTTCATTGTAAATTGAAATGTTCTGAATACCTCCGTTACATGGCTCTCCAAAACTGAGTTGCTATTTCTCAGTGTTTGATTGGAACCAGAGGTTAGAAAAGATTCATAAACGAGTGCCACCAGAAAAAGACATTTTTAAAAAGATGTCTTTATAAATTTCCTTTAGGCCTTTAAAATTCTCTTGAATTTGAGGGATCCCCTGGCTATCGAATGAAAGGTCTTTTGACACCAAGGGACTGGAAAACAGCTTCTTCTTCTTCTTCTTTTTTTTTTTGATTAAGATCTAGAGTTTTAATTTAGACCACAGAGTTTGAGAACTTAGGAGAGGTCCATTTTTAAAGTTCCATTAAAGCTTTGTGTTGTGCTATACTGCTGCAAGCAAGCTTCCCTCTAAAAGGTAAAAAAAAAAGGACATTCCTCAAAAGATGTGGTTTTCAAATTGAATGATTTTGTACCCTTAAGGTGGGAAGTAGATTCTGGATTTATAGAATCTTCCTGAAAACACACAGCCCACCTCCGTTTTCCAATCTTTCAGCAGCCGAATTTCTATATTAGAGCCTGGAAATAGTTGTTCCATTGCAAAAGCTTTAAAACCTGCTCAGGTTCTGAGCTGACCCCTAATTAGGCAGAGTTCTCCAGCCTGTCCTTTCCTAGGACACCTACAAAATTAAATACCAAGGAGCATGACTGCTGGATTGCATAGTAAAAGTATATTTAGTTTTGTAAGAAACTGCCAAACTGTCTTCCAAAATGGCTGCATCGTTTTGCATTCCCAATAGCAATGAATGTAAGTTCCTGTTGCTCCACATCCTTGCCAGCATTTGGTGTTGTCAGTGTTTTGCATTCCGGCCATTTTAGTGTGTAGTGGTACCTCATTGTTGTTTAGTGTTCATTTTTTACCTCTTGCTTTTACATATACCTGGCTCCTAATGCTTCTCTACTATCTCCTACTGCTCAGCTTCTAGACAATTTGTTCTCAAAGTGTGGTCCCCAGACCAACAACATCAACACCACCTAGCAACTTGTTAGAAATTCAAGTTTTGGGTCCTTCCCCAAATCTACTAAATGAGAAGCTCTGGGGATGGGGCCCAGAAATCTGTATTTTAACAGCTCTCCAGGTGATTCTGATACAAGCTAAAGTTTGAAAACACTGTTCAAGACATGCACTGTCCAACATGGTAGCCTCCAGCCATATGTAGCTATTGAGCTCTTAGAATATGGCTAGAATGAATCGAGACGTGCTGTAAGTGTAGAATACACCCCAGATTTTGGAAACTTAGTATGAAAAAAGGGGAAGTAAAATATCTCATTGGTAATGTTTATATTGATAACATTGAAATGATAATATTTTGGATATATTGGGTTAAATAAAATATATTATTAAAATTAATTTCACCTGTTTCTTTCTAGTTTTAACATGGGGTTACTAGAAAATTTTAAGTTACATACATGGCTCTCATCATACATCTTTTGGACCACATTAGATGAGTTTGCAACTATAGCCTGTGGACCAAATCTGTTGTCTATTTTTGTATGGCCCATGAGCTAAGAATGGTTTTAAATTTTTAAATGGTTGGAAATAAATTTTACAAAAGAATGGTATGAAAATTATATGAAATTCAAGTTTCGCTGCCCATAAAGTTTTATTGGAACATGGGCACACTCATTTATTTATGTATTGTCTATGGTTGCCTTTGCTCTACAATGGCAAAAGAGTAGCTATGACTAGGACTCTATGGCCTGCAAGTCTGAAATATTTACTACCTGATCCTTTACAGAAAAAATTTGCTGGCCCCTAGTCTAGACTGTCAGCTTCCGCTTACTCCCTGGGAGAGGGCCCTGCTTTTAACTTGACCCTGTTCTTTGTTCCCAACATTTGCTAAGCTTTTAGGCCCAACTCCTTGACCATTATGCCCAAATCTCAGTAGTATATTGGGGCTACAAGATTTAACCTATGCATTGTTTAGGCCACAAAGAGGCAGGCCAAAAATGTTCTTGCCTTCCAGAGCGGCACAAAGAATTTATGGAACCAGCAAAAAGGAACAGGGAGATGTTCAATAGCTTGTTTCTCCAAAGGTGGGGCCTTCTTTCTCAGAAAACAAGAGAACCCAGGATTGACACTTGCATCAGACTGAGATGTGAGCCTATGATTTAGGGCTGGCCTGCTTCTTTCACAACTCAGCAACACCTCTTGAGTTAAAACTCTCTCTTTATGAAGCTTATGGCTACTCTCAGCCAGTTTAGTTGGCTTCCATGACACCTTGTCCTGCCAGATATATTGTGGAAATTGCTATGATGGTTTTTCCACTCCAATAAAGCAGACGTCTGGATCCCTTTGTGAGCCTCTTGATCCTTATTCCCTACCGCCTGCACCAATATGCAAGCAAAGCCTTGTTGGCTCAATGAATCTTTATGGTCTCATTTTATAGTCTCCCCAAAGAAAAGTATGGCTGTGGTTTCCAGAATGTTAATTGATAACAGTCCTTGGCAACCATGTTCTTTCTGACTTTCCTTCCTTAACCTGCTCCTTCCACCCATAATAATAACATCATTCCTTAGTAGATTGGCACCAGTCTGGAGTTTCTCTCTCTCCTTTCTCTCCCTCTCTCTCTCTCTCTCTCACACACACACACACACACACACACACACACACACGCACCTTCATTCCTTTTTTCCTTGCTCTATGGATTACACCTAGGGCTGTTTAACTTTCTAATATGAGCTAGTTTGTAAGCAAACTCCCTGAACAGTGTTATGAAGTATCAATGACTAAAAGGGGCCCCACTGAGAGATGTTGCCCCTCATTTCAACCACACTTCATTGTCAAAGTTAAGAAGGGGTCTTGCATCTCTGTTCATTTAAGAACTCTCACTCTACGTCTACCAAACATATGGATGCCAAGGGGGGAAGAGGGGATGAGTTGGGAGATTGGGATTGACATATACACACTACTATGTATAAAATAGATAACTAATCAGAGTGAACACTACTCAATGTTGTGTGATGACCTAAATGGGAAGGAAATCCAAAAAAGAGGGGAGATATATATATACATATATGTATATATATATGTGTATATATATATATATACACATATATATATACATATATATATATACATATATACATACACACATACATACAGCTGATTCACTTTGCTGTACAGCAGAAACTAACACAACATTGTAAAGCAACTATACTCCAAAAAAATTAATTAAAAAAAAAAGAACTCTCGCTTTGGACAAGTGTCTTAGATTCTATAGTTGAGTTGAAATTAGACCCTAGACTGGGGATGGGAAGAGACAGGAATCCTTTCACATGGGTAAACCCTAAACAAACCTGGCTTTTCTTATCTAGCTCATCTTAAATATTGGGCACCAAGAGGGAAATCTATCAGGGGTTTCTGTTGGGAAATAAGCTGGGGGATCAAGTGACCTAGTGTTTTGTTCCAGCTCTTGTCCAGACGATCTCCAAATTTCTGTCTTTTACCTTCTCTTGGTTTCACTTTTCTCACTTGTAAAATAAAGGGTCCAATTAGTCAAGCTTTAAAGTTCCTTATAGCTTTAAGTTTTTCTGATTCCACATCCCCATCTATAACCTAGAGACAATAATCTCTATCCTTGTCATCCAAAGATTGAGTAATGTTAATGAACTGCCAGAAATAAAAACTTGTTGAGCTCCCCAGAAGACAGAGAGATTCACTGAACTCCCTCTTAATCAGAAAGAGCAGGTAACGGAGTATTACAGTTTATTCCGTATGGTGGTTAAATGAAAGTTGTTATATACCATATATGCATTAGCAAATATTTATGCAATTAGAACAGAAATCCCAACAACAGAATTATGATAACTGTTACATAAAATTTTTGGTTTATCCTCTTATAATGCCTTCAGAATAGAGCCTGAACTCTTATAACCATTGTACAGCACTGGAGCTATAGATAAGATTGGGGTGAGTTAATAATATATACCTAAAATTGTTTCTTGAAAGCTTTGTTAGTAATTTTTCTTTCTCACAAAATTAGAATATAAAAACAATTGAAGTTACAATAAGTCCCCCACATACGAACCTTCAAGTTGCAAACTTTCAAAGATGCAAACGTGCGTTCACATATCCAATCACGTAAATTAGTTCAGGTGTCTGGCATATATTGTCACGTGCGTGCATCCTCTGCAAGTGGTTGTGCTTTTGTGTACTTTATGGTACAGTACTGTATAGAGTGAATAGTACAGGATCTTTATTTCAAGCCCAGGATGTCTGGAAGCAAGAGTAAAAGCAGTGGTGATATAGCCGGTACAGTTCTCCCCAGACATCACTGGATCGTTTTTTCAAGAAGGTAGATAGAATTGAATCCAGCAAGGAGCTAGAACCTGTGCCATCAACGTCAGGTGTGAGTGAAATTGCAGCTTGCCCTCTGTCTCCTATTGCTGACGATCCTTCAGCTCTACCATCTCCCACCTCCTCTCCCTCCTCCAGTCAGTAACTCTTCTTGCCTGTTCATTTGATGCCAGCCCCTGTAGGCCAGCTGTTGTGCTGTACTACTGTACTTTTCAAGGTACTGTACTGTAAGATCAAAAATGTTTTCTTTATTTTTTGTGTTTGTTTTTTATGTATTATTTGTGTGAAAATATTATAAACCTATTACAGTACAGTACTATATAGCTGATAGTTGGGTACCTAGGCTAACTTTGTTGGACTTACGAACGTGCTCTCAGAACAGAACTTGTTCGTATGTAGGGAACTTACTATACTAGAACCATAGAAATACAGAATTTTAGATCTGTAAGGGCTCTTGACGATCATTTCACCCAATCCTCAAATGTACGGATGAGAAGTCCAAATCACAGAGCTGGTGGTGCCAGAGCTGACTCTAGAGCTCATGTTTCCTGCAAAGATTGCCTCCTGGAGAAAGGGACGTTTATAAGATCACAGTCACTTTGTTTTTAATTCTCAGTCTGTAGTAAAGCATCTTAATAATCTCATAATTATCTATTCATGTAATCATCATCATAATCATCATTCATTGAGATAATTTCCTACTATGTAGGATAATGCTGCTATCTTTTGGAAATCATCAGTAAAATGTGGGGCAGATGGGACTACATTAGTACTGTTTTTTGGGTTTTTTTAAAATTTTATTTATTTATTTATTTATTTATTTATTTATGGCTGTGTTGGGTCTTCGTTTCTGTGCTAGGGCTTTCTCTAGTTGCGGCGAGTGGGGGCCACTCTTCATCGCGGTGCGCGGGCCTCTCACTATTGTGGCCTCTCTTGTTGCAGAGCACAGGCTCCAGATGCGGAAGCTCAGTAATTGTGGCTCACGGGCCCAGCTGCTCCGTGGCATGTGGGATCTTCCCAGACCAGGGCTCGAACCCATGTCCCCTGCATTGGCAGGCAGATTCTCAACCACTGCGCCACCAGGGAAGCCCAGTACTGTTTTTAAATTTTTATTTTGTTATTTTTATTTTTAAAAACATTTATTTATTTGGCCACACCACAAGGTTTGCAGGATCTCAGTTCCCTGACCAGGGATTGAACCCGGACCACGGCAGTGAAGGCTTGGAATCCTAACCACTAGGCCACTAGGGAGCTCCCAGTACTGTGTTTTCTTTTTTTTAAAAAAATTAATTAATTAATTTATTTTTTGGCTGTGCTGGGTCTTAGTTGCTACAAGCAGACTTCTCATCGCAGTGGCCTCCCCTGTTGCAGAGCACGGGCTCTAGGCACACAGGCTTCAGCAGTTGTGGCACACAGGCTCAGCAGTTGTGGCTTGCGGGTTCTAGAGCGCAGGCTCAGTAGTTGTGGTGCAAGGGCTTAGTTGCTCCGCGGCGTGTGGGATCCTCCCGGACCGGGAAATGAACCCGTGTCCCCTGCATTGGCAGGCGGATTCCCAACCACTGTACCACCGGGGAAGTCCCTCTTTTTTTTTTTAAGAGATCAAATTTAAGTTTTTGAAACCAGAATTTTAAGACTTATATGGTACCAAATATTTTATTTGCATAAAATTTCAACTTTTACCTAGATATTTTGGCATCATGTAGATCCATGACTGGTAATTAGATATTTACCCATAAATTTAGAAGCAACTGTCATAGGTTTACCCCAATTTCTTTGGCAGAAAAGAGAATATACAATAATGCTTTTTCTCTCTATGTGTATACTTAGAGTCTTCCATGTATGCGTACCTAGAGTTTTATAACAAACACACTCAAGAACTCCAGGACAATAAAAAGTAGCTCCTCAACATACAAACGCTGAGGACCTTTGGGGTAAGATGCCAGTTTTATATGTGTGGCTATAGCCATACAAATTTTAGGAACTATGTTCTGTGTCAATCATCTTGTTCTGATCTACCACAATAATACGCTTTGTGTCATAAGCAACATGGCTGGCATCAGCCATCAGTTGAATAGTTTTATCTATTTCAGTGGTTCTCACACTTCAGCCTACATCAGAATTTCCTAGAAGGCTTGCTAAAAAGCAGATTGGCCCAACTCTTAGAGTCTCCAATTAAATAGATCTAGGGTGTAGCCCCAGAATTTGCATTTTTGACAAGTCTAGAGGTGATGCTGATGCCGCTGGTCTTGGGGACTACACTATGCGAACTACTGCTTGCCTTTCAGCCAAGAGGCTGCTGGTGAATACTGAATGGTGAATTTCAAGAATGATGCAGGTGTTGGGGATGCATTTTTTTAAATTTACTTTTTTATTGAAGTATAGTTGATTTACAATGTGTTAATTTCTGCTGTACAGCCAAGTGACTCAGTTATACACATATATAGATGCTTTTTAATATTCTTTTCCATAATGGTTTATCCCAGGATACTGAATATAATTCCCCATGCTATATAGAAGGACCTTGTTGTTTATACATTCTATATATAATAGTTTGCACCTACTAACCCCAAAATCCCAGTCCATCCCTTCCCCAATCCCCCTCCCTCTTGGCAACCACAAGTCTGTTCTCTTTGTCTGTCAGTCTGTTTCAGTTTTGTAGATAAGTTCATTTGTGTCGTATTTCAGTGATATCATATGGTAATTGTCTTTCTCTTTCTGACTTACTGCACTTAGTATGATAATCTCTAGGTCCATCCATGTTGCTGCAAATGGCATTATTTCATTCTTTTTTATGGCTTAGTAGTATTCCATTGTATATATGTACCACATCTTTTTTTTTAAATTTATTTATTTATTTATTTATGGCTGTGTTGGGTCTTCGTTTCTGTGCGAGGGCTTTCTCTAGTTGCGGCGAGTGGGGGCCACTCTTCATCACGGTGCGCGGGCCTCTCACTATCGCGGCCTCTCTTGTTGTGGAGCACAGGCTCCAGATGCGCAGGCTCAGTAGTTGTGGCTCACGGGCCTAGTTGCTCCGCGGCATGTGGGATCTTCCCAGACCAGGGCTCGAACCCGTGTCCCCTGCATTGGCAGGCAGATTCTCAACCACTGCGCCACCAGGGAAGCCCTACCACATCTTCTTTATCCATTCATCTGTCGATGAACACTTAGGTTGTTTCCATGTCTTGGCTATTGTGAATAGTGCTGCTATGAACATAGGGGTGCATGTATCTTTTTGAATTATAGTTTTGTCTAGATATATGCCCAGGAGTTGGATTGCTGGGTCATATGGTAATTCTACATTTAGTTATCTGAGGAACCTCCATGTGTTTTCCATAGTGGCTGCACCAACTTACATTCCCACCAACAGTGTAGGAGAGTTCCCTTTTCTCCACAGACGGTGATGCATTTGATTGCTGTTATTTTTCTCCCTGTAAGCCAGATCAAGAACAATTTCACCATCCCATTATCACAGTAAACACTAACTCAGCTGAGACAGGGGTTCCCAAAGCTTTCGTCAGGGAAGTTTGAGATGATTGGGTCCAGCCCTGTCTTTGTGCAGAAAAGGTATTTATTATTCCCCTCTTACGCCAAGGCTCAGAGAGATGATTTGGCTTGTCTGTGATCACATAGCTGTTAACAGGGCCAGACCTTGACCTCCAGCCTCCCAGTGCTTTCCATGACAATGAAATTAACATTGTTTGCTAGTGACTGTTTCCCTCTTTGCTTTCAGAAAAATTTCCCAGCAAATGTCTACCCGATTTCAAACAATGGGTATTCTTCAGTGGTCATTTGGCTGAGAAGATTAGAACTTTCCACTAATGTCACCACAATGTGTCCTTGCAATGCCAGCCAGCTGTTTTTCAAACATGGTCAAAGTGTGAGTAGATGAGAGAGTATGGATATAGCATTGCAGGTCTGTCTACACTTTTAGAAAACAAGTGTCTATTATACTAAATATTATCGTCATATTCAAAAGGCAAACTATTATGTAATTTTACCTCTTCTGGTCTAAGTATGAAAAACTAGGGAATATCCTGATGGAACTTGCTCATCTACTAGTTGAGGTAATAATGACTTTGGTCCCGTAGATTCACTTCAATTTTGCAAGATTCCTAGTTGTAAACAAAACCCCATACTTCTTAAACTCCTGCCTATCACCTTCTGTATCTTAAAGACAGACAAGCTTGGCTTCCTGCAACCTTTCAAGTAAGAGGGAGGGATCATGGCCATTGTCACAGCAGTCATGGTAATAACTACATAACCAGAAATCTAACTAACTCATAATAACTGTGTTATGAAATAAATGATTTAGCAGCCCTCTCTGCAATTTTTTCACTCCTGAAAAGAGATGGCATAGCTCTCAGGCTGAATGGAATTGGGTGGAAGAGGGATGGAAAGTAAAGACTTCATATGTGGAGACAATGTGGTTAAGAGTGAAGTCTCCCACCTTTTTTTTTTTTTTTAAAGATTTGCTGGATCGTACTTTTTAATGTGGTATGGACCAATGGTGGGAACCTTACACCAATGCTCACTCAAGAACCAGTTGAAAGCGCTAAGCCATGAGTATGACTCTGAAACAACAGTTTTTCCTACAAACTACGCTTTTTGAGGGTTTTTTTGCCCATTAAATTTATGTGCATACAATATACAAACAACTGTTTGATTTAGGAAGCCTAGTTATATTTACTAGAAGAAAAAAAATAATGATCTGTCTTTTTTTTTTTGGCCATACCACATGGCTTGCGGGATCTCAGTTCCCTGACCAGGGATTTAACCTGAGTCCTCGACAGTGAAAGCACAGAGTCCTAACCACTGGACCGCCAGGGAATTCCCTCCAAATAATGATCTCTTGAACTGAAATCAAAGTCAGTTACTTAGTATTATGTAGAGTAACTCAAGACACTGGTATAAAAAATTTCCACCTTTAAAAAAAAACCCAAAAAACCAAGAACATTCTCTCTTTCCCTCTCCATTGTCCCTGAAATTTTCCCACTTTTTAACGGGTCATGTTGATTTATTTATTTATTTTTGGCTGTGTTGGGTCTTCGTTGCTGCGCACGGGCTTTCTCTAGTTGCGGCAAGTGGGGGCCACTCTTCATTGTGGTGCGCGGGCTTCTCATTGTGGTGGCTTCTCTTGTTGCGGAGCACGGGCTCTAGGCACGTGGGCTTCAGTAACTGTGGCGCACGGGCTCAGTAGTTGTGGCTCTCAGGCTCTAGAGCACAAGCTTAGTAGTTGTGGCGCACGGGCTTAGTTGCTCTGCAGCATGTGGGATCTTCCCGGACCAGGGAATGAACCTGTGTCCCCCGCATTGGCAGGCGGATTCTTAACCATTGCGCCACCAGGGAAGCCCATGTTGATATTTTATTGACGTACCTAACTAACTTCATTTTTGTGAGTGGAGTAAATTCCACCAATTATGGAGCAGTTTTGGTGTTGTACAGATAAAATCCTCAAATAAACAGTACTTGGATGGGACTTGCCCACATGCGATGTGGTTTTGTCTGGTTATCTGTTCTAATTTAGGAGAAAGAAGGATTCCATGTGATTAGCCCTGGTGGGAAGCTATTTTCTGTACTAGTGAGAGCTGCTAAATGATCTTCAAAGGGAGTTAAGGGGATTGTGGTGATGTTGTTTGCAGGTCACCCCACTGGGTATTAAGATCAAACCTCGCCTGGAGAGTTCAACTGCTTTTGTTTACCCAGTACTCCCAGTCTCACACACCCCCCATCTTGATTATTTATTTTTGTTGTTTGAGCTTTCTTTTTGGCTCTAGGAAAATGTCAAACATTGGGCGGGGAAGAGGGGGTTGCATGGATCATGACCTTGATGTATTCTTTGACCAGTGCTCTATTAGAAAACATTTTCAGGAATTGCCCACGCTGGGAGCAGTTACTAAAAAACTGAAAGATATATATACATTTTACCTTAATTTTCACTTCTTTCTTAAAAATGTTTATTTTCAGTTTACAAAGGTAACACTGCTTGTTGTAGAGAGGTTAGACAAATAGGTTAAAGAAAAAAGAAAAATATGCCCAGAAATCCCACCATACTGTCAAAGCCTTCAATCCCTCTCTTCCATGTATATGTGTACACACACACCCACAAACACACACACACACACACACATAATAGAAAGTACATATCATGTCATACTAATTTTCCTCCACATATCACAAACAGAAATACTGGGCATAATTGAACATGGTAGTGGTAAATATCTCCATGAGATGGTACTCAAAGATTATTTTTATTTTTAGTTTCTGTTCTGACAATTGTGAAATTACAATTCACAATTTATGTAGGTGAGTTCATATGCTATCACACTCATGTACATCTTTGTGTATGTGTGTTTCATTAGATTTAGAATTAAAAAAAAAATCCCCCTCCCTTTGGGGCTTTTAGTTACTACATTGTTTCTTTGGAAAATGTTATAAAGCGATGGGGACACATTGTGATGTGTACCCCATTTTCACCAGACAATATCTTATGGAGATCTTTCTATCTATAGACTTAGAAGGATACCTATCTGTCTATCTATCTATCTGTCTATCTATCTATCTATCTATCTATAGTCCGTTGAAATATTCCCTTATACAAATGTTCTATAATTTATAATTAATCCTCACAGTGGTATTATTTGATTATAATAGTAATACATGCTTTCCTTAAAACACTTTGAAACACTACAGAAATACACAAGGTAAAATATAAGTTTCTTCCGTCCATCTTCCCCACTCCCTTCTAAGAGTATCTACTGTTAATAATTTGGTATGTATCCTGCCAGACATTTTTACTTTTGATACAAAACAAAAGTAAGCAATATACAGTTTTTAATTTTTTTTTTTTTTACAAAAATGAGGTCACAGTATGGTGTAAGATGATTCTGCAACTTACTTTTTTCAACCAATATCATGGTACTTATATCAAAGTATATAGTTTTTTTAATGACTGCATAGTATCCCAGTAATATGGGTCAGCCCTCGATTGATTGATTGATCGATTTTTTAAAATAAATTTTATTTATTTTTGGCTGGGTTGGGTCTTCATTGCTGCGCGCGGGGTTTCTCTAGTTGCGATGAGCAGGGCTACTCTTCCTTGTGGTGCGAGTGCTTCTCATTGCGGTGGCTTCTCTTGTTGCGGAGCACGGGCTCTAGGCACGTGGGCTTCAGTAACTGTGGCACACGGGCTCAGTAGTTGTGGGGCACGGGCTTAGTTGCTCCGCGGCATGTGGGATCTTCACAGACCAGGGCTCGAACTGGTGTCCCGTGCATTGGCAGGCAGATTCTTAACCACTGCGCCACCAGGGAAGCCCTGCTTTAACATTTAGGTTTTTTTCCCCCCAATTTTCACCTTTTATTTTTGTTCACTTGTCTTATTAACTCTTAATGATAAAGTCATAATAGTGGAATTTCTGAGTTGAAGAGTAAGTTCGTTTAATATGTTGATACACAAGCCAAAATGCCCTCCAGGAAAGTTCTATGTACTATTTCATAAGTTTACCAAAAGTGCAGAGAGGATCTATTGTCTGGGAATAAATTTTTTTTCTTCATCAATTTGGTAAGGAATAAATACACTTTCTTTTTTGATTTTATTTATAATTCTTTGATTACTAATAAGGTTAAACATATTCTCAATATCTAGTGACCTTTCAGGTTTTCTTTTAAAAATTATCCATTCTTTTGCTCATTTCAATAGAAATGATTGGCTTTCTCTTATTAACTCGTAAAAGTCTTTGTATATTGGAGAAATTAGTTATCTATTGTAAGAGTTGCAAATGTTCTCCCAATTTGTCATTTGTCTTTCAAACTTATTTATATTAATTTTTGCCATACAGAATGTGCTTTCATTTCTGTGTTTTGTGTGTGTGGTCAAATTGATCAATTTTTTTTTTTTTTTTTTTTTTTGGTTCCAGGGCTTCATGTCAAGCCTATTAAAAAAACAACAACAAAAAAAACCCCTCACCCCAGGATTATACAAAGTGCTACCATATTTTCCTTCTAGAACTCTCATGCTTCCCTTCTCCTGCATTTAATCCTTTAATCCATCTGGAATTCATTTTGGTATAAACTGTGAGGTATGGGTCTAGCTTTAATTTTTTCCCAAATAGTTAGCAATTGTTCCAACAGCATTTATTGAACAATTGAACAGTCCGTCTTTTCTGCACTAATTTTAACTGTCTAATTTAGTGAATACTAATTTCCCAAATACATTTGAGTCTACTTTTGGACTCTACTCTGTTCCCTTGATCTATCTATTTCTATTCCTGTGTCAATAACACATTGTTTTAATTTCTGTAGCTTAAAAATATTTTCTAGGGAATTCTCTGGTGGTCCAGTGATTAGGACTCTGTACTTCCACTGCCGGGGGCCTAGGTTGGATCCCTGGTAGGAGAACTAAGATCCTGCAAGCCGTGTGGTGTGGCCAATAAATAAATAAATAAATAAATAAAATTCTAACATCTGGTAGGGCTACTCCTTTAAAAATATTAGTTTTTATTTCCACAAGTTTTAAAAAAAAATTTTTATTTTATATTGGAGTATAGTTGATTAACAATTTTGTGTTAGTTTCAGGTGTACAGTAGAGTGATTCAGTTATACATATACATATATCTGTTCTTTTTCAAATTATTTTCTCATTTAGGTTATTACTCCACAAGTTTTTAAATTGAAGTGAAATTCATGTAACTTAAAGTTAACCAATTTAAAGTGAAAAATCAGTGGCACTTAGTACATTCACGTTGTTGAGTAACCACCACTTCTATCTGGTTCCCAAACATTTTCATCACCCTAAAAGGAAACCCTATCCCACTAAACAGTTTTTCCTCCTTTCCCCATCCATAAATTTTTAACACAAAAAATTGAGCTTTTATTATAAAACCTCAGGTTTCATGTCTACCGTGTATTAAGGAAGCTTAAAATTCAAGTCCAAGTTCAGAATCATAGAGAAGACTTTCCTGATTAAGGCCTCACTCCAGCATGTCTCTGCATCCCCCAAGCTTGCTTCTGCATACTCCAAGCTTGCTTCCGTATCCTCCAAGCTTGCTTCCGTATCCCCAGTAGCCCAAACTCAACTTGGATTCTGTTAACCTGCTAAATTGCTTTGTGATTTTTCTCAAGCATCTGCGACTTGTGTTATGTCTCCTCAACAGCCTTGTAGTCCTGCTACTTTTTTTTCTCTTCTCCAGTCCACCCTCAGAGCATCTGGCTCTGGATTTACACTGTCATGTTCTCATCAAATTATTGTTGATTGATGGTTATCAAAATTTCCATATTGGACTCAGCAGGGTGTCTCAGAGACTGCCTGTAGCATGATTTAAATGAGAATTAAGAGGGAATTCAACACACAGTCTTTTACTTTCAGATAATATGAAACCATTAGCTGTCATTTATTAAGTGTCTATTAACTGTCTTGTCATGCCATTTAATTCTTACAACAGTCTGGAGTGGTGGTTTACTGATGCTATATATTCACAGAGGTTAAGCAACTTACCTAAAGTGCCTGGGCTTAATGTCAGATACAAGCTTTGAAGTCAAGTCTGCCTGACTACACGGCACTTTCTAGAGTGCTGTGTTGTCTCCATATATTCCCTCCATCAAGGGCTACCCATCATGTTATCCCAGTTCACTTCTATTGTTATAGTCAGGTTTGCTTAGAGGAAACATCTAAGCCCTCCTGCTGAAGTATATGATTAGGATAGCCAATAAGCACCAAAGAATCCCTCTTCTCTCACACAGGACCTTATTTCATGCCCTGACCAAGCTATCAAGGACCAACGTCATTCCTTGCTCCATTATAATCTATATTCTGGATGGAGTCCCATGCTGGCTGGCCCAGCTGTTTTAACTGTCTCCTTGGCTAGAGCTGGAGCTGGTATCTGGAGTTGAAGCCAGGTGCAGCCTCAACTGTAAGAAAGGGAGACATAATTCTCCTAAGGGGGTGTTTGGGAGTGCCATCTCTTCTCGATCTGCTCACACAGCATCTCCCAATGTCCTGTCTTCTAGAAACTGTGTGACGCTCAGGGATGTCAGAGAATGCTATTTGAAGAAATTAAGTGTAAACAATTCAGAAACATGTGGATTGGCTTTCCCTCAGAAGAGACTCACATTTTAAAGTGGAAAGGAAAATAAATGGGACACAGATCAGATGGGTTTCAGAGTATGGCATGGCAGGGTTGGGTACATCAGCAAATCCTAATCACACAGCCTCGCCTCCCCCTCACAGGTGCAGAAAGACAGGCCACCTCTGGGATGGTGTGGTCCTGGATCTGTGTTCTCAGGGACAGAGGCCCCAGATGTGGAAGCAGAAGGCATGGGTTCATAATGCAGCAATGCCACTTAGCAGCTCGTGTGACCTTTGTGACCAGACAAGACACTTGGTCCTAGTACGTTTCCTCATCTGTGAAAAAAAGGGGGGGTTATAATGATAACATCTTTCTTACCTGCTTGTAAGTTTTTTGTAACATCATGGTTACAGTTTGCTGTAAATTATCAAGCCATTATCATCATTTAACTGCATGATAAAGACTTAGGAGAGGTAATAAGTAATGATAATGACCAAATTTGGACAAATGCACTGACAATTTGTAAAATGGCTATAAGACTTTTCCTCCAAGCAGATGTTAGATAAGCACTAACTTCAATAACTATTTTTATTAGATGACACTTTATCGGACTGGCCTCCTAGGTGACATATTCATTCCATCAATGATAACAGGAGCCCAATCTTGGGGGCTATGTGTGAGTGTATTTGGGGGGTGAGGGCGTGTGTGGAGCACTGGGGGTACTGACGAGCTAAAAGACCTTAATGCTGGAAGGAAGTTAAGGAATCATTAAGTCTAATTTCCTCATTTTCCAGATAAGAAAAATGAAGCCCAGAGAGACAAAGTAATTTGCCTGCGGCCACACAGCTAATGGCTGAAGTGGGGCTCAAACCCAGCTTTTTGTTCTTATACCTTTCCACACGCTTGTTAACAGTTTCTCAAAGTGCAAGTTACAATACATTAGTGAGTTGTAAAATCAATTAGTGAGATGTAACCGGCATTTAAAAAGAAAATAGAGAATCAAATAAGAAAGATCAGAGTGCATGGCTGGTAGGAAGAGTAAGTATTGTCTTCTTTTTTTTTTTTTTTTAATTTATTTTTGGCTGCATTGGGTCTTCGTTGCTGCGCGTGGGCTTTCTCTAGTTGTGGCCAGCGGGGGCTACTCTTCGTTGCAGCACGCGGGCTTCTCATTGCGGTGGCTTCTCTTGTTGTGGAGCACGGGCTCTAGGCATGCAGGCTTCAGTAGTTGTGGCTCGCTGGCTCTAGAGTGCAGGCTCAGTAGCTGTGGCGCATGGGCTTAGTTGCTCCGCGACATGTGGGATCTTCCTGGACCAGGGGTCGAACTCGTGTCCCCTGCATTGGCAGGCAGATTCTTAACCGCTGCGCCACCAGGGAAGCCTGTAAGTACTGTCTTGAGAAACTTTTGTTTCACTTATATATTTTTATAAGTATATGTGATCTGGGACATATGTAAAATATATTTCTTGCTATGGGTTATGATTTTTAAGAGTCTAAAAACTGCTACTCTAGAGGCACATTGATTCTGCCCTCAGATTCTTATAGTCTAGTGATTCAGTAAAAGAATAACTGAACATGGGGACTTGCTTGGTGGCGCAGTGGTTAAGAATCCACCTGCCAATGCAGGGGACACGGGTTCGATCCCTGGTCCGGGAAGATCCCACATGCTGAGGAGCAGCTAAGCCTGCACGCCACAACTACTGAGCCTGCGCACCTAGAGCCCGTGTTCCGCAACAAGAGAAGCCACCGCAATGAGAAGCCCGCGCACCGCAACAAGGAGGAGCCCCCGCTCACCACAACTGCAGAAAGCCTGTGCACAACAACAAAGACCCAACGCAGCCAAAAATAAATTAAAAAAAAAAAAAAGAATAAACCAACATGAACTGATTCCTATCTACATATAACACAGACACACAGACACACACACACATACACACACTCTACTTGCTAACTACTTAACTATGTGCTAACAATGACTTCTGCATACATCTAACATTTTGCTTACTAGCTACTTATCTCTACTTAAAACATCTTAAAATATTTCACTCATGTTTTACAAACTACACACTTACTTATCTTTTGTAACAGGATTGAATATTCTCAAAGTAAATTTTCTCTTGGCCCACATTGCTGTAAACCCCTGATCTACCCCCTGTTGCCCCTAATCTGCTCTCCTTCCTGTCTTTCCCATCCCAGAAATGGCATTTCCTGTCAACCTTGACAACACACTCTCCTTACCCTTCTCATAGCCAATTCGTCATCAAGACCTACCTCACACTGCTACTCCTAAGCTATACTTCCACCCCAGTCCAAGTCACCAGCCTTCTAAGACAACTGCAATTTGCTGCCACCTCCATCCTCGGCCACTTCAACCCTACTCCCTATAGCATCCCAGAATGAGCTTTCTCAGACATCAGCTGGATCACGTCATTCCCCTGCTTAAAACCCTTCATTGGTTTCTCCTTGAGTTAGGATCAAGCCCAAAGTTCTCAACGTGTGTGTGGTGTACGAGGGTGTGCGTGGCAGGGCTGTGCCGCTTCTCCAGCCTCACCTTGGCACCCTCTTGCCTTCCCAAGGCTCCCTCACGTGATCTTTAGTTTCTTCCTTAGGTCCTGCATTATTCTCTTGCATAGCACCCTCTCTCTCTCTTTTTTTAAAAAAAATTATTTACTTAATATATTTTATTGAAATTAATTCACTTTTTAAATGTTAACATAGTTCTTTAAAGAGGAAAACTTACGTCACTAGCCATGAATGGAAGATAACAAAAACTACAATCTGTTATGATCTTATACACTTATTCGTTCGTTTGTTGTCTGTGCCCTTTACAACTCACGGTTCGTGAGGCCAAGGCTTGATCTATGTTATTCATGGCCATAGCCCCAGCACTAGTAGGACATAAGGAGAACATTCCACGTACACTTGTTAAAAGAACGTAAATGCCTACCTTTCATATCATTCCCTTACATCGAAATTTCAAAGGAGCCATTCAGGAAAGATATTCCATTTCCATTTAAACCATTCCAAGGCCCAGGACACAGAAAACTAGCATTTATTTGGCTGTGGATTTATTTAAAATCTGCCCAATCTTCCAAGCCATAAAGCCCCACTAAGGCGGGGATCTGTTTTGTTCATGGTAGCCCAGCCAGCACACAGCACGATGCCTAGAGCATAGTAAACACTCAATAAATATTAATTGATGAACGAATGAGTGTGAGTACAACACAGATTCCCTTAGCCTGATATTTCTAACTTTTATCCCTGTATGTGGATTTTGTGGCCAGAGTTCTGGCTTTGAGTTTTGGTTCTTCATTTACTAAAGGTGACCATTAGCAAGTGTTGTTATTGTTGAGTCTCAGCATTTCTCGTTTATGAAATGAGGAGAGAGATGAGTACCTCACAAGTTGCTGTGAGGATCCAGCAAGATTAGATCTGGGAAAGCCCCTGGTGTGGTGACTGACACAGAGCAGATGCTCAGGAAACACTTGTTCCTGCTCACTGCTCGACTGTCCCGCACCTTCCCTCTGCTCTCCTCCACCTGGGCTGTACCGCCTTCTCCACTTGACTAGGTCCCTCAAGGTCTCCCTTACACATCTTCGGGGAGCTCCCTTCAGTGGCCCCACCCTTGATAGATGCTGCTCATTTCCTGTCCTTGAAATGTACGACAGTGACTGTTTTTACGTTTTGTGTTTAAATATTTTATGCATCTGTCCTGTTTCTCCAACTGGACTCTAAGCCCTTCCTGTATCCCTCATGGCACCTGGCTCAGTCGCCTGCATATAGATACTCAACGCAAATTCAGCTAACACCTGTGGGCCCCACAGGCTACCAGGCACTGTGCGTGGCTTTCACGTTCATTACCGCCTAATTTCATTTTTCATGAGAATCCTGCCAGGTAAGTATCACCATGCCTGTTGTGAAAACAGAGGCTCAGAAGGTTTAATAATCTGCCTCAGGGCACCCAGTTAGCAAATAGCAGTCTCTTAACTCTCTGGTTGACAGCCTGGCACAGAGTAGATGATGAACAAAATACTTGTTAGTGTTTTTTCCACTACACCATATTGCCTTTCTCAGGAAATATTTATTCATAGTGGGGATGATAATTATCATCATGTTGTCCATTCCTACCCACACCCCACCAGGAAATTGGCTGAAAATCCCCCTTCCTTGATCCTCTCCCCTAAAGTCCTTCCAGTGTCCTGGACTCCTAATTCCCACTCAGCTTCCTATTAGTGCTACATCTCTTTGCTAAATTCTCACAGACCCTGCCACAGCGTGCCCCTGGGTCTCCCCACAAGCCCTCTTCCTCTCCACATCTTCCTCCCAGACCATCTTCCTCATGGTCCCCCCTTCCTCCATCCCCCATCCAGTCCAGCTCTAATTCAGGTTGCCAGGATTAAACACAGCCCCACCTGGAAATGCCCTCTAAACTAGAGCACTCATGTCCAGAAGGTTCTGGAATTATTACTATTCATTAGTTGGGTGGCTTGGGCAAGTCACATCCCCTCTCCAAGCCTCAATTTCTTCACATATAAAATGGTAAGACTAGCTAACATTTATCAAGCACCTACATAAAGCACATAAGCACTGCATACATTATAAGAAATCAGTAATAGCAGATGCTTACCTAGTACTTAATGTGTGCCAGACACGATTCCAAATGCTTTACATATTCGTATTCACTCAATCCTCACAACAATCCTTTGGAAATGTTGTTAACCCAGTTTCACAGATGGAAAAACGGAGGTCTTCAAAGCAAGTAATTTACCCTAGATGGTTCCAGCCAGTGGGCGGTGGAGCTGGGCTTACAACTCAGGCAGTTCTGGCTCCAGAGTCCTCGTCTTAACCACTGCCCTATACTACCTCTTATTTTCTCATAAAATGAGGGGGGCTAATTTAAAATAATCCCTTAGCATTTTTATAGCACTTTTCCAATTCTAAACCACTGTTCACATTCTGTACCCTATTTGATCTTCACAACAACCCTAGGGGTAGAAATTATTAGCCTTATTTACGGGGCAAGAGCTGAGACTTATTAAGAGGGTCGTGTGTCCGAGGGCACACAGCCAGCGAGGGCAGAATCAGGACTCGAACCTAGGACTGCTCATTTCCGGTGCCCCTCCTGCTATACCTCAGATGCCAAAGGGCACACCCTGTCCTTCCTTTCTCACCTCCCGCAGCTCCAACAGCGTACACTATTCTTTCTTTGTTTTTCCCCCAAGAGGCCTCACGGTTCCCTTGAATCCCCTGCGGGTCACCCCCCCTACACCCACTTTTCAGTACTTACTCACAAACAGCAGCAGGGGGCGCTGTAGACCAGTTCGCAGGGACCGTGCTGCCCCGGGAACCCCTGTTGGAGGAAACAGCCATAAGTCTCTCTCTCTTCTTTTAAATTTGTTTATATTAAAAATGTTTTCGTAAGTACTACTTGTACGTAGTGTAAAATTTTAAAGGAACAAATGAGCATGTATACAATGTACCTGCTCCGCAACTACCCAGATCGCCCTCCTGGAGGCAAACCGAGGAAGTTTTCTCCTGTTTCCTTCTCCAGATAGTCTGTTATATAAGCAAATATGTATTTTTCTTCCCACACAAATGATAGCATACAAACATGCACACACTGTTTTTTATTGTTCACACAAATGGTACCATACTACACCAGCTATTCTTTCTCTAGTTTTTTGAAGTAATTTATCTTGCAGATCAGTCCATACTATAATTCATGATATTTAATTGGATGGATAAACCATCATCAATTTTGCCAGTTCCTTGTTATTTTTTATCTTCTACAATTATAAGCAACTGTACACAGGCCACTTTGCACACATGTGTACCTGCAGGATAAATCCCCAGAAGTGAAATTGCTTGCCTGCAAATTACACACATTTATAATGTTGATCGATATTGCTAGATTGCCTTGCACAGAAGCTACCCATTTATTGCTGCCTCAGCAGGGCATGCAAAGGTTTATTTCCTACACCCTCACTAACACAAAATCTTCTCAAGCTTTCTGATCTTTGCCTATCCCGTAGGTGAAAGATGGTTTCTGACTGCAGTTTTAATTGCATTTCTCTGAAAATGAGTCCCCGCCCCCAACCTCTGAGATTCATTGATGCAATCCATAAATAATTAGCAGGTGCCTCCTATGTGCCAGGCACCTTTTGGGGGCATCCTCTTCCAGCTGTCCCAGATCTGACTTCTGTTGTCTTTTCCTGTCTGCCCTGCACTGGCCTGCCCTATCATATCCTCCAAGAAGCTATTTTCCTTGCTTGGCTATCCTCACCAGGTCAAGCAGGGGCGACCTCGCTTGACCTCTTCTTTAGAGGCTTAGGAGTGAGGAGAATGTAGTTTCTCTGTTTCTAGAGACTAATTCCTGTAACCCAATTAAGCAAAGCTGAGAGGTGGGGGACATGTGTCTTGAGGTCAGAGTTAGGGCTTCTCAGACCCACCCAGTCCAATGGGTCAGTCAATGCCTAACACTCTGGGGTGTTAGAAAGGAAAACAAAGAGCAGGCACCTGGACACTTGCCTGTATTCGGTGGATATTATTTGCTTCATGACTGGCTGGTTGAAATTCCTCAGATTAGGCGCCTCCTAAATGTAAAATATGGTTAAGAGCAGGACTATTTAGATTAAAGCGAGGAAGACAAGATGTTAGGATCATTGTTCTCTTCTTGGAGAGAAACCTCTGAACTGTTTCCCAAATGCTCCTTTTGTTGGGATCCCAGCACACTTGACCTCATCGTAGGGTAACTGTTCCTTTGCTGGCCTTCTCCGCAAGGCTAGAAATCAACTAGAGTCTGTGTCTTTGTTCATCTTTGTATCTCTCCTCAGAATAAAGGCAGAATCAACACATGGGGATTTTGAATGAATATCTTCCTGCCTTCCGGTTCTGAAGGATAGCATCCTCGCGAAGGCCTGCACCATTCTCTAATAGCTTAACTAGAGGCACCTCCAGTTCATCCCATGTTTGGCTGCCAGAGTTTTCTTCCCAAAGCACACGCTAAGCCAGTCACTTGTGGGGGTTCCCTGTGGCCTACTAAATGAAACACATATTCCTTAGCCTGGAATTTAAGGGCCTCTGTGGTGATATGGCTCCAGTCTACCTTTCCAGTCCTTTTTTCCACTACCTCATGCTCCAATCAAGAGGAATTACTCAATGCTTCTTAAGTGTGCCCACATTCCACCCCCATGCCTGTGCCCTTGCCAGCCCGCCTCTGCCTGGAACGCTTTCCTCTTTGTTTGCCTTCCATCACTGATGCCCTCTTCTGTCTCTCTCCCCACCCCACCCTTTGTTTAAAAAGTAAGAGTAATCACTATCAAAATTCCAAAGGCATTTTTCACAGAACTAGAACAAATAATTCTCAGATTTGTATGGAACCATGAAGGATCCAAAATAGCCAAAGCAATCTTGAGAAAGAAGAACAAAACGGGAGGTATTACACTCCCTTATTTCAAACTATACACAAAGGTACAGTCATCAAAATGGTATGGTGCTGGCATTAAAAACAGACACACAGATCAATGGAAAAGAATAGAGAGCCCCCAAAGAAACCCATGCATATATGATCAATGAATTTATAACAAAGGAGCCAAGAACATACAATGGAGAAAGGACAGCCTCTTCAATAAATGATGTTGGGAAAACTGGACAGACATATTCAAAAGAATGAAACTAGACCACTGTCTTACACCATACACAAAAATCAACTCAAAATGGATTAAAGTCTTGAATGTAAGACCTGAAACCATAAAATTCCTAGAAGAAAACATAGGTGGGGACTTCCCTGGTGGCGCAGTGGTTAAGAATCCGCCTGCTAATGCAGGGGACACGGGTTTGAGCCCTGGTCAGGGAAGATCCCACATGCCGCGGAACAACTAAGCCCGTGCGCCACAACTACTGAGCCTGAGCTCTAGAGCCCATGAGCCACAACTACTAAACCCCGCGCACCTAGAGCCCATGCTACACAACAAAAGAAGCCACTGCAATGAGAAGCCTGCGCACCACAACGAAGAGTAGCCCCTGCTCGCCTCAACTAGAGAAAGCCTGTGTGCAGCAATGAAGACCCAATGCAGCCAAAATAAATAAATAAATTCATTAATTAAAAAAAAAAAAAAAAGAATAGAACTACTGAATGATCCAGTATTCCACTTCTGGGTATTTATCCAAAGAACACAAAAACACCGACTCGAAAAGACATGTGCACCCCTATGTTCATTACAGCACTATTTACAACAGCCAAGATATGGAAACAACCTAAGTGTCCATGGATGGATGAATAGATAAAGAAGTCATGACATACACACAATGGAATACTACTCAGCCATAAAAAAGAATGAAATCTTGCCACTTGTGACAACATGGATGGACCTTGAGGGTATTATGTTAAGTGAGGTAAGTCAGACCAAGAAAGACAAACACCGTATGATTTCATTCCTATGTGGAATCTGAGAAAACAAAACAAAACAAATGAACAGGGAGTTCCCTGGTGGTCCAGTGGTTAAGACTCCGAGATTCCACTACAGGGGGCACAGGTTCGGGGAACTAAGATCCCGCTGGTCGGGGAACTAAGATCCCACATGCTTTGGTGTGGCCAAAACAAAAAAAACAAAAAACAAAGAAACCCCACAAGAGAACAAAAAACAAAAAAACAAACTTGTAGATACAGAAAATAGATTGGTGGTTTCCAGAGGGAAAAGGAGTTGGGGGTGGGTGAAATGGGTGAAGGGGATCAACTGTATGTCAATAAAGGGTAACTAGACCTTTAGTGTTGATTGCTTTCTAGTATATACAGATGTCAAATTATAATGTGGTACATATGAAACTTATGTAATGTTACATATCAATTTTACCTCAATAAAAGAAAAAGGAAGAATATTTTAAAACTTTAATGAACAAACAAACAAAAAGTAAGAGTCATCGGTTTTTAAAAAGATGAAAGAAAATAAATTTTACATAACCATCCAGGTCCTCTTTTTAATTTTTTCTTTTTTTTTTTTTTTGGCCACCCTGTGTGGCATGTGGGATCTTATTTCCCCAACCAGGGATCGAACCCCTGCCCCCTGCAGTGGACTCATGGAGTCCAAACCACTGGACCTCCAGGGAGTTCTCCAGGTCTTTCTCAAATGTAATTGCCCCCAAAGACTCCCGTTCAGATCAATCCACCAGCAGGATATCATCTACCCCCACCCCTTAGCTCCCCAGTCAGCCTGCTGTCTATGCGTCTCTCATGAAGCTCTATCTTGCCCCATCTGTGTGCAGCTGTGTACATTTGTTCTTTTTTTTTTTTTTGGCCGAGCTGCGTGGCATGTGGGATCTTAGTTCCCCGACCAGGGATCGAACACCCGCACACACACCCCACAGTGGAATCACAGAGTCCTAACCACTGGACCACCAGGGAATTCCCTCTTTCCCACTTTGAGTATGAGAAATGGGAAGAGTTTGGGACCTGTCACCATGACCTTCGCAACCATCCCTTCAGACCCTCCTCTAAGAGGGGTTTCCTCTTGGCTCAGAGCTGCCCCACTAGTGTCAGGAGATAATGTCACCCCATTATCTCCTGACACAAGCCCTACAGAGAACAGTGGGCACCTGTGCCTGGGGCTTGGGAGAAAACTGTCCTGTCTGCCCTCTTCCTGAGGGAAGTTATCGTGGTTACACGTCTAACTGACTGGAAGGAGGAGCGTTTTTTCGCTTCCAGTCTGTGGAAGGGACGAGGCCAGGAAAAGGAAATGGAAAGTCATCTCCCCTTCCCCTGTGGCCCTGGTCTCCCCCACTAAGCAGATGGGCTGGGGTACTTGTCTGTTAAAAGTCCCATCTGCATCCTTGGGAGGTGGTGTGTGCCCTGGCCAGACTGGAGGAAGACAACCTGGGCCTTCCCCAGGGTTTTCTTCTGGTGCTTTCCACAGAGGAAAGAGTGGTACCTTGGAGTTCCAAGACCCCAGTTTTAATTCTTACTCCACATCCAGTAGCCAGATAACCTTGACCAAGTGCCTTCATCTCTCTTAGCCTAAAAATAGAAAGAGCTTCACCTTCTCTACCTTCCACATAGGCAATTCTCAGCACCAAAAGAGAAAATGTACCCAAGAGTGTTTTGCAAGTTGTATTTTTTAAAATGTTATTTATGCCCTGCCTTATTTTGGGCAATGGATTTCCAAGAGGCTTGAAAGATACAGAAGACATAAACTAGCATAAATTAAAAGTGTGATTAGCAGAGGTAAAAAAGAGTGAGAACATAATGAGCCCAAAATGAGGTTAAATGCATCCCTTGTTTGCTACAGGTGGATCTCAAGGTTGCTGAATATTGTGGAAGTGTTATCTGAATCTGTGGAAGGGGTTACTTGGGTGGTGGTGTTTCAGGGTGTCCAGCATGGAGACTGAAAGCTCACAGCAGGGCTGACACATTCTGGATGGGCCCCGGATCTCCATGGGCAGGGACTGGTCCCAACTTCACCCTCTGCATAGATGCTACTGCTTTAGTCCAGCCCAGATCCACCTGAACCTGGAGGCAGCCAGGTCCTTCTAACAATCTTATCCACCCCCACCACCCTGCGCAACCAGCATTACCCCCCTCTGGGGACAGACCCACCTGCCTCCCACTTAGACACTCATTTAAAACAACAACAACAGCAAAACCAGCTCTATTGACATATGTAATATACATACCATAAGTTCACCCTTTTCAAGTGTACCATTCAGTGGGCTTTCGTATACAGACCCTCTTAACCTCTTGTAATGAGCAGCAGACTAATCAGGACATCTTTGCCACCCAGACCAACTCGCTTCCTTTTCCTTTGCTCTCCCCTGACCCTAATACTTCTGAAGGGGGGCTTCCCTGGTGGCGCAGTGGTTGAGAATCTGCCTGCCAATGCAGGGGACACGGGTTCGAGCCCTGGTCTGGGAAGATCCCACATGCCGCGGAGCAACTAGGCCCGTGAGCCACAACTACTGAGCCTGCGCGTCTGGAGCCTGTGCTCCGCAACAGGAGAGGCCGCGACAGTGAGAGGCCCGCGCACCTCGATGAAGAGTGGCCCCCACTCGCCACAACTAGAGAAAGCCCTCGCACAGAAACGAAGACCCAACACAGCCAAAAATTAAATTTAAAAAAAAAAAAAAAAAAAAAAACTTCTGAAGGAACCAGTCATAAGAGTCTGGACTCAAATTCGGAAAAGTTGCCCCATATTTCCAGGATTTTCCACCTCTGACCCATCTCTTTGGCTGGGTGTCCATGTTAGAGGGGCTCTCCCGAAAGTAATAAGTGGACCTGGGGATGGTGCGGAGGGCACAGAAAAGCCAGGGCATGATCTCGGAGTTTTGTGAGACTGAGAAACGCCCAGTGAGGATCCAGGCGGTGGGAGGCTGTGGGTACGAGCAGCCCAGAGAGCTGCAGCACTTGACAGATCACATTGTTAGACCGTGACTCACTCCCACCGCCGCTGCTGCCGGCCGCGGTGCAGTCTGGAAAGCTGAACCTCTCAGCCTGGCCTTCAAAGGAGGGCTGCTCGGACTGTGGGTGGACCCCCTGAGTCAGCCTTTGAGGGCCAGGTTGGGCAGGCAGAGTTGGGATCTCTTCATTCCTGAGCTGGACTATTCCACGCCCCTTGACCCCACATGTTCAAAGGTCATGTGTTGGGAGCCTGAAAGGGGCAAGGAAAGGTGTCCTCTTTGTGCTTTTCAGTAGAGGAGGGGGACCTATCTGAGCTCCTGACCTTCCTCCCCAAAAGATTTGGGCTCTGCTGACTGGCTGTGGGGACCCAAACTCCAGCTCTGGAGTTAGTGAGAATCAAGCAGACCGCCTCCCGCGCCCTCACAAGTCACTCTCTCATTATTTTCTTCCCCATGTTCAAGATTATTGCTTGACCTGTGCACTCACATGCCTTTCTTCTTCTCTCTCCTCCTCCCCATCATCCTACTGTTTCCATCCACTACATCAGCCCATCAGATCTTTCACAATAGAAAGAAGAGAGGGGGAAAACAACTA
The DNA here is from genome assembly GCF_965194825.1 of Balaenoptera physalus. NCBI lineage: Eukaryota > Metazoa > Chordata > Mammalia > Artiodactyla > Balaenopteridae > Balaenoptera > Balaenoptera physalus. The sequence continues at coordinate 22,687,366 of NC_138901.1, read as the reverse complement.
TACCCCAATAAAAAAAGTGGAAAACAGGGACTTCCCTGGTGGTGCAGTGGATAAGACTCCACGCTCCCAGTGCAGGGGGCCAGGGTTTGATCCTTGGTCGGGGAACTAGATCCCACATGCATACTACAACTAAGAGTTCACGTGCTGCAACTAAGGAGCTGGTGAGCAGCAACTAAGGAGCTGGTGAGCAGCAACTAAGGAGCCTGCCTGCCACAACTAAGACCCAGCACAACCAATTAAATAAATAAATATTAAAAAAAAAAAGTGGAAAACAATAAATCATAATTATAATGTGTTTGCAGTTGCATTTAATGGACATAAAGATAATAATGGGGGGGAATGCCTTCTGTGTCTATCTTACTCTACTGGTTTAGGATTCCCTCTGTTTTGAGCATCCATTGAAGTCTGGATCTCCAAAAAGATGGTCCCACCTCAGGGGCCTGGGGACGGGCTGCTGAATCATTTCCCTCTGCAATTCTAGCGCATCACAAGTCCACTCTCCCTGCGTGCTTGGGCCAGGAGCAGACTGGAGTGTTGAAAGGGTGACCCAGAAGTCCCTGTCTGGTGGAGGAACTTCGATGAAAACAGTAAAATACTATTTCTCAGAGCAGTATGTTCCCAGCTGCAAAGCCTACAAAGCACTGACGCTCCAGAGAGTGGTTGGGATGGTGGCAAGAGTCCTTCAAAAGTTCCTTCCTTAAAGCCCTCGTGGGAACCATCACATGTATGCAATCACAATTTCTAACCCTCCCTAAGCAAAGCCAGGTGGAGTGTCCATTATCCAGGGAAATTAACTCTGGGCTGCACTGGGGAAGCTGTCCCTGGGTTAGGTGTCTTTAAGAACAAGATCCCCAAATCCAGTGGTCTTTCCCCTGCCCCAAGCCACTTCCGTTGTCTTCAGATCATGTGAGGAAAGCTGGGAGTGGACGTGGTGGGAGATGGGCTGTGCGCTCAACTAGGAAAGCTGCAAGATGGGAAGACTTGCTCCACCTAATAAGGGGAGAGGGAGGAAGAAGCCGATTCAGGTTTCTTGAAACAGTATTTTCTCTTCTATGGGAATAGCCAAGTGTATCTGGGGGAGACAAAGAAGAGCTTCCTATTTGGGGAGGAGATCGGCCACTTAACACATGTTGGGACACCATCTCATAGCCAAGAGCTACACAAGCACTTGGACCAGCTCACTGCCTGCTCACAACCACCCCGTAAGGCGTGTTCTTACCCCCATTTTCTAAGTGAGGTTCTGAGAAGTGAAGTCACTGTCAGCTGCCTCACTGCAGATTTGGGACACGAGCCCAGGTCTTCTGATTGGAAGTCTGGTGGCTGTGGCATTATTGTGCCTTGTCACCCCACGAGGCTGGTGCCAAGGGTCATTGCTGATTCCGAGGTCCCCACTGTAGGCCCCTATCCTTGACCCAACCAACTGCCCTGTTCAGTGTTTAGGAGGAAGCTGGAATGGCTCATATTCAGGGCTCAGAGACCCCTGGCCGCTTTCCCAGGCTGTTCTTTCCCAAGAGGTTCTTAGGCTCGGTTTTACACTCCCCTCCACCCCACACCCTCCTAGCCCCAGCTGCCTTGGAAGCAGGGAGAAGGAGGCAAGACCAGAGGCTTTTGTTTTCCAAAGATGGAGAAATGGCTGAAATCCCGGCATCTGCCCCAGAAGACAGAGGCAGCTCTGGATTTCCTGCTGCTCCCAACACGGGCCAGATAATTGGAGACAGATTTTTGGGCTTGGGTTGGGGAGGTGAAGTTTGAAGTACAGTCATCCGGCCTCCTGTAAGTCCGTGTGTGTGTGCGCGTGCGCGTGCGCTGCTTTGTTGGAGTTTCTTTGTTAGTAGTGAATGTATGTGTGTGTGTAGACATCTGTGTTTGAGACAGCATGTGTATGCGTCTAAGTGCATGTGCCTGAGTGTTTGTGTGGCACGCCCATGTTCCTTGTACTTCTTTGTTCATGTATAGGACTCTGTGCGTGTGTGTGTGTGTGTGTGTGTGTGTGGAAGAAAGTGTGTAAGCACGTGTCTGGCTCTCTGTGAGTGGCTCCCTTGTTTTGTTTTGTTCCTTTGTGAGAGTCAGTTCAGCCTGGGGAGATCTCTCTAGCTCTTTAGGATCCTATTACTCAAGACTTGGTGATTAAATGTAAAACAATAATTAAGATAAAAAAGTAAAAGGCAGGAAGGCAGATGGCCTTCAGGGAGAGGGTATGAGGGATAGAAACAGCCAGAGTAGAGTCAGAAGGGAGAGCAGAGGGTCTCTTTTAAGGGGTACAGATAAAACCCCAGCCCCTCCCCCAACCTCTCTAATAGAGAAAGGCACCGTGCACTTCTAGAGAGGTTCAGCTTTCTCCACACTTCCATGGTTGGGCAGGGGAGGGAGCTGCTAGTGCCTTCCTTCCCTAATCGCCACCCTGGAAGGATTATCAACCACTTTCTTCTAAGCCCTTCTGTGCACATTCACCAGTGTAGGTTCTTTTGGCTACAGATGAGATACGGACCAGTTGGGAAGTAGCCTAAATCATAACGCTTACACACAGTCATTGTGTACCTGCTGCATGTTGGACCCTGGGCTGCACACTTGACATACTTTTTGTATCAACAGTGTGTATACATATAGATGTATGTATATGTATGTCTGTGTATGCATGTATGATTTCATAAAACCACTTATGAGCTGGGTAATACCTCTTGGCAGAGGAAACTGAGGCTTATGATAGAACCAGGACTTTTTTCTTTTTTTTTTTTTCCAAACGCGCAGCGCAGCTTGTGGGATCTTAGTTCCCCAACCAGGGATCGAACCTGACCCCGGCAATGGAGGCTCAGAGTCCTAACCACTGGACCCCCAAGGAATTCCCAGAACCAGGACTTTAACCTTCCGTGATTCCCCCCAAGTGATAATCCATTTGTTCATTCAACAAACAGGTACTGAACACCTGTCTTCCTTAGGCATGATGCTAAGTATCATGGGGGGGACACAGATGAACCAGATGCAGCTTCTGCCCTCCTGGAGGCCACCCTCTAGGGAGGGAGTCAGTGACGTTCCAAGGACTGAACTCCTCACTCTCTATTTGGGACTGATCCCGCTCAGCGCCAGAGCAACGTGGCTGTTACAGAGTCAGGGATTTTTTGGACTGGGGCAAGATTTGCTCCTAGAATTAGTTGTTCCTTATAAGGACATTTGAGATAAGGACTGGCTGGGGAAGAGAAGACGTGGGGGAAGTGGAGGGCAGTGGCTGTGTGCGCTGGGGCTGGAGGGGGAGGAGGGGAAGACTTCCAACTGGTCCGCTTCACAGCCCAGCATTCGCTGGGTGGATATGTTGTCCTTAGATGGTCCAGCCCCTCTGGAAGGAGGAAGGAGGGAAGCAGGGGAAATGCACACACCCTCGCCTCTCTGGACTGGTCTCCGAGGTCCCAGGGTGGCTGATTGGGGGTGGGGAGGCTAGAGTCCCCTACTAGCTCCTGGCGACCTGACTCAATTCTCTAGTGCAGCCGCTTCAGAGCCGCCGCCAGCATTCTCTGGCCTAAATCGCTTCCAGTTTGTTTAGTCAAAACCTTTGGCCCCAACATCAAAGCCCCTTTGGAGTTTCTGGGGGTTGTTGTTCTTATATGGTGTTTATTTCAGAGATGGTTCTGCTGTTGCTGGCTGTGCGGGGTGGGACAGGAGGGGCTGCTGGGGCCCTTGATTTCAGAGACATCGGGTTGGCCTGGGTGGAGGGCTACCAGAGAGTGTCCAGGGCACCTGTCCCCAGGACACTGTCTCCCCCACGCCTGCCTCTGCCTGGGGAGAGCACAAAGGGTAGCTGCCTTCTCACCTGCCCAGGGCCCCCGCACAGGAGCCTCCATTCCGCTCAAATCTATGCCAGACATTTCAGTCTGGGCTTCCAGGGGTCAAGTCTACACCACCTCCGCACAACCCCCATACCAACCCTCACCTCAGAATCCACGGGCTCACTCCAAGCAAACAGCGCTCCACCCTACACCTCACCATCTCAGCCCCTCCGCACCTGGGCCTGGACCCCACCTCCTTCGACACCTCCTCTTCTTCTTTAAGTCTCTAGGGCTTTTCTTTTAATCTGATTGGCCGAATGTGTACTCAGCTATTTGACAAACGCTTGGCTCCGTTAGGCTCTGGAATCTGCACCTTTGTTACTTCTGAGTTCCTGCAGGTAGGTTCGAGCAGGACCGCTCCCTCCTATGGCCCGTCCTCCAGCACCTGGCATGGTGTGTGCACACGGAGAGGAGGGATGCTCCGACCAGACAGCGGATGGAGGCATGGAGGTGCTGCTTCTTCTTCTTTTTTTTTTTTTATTAATTTATTTTATTTTTGGCTGTGTTGTGTGTTCGTTGCTGTGCGCGGGCTTTCTCTAGTTGCTGCGAGAGGGGGCTACTCTTCTTTGCGGCGCGTAGGCTTCTCATGGCAGTGGCTTCTCTTGCTGCAGAGCACGGGCTCTAGGCGCGCGGCTCAGTAGTTGTGGCTTGTGGGCTCTAGAGCACAGGCTCAGTAGTTGTGGCGCACGGACATAGTTGCTCCGCGGCATGTGGAATCTTCCCCGACCAGGGTTGCAACCCATGTCCCCTGCACTGGCAGGCGGATTCTTAACCACTGTGCCACCAGGGAAGCCCAGAGGCGCTGCTTTCAGGGAAGCTGATAGCAAAGGATGCAGGGCTGGTGGCCTGGGTGGAGGTAAGCTCCTAGGACTAGCCCTGGGAAAAAATCTGCACTGAATGAAGAGGAAGCCAACTCCAGGCCTTAGCCATTCGCCAGAGCATGAACAAAAGGTGAGAGAGAGACAGAGAGGGAGAGAGAGAGAAGAGGACAGTAACAGGGCCAGGTCTTTGGTAACCAGTTGTTGAACAGAAAAGTTTCCAACCAGGGGAATTCCCTGGCAGCCCAGTGGTTTGGGCTCCGCGCTCTCACTGCCAAGGGCCCAGGTTCAATCCCTGGTTGGGGAACTAATATCCCACATCTCTGAAGCCGTGCAGTGCGGAAAAAAAAAAGAGAGAGAGAAGTAATATGTTTTCATAGCCAAAAATATAATTAAAAGAAACTATCACTATTAAAAAAAAAATTCCAACCATAAGCTACAAGGACAAAGTCCTCTCTGGGTCAACTACCTTCTTCCTAGGGTATTCCTAAGAGCCAGAAGGGTCTCCAGACCCTCCTTAACCTATCTACTCTCCCTCCACCGCCTCATCTACCTCTGTTTTTTTCTCCTATCATCATCCCGGGCTATGCCTTTCCTGCCTTCTTAACTTCCCATCTGCCCTCTCAAAGGGAAATAACTTGAGTGCACCAATGGCCATCTTTAGTGCCCCCACCCCCATTGGACAAATTCTTTACCATCTCAATCACATGCTAAAAATGGGATCCCAGCTGGGACGGGTGGAGGTAAGACTAGGAGTGGACTTAGCCATCATCCCTGCCATGGGACAATGGCAAAGTCTCTGAGTCTGAATCTCCTGCATTTTGCACACACTTGTGAGCCAAGAACTAGGTCTTTACAGGGGCTCCAGTCTAAGAACTTGGCTGAGCACAGGTGACCTCCTTGCTTTGTGGACTGTCCCACAGGGAGCCTAACTGATGGTTCCCCCAAGATTTGGTAATTCAGAGTGCCTAGACACAGGCTCCCCATCCCTAAACCAGTGTCTTCAGTGCTCTAAGGAGCTGGTCTTCTGATTGGGGGGGATGCAGTTTTGAGCCACTCTCTCCCAGGGTGGCCCCTTGGCTCCATCGTATAGCAGGTGCCTCCCTCCCCACCCCACTCTATGCCCACCCCGCCTTGCAGACTCTCATTAGTTAGTAATGTTAATGTGGCTGCAGCTAGTGATTAAAACGGTTGGTTGGACTGAGGGTTAGCGATCAACATCCCTGGCATAGTTGCTAATCCTTTGGAAATATGTTTTTAATAATCATAGGGGAGGAGGTCAGGGTGGGTGGTCCTGGGAGCTGGGATCCAATGTCTCCTGCTCCCCCAGCCCTCGGTTCCCATGGTTTCTCCTAGGCAGGCACTCTGGGGTGCATTGGGGCAGGGGACTCACTTGGGAAGACTGGCCAACTCCGCAGCAGATGGAGGTGGTGCCTGGTACACAGCTGCCTCTGCTAACAGGGCAGGGACAAGATTGTGCCAAGGGTGTGGCTGGTGTAGCTGAATGAAGTGCCCCGGGGTCAGGAGGCCTTAGCCACGTGGAAGGATTAATTCTGAGCCCTGTATTGCTCACTCCTGTGCCTGATGCCCAGAGAGGAACCATGGGTTCCAAGGATCCCCTTACCAAAGCTGCCCAGTTCCGGAGATGTCCTCAGTCTCTCCCAGTCAGGAAAGCCTCAAGTCAAAAGGGCCCTATTTCTGTTCCCTTAGGTTTCTTGGGCCTGCCGATCGTCCCATTCAATCATCTAGTTTATGTAATGCCTTTAATAGTACACAATTATAATTGTCCTATGAACAGTATAATAGCAGGCACATAATAAATATAAACTATATAGTAATATATTACGTGTAATAATATAATCATTATGGTTAACATTTTATTGACTGCCTACTTTGTCAGGCTCTTTATATAGATTACCTCTTGTGTTCATAACACCCTGCCAAGCAAGCCTTATTATCCTGTTTTATATGGAGAAATCTGAGACTCAGGGAGGTTAACTTGCTCAAGGTCATAGAGCTAATAAGGGGTAGGGCCAGCATCAACCCTAGGTCTCTGGTTAATTTCAAACCCATTCTTTCCAAAGTCTAACACTGTAGGGAACTTAAAGAATAAAATAATATAGCGTCAACGCCATTAAAACACTGATAACCCCGGACACCACACACACACACACACACACACACACACACACACACTAAAAGTTAGGTGACAGCACAAAATAGCTTTTGGAGGGCTGATGCCAGGCACTACATGCAAGGAGGGCTCAGGCTGTGGTACTGGCAGTAAATGTCACAGTCTGGAGGAGGGAGAAGCCACCAAGGACAGCAGGGATGGCTGAAGACTTTGCAGAGGGAGGAGAGGGATTTAATGGGTGGGTAAGAGCTGTGGTGGGAAGGACAGGAGCAAAGGTACACAGGTGGGAATTCAGTGGCAGTGAGGCGATCAGACTTGTCTACTCCATCCTGATATCTTCTGTCTGCCCACTCACCATCCCTGTAAGCAGGCCTGCCCTTAACATCTGCAGATCTTGGGGCAAGAGTACCAATAAAAAGCTGCAAACAACATTTCTAAATATTTAAAAGTTATGAGACTTCCCTGATGGCACAGTGGTTAAGAATCCTCCTGCCAAGGCGGGGGACCCGGGTTTGATCCCTGGTCTGGGAAGATCCCACATGCCACGGAGCAACTAAGCCCGTGTGCCACAACTACTGAGTCCACGTGCCAAAACTATTAAAGCCGGCACACTCTAGGGCCCGCGTGCGGCAACTACTGAGCCTGCATGCTTTAACTACTGCACAGCACGCGGGCTCAGTAGTTGTGCGTCTAGAGCCCGTTCTCCGCAACAAGAGAAGCCACTGCAATGAGAAGCCAGCGCACCGCAACGAAGAGTAGCCCCTACTCGCCGCAACTAGAGAGAAAGCCCATGCGCAGCAACGAAGACCCAACGCAGCCAAAAAATAAATAAATAAATAAAAAGAAAATAAAATAAAAGTTATAACAAGGACCTACTGCATAGCACAGGGAACTCTGCTCAATATTCTGTAATAACCTAAATGGGAAAAGAATTTGAAAAAGAATAGATATATGTATATGTATAACTGAATCACTTTGCTGTACACCTGAAACTAATACAACATTGTTAATCAACTCTAATCCAATATAAAATAAAAATTTTTTAAAAATACAAGTTATAAATCAAATGTTAAATAAGACCTATCTCTTACCTTGACAAATCTACTTTCAAAATCACTTTGGAGTTTAGTGCTGGAATGTGGTGGCGCTGCCCCACCTACCTACTTTCTCTTCCCACCAGCAGTTCCTTTCTGCTCTGCTCAGGTGAGGACACCTCCCCAGCCCACGTGTGCAAGCCCCACCCACCCCCATAGCCAGCCCACCCTTGACCACCATCAACCCTGAGGGTATCCACACTTGTATTTGGTCTGCCCTTGGTGGGAAGGATGGATGGGGAAGGAGCTCTGCAGGCCTTGGAAACAGTCTGGGGTCACTTAGATAGGAAATTCAGGGGATCAGTGAGGCCCTCAGCTCAGGTACAAAATTTAAGGGATGCCAAGAAACTCAGTAATAACGATAAATAATACTTTAATGCGATATTTTAAAAATCAAAATTAATGTAAAAGACCCATAATAAACAAAATATCAAAATTTTTAATAAAGATGGGATCGGTATTACTGACTTTTTTTTTTTTTTTTTGATTCAGACTTCAATATAGTTCCACACAGGGCTTGGCCAGGAACCCAGAGCATGATCTAGAAGGGAGCGTAGAGGGGGCCCTGTAGGCTCTGGGTAGACGCATCCCATGGACTCTTTGTTCTGTGAGGTAGAGAGCAACGGGAGGCTTCCAGAACAGAGGACCCTCTTTTTTAGAGCCTAAGGGTGATGCATACTAACTGTGAGCTCCACAAGGCATCCAGCATCTAGCAGAGGATCTGGCGTATAGTAGGTGCTCAATAAATACTTATTGAGTAAGCAAATGGATAGCACTAACTTCCAAAATCAATCACAGTCATATCCATTACAAGGTTCCTGGGACAGTGACTCAGAGTGCAGCCCCGGCACCCCTGTTATCAGCACGTGGTTGTCGCCTGGGTCAAGGCCATGAGTCAGAGGACAGAGGCAGGGCATGTGTCAAGACTTAGAGAGGAGACTGAGCGAGGATCCTGGACCGGTTAGGGGCAGAAGGAGGCGAGGCTGTGGTTGAAGAGAGTGTGAGGTCCAGGAGGAGATCCAGGTGAGATCGAGGCCAGGGGTCTCAGAGGCTCAATCAGAGCTGGGTTTGGAAGATGGAGGAAGAGGGAGGGGACCCAGGCTTAGGGTGGCGGACGGGGAGGGGAGGAAAGAGCTAGTTCTGGGAGGACCAAGGGGCAGGCCAGGGAGTTAGCCAGAGTGAGATGCAGGGAAGGGAGCTACGGAGCCTGGCGGGGAGAGCACAGGATCTGGAAGGAGTGACGGGTGTGTGTGTTTCTGCACAGTGATTAGAGGCCTGGAGAAAGGGAGTGAAAGCCTCGAATGGGGATCCCAGGAGCCAAGAACAGGTCCTTTCCTCAAGAAATGTTCTGGGCGGACCCCTCTCCCCCGACTCGGGTTACACACTGGTGTTTCCTATTTCAGGCCCTAAGCCCCAGCCCGATCGCCTGGCCTCCACCCCCTCCTCCCTCCCTCTTGCCTCCACCTTCCCCAGGGAGGGACAAACACACTTGATATATGAAGTGTTTCCACCTCTATGCTTGGGAATCCCACAAAGGCTTCAGTGTGTGGTGGCCCCTCCTCCCCTCCCCCGCAGTCCCTCCCCTTCATCCTTCTGTCTGGGAGTCTGGGAGTGCCTCTTTTTCCCTGGGGGTGTCAGAGAGAAGGTGGACAAGCTGTGGGTTGGGAAGTTCCCTGTCCTCTCCAGCCACGTCCCTTCTATGGCGGGTGGGCAGGCACGGAATGATGACCACTGGTTTCTTTGGCTTCCCACAAGGGCCTGGTTCTGGAGGTCAGAGGGTGGGTGGGAGGGCTTTGCTTCTAATTTGCCTCTTTGCTTACCCTGCCCACCTCACTCCTTGCTGCCAAAGCCCCCTCCCACAGGTCAGGGGAGCATTTTCTCCATACAGGAACCCAAAGGAGAAAGAAAACTGAAAGTCTTCAAATGCACCCTATGTGCCAGGCATTGCGCTAGGCCATTTTACAAAAGTCATCTCAATTCCTTCCTGGAAAGCTTTTGAAATAGGTATTTTTACAGCCGAAGACAAGGTGAGGCGAGCAAAGTTGGACGTAGTATGGCACAGGGTTCAAGACCATGGACTTAGGCAGCAGACAGACCTGGGACCAAATCCCAGCTCTCGGCTTCATGAGCTCTATGAATGGGGCAAGATTTTTATCCCCCAAAGACTCAGTTTCCCCATCCCTAGAGGAAGAGTATAAGGCTCTTCACAGGCTTGTTGGAAGTATTAAGTAAGATACGGTGCATGAAATATGTGGGAAGAGGTATGTAGTAGATGCTGAGATTATTATTTTTGAACAGTCCCATAACTGGTAGGGGGCAGAGCAATCCCTGAGCTTTCCACTTCCCGACAAGGCTCTTCTCAAGAGGGCTGGAGCCCTTGGCCCAGTGGAGTGGGCTAGTGGGGACAATGAGGTTAGGCGGAGTCAGCAAGCCAGTGTGTGTGCGTGTGTGTGTGTGTGTGTGTGTGTGTGTGTGTGTGTGTGTGTGTCGGAGAGAACTCCCTTCCAATTCCCAGGGACCCTCTGTGGAAGTACAGATGGCGTGAGGACTCTAAAAGAGCCTGAAGTCAGGGAGCCCTGAGGACACAGACATCCCACTTCCCACCCACAGGCAGGCAGAGGACCCACTGCAGCGCCGTGGGTGGTCTCCTGGGCCAGCTCCTCCTCTGATTAAGGGAGAAGCTGCAGCTGGCCCTGGGCCACACCAGCCACTCCCACCACCAGCCACACCACGTGTCCATCACTCTGACCCTTCCTGCCCCAGTAGTACAGCAAAGAGTGGAAATGGGCACACTCAGCGTGTCTGGAATAACGTTTTAGGTGTGAACAAGCGAGAAGATGTGCTGAGCATGCAAACACAGGTACCAGGCACCCATGCGGGGGATATGATTTGGGTTCATGTGCATTGCATCTTATATGCGAGGGGGTGCCTGTGTGCATACACATTTGTGGTCACACAACCTCCAGACTTACCCTGGGCTCCCTGGGTGTATGTGGGTGCCATGTGCCAGGATATGTGCATGTGTCCACGTGTGTGACTGCATGTCAGACAAACTCCCTGGAGCTGGGGCTCTGCAGGAAGGGTCAGATGGCAGTCTGAGACACTTTTCATGTGTCAGGAAAACCAGGCTCCCCTTTCAGGAAGCCTTCCCAAGGAAAATAAACTAGCCCAGCTCCTGGGGCAAAGGGGGAGGGAGCGGGGCATGGGGAAAGAGAGAAGGTGACTGAGCATGGTGGAGGAGGTCACGGAGCAAGGCAGTCAAATGACACCCCTTTGACCCCACCCGATGACCCCATCCTGATCTCTGGAAATTCTCTTCCTTTCACTTTGTCCTAAGAGGGCTTTGTCCTCTTGCTTCTCTTCAGATCTTTTTTTCTCCTTTCCATCACTCTTCTCTCCCTTCTCTGCCCTTCTCCCTCCAACTTCCTCTCTTCCTCCCCACTCCTACTACTCTGGCTGCCTGCCAGTCACCTCTGCTTCTCTCTCACCTCCACTGCAGAAGCCAAAGCCATGGTCCACCTATGAGAACAGGTGGTCAGAAAATCTCGATAAGCAGCAGTACAGGTGTACCAGTTGTTATTAAGAAGCCCCTGACTGGTGCCTCTAGCAATGGAGGGGATTTTTATCTGTTGATAATTGACTACATCATTTATCAGATGTTTATTAAACACCTGGTTTGTGCCAGGCACTATGGTTGGCTCTAGAACTACAACAAATGGGCTCTGCCTCATGGAAATTTCAGACCGATAGGGGAGTCAGAAATTAATCAAAGCCACATACATAATATAAAATTAAAACAATGTTGAGGGAGTTCCCTGACGGTCCAGTGGTTAGGACACTGCGCTTTCACTGCCAAGGGCCCGGGGTTCAACCCTTGGTAGGGGAACTAAGATTCCATAAGCTGTGTGGCGCAGCTGAAAAAAATAAACAAACAAACAAAAAACGTTGAGGGCTTCAGAGAGAGGAATACATAGTACATATAAGCATTGTGAGAGCCTCTAATGGGGGAATTAACATGGTCAGGGGATGGGAAAGATTCACTAAGGAAGTGATTAGTCTAGGTTGGAGGGAAAAGTAAGAGTTAACCAGGCCAAGGAGTGGAGGGAGTGGGTGTGCAGTGAGACAGATTATTGGATTGTTGTAGGCAGAGGGAACAGCATGTGGAAAGGCCCTGAGGCCAGAGGGAGTGAGGTCCATTTGTGTAATTGAAGAAAGGCTTGTGTGGTGAGGAGAGAGAGGGAACTTAGACGGGGCTGCAGCAAGCTGTGCATGCTCTCCTAGGCTGTGTTAAGGATCATTTGTCTAGACAAAATGCCAATATGCTTTGTAAGTATGATATATTTTATAATTTTTTAAGAAAGCATACATTCATTAAGACTTTTAAATGATTTTATGTTTTTTCACCACAACAGCATCCACACATATTTGAAGAACAATAATACACAGATCTGGGGACTTTCCTGGTGGCACAGTGGTTAAGAATCTGCCTGCCAATGCAGGGGACACGGGTTCGAGCCCCGGCCCGGGAAGATCCCACATGCCACGGAGCAGCTATGCCCGTGCGCCACAACTACTGAGCCTGTGCTCTAGAGCCCACAAGCCACAACTACTGAGCCCGAGTGCCACAACTACTGAAGCCCGCACGCCTAGAGCCTGTGCTCTGCAGCAAGAGAAGCCACCGCAATGAGAAGCCCGCGTGCAGCAACGAAGACCCAACGCAGCCATAAATAAATAAATAAATTTATTTTTAAAAAAATAGTACACAGATCTGGGAGACAGTGGGAAATCTGCAATCTACAGATTCTGTTAGGCCCACTTATGAATTCCCAGGGCACCCACAGGTTGAAGGTCACTGTGCCGGGGAAGAGAGGAATGGAAGGGGTAGAGAATCACCTCAGTGTGTTGCCAGCGTCTGGGTCAGACAGAAAAAGCCAAGCTGAGCTGAGCTCCACACACTCTCCTCCCGCAGCGTCTGACCCTGGCCCTCTGCCACCCCAGCCATGTGCTTAGCCCCTAACAGCTGGAGTGGCTTGTGCTGGCGGCGGGCGGGGCTGGGAGAGGGATGGGACAGCTGAGCAGGGAGGGGAGAAAGGAGGAGTAGAGCGCTGCTCAAAGCAGGGCCTGTGGACCAGGAGCATCAGCTTCGCCTGGAAAGCTGCTGGGAATTCAAATTCTCAGCCCCACCCTTGACCTACTGAATCAAAATCGTGAAGCGAGGTGGCCTCTGCGGCATTATGTTTTAACAACCCCACCAGGTGACACTTAGGCACTGCTGAAGTTTAAGAACCAGCAGTATAGAGGGGTGGGAAGTGCTCTAGGCTGAATCTGTGAAAATAGGAGTTGAATCCTCATTCGTCCATCCGGTCAGCCATCCAGCCATCCCCTCTTGCTGGATACTGTTCATGGAAGCCTTTCTGAGGGAAAGGCACAGAGATGGAAATAACGTGGCTCCCTCGGGCCCAGCCCCCCCGTAGCCTCTCCCCTGCCTCTGTCTGGCCTCTTGTTCTGGGACCCCCCCATCCTAGCCCATGTGTGTGGGTGGGGGAGGGGAAGTGTCTCAGGAGGGGTGGCAGGCGAGGCTTCCTGGCAGACCCAGCTGTCCTTTCCAATCCACACCTCACCCCACAACCCCCAGCTCCCTCACAACAAGCACACCCAGCAGCTGCAGGAAGCGCCCAGCCTGGCGCAACTCTAACCCCAATGTCCCCCAGCTCCGGGGAAGCGGAGTTCAACCTGTTCTTCCCTGATGACCCTCCCAGACCTACCACAGCCTGGACCCATGACATCTCCCAAACCCTCCTCTCCTTCCCCGCAAACCTCCCTTCTTGAGGGGATTGGGAAAAACTGTCACTGGCCATGTCCTCACCCCAGTGCCCCCAGCCTGAGCCCCAGCCCCAGCTGTCAGCTCCTCAGGTCACAGCCCACCCCCACTGAACGCCACCCCACACTGTGGGTGGGATCTCATCTCCACACAGGCCAAGCAGCTGGCTGGACCACCTGCCTCAGGAGAGACCAAATGGAAGGCGGAGAGGAAGGGCAGGGGTGGGGTTGCTCTGAGGGAAAGGAAACAGGGGTGAGAGGGCTGAGGTCAGGAAGTCTAGGCTGTTAGAGCTGGAAGGGATCTCAGGGATCAACCAGTTCAGTCTGGACATTTTACAGCCCTCCCCCAGAAGGGGGAGAGAGTCAGGGTACCTGTACATCGGAAAGCGCCGTCCCCCAACCGACCCTAGTCCATTTCATCATACAGGGTCTTCCTTGAGTGAACTGCGTATTTCTTCTCCCCTATCACTCATTTTACTACTCCTGCCTGCCCACGACTGATATTAAGTTCATTAGGTCATTTCGTATTGACTCCATGTTTGTAACTTTTTGTGGCTTAGGAGTGTGTGTGTGTGTGTGTGTGTGTGTGTGTGTGTGTGTGTGTGTGTGTGTGTGTACTGCCTCCACCATCAGACTGAGGGTTTCCCAAGGACAGAGCCTATGTCTCTACCATCAGTCTAGGCGTTCCTAGAGGACAAACGATGTTTCCCTTCCATCAGGAGTTCCCTGAGGGCAGGGGCCGTCTCCCCTATTAGAATGGGGTTTCCTCAAAGCAGAAACTGAGCCTCCAGAATTCTGTGGGCCTCCTTCTCACCTCCATGATCCTCTTCAACACACACAGCCTGGTGTTAGTCCCTTAGCCATGTGGTCTGGGACCGAAGAGCAGAGAGGCCCTTGGATAAGCAGCACTCAGTTCACAGACCATCTCTGCCTAAAATGGCTGGTGGCATCTGGAACCATTGGGGCCACCGCTTCGGGACTCGGGAATTCTCAGACAGCTGCTCCCACTCCTTGCCCATCCCCAGATTCCAAATTTTTGTCACACTAATTCCCAGCTCTGGTGTTCTGCGGCTCCTGTCCCACCAGCCCTCCCGGGAAATTCTCTACATTTTGAAGGGAGCTCACCCTACCTAGGCTGCAGACCCTGTACACTGAGGGAGTCCGGTGGGGAATGAGGGGGAGAGGAGAGGTCTTCCTTCCGCCCCTTGGCCAAGGCCTCGGGATGGCTGAGGCAGATGACCCCTCCCTAAATCTCCCCAGGCCCCTGCCCCTCAGTGACCTTCCCTCTCTCGTTTGCCCCAGACCCTCCCCACCATCTCCCATGACTGGTGAGTTGCAACTATAGTTCAGCAAAGACACCAAAGCTAACCCTCTCTCTAAGGAATCGGTCATAGAGCCTTCCTCCCTGCTCCCTAAAGAGGGTGCTGGGATTTTTGTCACAGCTCCCAACCTACCAAAGTTCTAGTAGAGTTCATTCTGGAACCTTTCTGGAATTATCACCCGGCGCATCTAACAGCCCCAGCCTCAGGCCAGCGATGTGGCAGGGCCTGAGTGAGAGCAGTCAATACGGGGGGAGCTCAGTTCCACCCCAGAGGGTCCTGCCAGAGCCTCTCCCCACACTGTGCTGGGCCTTACAGCAGCGTACAGGGCACCTTCACAGATGTCATCCTAAGAACGTATACGTGACAGGCTGGCTAGTAGTGCTTCCTCCTCCACTCTCTATGGCACAGAGTTAAAGCACTGTCCATATTCACACGCGTGTGTGTGGGCGCACGTGCGTGTGTGCATGCGTGTGTGCGTGTGTGTGTATAACTAACCCCACCCCAGCCCATACTATTAAGGATGAGTTCTTAATGGTCAGGGTCCTTATTCACTTTCGTGGCCTTGGTAACCAGCAGAGTGTATGACATATAGTAGCCATCAAGTCTGTGGGATGGATGGATAGATGGATGGATGGATACACAGACAGGCAGAGGAACACAATCTATATATAACCCTACAAGGTGCATAAGACAGACCCTGTCCCAGCTTGTGGATAAAGAGACATGAAAACTGTATCCAAGGCCCCACAGCTAGTCAGTGGAGATGGAACACCACGCCAGGCCTTTTTGGGTACCATATCCTATAGCAGTGCTAGCTTGGAACCAAAACCAGGCCCCCAGACTCCCTACACACAGGAGCGCTGTGCATGGTTGAGCAGGTCACGCACTGCACGATTCCAGAGGTGCTCCTTAGTAAATGGCACCCCCTGGAGTTGTGGCAGGATGTGACTCACATGGCTGCCTCCACGCTCATGCCTCAGCCCCCTCTGTGCACACATTCAAGCACCTGGGACATCAGGGATTCATCCCCTCCTTCTCCTCCTCTCTCACTAGCCAGGGTGCCAGCCAGCAGGAGTTCCTGCCCCGCTGGTGAGGACCCCTGAGGAGTACACAGCACCCCCTCCCAGGACCACTGTGTGCTTCTCAGCTCCCCAGGTAGGAGCACTTCTGTCAAACCTCACCATGGCCCCCAGGGCCCCCTACATGTGCCCACACCCCATCCACACACACAGGGAGGTGCAGGGCCCCAGATCTCCAAGCTCCTGTCTGAGACTCAACCAAGCAGGGGGCTGAGGGCTGGGGGCTGGCCTCCTCCCCCCATCCCCGCCTGGAGCAGAATCCCGGCCCCCTCCACTCGTGTGCAGGGCCCTGGCCCCTCCCGGGGAACAAGGCTGGGATTAATAAGCGGCCCGGCTCCCTCCCCTAATGGGCTCCAGCTGCACAAACATTCCCAGAATTCAGAGCCGGCTCTGTCTGGGGTGGCCCAGGCCTCAGCCCCAGCATTCCTGGCCCCCTCCCCCACAAGCCTGGGACAGCTGCTCCGGAACTCCGGCAACTGGCTGGGGATCGAATCCCAACTCGGCTTTTCCAGAGGTGGGGGGCATTGGAATGGCTGGAGCCGGGGCTGGGCTGGGGTGGGGAGGAGAGGAGATGGGAAGAGGTGAACAAACTCTGAAGGGACATCTCAGGAGTTCCTGGCTTACCTGTCCTCCCTCTCCCGCTCTGCTGCCCACCCTCCCCCGCCAACAGCGCTCACACTCTGAGCCCTAGGTTCCAGGGGCCCAGCTCCGTCGTACCTAATTTGTCTCACCAGGCAGTGCCCTTGGCTGGCAGTGCCCAGGGGGAGGTGACAGGGCAAGGCTGAGAGGAAAGATAAACATCTCCCCTTGTGTTTTAAGAGATCCAGCTGTGTCCTGGCAGGAGCTTCATTCAAACAGATTCTTATCAAGAAGGGGGAGGGGGTGGCAAAGGCAGCAGGAAGAAGAAGGAAAGTGGGGTCCTCACCCTCTCATTATCCACTCAGGGAGGGACATTCAGGGACCCAGTGGCAGGAGTCCTGGGTAGACAAAGCTGTGCCTGTATTGATGACCGCTCTGCACTTGTCTTCTCATTCCCACCTCTGGATCCGGGGCCAGGACCCATCGTTCAGCTGTCCTTGCTCAGGGGCCACCGGTTGGGCCAGTTGGAGGGACATCAAGGGCTGAGGCCAGGCGAGGAGTCCTGTGACTTGTGTTTGTGCCAGGGTCCATGGGCATGGGGGGGGGGGACTGTGGAGGGCACAGGTGACTCCAGTAGAGGCGTGTGTGTGAATCTCTGGGTGTGCATGTGTTTCTGTGCCCAAGCTCGAGCAGCTGTGTTAAATGGCACTATTTGATTGTGTTTGCAGGTGGACGAGTGTGTGCGCACATGCACACATCCACTTCTTAGTGTGCAGAAGTGGGGTTTGTAAGTTCCACACTGATTAGAAAAGGCTGCCTGCTGGCCTTGCCTCCCCCATGGGAAGTGCCCCTCTCTGGGGCCATGGGCCAGAGAGAAGCAGAGAAGAAAGAATGGTAAAGAGAAAAGGGAAATCAGAGAGAGCAGAGCCCCACTAGAGGCTGGAGGCCGCCAAGGGAACCAACTGGGTCCTGGCCTCAGCTCTGCCATGAACCAGCTGGGGACTTCGGACAGGTGACTGCCCTGACCTGGGCCTTGGTTTCCTTATCTTGAATATGAGAAGGTTGCACTAGTCTCACATGAGTCCCTGATTAGATCCCACTGTGACTAGAGCTGGGTTTGAGGACACAGAGAAGATGCTCCATCCCTTCAGAGCTGTGGAGAAATGGGATCTGGGCAGGCCACAGAGAGCAGTCAACAGGGATTGCATGGAAGGTCCCCTGGGGGGGGCAATTCGGAGAAAGGGGGGTGGTCCCTGCCCTGGGGAACCACTAGACAGGGAGGCAGATAATGGCAGACTGTCTCCTAGCTGGCTGAGTTCTTGGTGGCATCCTGTGTTAGGGGAGAAGAGGGTCACTGAGACAGCAAGGCTGGGGTCAGTCTTGTACACACAGCAAACACACATGCTCTCCTCCTCGGGCCCCTGCTGAGGAAGGCAGACAGACCTCTCAGGTCTTTGTCCCCATCAATCACCTGCCCATGTCACATCACCTGCTTCCTCGTGGCCCCTGTTATTTCTCCTTGGAGGCACAGAGGGGACAGCTCTCTGACTGTGTCTGAGCCCTTTAACTCATCCTTACTACGCATCTCCTACCCCACTCTCCACCCCCAGCTATGGGACCAGCTCCTGAGTTGGAGAGAGAGGGAGAGGTGAGACCTTCTCCTCGTATAAACAGAGGAACTGAAGAGTTCGGGTTGGGGACAGAAACTCAGGAATTGGACCCCGTTTAGGACGGTCTCCAAGTGAACCTCATTAGTCATTCATCTAGCATTTAGTGAACAGCCACTTTGTATTCAGTCCTGCATTAGAAAATGAGCAATACAAAGAAATAACATTTCCCCCAGGGGTATGATGTCAGAAAAAAAAAATTCCTTCCCCAAAACCAAAGGTGGAGTTGGAACCAACCCTAGGCTGACTTAAGGAAACAGTAATCAACCTGCGATGGATGTCAGAGCTGTTGATGTGAGCACTGGAGAAACAACAGACCAGGACACCTGAACCTCCTAGACCAAGGCTCCAGACTATAAAGCTTCAGGTGTTTAGCAGAGATAATGGGGATTTTAAAAATGAAAAGAAGAAAACAGCTGACCATGGTTATGGAACTCTAAAGTAGAGATGGGCAAGACACTAAACTCCTATTCTCTCTCTCCCACCCCTTCCTACCTCTTTCAGCTGTCTATTGAATAACAATCCACCCCAAACTGAGTGACTTAAAACAAGAGCAATCTTTTATTTGCCCACAATTCTGCAGTTCAGGCAGGATTTGGTGTGTACAGCTCACCACAGCTCCATGGCTGAAGCCTGGGCTGGTGTGTCTGGAAGAGATGGGGGCTGGCTGGACCTCTCTCTTTCTCTTCATCGCCTCTCATCCTCCAGAGGGTATCTCTCTCCCTCTCTTTCTATGTAGCCTCTCTTTCTCCTGCAGGGCATTTGGACTTCTTGACATGGTGGCTGGGCAAAAGAGGAAGCTGTGCCAAGCATTTTAAGACTTAGACCTGAACTGTCAGGGCATCAATTTTGCTGCATCCTGTTGGTCAAAGAAAGTCACAAGGCCACTTGGATTCAAGGAGAGAGAAAAATAGATGAAAGCACGGGGAAGGCGTTGCTGGTGGCCATTTTTGCAGACCATTCACCACATTTCCCCTAACTGTGCCCCCTCTCGTTCCCCCTTGGTTCTCTGAAGGGAACTTTCCTCCTTCCTGGTGTGTCATCCTTGACCCCTTCCTCTCTCATATGCCATGTCTAATCAATGCTTACTTTCCGTTGTTTCTGCTTCCTCAGCGTCTCTCTAATCATTCCCGTGGTTGCTACCATCCTCTCTTATCTGGAATGCACAATACCTTCCTAAAAATTCTCTTGTTTTCACTCCTGTTTCGTTACTGTATTGCTTTGCACACTGCAGCCAAAGCAATCATTCTAAAAGCCACACCTATGGGGAGTCAGGAACAGGAGAGCCAGGGAGAACTGTGCTTCATTACATGCCCTTTTGGCATTTCCTCTAAGATCAGGAACAAGACAAGGATGCCTACTTTTGCCACTTTTATTCAACATAGTATTGGAAGTCCTAGCCACAGCAATCTGACAAGAAAAAGAAATAAGGAATCCAAATTGGAAAGGAAGAAGTATAACTGTCACTGTTTGCAGATGGCATGGTACTATACATAGAAAATCCTAAAGATGCCACCAAAAAACTACTAGAGCTCATCAATGAATTGCGTAAAGTGGCAGGATACAAAATTAATATACAGGGGAGTTCCCTGGTGGCCTAGTGGTTAGGATTCCAGGTTTTCACTGCCGTGGCTCGGCTTCAATCCCTGGTTGGGGAACTGAGATCCTGCGAGCTGCGTGGCATGCCCCTACCCAAACAAAAACAAAAACAAAAACAAAAAACAAAAACTAAATTAATATAATAAGGTATGCATTTCTATACATTATGTGCCCTTTTGTACCATGTGTGTACCTACCCCAAAACTAAAATGCCTTTTAAAAAATGATTCACAATCAAAATCAAATTTAATAATAGATAAAATAAACGAAGCCTTCATTTGCTCTTCTAATGAAAGCGCCTCAGTGATGGCCCAGTGCTCCCAGATAAAGTTTGGACTCCTTAACAGAGCTTACAAAGCCCTTCGTGATCTGCCCCGCCTGGCCTGCAGCCACTTTGCACTCCATGCTCCAGCCAAGCAGAACTAGTACTTTGAACTTTCTGTAGTTCCTTGAAAGCACTATTCTTTCTCTTGCCTTGTAGGTTTTACACAGGTGACTGCTCACAATTCTCTAATCATCCTTCAAGCCTCAGCTTAGATGTTTCCTCCAGGAAGTCTTCCGTGGTCCATAAAGTTGGGGTTTGATGCCTCTTCTGTGAATTCCCATAGCACCCTGGACTTGACAAGCACTGTGCTCATCACGCTGTACTGTAATGACCTGGTGCTTCACCTTGTCCCTCCCAGTAGGGCACACACTTCCAACAGGGCAAGAACCAAGCCTGCCTTGCTCACTGCTGTTTCCTGAACGCCTGTGCCAAGGTATATACTAACCACACACCGGTGGAAGAAAGAAAGGGAGGAAGGTAGAAAGAAAAGAAGGAAAGTGGAAGAGAAGAAAGGCAAATTGGTTTAAAAGCTGGAACAGCTCAGAATGTGGCCAGGATCCCAGCATCTGGATGGATCTCATAGACATTAGATACAAAAGAGGGCATAGTATATGATTCCATTTCTAGAAGTTCTAGAACGGGCAAAATTAACTGATAGCGATAGAAGCCAGAATAGTGGTTACCTCTAGAACAGGACTCACTGGAAGGTGGCAGGAAGAAAATGTCCTATATCTTTATTTAAGTAGTGTTTACGTGAGTGTAGACGTGTAAAAATTCATTCATCTCTACTTAAAATTAAAATGCACTTTATGCATTTTTCTCCATTATATCTCGGTAAGAAAGAAGGAAGGAAGGAAGGAATTATCTGGCCAGAAATTCAGGTAAACTGCCTAGTTGGTAACAGTGACAAATCAGTTATAATCTAGGACTAAGATATAGAACTGGGATCTGGGCAGAAAATGTGTGTGTGTGTGTGGTGGGGGGAGTGTACAATTGCATGCATGCAAGTGAGAGAGGGAGCTGGTTTATACTGAAAGGAGAAAAGTAATGCAAAAACTTTGCCCATCCATTCTTCACACATCTACCTGTCCCTTCCCAAATCCTCCACTGATGCTCCGTAACTGCAGCCTGGGCTCCTTGACCTGGCATTAAAACATTCTACCATCTGCCCACCCCTTGCCCTTCTGTGCTTATCTCCTTTGCCTTGCACCCTTTCTCCCCAAATCCACCATACTATGCTGCTTCCATAAACTCCTTACCTGCCTAGGTCTGTCAGTCCACTGAGAGGTCTGCTATCATTGATCTTTGCTTAGGAGACTTCTACTCACCATCGTGGGACTGACTCCTCCTCCATCTTTCTTTTCATGGTCATTTGCTCATAGCCAGATAGCATGTAACTTGACCTCTTATAGATACAGCTATTTTTGTATGTTTTCATCCCTGTCTAGAATGTAAGCCCTCTAGAAGGCAGGGACAATGTTAGCGCTCAGACCTACAGCTCAAGCTCCCAACTCTTGTCTGAGCATCAGGACCACATTTCCAACTGCCTACTGGATATCTACTCCTTAAAGTAAATGTGTTCAAAACTGAGTTCCTTACCTCCATGTGGCAGAGATAATCATGCTCACCAAGTATCCCATGTGCTCTCCTATACTTTCCAACCCTCTGTGGTTAGGAGAGGCCACAAGGCTTGTTCTGGCCAATGAAATGTGAGTGGAAGTGGATGTGCATCAGTGTTGGACTGGGGTAGTAAAAAACCCATACACGATTCTCTAGTATCTCTCTCTTCTCTTGCTGTGTAACTGAAGAGGTGTCTGAAGAAGCCACGTGTTCCAGGTGATGTAGCTACAAGATGGGGGAGCCCCTGTCAGCTTCGATCCCTGAATGATCACATGGAGAAGAGACCCCTGTTGACCACATGGGATCTGTAATATGAGGGAGGAAACAAGAGACCTTTGTTTTGTTAAGCCAGTGAGATTTTGAGATTATTTTTTACTGCGGCATAATCTACATGATCCTGGCTAATAGATTCTCCACTGCCCCAGTGTTATCTTTATTCCTTCTCTTGGTAAGTGGTTTATCATCCACCCAGTCATCCCAGCTAGAAAACAACTTGAGCTCCTTCCTCCTTTCTCCTTCACCTTCCTCTAGATTTCACAGACAATGCTTCATCTATGCCTCACCACCCTTCCGTTGGATTAGAATCAGCATCTTACCTGACCTCTCTGACTTCAGCCTTCTCTCTCCAGCCATCCTCCATACCCTTCAGAGTTCTCTTTCTAAGACACAAATCTGACCACAACATGCATTGGTTTAAAGACTTCCACCTGTTCTTCATTTTCTTTTTCAGGATAAAAGCCAAAAACCTGAGGCTGGTACCAAGCACCTTGACTGCCTGGTCAACCTCCCTTGCCAGACTTCTCTGTCACCTAGTGGTCTAAGATCCAGCCACATGGGATGACCTGTGAGTCCCCAAACATACTGGGCTTTCTTGGTCTCCCAGTATATGTGCTTATGGCTCTTGCTATCTGGAATGCTCTTCCTCCCATTGCCTGTCTGGCAAACTCCTACTCATTCTTCAAAACACCAACCAAATGTTCCTACAAAGCTTTATTCATATCTCCAGGCAGAATTATTTTCTTCCTCTTTTGTATTGCCCTGGTAACTTGAACCTTCCTCTATTAGCATTTTTCACTAAAATTTTAATAATTCATTTACAAGTTTGCCTCCCCCACTAGGCTGGAAGTTCCTCAAGGACAGAAATGGTATCATTCATCTTTGTGTCCCTAGAGGCAAAGCAAGTAAAGCATGTTGAAAGAATGAGTGAAGGAATGGATAGATGGACTGAGGAAAGAATTCTCTTATATCTATTTCTTGCTTAGCATATACATCATTTGTACCCCCAAGTTTCTTCAATATGCAGTGTATTAGTTATTACATAGCAATTAGTCTATTGTTATGTAAATAATCATCCCCAAACTTAGTTGTTTTTTTCCTTTTTTTGGCCTCACCACGCGGCTGGTGGGAATCTTAGTTCCCTAACCAGGGATTGAACCCTGGCCCCGGCAGTGAAAGCGCCGAGTCCTAACCACTGTACCGCCAGGGAATTCCCCAAACTTAGTAGTTTTAAACAACAAACATTTATTATCTTGCAGCTTCTCTGGGTCACGATGTTGGGCACAGCTCAGGTGGGTGTCTTTGGCCCAGCGTATCTCATGAGGTTGCAGTCAAGCTGCTGGCTGGGGTTGTGGTCTCATTCGAAGTCTTGATTAGGGCAGGGCTGGGGGAAGGGAATCTGCTTCCAAGCTCATTCACATGCCTCAGTCCCACTCAGGAAAGAGATTACACAAGGACATGAACCCCAGGAAGCAGGGATCAGTGGGGGCCAACTTAGAAGCTGACAACCACATGTAGTCATAGAGTTTTTCCACTTTAAATGACACGAGGAAAGAATGGGAAAGAAGAGAAGGACAAGAGAAATTCCTAGTGCAGGACCTTGAGCCAGGTTAATACCTTTGAAAGCAAAAATTCTGATCACTGAGACGGTATCAACAGAAATTTTACCTAGCTCTGATGAAAATGGGTATGTGTGTGTGTGTGTGTGTGTGTGTGTGTGTGTTTGTGCATGCACGTGCACACCCAGAAGCCCTGAGAAGGAGCTAGTCATTTTTGCACATCTACAGTGAATGGCAGAGATTGAAACCAAGATTTTTGGTAAGGTGACCCTGGGATAGGAGGCCATTACTATGGTCCAGAAGGAAGGGGGTTTTGAGATAGAAGAATGTTCCATTCTGTTTCTTTCCATAGACTGAGTCATCAAACTTGGGATCTGGTCCTGACTTGGCACAAAGAGACTGTGGGATCCTAGGGTTCTTCTTTTAATTCTCCTGGTTCTCCATCTTTTAAGTAGATAAACTGTGGCATGTCCATACAATGGAATATTATTGGGCAATAAAAATAAATGAAGTACCGATACATGAAACAACATGGATGAATCTTGAAAGATACTACGTGAAAGAAGCCAGACACAAAAGTCCTCATGTTGTATGATTTCATTCATATGAAATGTCTAGAATAGGCCTCTCTTTTTGGGGAGTGATGAACATGTTCTAAAATTAGATAGTGCTGATTGTTGTATAGCTCTGTGAAGATACTAAAACCATTGAATTATACACGTTACAAGGGTGAATGTAATGGTATTCCCTTCTTTACCTGTAAAATAAAGGAATTCAGTCGTGTGATCTTTCAGATCCTTTTAATCTCTATTATTATACAGTCTAAGGTAAGGGTTCAGAGCATGGACTCTGGTTTTAGACTGCCTGGGTTCAATTCTAAGTGATCCCACTTACAAGCTGTCCCCTTGAGTTAGGAATCCTCTTCTTAGGAATGAAAGAGTTAATACATGTCAAATACTTAGTGCCAGACACATAGTAAGTACTTAATAAACTTAATTATTATTATTTCCACTTGTTTCAGTTATCCATTGCATAACGAAGTACCCCAAAACTTAGTAGCTTAAAACCACAACCATTTTATTATAGCTCACCATTTTATGGGTTAGGAATTTGGGCAGGGCTTGGCTGGGTAAATCTTCTGTTCCACATGGCATCGCTGAGGACATGATGATATTCAGCTGGAGGACAGGCTGGTCTGGAGGATTCAAGGTGGTTTTACCCACATGTCTGGTGTCTCAGGGGGGGATGGCTGCAAAGTTGGGCTCAGCTAGAGCTGTTAACCAGAGCACCTACATTTGGCCTCTCTATCATGGCGGCCTCAGGTTAGTCTGACTTCTTACATGGCAGCTCAGGCCACTCAAGAGGCAAGGGTTCCAACGAACATGGTTGAAACTGCTTAGGCTTTTGTGACCCAGACTTGGATGTTACAGAACATCACTTCCATCACACTCAACTGGTCAAAGGAGCCCAGATTCAAGATGAGGAGACATAGACTCCACCTCTCAAGAGGAGGAGTGTCAAAGAATCTGAAGTTATGTATTAAAGTCACCTCACTTTTCAAGCCCCAAGTAAATTTCCCATATAAATCTTAGAGGGGCATCAATGGAACAGTCTATCCCTCTGTCTGTGACAAGGAACTGGAATGATATCTCCTGAGATTTCAAGGGAATGAATTCCTGCCCCTCCCCAGAGGTGTGGCATGTGTACACTCACACATATATGTGCATACACACACACACACACACACACACACACACACAGGCACAGTCACACAGTCAGATCTGGTGCATACATGTAGCCAAGCCTGCCCCCATCTCTAGATGAGACCCAAAGTCCTGCCCTAGAGTTCTTTCCTTAATTCACTGATCGTTCTTGCTCCTACTTGTGTGAAAAGGGGGTATTGGCAGGGATGGAACCAGTCTTTGATTGGTGAGAGGGCATAGATCCCAAACCCACTAACATTTCACTTTAACATGTCTTGTTAAACATGTCATGTGTGTGTGTGTGAGAGAGAGAGAGAGAGAATGTTTCCTGATTTTGATTGGCTTACGTCAGTAAAGAAATGAGATCTGGTGTTAAGAGGATGCAGGGGTGGGTCAGACATGTGCTACAGGCCCAAGCCACCATGAGATTTAAATTTTGCTGGGGATCATCCCAAATCCTCACTTAGATCGGCCCTGCCACTCTCCTCCACACTCAGCCTATGCCCAGGCCCACTTTCCTCCCTGTTCCCTGATCAGGCCATGTTCTTCTATGGCTTTGCTCATGTTGTTCCCTCTGCATAGAGTACCCTTGTCTTTTTCCTGACAACCCTAGTGTCTGCCTTTTGTATCACATTCCATTGCCATTACCTGCTTACATATCCACTTTCCTCAAGAGCAGAGACCAATGCTCTATTCACTGCTGTACCCTCAGTGCCTGGCAAAGAACAGTTCTCAACAGCACAGGTTGAACCAATGATTGAATGAGCAGCTATTGCTCTCAAATTCAGCAACTATTTCTCCTCCACGTCTCTGTGCTGTCCATCCAACTCCAACCTAACTCCTCGGACCGCTATGAGAAGGGGCAAAGGTCTCAAAGGCTAGGGTGGAGAGGTCGGGCTGGATTCTTGAGGTCTCAGGGAGACTGTGCAGAGTCTCAGAAAACAGGAAAGGATGTGGTGCTGAGCTGTAGAGGTGTGGCCAGCAGACCCAGAGGCACTCACAGCCCTAGTGGGAAAAGCCAGAGAATCCTGCAAGGTTTTTCCATGGTGGGGGAAGATGTCTTAAAGTCTTTATACCTCAATTGAAGTAGTTGGTAAATGCATCTGGTTCTGCTGGGCTAAGTATTAGGGTCCGTTGGGAATATGTAGACCTGGGCCTGAGCCAGCACCTTTCTAGAAGATGATTCTGGCTACTGAGGTGGGGGCAGGTGCAGTTGAGTAAAGCGGTCCCTTGGACCAGTGCTCCTCACACTTGAATGTGCAAACAAATCCCCTGGAAATCTTGTTAAAATGCAGCTTCTGATACAGTAGGTATGAGGTCAGACCCAAGATTCTGTTTTTCTAACAAGCTCCCAGGTGCCGGCACTGCTGGGTGTGGGGGGAGGCTGGGGAGGGCAGGGCAGAAAGCTGATGGGATCACACTTCGAGTAGCAAAGACCTAGAAAAGTGGCATTAAGATCCAGACACTGAGGGAGGGCTCAGGGCTCAGGCCTTAAAGTAAGAAGCTGCCATCAGCAATGTAAAAAAAAAAATGTTCAGGAGATGATGCAAGAGACAATATAGTATAAAGCCAGCCTGACAAGCATCTGGCATGCTTGCCAACCTTTACATTCTCTGATTCGGTGACCATGGCAGACATCACTACTACAGCCCAGCACTATCACCCACTGAACCAAGAGGATGCCTCAGAATCCATCTCAACACAATCCTCCAGGTAGCCACTACCAGTTAATAACAGTTGGCATGAGAAGTGACCCTATTTACTATTTCTGGTATTGTGGTTAAGAGTCTGACTGCTGGGCTTCCCTGGTGACGCAGTGGTTAAAAATCCGCCTGCCAGTGCAGGGGACATGGGTTCGAGCCCTGGTCCGGGAAGATCCCACATGGTGGAGAGCAACTAAGCCCGTGTGCCACAACTACTGAGCCTGCGCTCTAGAGCCCACGAGCCACAACTACTGAACCCACATGCCACAACTACTGAAGTCCGTGTGCCTAGAGCCCGTGCTCTGCAACAAGAGAAGCCACCGAGGTGAGAAGCCCACACACCGAAATGAAGACCCAACGCAGCCAAAAATAAAATAAATAAAACAAATAAAAAATTAAAAAAAAAAAAGAGTCTGACTGCCTTTGCTCTGCTCTGACTAGCTAGGTGCCCTCGGAATAGCTGTTTCCATGAATCTCAGGTACTTTTTTTTTCTTTCTTTCTTTTTTTTTTTTGGGCACACCACACAGCTTACAGGATCTTAGTTCTCCGACCAGGGATTGAACCCAGGCCCATGGCAGTGAAAGTCCTAACCACTGGACCACCGGGCAATTCCCTCAGGTACTTTAATATGCTGTAATGTGAGGTAAAGATAGCACTCATTTCATAGTTCTTTTGAACATTAAATGCTATTATGAATGCACTGAGCTTAGCAGTGTCTAGCATATAGAAAGTGTTCAATAAATGATGGTTACCACATAGAGGGATGAATGGATTGGCTGCACAATTAGAGGGGTTGTGAGTGGTGGGGTTAGGGTTAGGGAGAGAGAAGAGCCAGAGAGATAAAGGTGGGGAAGAAAAGGTGGACATAGGCTGTGCCAGGCTGGGGATGGCTGGAAGATTTCCAGCTCTCTCTGGATGGAACTGGGCTCCCTACTGGCACTAAAGCTCTTTGATTGGAAGGGGTGAGTGGCACTTGTCATCTTGAGGTATGTGAGTTCAGAACTTCTTATCGAAGAAAACTAAAAGACTTTGAAATGGTCAAAAATATTACTGTATGTCCTTGAAGATTGTCTCTGAGTTTTATTATCTTCAGTTATTTTACAACTCAGACAACCGATAGTAATGGAAATGATTTTTGTCCATGTAAATTGTGTCTGGTGGAGATGCAATTGATTATTGTCCAGTGGAAACTGCCCAGTTTTGCATTAAGCAACTTTATTTCTTGGTGGCCTAGATATGTTCTGTTCTTTGGATTCTACTTTGAATGTCTTACCTTCACTAACTAATGAGTTAAATGAAAATTTTGATGTGTTCATTGTATATTTCTATGAGAGTAATTATTCTGCCTTGTAGAAAAAATATTTTTTAAAACATTCTCATTAGCAGTGAAGATTGAGCAGGAGGCTTCCAGGACCCTCTGTCCTGGGCAAGCTTTCCCATGTTCTCCAAACACCAAGATTACATATGTCAACTTTATCAGGGATTGTCCCCAGTTGCATTGCTTGTTTTACACAATCCAAGTAGACCATGATCCCATATTTGAGCCTGGACACATTCTCAAACAGTTAAATTGTGAGCTTGCTTAACAAAACATATAACAACCAAACTCACAAGTACTACACCTAATACTTATCCATTCACTGATTCAAGAAACTAGATGGCAGGCTACATATGGGCAGAGACTGAATTTGTGCATCTCTAGAACTCAGCAAGTGCCTGACTCGTGGTAAGCACTAAATACACATCTATGGAGCCAACACATGAATGAATAAACTTAACTAGAATTTATTAAGCACTTACTAGGTGCCAGGCGCCTTTTAAACATTCTACTTGAATTAGTTTGTTTAATTCTCAAACCAGTCTTGCAAGGTAAGTATAATCACTATCCCCATTTACAGATAATACACAGAGAGGTTGATTAACTTGCCCAGGATCAACAGCTAGCAAGGAGCTGAGGCAGGATTCAGGTCCAGGTAGTCTGGCTCCAGAACCTGTGATCTTGGGCACCCACTATGTGCCAGGCATATTACTAGGCTCAGGGATAAAGAGATAAAAGACCAAACACAGACTCTCCCTCAAGGAGGTCACAGTCAAGAAAGGAGATGAATGACAGTAATGTGATATGCTGTGACAGGCGAGAACACAGTGTGGGGACAGGATTGGCTTGGGATATGGCTCTCTGCGGAAGGGCTGCCTGACCTCAGGTAAGTTCTGAGATGCTAGGAGTTCATATCCAGGTGAGGGGAAGGGAAGGGCATTTGCACCACAGGAACGGTATGTGCAAAGTCACAGAGCATGGTTGGTCTGAGAACATAAGGGTTCTGGAGGCTGGCACGTGAAAGTGTAGGGAAGAATGATGGGAAGTGAGACTGGAGACATAGGAGCCAGATCCACGTCATGGAAAGCTGTATGTGCTGAGTGAGGGCGGGAGTTGGGACATGCCTTGCAGGCTTCACAGTATTTTAAGCAGGGGAGTTAGAAGCTCAGACCCCATACTCTGCCTTCTCCCCACCCACAGGACACTAAACCCAGTACGCTTAATTCCCTACAAGCCATATCCCATGCCAGAGTTCCCTGGGAGGCCTAGACCTGGAAGGAGATGCTAATTGATTCTGGGACACACCCAGTGCCACCTGGAGCAGTGGCTGGGCATCCTCTCTCCCTCCTGTCCAGGATTCCTGCTGTCACCCCCCAGTCTCCAACCACGACCACTGTGGCCACCTCAGGCATACTCCCTCCTGTCAGTCACATGCTGGGTGAGGCCAGAGATCAGAATTAAGCACCTTCCTTCCTACATTCCTTCCCTGCCCACCCTCTGACTCCACCATCCCCAGGAGCCGAAGAGGCTGGCACACCCCAGGCCCCAGTCAGAGGAAGGAGAATAGGGAGACCAGAGCTTCCTGGGGGAGCCAAGGCTCTGGGCTGTACCCTCCCCTCCCACCAGGCTGAGGATGGTGATTAGCCGGGTTAATTACATCCAACCATTTCCGACTGGCACAAGCCCACCCACCCACAGAGCCTGCCCAGAGGCATGCAGGCCTGGCCCAGGGTCAGGATGCTAGGGCGCCAGTTACCCTGGGAGGGGTCCTGACCCCTGCAATGGCCAAATGGAGGGTGGTGGTCCTCCCCTCTCCAGGACCTTCTCCTCTACCCTTCACCCCAGGTCTCCTCATTACCTCCTACCCCCAACCTCCCTTTTTTTGCTCATCCCCACACAAATCCCTTTCCCTCCCCTCCCCGCTCGATCTTCCCCCCCTCCAAGTTTGGAATGAAATCATGGGGCTGTGAGTTCCGCAGGAGGCCCCGACATAAACACTCTGATTGGGGCTAATTATAAGGGCCAGGTTGGGAGGCTGGAACCTTCAGAAAGCTTGGCTTTCAAACAAAGGGCCCAGGGCTCAGCCCCCGGCCCAGGCCGGCTCCTCTCCAGACTTCATGAGGAATAAGGAGGGGTCCGGGGCTACAGGCAGTCCTTTGTAAACCCAATCAATGGTCTATGAGCTTGTTCCATGTCCCAGGTCCTATCTTGTCCTTTCTCGGCTGCTTTCACCTTGGCCCTTCCAGGCCTCAAATCCCAGGGCCTTCCCAGATGGCTGGGAAGAGCCGCAAGCCGGCAGTGGAAGGCAAGGCAGATGGAGAGGCGCTCTCAGGCTATGAGACTGGGGATGGGGCAGAGCAGGGGGAGGGAGAGGCGCAGGGGGAGGGAAAGGTACAGGGGAAGCCAGCTGTGACAGCCCTAGCCCTAATTAGCCAGCTTCAAAGCCGGCCAGCGAGAGAGCCCGCCTGCGTGTGTGCCCTGCTCACTCAGGCGGGTAAGACATTTCTGTCCTAATCAGAGGAGAGAAAGGGAGAAAAACCCTGCCCACCACCCCCCCGGGGATCCTCTAGATTGTGAGCTGGTACCCTGAGTCAGGGAGAAAAAGTGGGCGCACAGGAAATCATTCTGCTTTGTTAAAACTACCAGTAACAGTAAGTCCAAAAGTCCTCAAGAAATGTACATCCTTTGATCCAGTGATTCTATTTTTAGGAATTTATCCTAAGTAATTGGAAGAGTGCTACAATTTATTGAGCTTCTACTATGTGTTGGTTCTGTACATGCATCATCTGATCTAATCTTCACAACAACCTTGCAGACAGGTACTATCACCTTTTACAGATGAGGACTGAGGCTCAGAGGTTAGGAGACGTCCCCAAGGGCTCACAGCTGGCACTGTGTCATGCCAATGCCTGTAACTCCCCACACATGGTCTGTCTCTTTCTTCTTTTTTCCCTCGACTATGAAAGTATTAACATTCATTCCACTCTGTTGCATCTTGATACCTGCAAGAGAGACAGGATCTAGTGAATAACCTAGTTTGAGGGTGTTCCTGGTTTTGTAGGTCTGATGGTTTTCCCGCCTGACCCTCCTTTCCACAGCAGAGGGAATTACAGGCTGGGGGATCCTGGAGTCTGAGAAGGTAAAGGTTGCCCCATGGAGAAGTAGAGCTACCCAGTGATGAAGACTAGATAATGTCTAAACCAGGGACTGAAAAACCAGCTTGGGGATGGTGTGGGGGAGGGGTGTGCAGATAGACAATGCATAACCCCCCTAAAGTTACATACAAAATTGTGTTCCGGGGTCTGGCCACTTTTTCCCAGGAGGATGTCCAAAGATATTTCAGGTTCTCAGAGGAGTCAGTGGCCCCAGAAGTTTAAGAGGCATTTTGAGGTGAGGAGACTATGTCTGGAGAAGGAAGGGACCCTACTACAGTGAGCAATGGGATTATCAAAGGGATGATGCCTCAGAAATGGCAGGAGCTTGGGCTCTGCTCCCCCAGACATGTGCCCCACGGCACCCTGGGACAGCATCTCCCCACTTCCAGAATCTAGCCCAGATCAGGGATCCCAACACCCTCTTGGAGAGCTTTTTGGAAAGATCTGGAAGTCCAGATCCCACTGATCCTCACTCTTTGGGGATGTCCAGAAGAATTTTGTCTTAGAAAACCTTAGTGTTCTTTTCTGGGGCACTTCAAAGGACAAACAGTTTGTCAGGAGTGGAAGCATCTTCAGGAGGGGCGTCTGGGGATAGGGGGAGGAAAAGCAAATGTCTGATCCATGAGGCAGGGGAGTCTGGAGGAGAGATGCCCTGCTCCTAGAGACCAAGCACTGCTGCTCCTTTGTGGGAGGGGGTATGATTGGGACGGCAGGTAGAAAGCAGCCGTGGCCTAACACCTGCCCCAGGCCTGGGGGCCCCAGTGGAAGGGCTTTCTTACTGGGCCCTTGACCCTTCACCAGACAAAGCCTCCCTCTTCCAGATGGAGGGACCAACCCACTTACAAGGGGTAAACCATGTCCTATCTAAAGGGCGACCTAGAAATCTGTGAAAGTACACCTCCAAGCCCATGTGTTTAACTGGGTTTTCCCAACAAGGGAGCGGAGACAGACCTCTCTCCAGGGGTGGCAGTGAGCTCAAGTGTTTCACTTATGGGTCTCCGCTCCAGGGCACTTTGTCCCCTAAATCCTCTACACCCTCCGTCTAAGAGTTGTTTCATTAGAGCAATGAGAGCAGCCAGAGAGAAAGTTCCCCATACTTTCTGTAAGGTAATTCAGCCCTTTAGAGAAGGGAAGGGCATCTAGAAGATGTATCCTTTCCTAGAGAGGCAATTATCTTATTATCTGTCCTCTCCCCAGCCACAGAACCTATTTTTTCAGTGTTCTCAGGCCCTTTTCCCCTCCGTTGGTGACTTTGAGGGAGGAGGGTTGAGAAGGATCTTTACCAAAATTCCCTCGCTCCCACCCCACTCCGGGAAGAAAATGGTATTGTTGTTAGTCTACCATCTCCTCCTGCCATCAGCATGACGGTCCACTGACAAAATGTACCCAAAGCACACAGAACTGGGATCTGGGGGCTGAGAGGCAGGGGAGGCTCTTCTCAAATCTTCAGCAGAGACAAGCACTCCTCTTCCCACTGGGCTCCATCCCAGCCACTGGAAACCTCCCCCCACCTCCCCATCCCCCCTTTCGCAAGCTTTGGCCATTCTTTCCAGGAAAGACGCTCACAATTTGTTTGTAATTTAACTCTTTCCTGCAGCCCTTGTGGGGTTCCTTTAGAATCTTGCAACAAATGGAGCTACAGGGCGGTGCCACCTCCCTGGCCTGCTTCTTTGATAGTTGAGGGAATCTCCTGTTGGGACTTCACACGTACCATCATTTGAGAAAAGGCTAGTTTTAACTTATAATGTTGGCCACTGGTACAAATCATCTGGGGGAGGGTTATACATTTGGGGAAGGGGACTCTGCTGAAATCCCCAGGCCTCATTCAATTCCCAACAAAGCCCCACATACGTGTTCAATTACCACCAAACATTTCCAGATCCCCTCCCCCAACATAAACTAACACACGCAAACACTTCGAAGTAGGGGTTCTAACTTACTTTCTCCCTTATCCCAAAGCCTGCTAACAAAGGGTGTTAAGGCACCATTTTCCCTACCACGGTTTGGCTGAAAAAGCAGGGAACCTCTTCTCCACCCCAACCCCAACCAACTAGGTCAGGGGGAGATGGAAGGAGGAGGTGTGGTTTGGTTAAACTAATAAAATGTTACAACCCTGTTAAATACAATTAAAGGGCTAGATCTCTAGAAGATAATTAAATGCACTTTATTATTATGATTATTAGCTTTAATTTGCACTATTATCAAGAAACAGGAGATGCTGAAAAGTTGAGTTATGGGGCAAACTTGTTTCACCCCATCCTTTGGTCTTCAAATCGATCCATGGTAATTAAAATTCTAAAATACTCCAAATAGTTGAGGGAAATGATGTGTATTGGAAACTGCAATTCTCATACCAGCGTGAAAGATACTTTAAGAGAAGTCTTGACTTTTATTTGTGGGGGTTAGGGGGAAGATAAGAAACATGTTATAAACATTCTATCAATCTTGTGATATAGAATGTCATGTGAACACTCAACCCCACCCCCACAGTCACAAAGAGCCTGCCCAGAGCCTTCTTCCAAAGCAAAGATACCCACGTTTTTTCCCCCCTTCCCCCTTCTGGACAAGTTTGAAAAGAAACCAGTCTTTTGTCAAAGGAAAACTAAAAATCCCACCAGCCCATCCATCCGTTCCCTCCCTCCAACCCAACCCATTTTATTGCTTTTTGAAAAACAAAAACAAAAAACCCCAACAACAACAAAACCCCACACATAGCGCACAAACCACCCCACAAACTGCTAACCTGAATGCCAGAGGAGATAGTCAGTTGGGGGTTGGGGGGAGAGGAGGCGAGGAGCAGACAGCAGGGGAAAGGAGAAAGATGCAAGGTGATCTCCAAATCCCAGCATCTGCGAGCTGATGATGCTCCCCCTAAAAATGGAGGCGGTCAGGATCGGTACTCAACGTAGTGGGGTGGGGAGGTTGGGTAGTTTCAAAACACACATCGCAAAACACTTTCTGCCCCCTCCAAGCGCTCGGGGCAGCGAGTTGAAAAGAAGAAGAGTCAGAGAAGAAAGATCTTCCTGCCAGCAGGGGGGTGGGCCCGGAGGGTAGGGGTGGAGGCCATTCCTCACACGATCTCCGCCCTCTCCCCACCCTTCGGTTCGGGTTGTTTTTTTTTTTTTTTTTTTTTCCACGTCTTCATCTCCTTTGGGAAGTTTCCAAAGATCGAGTGAAGGAGACAGGACAAGTGAGAAAGGGGGAAAGGGAAATCAAAACGAATCCAAGTCTTGATCAAAAGTATCCAACTGCTTCCACAGACCCAGCGTCAGTGAGAAGGCTCACAAATTTGGCTTTAGAACCTGAAAGTAACTCCCAACTACTCATAGCCTCTTCCAGCAGGCCCAGCCCTGTCAAAGCACCAAAATACTGGAACCGAAGTAGGGGGTGGTGTTTGAAAGGGGATTGAAGAAAGGAGAAACGCCCCCCCAACTCCCCCTCTTCCCCATTCCTCAGGCCTGGCGCCCCTCACTGCTCCCCCCCCCTTTTTTTTCCTTTTTTCTTTTAAATAGAAAATATATAATTAAATTTACAAAAACTATTTACAGTTTTAATTACAAACCTGGTGGGGGTGTTGGGCAGAGTTCTCTTTAAAAAGCGACCTAAAAAAGAAATGGTTTCGATTGTTCTTTATTTAAAAAAATAAAATAAGGAGTCTGTAGGAGCCCCCCTCCCCTCCCTGGGGGCGGAGCGCGAGGTGCCGGCCCGGCTGGGGACGCGGCGCCGGAGCTCCGGCTCAGACGGTGGTCTCGCCGTGCCGGCTGTTGGTGAGACGGGTGTAGAACTTCCTCCACGAGTGCAGCGTCTTGCCGGACCAGATCCAGAAGCCCGACGTGATGCCCACGATGAGCGTCATGAGGTATTTGATCATGTAGACGGTGAAGTCGGGTGACATGCGCGGCGTGTAGTGCGCCGGGCACGGGATGGCCAGGCTCTTGCAGTGCTGGCTCACCCACGAGCGCTCCCAGTGCTCTCGGAAGGCCTGCTCGTAGAAATAGCAGGCGATGACGATGGTGGCGGGCACCGTGTACAGCACCGAGAAGACGCCGATGCGCACCATGAGCCGCTCCAGCTTCTCCGTCTTGGTGCCGTCGTGCTTCATGATGGTACGGATGCGGAAGAGTGACACGAAACCGGCCAGGAGGAAGGACGTGCCTATGAACAGGTACACGAAGAGCGGCGCCAGCACGAAGCCCCGCAGCGGGTCCAGGCTGTTGAGGCCCACGAAGCACACGCCGCTCAGCAGGTCGCCGTCAATCTGGCCCATGGCCAGGATTGTGATGGTCTTGACGGCGGGCACGGCCCACGCGGCCAGGTGGAAGTACTGCGAGTTGGCCTCGATGGCCTCGTGGCCCCACTTCATGCCCGCCGCCAGGAACCAGGTGAGCGACAGAATGACCCACCAGATGGAACTGGCCATGCTGAAGAAGTAGAGCATCATGAAGAGGATGGTGCAGCCCTCCTTCTTGGTGCCCTGCACCACCGTACGGTAGCCGTCCTCGGAGAAGCGCTCGTTACACACCACGCGCTCCTGGAGCACGAAGCCCGCGATGTAGGCCACCGACACCATAGTGTAGCAGCCTGACAGAAAGATGATGGGCCGCTCCGGGTAGCGGAAGCGCTGCATGTCCACCAGGTACGTGGTGACGGTGAAAAAGGTGGAGGCACAGCACAACACGGACCAGGTGAGGATCCAGAGTCGCGCAAAGCGCGTCTCTTCCTGGGAGAAGAACATGGAGCCGTCGGGCCGCGCCGGCTCGCACGGAGCCGCGCAGTCGCGCTCGCCCAGAAACTTGTAGCTGAGATAGGACGGCACCTTGAGGACGCGCGGACAGTGGAACGGGTGCTCCAGCGTGGCATAGCGCGGGGGCGAGCCGCCGCCACCCGGGCCGCCCGGGGTGCCCCCCGCACCCGGCTGCAGGCCCGGCGGCGGCGCGGTGGTGAGCAACGCGGGCGCGCCGTCCTCCGAGTGGTTCTGGCCCACGCAGATCTGCTCCGCGCCGTGGCGGGGGAAGTGCTCGCAGCGAAGGCGCTCCGGCCACTGGAAACCGAACTTGTTCATGAGCGCCTCGCAGCCCTGGCGCGCGCGCTCGCAGATCGAGCGGCACGGCGGGATGGCCTGCTCCAGCACAGTGCACACGGGTGCATACATGGAGCACAGGAAGAAGCGCAGTTCGGGCGAGCACTGCACCTTCACCAATGGGTAGAACTGGTGCACCTCCAGTCCTGCGTCCTCCTGGTTCGTATGGCCCAGAAGGTTGGGCATGATGGTCTGGTTGTAGGCGATGTCCGTGCACAACGGGATGGAGATGGGCTGGCAGAAGCCGTGGTCCGGGATGGAGATGCCCTTCTCCCCGTGGAACTGGGCCGGCCCCGCAGCGGGCAGCAGCAGCAGCGGCAGCAGCAGACGGGGCAGGGCGCTGCGGGGCCGCATGCTGGCCGCCGCCCCCCACCCGGCTCCCGGACGCCCCCCCGCCCCCGCCCCCAGCCCCGAGACCGCGCGCCTTCCCCGCCGCCGCCTCGCCGCGGCCGCCGCCTCCCGCGTCTCTTTGCAAACTTTGCTCGCGGCTGCCGAGTTGGGGAGGCCGGGCGGGGGAGGGGGGCGGCGCACCCGCCCGCTGGCTCGCCGAGGTCGGACTGAGCCGCCGGAGACACCGCGCGCTGCTTGCCCTCTCTCCTCCTCGTCCTCCTCCTCTCGCCTCTCCCCTCCCTTCTCCGCCCAGCGACTCCTTTGTGCCTTCCTCCAGCCCTCACCTCGGCCTCTCCGATCCCAATTAGTCGGTTTCAAGGGGGCCCCCGCCGGCGGCCCCGCCCTCTCCTCAGCCCCCCAAAAAAGGGATCCTTGAAACCGCCCCGTCGAGCTCTAAGCACCATCCCAAAATGTTCTCTCGGCCAATGAGATTTAAACCCGAGGATCAGCCCCGAGGGCTGGATTGGTCAACCACAACATAATGAGATCAGAAACCAGATGCCAACAAAACTTTCCCCCCCCCTTTGCTTTTTAAAGAGACAAGCTATTATTATATTAAGGGCTTTTTGCCCAGCACGGGATTTCTCTGGAGTCGCGGCGGCGAGATCCGGAGACACACGTTCCCCGAACTGCGGCGGACCCGAGTCACTCAACCCTGGATCACTCTTCTTCCGGGGGGGCCACGGCGCTCTCCGGGGTAGGGCCTCTTTAAATCCTTGCCTCCGCCCCTGCTCCTCGAACCCCACCTATTCCAGTCCAATTTTTCAGATCAAGTAAAAAAAATATTAAGTTTGAGAAAAAATTGTTTAAGGGAGAGATTTTTTTTAAACTATCAGTTTACAAAGACTTTTCTCTCAGCCCCTTCCCATGGAATCCAGACAAAATTTCCTGTCGCCCTATATGTAGACCCCTAGGAGTTTGCCTCGCTCCTCCCCCTGCATACACCCTTAAATAACCCTCTGAAAAACGAGAGCCTGTCTCTTTAAGAGGCTCTTAAAGGGGCCTGGACTCCGGGGCGTAATTGCCCCGTAGCGAGCACAAAGGAGCCCATTATGGTTCTTTGTGTTCGGTGGCACCTCAAAGTGAGAAAACTCAGGAACTCAGGGGCCCTGAGCTGGAGGGTTGGAGCGGGGGTGGGAGGGGGTGAGGTGAAGGAGAATGGCCTAGAGCTGCGGCTTCTCCCTCCCCTTTCTTCCGAGGCAAATCTTAATTATGCAAAGTAAAGTTTAGTTGCCATAACGAGGAGGTCTTAATCGGAGGTTAATGGTGGGGAGTGGGGGATGACGAGCAGTTCTGAGTTGAAGAGATGACTCTTTTAGGACGTTTGGGGGAATTTTCCTCCTCTCTCTCCACCTCTGCCCCCGCCCCCTAAAAGCTTCCAGATTTGGTCTCCTAGGAGAGAGGGGAGTTTTACCCAAATCTTAAGTGATTCCACACCAGAAACGGGTGGTGTGTGTGGCGAGGGAGGAGGCTGGACGGTTGTGTGGATTAACCCCCCCACACACACACACCCACACTTACCTGGCTGGGGGTGGATGGCGGTGGCCAGCAGGGTTCCGGCTAGCTTAGAAAGGTTTTCTTCTGTTTTCCCCCTTCTTGGATTTTAAGTTTGAGAGGGGGTTCTGGGGAGGGGAGCGGGAATTTGCATGTAAATCTCCTGGGCCTGGTACTGGATGATGGATCAATTATTTTTATTGTCTCTCAGAGGGAAGGGGGGACACCTAAAAAGAAGAAAGAAAATTGAGTTTAGAAAACCCCTTTGCTTCTCTGTATGGGCCAAATCCTCCCAGCCTGGCGAGCTGTTTCCTGATCCAATCTAGAAAAGGACTGCTTTAAAAACAAAACAAAAAACCAAACAACAACAAAAAGAGAAACCTAAGAGAAAAAAAGAAGAAGAGAATAGGAAGAAGGAAAGAAAATTCTAAGTCATAGGTAAAAACAATGGATCCAGGTTTGATAGGATTCAAATTTTTTTTTTTTCTTGATTGAATGAAATACAGATTTTCAGGTTCTTTACAACATGAAAATTCTCCTTATCATTTCCTGGAGAGGTCGACTTTTCACTACTTTAGGCAGAAAGATTCCCTTCAAAATCAGGGGGCTATGCCTTAGCTCTCCATTTTATTTCCATTCCACCCACAAGTCCACCTTCACCCCAGAGCAGTCTAGGAATGGGAAAATTGTGCTGTCCTGCTCTGTGGGACCCAAACTAAGCCCAAGGTGCTGCTTCTTCAAATCTCCCCTCCTACTCTACCTCCAGGACATCTCTAGAGCTGGTACCAAGCCTCTGAGCTGAGCGGTGAAAACAAAAAATGAGTAAGACAGGTTCCTCCACTCCACTCAGGAAGCTCTCACAGTCTGATAGGAAATTGAGAGTAAATCTCCAATAGAAATGCAGCATCTTCAATTTCCTTCCATGACAAACCTGTTTTCCTACCCTAGGGCCAGGCTTGAGTGACAGCTATCCCTTCCCCAGCCACCCCCAAGGCAAAGGGGGAGCTGAAGCTGGAAAACAGAAATAAAAGACATCCTTTCATTCACTCAGTCAACCTTTCATTCTGCAACACATTTTTATTGAGTTTTCTGATTTTAGACCACTGTGGTAAGTGCTGTGGGCAAGACAGAGAAAAATGGCAGTGTCCCTGCCCTTTAAGAGTTTACGGTATCCCAGAAAAAAAGTGATTCTATGAAGATCTTACATTTATCTAGCATTTTTACCTGAAATGGATACCTAGTAATTGTAATTACTACGGTTTATCGAGCACTTACTAAGCACTGCGCATACATTATGTGTATGCCTATAAAGTAGGTATTGCATTGTGTTTATGGATGAAGAATCTGACCTTGATAAGATTTGGCAACTTTCTCAAGTTCACGTAGTAAATGGCAGAGCTGAGATTTAAACCCAGGCCTGCTTGAATCTTAAAGCTGTGTTCTGTCTCCTACACCACACAGCCCCTAATGTCTATAAAAATTGTGTGCTTTTACGCACTTAACAAATATATATTGACCATCAGACCCAACCCCTATTCCTGTGGAGCTTATATTCTAGTGGGAGAGATTCACAGTCATCACATAGTCACTTTAATGGATGTAAAATTGCCACAGGATTGAGTGCTACGAAGGGAAAGTCCATGGTGCTATGAAAGCATACTTGGGGAGGGAATTTGACTGAGTTGGAGAGGGCAGAGGAGGCCTCTGAGGTTGGACTGAGGAGTAAAATAGGATGAGGTAAAGAGAGGCCAGCAGGTGTGACACCTGCAGGGCCTTGCAGACCATGTGTAAGGTGCTAGGTATACAAATATGAACTTAGGGGCTTTCCCTGGTGGTGCAGTGGTTAAGAATCTGCCTGCCAGTGCAGGGGACACAGGTTCGAGCCCTGGTCTGGGAAGATCCCACATGCCACGGAGCAACTAAGCCCGCGAGCCACAACTACTGAAGGCTGCGCGCCTAGAGCCCGTGCTCCGCAACAAGAGAAGCCACCGCAATGAGAAGCCTGCGCACCGCAACGAAGAGTAGCCCCCACTCGCCGCAACTAGAGAAAGACCGTGCACCACAACGAAGACCCAATGCAGCTAAAAATTAACTAATTAATTAATTAATTTTTTAAAAATATGAACTTATAATCTCAAGGCAGGGATAGGTTTTCCAGACAGAGGGAACACCATGAGCAAGGGTGTAGCACTGAAATGGATGGAAGGGGCAGGGGGCACAAGTATACAAGCACTTTGGTCCTGTTAGAGCCCCGTGAACATCTGGGAGAGTGATGGCAGAGGAGGTTTTATTTTTATTATTGTTTTAATTAATTAATTGATTATTTATTTATTTGGCTGCGTCAGGTCTTAGTTGTGGCACGCGGGATCTTTGTTGCAGTGTGAGGGCTCTTCGCTGCAGCGCACAGGCTTCTCTATAGCTGTGGCGCGCGGGCTCCAGAGCGTGTGGGCTCAGAAGTTGTGGTGCTTGGGCTTAGTTGCCCCGCAGCATGTGGGATCGACCAGGGATCGAACCCGCGTCCTCCTCATTGGAAGGCGGATTCTTAACCACTGGACCACCAGTGAAGTCCCGGCAGAGGAGGTTTTAAATAAGTAGGGACCTGAGATACTGTGCACATAATCTGGACTCCTGGAGGTGGAGATGCACTGGAGCGTTTAGGGAAGTGAAATGGTCACACTTAACTTTTATATTTTTCATTTTTAAATTTTTGGTCGTGCCGTGAGGCATGTGGGACGGCATGTGGGATCTTAGTTCCTCGAGCAGGGATCGAACCCGTGCCCCCTGCATTGGAAACGCAGAGTCTTAACCACTGGACCGCCAGGGAAGTCTCCACACTTAAGTTTTAGATGGTGCGTTTGGACAGTTAGGAGGAGCACGACTTGAGTCAGCTGAGTCAGAGATACCAGTTAGGAATAGATTGCAAGAGACCAGGCAAGAGATGCTGAGGGTGTGAACTGAGCCAAGGCAGTGTAGAGAAGAGAGAGTAAGGGAGGAGGCCAACCAAGGTTTCTGATCTAGATGCCCTGATGTCATTAACCAGGCTAGGAAATGCAGGGACAGGCGGATAATGAGCACAGTCAAGCCAGGTCAAGCCTATAGTATGTCCAAGAGAAGATGTCCAGAAAACAGTTAGCTATTCTAACACAGGGCCAGGAAGGAGCTCTGGGTAGATTTAGATCTGGTACCTTTAGCCTGTGGTTGAAGTCATGAGATTGGCTGAGATCACCTAGGAAAGGGGATTGGGTGAGAAGACTAAAGTTTTGGGGATGTCAATATTTAAGGGCCATGAGCTGTGGAGGAGGGACACTGAGAAGGAGCGGTAGGGCCAGGAAAGAGTCTAGCCAACAGGAGAATGTCCCAGACTTGTTTTTCCTGGATCTTGAGAGTCTCAAGTCAGAATTTTTATTTACCTTGTCTCAGTTGTGAGAATTAAATGAGATAGATTATGGCACTCGCTTGACCTGATGCTAGGCTAAAAGCTTGGCAAATAATAGCTATTGTTTTAATCCAACAAATTATTGAAAATCTACTATATGCAAAGCAGACAAAGTCTGCAGAGACCTAGGCTGCAGCTTCAGGGAGCTTACAGTCTAGCGGGTGACGGTCTGCGGAGAACCTGGCTACTGTTCCTTCCTGAGGAGTATTTCCGGTTGGTCTGGGGCTTCTGCTATTGGCTGGGAACCCAGGTGTTCCCAGTGCCCAGTGCACTGCCACTTCTGCCCCAAATCCTGGGACACTACTGTCAATTATCTCTTGGCTTACAAATCTGGTATCTGGGATAACTGTTGAGTGCCCACTGTAAAGATGCCACCCAGGGACTTCCCTGGTGGTCCACTGGCTAAGGATCCACACTCCCAATGCAGGCGGATGGATCCCTGGCCAGGGAACTAGATCCCGCATGCCAATGCGGCAACGAAGATCCCGTTTGCGGCAACTAAGATCCGGTGCAACCAAATAAATATATTTTTAAAAAATGCCACCCACTCCATTCCGTGGGATGTTTTTTTTTTTTTTTTTTTTTTTAATTTTTATTTATTTATTTATGGCTGTGTTGGGTCTTCGTTTCTGTGCTAGGGCTTTCTCCACTTGCGGCGAGTGGGGGCCACTGTTCATCGCGGTGCGCGGGCCTCTCACTATCGCGGCCTCTCTTGTTGCGGAGCACAGGCTCCAGACGTGCAGGCTCAGT
Organism: Balaenoptera physalus; assembly: GCF_965194825.1. Classification (NCBI taxonomy): domain Eukaryota; kingdom Metazoa; phylum Chordata; class Mammalia; order Artiodactyla; family Balaenopteridae; genus Balaenoptera; species Balaenoptera physalus. Next base: position 22,644,626 of record NC_138901.1, on the reverse strand, counting down.
AATTGTGGCTCACGGGCCTAGTTGCTCCGTGGCATGTGGGATCTTCCCAGACCAGGGCTCGAACCTGTGTGCCCTGCATTGGCAGGCAGACTCTCAACCACTGCGCCACCAGGGAAGCCCCGTGGGATGGTTTGTTGGAGCAGAAGTCTCAACCTTACCAGAGAGTAGAGCAAATAGCTGGTGGAGAGGAAGTAAACCTGGTCGGGGGCTCAGAATGCCTTGGGGCTGCAGCTTTCGCTCCACCTACGCCTATTGAGTGGCCTCAGGCAAGTCATTTTTCTCACTTAGCTTCAGCTGCCTCATTTGCATGAGGGGATCATAAAAACATCTATCGGGACTTCCCTGGTGGTCCAGTGGTTAAGAATCCATCTTCCAATGCAGGGGCCGTGGGTTCGATCCCCGGTAGGGGAACTAAGATCCCACATGCCCAGGGCAACCAAATGTGCACGAGAACTAGAAAGCCCAGACGCAGCAACTAAGAGAAGCCCAAGAGCCGCAACGAGGATCCCACGTGCCACAACTAAGACCCAATGCAGCCAAATTAATTAATTTTTTAAAAGTCTATGGATTTTACCTTTGGGCCAGATGTAGGGGGCTGTGAAAATAATACATTGGCATCATCGCAACAGTCCTTGCTGGGTGCCACCTGGACAAGGTGAAAGGCTTGTGTGTTATAGCCAGTCAACAGCAGCCAACACACCACAGGTATGCTCTGAGAGCACAGGGAACTTCTCCCAGCTAAGGAAACCTGGGGGTCTCTACCCAGCATTCCCCACTCTTACGGTACTGCACGGCTTGTGGGATCTTAGTTCCCCAACCAGGGATTGAACCAGGGCCCTCAGCATCCTAACCACTAGACTGCCAGGGAATTCCCTCTGACGTTTCATTTTGCAAAGAAGAGTCCTGGTAATTGCATGTGTCCCTGTCTCCTTGCTTCTTTCGCATTAAAACCCCTTCCTTCCAGAGAAATCATCCTCCCTAGCAGTTACAGGTCCCCTCTTTGTTTCCTCAATCCCGGGTCAGTATTCTTTCCCTCCAGAAGCACTGAGGTCCCTCCACCCTAAAGGGCAGGGGTGTGTGTATCCGTTCAGGAAGGGGAGGACTGAGGATGAGAATGTGATTTCCCATACTTTGAATCCTCAAAGGTTTGATTGTCTGAGCAAAAATACTCTCCTCTCAATGGGGTAGGTTCTGGACGCTAGGTGGAAAACGGGTTTGAGTGTTCAGAGACTCTAGTTGGTTACCCCCATTCCCAACCCACAAGGTATCCCTCTGCTCTTCGAGAAGCTTCCTTTTCCTCCTCTCTTCCTGAGCCTGGAATCCACCTTCAGGTGAGATACCAAATTCCCTCTCCCTGAATTCCATCCTCCATTTAGTTCTCAGGAAACCAGCCCTTCAGGCACAGAATAATCAGGAAGTCTAGGACTCCTGGAGCCCCAACTTGTAAGTCCCATTCACTGCACTTCACCCTCCTCTGCCCCAAGTTCTGGGGACAGAGGGGGTGGGGAATTGGCAGAGTACAGCCGTTATCCCCTTGATCCCTCCAGCACCCTTTCCCAAGGTCTCTGGATGGCAAAATGGACCACAAAAGGATTAAACAGATATAACAGATGATCTATTAATTAAGCATTTTAATTAGCCCAGGCCTAGGCCGAGCAAAAGCAAGGTGTGGGCTTCTCAGAGCAGACTGGGGAAAACAACGCTGAAAATATCAGTGCTGAGTTTGGTTAGTGAGGTTCTTGGGGGTGATTGCCTTCTTGGCCCAGGAAATAAGCATCCCTGGGAATGAATGAGTCAGATAGTTTGTCTCTTGGAAACTTCTAGAACCTAATGCCAAGAGGAGAGGAATGGGGGAGCCTGAACCATAGACTTGTAGATGTGGAGGGGTCCTCGGGGGGATGGGTATGGGGGTGCTCACGAGGGAAGGAGAGCCAAGACAAGTTTGCTTCTGGGTTGGGGCTCCCCTCCTGCTCCAGCAGAACACACACTTCCTTTCCTGGGGCTGCACCCCATCTCCTAACTTGCCCTTTTTCCCCCCCTCTTTCTTTCTTCCTTTTTTCTTTCCACTCTCCCTTGTCCCCTTCCCTTCTCCCAGAATTTCTCTCCTTTTCCTCCAGGCTGGGCCACCTCACCCCCTCCCCTTTCTCTTTCCTGTAACTTAAGCTGTTGTTGGGAGTTGGAGGAGCTGGGCTGGTTTGAAAGGAGGCCCCACTGCTTTTCAGGGAGGAATTGAAACCCTGGAGCTGGGGGTGAGAGGAGGTAGAGGGGGAGGGGGGCAACTTGAGAAATCAAAGCGGCTGCAGCTCCATCTGGGAAACCAACTTTGATTTACTAGCAAGGACCTGGCTCTCCAACCTGCACCCCCAACCCAGCCCTGCCCGCTCCCCCTCCTTCCCTGGACTTTGCTTTGCGGTGATAACTGGGGGGGAGGGGGCCTGACTCCCTCCCCGAGCCTGAAAGCCTGTTCTTGTCCTGGGAGAACCAGCCCAGAGGAGCAAGGCCCAGGGGACCCTGGCTAAGTGAGGCTGCAGATGCTTCTAAGGGAGCTGGGTATGGGAGGGGAACCCTGGGAAGGAGGAAAGCCCCTCCATCCAGGCAGCTTGGTCCTCTAGACCCGGTCCTCTCTGGCTAGACTGGACCCCCTCCCCGGAGATGTGGGGCTGGACTGGGGGTGCCGACAGGAGGCGGCCAGGGCTGCTTCATCTGTCTGTGGCCTTTCCCTCAGAACTGGGAGGTTGGGGACTGGGGGTGGAGAGTAAGAACCAGAAAAAGAAAATGACTGAGAAAGAAAAGGAAAATCTATTTGAGCGCATTATTTTGTGTTGAAATTCAGTGTGGGCCATGGACACCACTGGGCTCCAGTGGAGACTCAAGGCCCTTCTGGAGGGCAGTGCCTCCTGCCTGCTCCCTTCCTCTCCCATCCCATTTCTGTTTCACCTTGCCTCTCCTCTGTCAGATCCTTAAACTCCTCGAGGTGTAGGATGCTCTCTAACGGAGCCTCTGCAATGGAAATAGGGTCCCAAGAGTCCTGGACCCCAGGGCCAAGGTGGGAATAGAGAACAAAGTGAGTCACAATCCCAGGAGATGCTTGTGCAGCTCTTTGACTGACCACCTAGTCCTCGTCGGTGGGGTGGGGGAGTGGGTTTGTTTTTTTTTAAAATTTTTTTGCTGTGCCACATGGCTTGTGGGATCTTAGCTCCCCCACCAGGGGTCCAAACCAGGCCCCGGCAATGCAAGCGTGGAGTCCTAACCACTGGACCGCCAGGGAATCCCCAAACGGTGGGGGTTAGATCCCTGGACTCCTGGGTTTTCGGCAGAGCCCCATTCCCTTGCACCCTCACATCACTGGTATTTTTCAGGGTTCAAGCATCTAACCTTCAGGACTAACTCTCAGGAAGGAGAAGAAGAGGCTAATTCAGCATGTGCCTCCCACAAATCAAACCTTTTCAGAGCTCACAGCACTATGTGGGACGGACCCATCAGAGCTCCTGCCCCAGGACAATGTTTCTGAAAGCCTAGAGTACACATGCCTCAGAATCATGGGAGAAGGGGCACCAGGGCAGGATCTGCCTATTAGAGATACAGATTCCTGGGCCCTCCAAATGACGGGAATTTATAAACCCCAAGTGATGGTGGGATTCTAGTTCCCCGACCAGGGATTGAACCCGGGCCCTCGGCAGTGAGAGTGCTGAGTTCTGACCACTGGACCGCCAGGGAATTCCCCCCAAGTGATTCTTAAGCACATGCTCCAGCTCTCTGCTTTCCAGGCCACTCAATTAGCTTTCAGAGCCCTGGTTAATCTTGGCAGCCGCCCAGTCTTGTTCTGTCCCCCACTCCAAACCCATTCAACCGCCTTTCCAAATCTAACCCCCATGTGCCTTTCCAGCATTAATTTCTACCGCACTTGCCCTATTGTGGCAGACAAGATGGACTGGCCCTCAGCATCCATTCTCACCTCCTTCTAGGTACCTTCCTGCACTGCAGAGGTTGAAAAGCCAAAAACCTCATCTCTCAGCCTCCCTTGCGGCTACAGTTCTGGCTGCAAAATGCATTCATTCGAGACTTGGAAGGTGGAAGGGAGATGAGGCCATGTTCTTGCTGCTCTGGCTATTTCTGCTTGCAGGCAAGGTCCTGCAGATGGAGCTTTTCTGGCAGCAGCACCCAGTTCAGTCTCTGTGACAACAGTAGCAGCCTGGCACTGATGCCTATGGGGCCATGAGGCTGTGGGGTTGCATCTGTGACCGAAGTTCCAGTGGCAGCCTCGTGGTTCTCCCTACCTGATTTTGGCAGAAGTGACAGCTCCTATCGGAGGCTCATTTCTACGGCTACGTTAGTAAGTCTGCTCCTCCAGTCCATCTAAGAATTTTGCAAGCTCTAATTCCCTTTTGTCTTAGTCTGCTTTGGCTGTCATAAGAAAATACCATAGAGCAAGTGGCTTAAACAACAGGAATTTATTGTCTCGATTCTGAAGGCTGGAAGTCCAAGATCAGGGTGCCAGCACGGTTGGGTTTTGGTGAGGACTCTCTTCCTGGCTTGCAGATGACTGTCTTCTTGCTGTGTGCTCACATGGCCTTTCCTTGGTGTGTACTTGCAGAAGAGAGAAAAATCTCTCTTTCCCTCTTCTTATAAAGCCACCAATCCTATTGGATTAGGACTCCACCTTTATGATCTCATTTAACCTTACTTACCTCCTAAAAGCCCTCTCTCCAAATATATTCACATTGGAGATTAGGGCTTAGACATGTGAATTTCACGGGGACACAATTCAGTCCATATCACCTGTATTAAATACCCTTCTGCATAAAGCACCTAGAATGGTGCGTTTCTTGCACCGAATCCTCACTTTACCCATGAACTAGACAGAGCAGAACACTTGGTACTTTCGTTGTATACGTCCTTGTTCCAGTGGGCCTTTTCTAAAATGAACTTCCACCATTGTAAATCTTTTAAGGCCCCTTCTCTGATGCTTCCCTGATACTATTCCCACACTCCTTTCTCTGGGTTTGTGCATATCTTATGGCATTTAGCATTTGGTATGTGTTATTTATGTATGTGTAACTACCCTCCACTGTCAACAAGATCGTCTCTTGAGGGCAGAGGCCGTGTCTTAGTTTTTGTACATGCCCTAGTGCTTATAATGGGTGGTATATTGTAGGTGCTCAGTAAACATTTGTTAAGTGAATCAATGCCCACTATAAGTAGGACAGAGCCTGCAGAACTCCCTGGGTTTAGTAATCTAGAGATTCAAGCGTCTTGCCGTGGACGCCCAACCCAACTCCCTTACCCTGACCACTTTGCCCCATTCTGGAACCCACACCTCAGGAGGGGAGAAGCTAAGCTCTGAGGAAGAGAAATGAGAAAGCCATTTCTGGGTCTGGAGGCCATTTCAGCCTCCAGTTTTGACAAGATTATCCAGTTCCTTGAAGCCATATTTAATTGCAAATATGTTCTGGTGTCTCATCTTAGAAGAAGTAAAGGAAACAACAGATTTGACATAATAATGAGAACCCATGAAGTGGACCCAGGAGATCTAAGTGCTCAGGTCGTGGCCTTGATAGGCCACTGCTGACCTACTTACTAGCTCTCTGACTTTCCGTGAATCACTTTGCTTCTGAGTATCAGTTTCTCTAGCTGAAGAATGGGTACAATAAAAATCTGTCTTATTCCCTTTGAACTGAGGATTGAATGAGAAAATGGATTTGGGGAATTCCCTGGAGGTCCAATGGTTGGGACTCTGTGCTTCCATTGCAGGGGAAATGGGTTTGATCCCTGGTTGGGGAACTAAGATCCTGCAAACCACAGGGTGCAGACAAAAAAAAAGAAAAAAGAAAATGGATTTGTAGGGACAGTTGCTTTGGGAAGGGACACTGGGGCCGAGCACTGACCTGCACAGCAGAGGAGGTTTGAATCTCCGCTCCACTTCCTTGCTACTTTCCCCAGGACAGGTCACTCATGCTCTCCGAAGCTCGGTCTCTTCATCTATAAGATGAGATATTAACCTCCTCTCTCTGAGGGTTGGGAGGCTCAGATGAAGGGGTAAGTGAGCAGTAACTTCACTTAGTGGACACTCGGTACAAGTCGTTAGGATTTATATTTCCTCCTCTCCCTAGATCAGGTAGAGGCAGCTGGAGAGGAGGTTTTCCAGGGAAACTGGAGCAGGTGTCAGACTTCTAAGACCTGAGGAGTTCAGAAGGCTTTGCTCCACGGCTGCGTCACTCCGATTAACCCCTGAGGAATTCCATGGCCCGAGAGCTGGCAGCATAGACCGACAAATACGTTAATGTTGAGTTAAAGTCAAAATCTACAAAGGAGGACTTCCCTGGTGGGGCAGTGGTTAAGAATCCGCCTGCCAATGCAGGGGACACAGGTTAGATCCCTGGTCTGGGAAGATCCCACATGTCGCGGAGCAACAAAGCCCATGCGCCACAACTACTGAAGCCCTCGTGCCTAGAGCCCGTGCTCCACAACAAAAGAAGCCACTGCAGTGAGAAGCCCGCGTGCAGCCACGAAGACCCAATGCAGCCATAAATAAATAAATAAATAAATAATCTACAAGAGACTTCAGTTTGGGGGACAGGGTGACAAGGCCTCTTTGAAGCTGGGGCTGACTCAGTCACTCTCCAGGTGTCTTGACACCCTCCTCCACTCCTTCCAACATTCTAAGCATCCCAAAAGGAGAGAAGCTGACTCATTAGGAAGCAAAGAAAGAGATCGGGACTTCAGCTGAGCCCTCTGCATATCTCCATTTTCTGGGAAGGGCCTTAATGTTGAGGCGGCTACTGGGGAGGTGGGCACCAAGGATAGAACTGGGAGAGGCAGATCCTACCTAGAGGATGGGGGTCACTGGGAGGAGAAAACACACTTCCCTCCTCTCTCCAGGAAGCCTTCCTTCCCTGCAGCTGGTGCCCCAAGGATCCACACCCCCCCATCCCAGGCGCTTCCCTTAGAGAGAGCCTGCTGAGCCTGGAATGAAAAGAATCTGAACTACAAACAGACCTCCCAGAGGCACCCCCAACTCTCCTCTAACCGCTCCAAGCCAGCTAAAGGCTGGCTTCCTGGAGCTGGAGACTGGCTGAGAGGCAGGGATAGGGTTTGGGCTACAGCTCCGGAGAAGGGGCCTCAGTGGGGGGACTTTTTCCCTGGAGAGGGAGGGGAGGAAAGGATTGAGGGCAGAGTAGGGACTAGGCCATACAAGAACCATATTTTCCAAACCCCAAATCAGAACTGGTAAGAGTATACTCGCAGGGACCATGAGATTGGGGATTTGAAATCAAGCCTGTCTTCAGCTGTAAGGTCTCCACCCCAGGAGTACAAGCAGTCACCCAAATATAATCCAGGAGGAGAGAAAGAATCCAGTCTATCCCCCTCCCCCCCCCAACCTTCTCTCCCCCTCCACTTGGCCCCTCTCTCTCTATGTATCTGAAAACTCAGTCGTGGTGGGTCAGGGAGCATCTTGTTTTGTAGCCTCTCCAGGAGCCAGGCGCTCCTGGATCTCAGTCTGGGCTGTACAACTGAGTCTGAGAAGGCTGTAAATGAGCTCTGAGGAGTTGGGGGCAGGGGCTGGAATCAGAGGAAAAATGGAGAGACCAGCCAAAAGGACCAAAGGCACAGTGCCAGAGAGGCCCCCTCCTGCCTGCCACACTTCCCCAGCCCCTGGCCTCCTGCCCGCTGTCCCCCTGGAATCCCTCCCCCCTTCCCCCACCTGGATCCAGCCTGGGGCTTTGATGTGAGTTAGCCAGGGCTGTCAGTATCCACGGATGCCCAGGCAGGGCATTAGAGGGGGAAACCCTGGGGAGGTGACCAGAGAGGACAGGCTGCTGGAGCTGGAAGCTGCCTTAGGCACGATGACCTCTTTGCAGGGGCCGCTCTCTCCGGCTTGTAGAACACAGCTCCTGCCAAGGGTGGTATAGAAAGGCACAGAGCCCACAGCGGGCTGGGGAAGGCCGCTGAAAAGGCAGCTTAAGGGCTTCCTGCTGGGTGAGATGGATTAGGGCCCTGTGGGGAGGGAGCCAGGCAGTGAGAAAGGCCCTGGCCCAAAGCCAGAGCCCCTTGGCCAAAGGCCCTCTGGGATCAGGAGCCCCTGGGTGTCTGGCAGGCGGGGGTTAGCACGCTCCACCTGGACAAGAGGCTGGGAGGATGTGGGCCCAGCCAGGGATGAGGAGATACCATGGGGTCCCTAAAATAGAGGGGGCAAGGAAGGAAGGAGACACTCCTGGGTGAACTAGCCAACTTCTCGCAGGGAAAGGGAGAAGAAGAAGAGCTGAATGACCCCCCTATTTCCCCCTGTGTCTCCCCTCTGCCTCCCAGAGGGAAGGTGTCCTCTCAGAGGCTCCCAGGGTGGGAGGGGAGCAGACAACCCTTCCTACCCATAGCCCTCTGCTTCTCAGGGACCCTAATATGGAACAGAATGAAGGGGACCCACATGGTCCTAAAGTTTCCACACAAGCACCGATTTAGGGGAAGAGCCCAGGTGACCACCAAGAAAAGTCGTATAACTGAGAAACCTGGCTGGTGCCTGGACTGTGCCATCAGCGCTGGTTTCACACTGACCCTCAGCTCCGTTGTCTAATCTGTGAGATGACATCTCTGAGGCCACACTGTGGAGTGGGATGAGCAGTGGCGGAGGAGTCAGGAGATCTGACTGTCCCTCTGAATTTGGTTTCATCACCAATCAAATAAGGAGAAGAAAAAAATCTGTTCCACTTAGTGTATTTCAAGAGCTGACACATGCATTCTGGAAAATTCAAATATGAGGTACCAAGACATCATTATCCCTGGAGTGTGTGTGTGTGTGTGTGTGTGTGTGTGTAAAAGGATGGATGTTCCCAGGAAGGGAAGGGAACACATCAAGAACCAGGGACTGCCACATGGGTGCTTTGCATCTCTTTATATCTTCAAGAGGACTTTAAGAGCATGGTATTATTGCCCCCATTTTATAGATGAGAAAACTGAGGCTCAATTAAGTTATGTAATTTCTTGTCCAAGCTTATAGAAGCTCATGAAATGGGGCATCGGAATTAGAAGGCAAGACTCCTGGGCCTTTAGAGGTTATATGGCCCCAGGGTCTGGAAGCATTATGCCTATGTTCCTCTGTTTAGAGGATTTCTCTAGAGGTTTGATTCCTTCTCCTTCCCAGTTGGGCTCAGGCAGGAAGCAGGCTTGGATCCTCAAGACCCATTCCCCATAGTGCAAAAGGGTTGGAGGGTTGACAAAGTGAATGACGAAGTCAGATAAGGTACACGTGGCCACTGGGGTCATTCCCTGGGGAGAAGGGGCTCCAGCGATGGGTACTTCAAGCTCAGGGCATCCCTGGATCAGAGCTGCCCTGTCTCTGGACTCAGCTGGGCCAGCCCCCTTCTTTGTGCTCAGTTTTTTCCCACAGCCCTGCAAGGGGGGTGCTGGAATCCCAGACCCACCCCCTCCCGCTAGGCAGCACCCCATTAAGCCCCACCATAAAAATCTTGAGAGTGGAGGAGGAGGGGGGTGTCCTCATTCCAAGGAAGCCTCGGCACCCTTCTCCCTTTCTGGGGAACAAGAAGCTTGCTAACGGCTTGGGCCCCTTCCCCAGCCCCTGGCCCCAGCCCTGGCTCCCCCGGACAAAAAGCTGCTTTACATGAGAAGAGCAGGCTGGCCTGTCCTTACCCGGGCACTCAAAGAGGCGGTAGCCCCTGACAGCCGGGACACTGCCCCTTCCCCCAAACCGAGGCCTCGTTTAGTTGCAATTAGCAATTCTTTGCAACCCACGGGGCTGAGAGGGACGAGCCCCCTTACCTCCCAAACCCAGCCTCCCAGCCAGGGTTCCCCTTCCCCCTCCTCTCTCCTCCCTCCCCACCCCTCCCCCCCTCCCTGCCCAACCCCCAGCTATCCCCGCTAATCAGTTGACTTCCTTGGAGTTCTCCAAAGAAGGAAGCACCCAGAGGTGCCAAACCAGGGGCGGCTTGGGTGGGGGTGGGGTGGGGATGTGAATCTGGGGCTGCCCAGGCGGGGATGGAGGGGATCCCCCTCCTCAACCCACGCTGCACCGCCCCTTCCCTCCTCTCTTCCCACTTGTCACCCCGTCTCCAAATCAGGCTTAGCTTTTGGATCAGTAGGACGGGAGAGATGGAAGGAAGTTTTTAGAAAGAGATCTGAGGAAGGGAAAGAGGGTGAGCGGGAGGGTGGCAGCGGGTGATGAGGGAGGGGAGGTTCTGTCTCAGAGAAATCGGACGCTCGCTTCTTCTCCCCTGGCTGGCCTGCCCCCTAGATGCTGCAATTTGGGCTCCCCCTTCATTCAGCGGGCCTCAGTGTCGGGCTGGGGGCCAAGAGCCCTAATTCAGGCAGTGGTAGGGTGCTGACACTTGGAAAAAGAAAAAGACGAGATAGAATCCCAGAGCCCCTTTTAGGCTCACACAAACCCACTCCTTGGCGTCTGGTCCCCACGGAGAGTGGATTGGGGGTACGAGTGAGGGAAGGGGAGTGGGAGAGGACTCCAAGCCCTTTGCTCCTTTATTTAACTTTTTTAGTTTTTTGGCCGCGCTGTGCGGCATGCGGGATCTTACTTCCCCGACCAGGGATCGAACCTGCGCTTCCTGCAGTGGGAGTGCGGAGTCTTAACCCCTGGACCGCCAGGGAAGTCCCTCCTTTACTCCTTTAGTAGTTTCCTCCACGGTCCTCTCCTCCCTTGCGTCCAAGTCTCCGGTAGGTTTTTTTCTGTCGCCACCAGGGGGCGTCCTTGGTAGAGTTGGGGCTCCGGAGCCGGCATGGACCGAGACTGAACATCCCTGGAAGAGAAGATCCCATCCTCTAAGGGAATTCGGCCCTGGCTTTAAAGGGTATGTGGGCGGTGGAACGAGATGTCCAGCACCATGGTTTGGCTGGCCATCGAGGGACGTGACAAGGTAAAGGGACTAAGGCTCCCCTGGGGTCATCTCAGCCTGCCCACCTCACAGCTTTTTTGGAGGAGTTGGGGATCGCGGGTTGGTATTTGGGGGCACCCCCTTGGGGTCCTCAGGATTTACGAAGGGAATAGGACAAGGGTGACTTGGAAGCAGAGCAGGGGGTTCATGGTTAAGCCGAGATGAGCTCGACTGTTTTAGGTGCTCCTCTCCCTGTTCTTTAAGTATTGATATTATACTACCCGTGCCAATGTCGGGGCAGGGCATGGTTCGGGCTTGGGAAGTAAGAAGGAAAGATCTGGCCTCTTTACCAACCTTCAGTGGGCTCTCAAAACTTGCATCCTTGGAGCCTCACATCAGAACCAGGGAGGAAACTGCAAATCAAGGCCCCAGGTAGTTCTAGGGAAGGAATCACTTAGCATTATTTCCTGCGGAATTTGCACATACCCCTCCCTTCCCTTTACAAACCCTGATCCTCCGTTTGGGAAGAAAAGGTGCCCCATAAATGAAGAAGGGATGTGAGTTCCCACCCAGAGCTGAGGGGCCCAAAGGGGGCCAAAAGGAAGCAAAGTGAGATCTTCACCCCAGGGGAGAGAGGCAGGGTCGGCTCCTCCAAAATCTGTCCTCGGGGAGTTTCACTGCGAGGCCTGGATTCCAGGTCCTTGGAAGGGCCTGGGGAGGTTGGGCCTCTGGACACTTGGGATCCTGCCTCCTTCAGCTGCTGAAGTGCTGGGGTCTCTGGACCTGCCGAAACCCATGAGGCCCTCATGGCCACCCACCTCCCCTGGGAGGAAGGGATTTAATGGGGGTCAAGTGTTTGGAGCTCTGGGCAGGAAGCAGTTGTGAGCCAAAGGCAGGAAATGCTCCTCAAGAGCCATCCTCCCACAGCGAACCTCCTCCAAGGAGTTTGTTCACTGCACTCCCCTCCAGGAGCAGGAGGTGGGAGGATCTGGGCAGGGGAGAGAAAGTTGGGCCGGAGGAAGGAGGAGGCGGGGCCTGCCATTCACTGCCCCACCCTCTCTCCCTTTCTCCCATCCCTGCTGGAGCCTTGAGCTGACAATTTCCCCAGCGCCTCCAAGCCTTCCCCAAATTTCAGTGTCTGGAGCTCTGTCCTGTCAAGAGCCTTTGGCCTCACAGTCAAAGCCCCCCGCAGTCTGAGGTCTTCTGGCCTTGGCACCCACTATTTATCCCGGAAGCCCTAGATGCCTCAGCCTCCCTGCCTGACTTGCTGTTCCCTCTGCTTTGCTGCTTTGGCCTTATCTGTCCCCACCACTCTTCTCTCCAGGACCTTTGGAAGAAAGCGACCCTGGTTCCTTTCACACCACCTTGTTCTCACTTGTCAGAACACAAACCACATTTTCCCTTGTTTTAGAACTGAGAGCCTGTCTGTCTTTCCACCGGGGTGAGAGCTCCTAGAACTCTTTGGTTCCCACAAAAATAAAAGGTGAGCCACCTATACCATTTTAAAAGTTCTAGTAGCCACATTGAAAAAAAGTAAAAAGAAACAGGTGAAATTAATTTTGATAATAGATTTTATTTAACTCAATAGATCCAATTATGATCATTTCCACATGTAATCAATATTAAAATTATTAATGCTGTATATTATATACACATGTATTTCAAACTAAGTCTTTGGAATTCAGTATGTATTTTACACTCACAGCACCTCTCAATTTGGATTAGTTTTGTGCTCAGTAGTCACATGGCTTGTGGTTACCATATTGGATAGCGCAGTTCTAGAAATCAGGGATGGAGCCCCAGGTCTATGCTAAAAGTTCAGATAGCATCTTGTTTAAGAAGCCCAGCTGTTGGAACAGATTGCCTAGCTTTGAATACTAGCTCACCTATTAGCTGTATGATCTTAGACATGTCCCTGCCTTAACTGTCTCATCTGTAAAATGGGTCTAATAAGCCTCATAGGATCTTTGTGAGGATTATGTGAAGTGCGTAGAACAACATGTGGCACACAGTAGTAGGTGTTCTATAAAGATTGGAGTCTTCATCTCCGAAGGAGGCTAACCTTGGCCCCAAACAACTGTAAGCTGAAAGACAGAATTAAAAAAAAAAAAAAAGTCCTTTGCCCTGTAGCAGACTGAGGCAGAAGTAAGCTGGGTGGGGTGAGTGAGTTTTTTTCTGGAGGAGTTGGAATAGGATGGAAGAGGAGAAGGCTGTGGGTGGCTGGCAGAAGGCTCCTTCGAGGGCCAGACCAAGGTTTACAGCTGTGCTGCCATGGAATTTGGAAACAGTAACCGGGCTGGGATGATTCACTGCTGAAATGAAGCTTCTGGGGTTCAGAGAATAGCGGTCTGCAGCGCTGGAGCCTTGAGAAAACGCTTCAAGGAGCAAAGTGAAGTTTGGAAAACCAGTTGGCGGTGGGTGACAGGAAGTTTGCCGAGTTCGCGGTGAAAGGGACTAGTTAGGACAAAGGGTCTGACTGGGGTCAGGCCCACCCCCTTGCAGGTACCCTCCCTTCCTAGCTGCAGGCTTCCTGGGAGACGGAAGCGTATGCCGGCTGCATTTTGAGGCCATAGCGCCCTCTGCTGGACTTGGGAACCTGGGGCAGCAGCGGGCGTGCGAGGTGCTGGAGATTAGGGGAGGGGGTGACAAAATTCTGTGCAGGGAAAGTTCTGTGCCAAATACAGTCCTTCCTGATCCCCCAGACACTCCTGAGGAGATCGCACAATCGGAATCCTTTGACAAGAATATAGAAAGCTTAAGCAAAATGAGCAGCCCCTAAAGTGTAATTGTCTATTGGATCATCTTTATTTGCTCAATTGGTGTAGATTCATGGGAACTATACTAATTTCACCTCATAATCCTTTGGAGTTAGAGGGCTATGTGTTAGAGGCAAATAATAGTAATAATAGCCACTAATGCTTATATAGCCCTAATTTGTGCCAGGTGCTATTCTTTTATTATTTTACAGACGAGGCACAGAAATTTTTGTCACCTGCCTAATGTGACACAGCTGACAGATTGCAGGACCAGGCTGACCTGGGCATTCTGGCTCCAGAGTGTGTGCGCTAAACCATCTCGCTACCTGCTGCTTCTCTGAAATGATCAGAACCACTTTCCCCCTTATGTGACATATGATAAGTCCAGGTGCGTCATGAATCTGGACCTTCCTAGTTCTGTCTGAGTCTCTGACCACTGCAACTTGATTTTGAAAAAAATCGGGGCTAACATTTATTGATTTGCTGTGCACTAAATACATGCCAGGCCCCATCCCAAGCACACTGTTGGATTATCTCATTGAAGCCCCATAATGGCCCAATGACTACTATCATCTCCCCCCTTTTACAGATGGGGAAGTGTATTAGTTTTCTTTTTCTTTACTTTTTTAAAAAAAATAAATTTATTTATTTAGTTTTGGCTGTGTTGGGTCTTTGTTGCTGTGCGCGGGCTTCTCATTGCAGTGGCTTCTCTTGTTGCAGAGCACAGGCCCTAGGCACGCGGGCTTCCGTAGTTGTGGCACACAGGCTCAGTAGTTGTGCCTTGCAGGCTCTACAGCGCAGGCTCAGTAGTTGTGGCACACGGGCTTAGTTGCTCCGCGGCATGTGGGATCTTCCCAGGCCAGGGCTCGAACCCATGTCCCCTGCATTGGCAGGCAGATTCTTAACCACTGCACCACCAGGGAGTTCCCTGTGTATTTGTTTTCTATTGGTACATAACAAATTGCCACAAACCTCGTGGCTTAAAACAATACGTATTAGAAGTCCAGGCATGGCTTAGCGGGTGGGCCCTCTGCTCAAGGTCTCACAAGGCTGCAATCAAGGTATCAGCTGGACTGTTTTCTCATCTGGAGGTTTGATTGGAGAAGACCCCGTTTCCAAATTCCATCAGGTTGTTGGCAAAATTCATTTCCTCTAGGGTATACTGACCATCCCAGCTTCCTGCTGGCTGTCGGTTGAAGACAGTTCCTTTCCACAAGGGCTTTCCCAATGTATCAGTCAGTGTCCTCCAGAGAAAGAGCACCAATAGGGTGTGTGTGTGTGTATGTGTGTGTGTATAAAAATATTTATTCCAAGGAATTGGCTTACATCCTCGTGGGGGCTGGCAAGCATGAAATCCATAGGGCAGATCAGCAGGCTGGAAACAGTCAGGCAGGAGCTTTTGCTGCAGTCTTAAGGCAGAATTTCTTCTTTATTCCTCAGGGAAACTGCAGTTTTGCTCTTTTTTTTTTTTTTGGCCACGCTGCGCAGCTTGCAGGTTCCCTGACCAGGGATGGAACCCGCGCCCCTTGCAGTGGAAGCGCTGAGTCTTAACCACTGGACTGCCAGGGAAGTCCCCAGTTTTGTTCTTAAGGCCTTTTGACTGTTTGGATGAGGCCCACCCACATTACCAGGAATAATCTCCTATACTTAGAGTCTACTGATTGTAGATATTAACCACATCTACAAAGTCCCTCCACAGCAGCACCTAGATAAGTGTGTGATTGAATAACTGGGTACTAGAGCCTGGCCAAGCTGACACATAACACTTGCCATCGTGCCTCACGGGGCCACTTGCTTCTCCACGCCAGCAAGAGCATCTCTAGAGTGAGCTGCCTAGCAAGAAGGAGCCATATAGTCCGTATAGAATCATGCGACATCCCATCCCCTTTGCCAGATTCTACAAAGTCAGAAGCAACTCGAGGGTTCCTCCCACAAGCAAGGGAGGGGGATCACACAAGAACATAAACACCAGGAGGTGGGGACATCTTAGAGCCTGTCCACCACAGAAGCTAAGGCTCAGAGAGGTTAGGGAGAGGCCCGGGATTACACAGTGGTAAAGCTGGGGGTCTGCTAACAGCTCTGCTGGAAGCCCCCTGCTGGTTCCACGTCCACGTGCTAGCCTAGCTGTGTGCCAAGTTTCCCATCTTTCCCTCATCCTCTTTCCCCGGAGAACTTGGCCTCTTGTAGGTTCAACCATCACACACAGGCTGAGGATGCCAAATCCCGGCTTCCTGGCTCCAGATTGTCTGGTTCTCATGGGCCTGTATTTCCACGTGGGTGTCCGCATGTCTCTGATGCAGTGTGGTGAAGAGACCCTGGTTCAGTCTCAGCCTTGGCTCAGCCACCAGCTCTCTGAGGAGCCTGGCAAGTCCCTGGACCTCTGCCTCTCAGTTTCCTGGACTCCTCTTCTCAGTGCCCTGCCCCCATCCGGTCCTCTCCCTTTACTCTCGCACATCCGCCCACCACGCTGCATCCCGAGCCATTCTGCACTCCAGCTGGAATGATCACATCATCCACTCCTGAAAACTTCTCAGTGACTTTCTACTGCCCTTGGCATCAGTGGTGAGCTCCTTGGTCTGACCTACCAGTCTCTGTGTGGCTGAGCTCTGGTTCCAGCTTCCTCTCCTGGACCTACAGTTCCACAAAAGATGAGCCCAGGCGCCACTGCGGCCCCAGCATCTAGCACCATGCCTGGAACCTAGGATGAGTCACCACATACCTGATAAGTGACAGAAATGGTCATGTGAAAAGAGTGGGCTGAATCAGGCAACCCTTCAGGTCCTGCTTGTGATTCCCCTAATCTCTGTCTGCTCCATCCAGTAACACTAGTCTCAGGCAGCCAGGTGTTATTGTGAATAGATGGATCCCCAATGGGCCACACCAGGCCTGATTGCCATTTCCATGCCTTTGTTTCTATTTTTTAGTGATTATCCTATAAATTATATCCTATAATTATATACAGGGCATATTGTTTTGGTCTGTATCCTAAAAACTACAGTGTTCATCAAAGTCTAAAGTTAATTTATTCCTTTACTTACTTTCCTCCTGGACCAAAGAACACTTTAACTTCATTTATCATTTATGTTGTACATTTTAATTCTCTTCTTTAACTTTATAGGACATTATTATTACTGTTTATGAAGTCAATGCTTATTTAGATTGATGTACATATCTTTACTCTTCACTTCTTTAAAATATTTTTTAATTGAGATATACTTCATCATTTTAAGTGTACAATTCAGTGGCTTTTAATATATTCACAAGGTTGTACAACCATCACCACTATATAATTTTATAATATTTTCATTACCCCAAAAAGAAATCCTGTACTCATTAGCAGTCATCCCCCATTCCTTTTTCCCTCTACCCCCTGGCAACCACTGATCTACCTTCTGTCTCTATGGATTTACCTATTCTAGACATTTCATATAAACAGAATCACACAGTATGTGGCCTTTTGTGTCTGGCTTCTTTCATTTAACATAATGTTTTAAAGATTCATCCATATCGTAACATGTGTCCGCACTTCATTCCTTTTAATGAGTGAGTAATATTCCATTGATAGATGTACCACTTCTGTTTATCCATTCATCTGTTTGGGTTGTTTCCACTTTCAGGCTAATATGAATAATGCTGCAGTGAACATTTGTGTACAAGTCTTCATTCCTTCTTGCATCTTAGACTTTCCATCTGGTGTCACTCTCCTGCTTGAATTGCATCCTTTACAATTTCCTTCAGTGAGGTTCTGCTGGCAGCAAGTTTTCTTAATTTTACTAGTTTTGTTTGAAAATTCACTCTTGAACTCTAGGGCAGAAGTTATTTTCTTTTAGCATGTTCAAGATATCATCCCACTGGCTTCTGGATTTCATTATTGTGTTGAGAAGGCTGCTCTGAAGATCCTCATTCCCGCTGCTTGTATGTATTCTCCCTTCCCTGCTGCCTCAAATTGGAGTCATTCTCCAAGACCTGCCTCCACTTCCACCTCTTCCACCAGCCCTTCCTCCTCCTGCCCCCTTTGAGCTTTCCTACCCCAGAACTAGAACTGACTGTCCCCATTCAGTGGCAGCACCTTGGGACGTCTCTTGCATGATTTACTTATCAAATAATTTACGGATTGATTTATTACCTCCCCTACTAGATGATCAGCTTAGGGAAGGCAGGAATAGCTACGACCAGTGGCTCCAAATCCTGACGATCAGGAGGTGTGGTGGGGATGGGGGAGATTCGGGTTCAGTAGGTTTGAAGCAAATTCTGGGTCTGACCAGGCATCTGGGAGTGCAGGTTAAGATCTCCCACCCCCCGCTACCCCCGCTGCATTAAATCCCTACTGGCCCCAGCGAACCTCCTCCCCAGAGCTGGAGGCTTCTGGGAGAGGTTGCTTCGGGTCTGGACCCCCCTGGTCTAATCTGAGATCTCCCCGAGTTGGGCGAGGAGGCTCGAAGGCGACTGCACTGCATCTAGTCGACGGTAGGTGGCAGCACACACATTCTCATTGCAGCCCTGGCAACTGCTCGCGGACTTCCGGGTGGGGCTGGGACCGAACAGGGCATGACGGAATGCGACTGCCCCAAGTCGGACCTCCTGTTGGTCCCCAGTGCCCAAAACAGAATACGGTCAACAACTTCTCCAACCCTCTCCCTGTCTCCTCTCCCCTTAGTCCCCGTGCTACGGCGATCCCCACCAAATTCCAGTTTCCTGTCCAGTGTTGTTTCTTGACTACTTAAACTTTGCCCTTGCTGACCACCTTCTTAAATGCTCTTTCAATCCACTTTCCTAACCATTCTCAGTTCAAAAAAATTTTGTTTGTTTTGTGAATTGGTTACAATGATCTTAAACTTTACAGATGATAATGAGTGCCAAGAAAAGTATGAGTAAAATAGAGAGAGGTCTTGCCTTACCGGGTATGAGAACAGACTATGGGGACTTCCCTGGTGGCAACAGTGGATAAGACTCTGCGCTCCCAATGCAGGGGGCCGGGTTTCCATCCCTGGTGGGGGAACTGGATCCCACATGCATGCTGCAACTAAGAGTTCACATGCCACAACTAAGGAGCCCGCCTGCTGCAACTAAGACCTGGCACAACCAAATAAATAAATAAATATTAAAAAAATAATAATAAGAAGAAGAACAGACTTTGAAGCCTCCAGAATTAAGTCCCTATAGCATTGCTATGGGAATAGAAAGATTGACCAGAACATAGAATCCAGAAATAAGTCCCACTACATATGAATTTCTAAGATATAACATAGGGGGTTGTTCAGTTAATTGGGAAAAAATAAAAATGATTTTGCAATAGCAGGCTTTCCAAATGAAAGAAAATAAAACTAGAGCTTTATCTAACACCATACACAAAAAAGAAGTGTAGATGGATTAAAATTTTAAATTTAAAAAATAAATTTATCTTACAACTAGTGGATAGATAAATTCTGGAGATCTAATGCACAACATAGTGATTATAGTCAATAATACTGTGTTATAAACTACAAAATCGCGGAGAGACTAAATCTTAACTGTTAACACAGAAAAGAAATGATAAACATGATAGAGGTGTTAGCTAACACTACTGTAGTAATCATGTTGCAATATAAAAAGGTATCAAACCAATACATTGTACACCTTAAACTTACACATTGTTGTATGTCAATTATATCAAAATAATTTCATAAAATCTGGTATGAAAATCTAGAAGCCTGCATGTACAATGTAAAAGTGAGAAAATATTAGACTGAAAACACAAAAGCTGTAACAGAAAAAAAGTGTGACTCTATATGTTGAAACAATCATTTTGCAATATACACATATATCAAATGATCATGTTGTACACCTTAAACTTACACAATGTTACATGTCAATTATATCTCAATAAAGCTGGAAAAAAGTTCCATTTTTTGGTTGCAAAAATAGAACATAAACACAGTTGTTAGGTTAATGATAGATTTAGGGGAAAATAAACCATGTAATACAGTTGGGAAATCATGGGTTAACAGCTCTACCATACAAAAAGTTCTTACAAATTCAAGACAACCCCTAAGAAAAATGACAAGGTCATGAACAGGCAATTCATGGAAGAACAATAATAAAAAATGACGGAAATTCACAAGTCGACAGGGAAATGCAAAATCAAATAACAATAACATGTGACTTTATACCCATCAGAGTAACCAAAATCAAAGGAGGCCAACTCACCACTTAATGGCAGTAATATGGAGAAAGGTGTACTCTCAGACGTTGTCGGTTACTGTTGAGGGAAGGAGGTGGTGCAGCCTCTCTGGAAAGTAACCTGACAACATCTATTAAAGTTTAAAACACTTCTACTTTTTAACTGAGCAATCCCACTCTTTTGAACTTATCCCATGGAAATAAAACCACCACTACATAGGGACAAGTGTACAAAGATGCTCAGTGTAGCATTAATGGCAAAGACACTGGAAACAGTGAATGCCCATCAGTGAGTGGTTGAATAAATGGTGACACAGCCACACAATGGAATATTATGCGGTCTTTAAAAAGAATGAGACAGAACACTCTATGACATAAATCACAGCAAGATCCTTTTGGACCCACCTCCTAGAGAAATGGAAATAAAAACAAAAATAAACAAATGGGACCTAATGAAACTTAAAAGCTTTTGCACAGCAAAGGAAACCATAAAAAAGACGAAAAGACAACCCTCAGAATGGGAGAAAATATTTGCAAACGAAGCAACTGACAAAAGACTAATCTCCAAAATATACAAGCAGCTCATGCAACTCAATATCAAAAAGCCAAACAACCCAATCCAAAAATGAGCAGAAGACCTAAATAGACATTTCTCCAAAGAAGATATACAGATTGCCAACAAACACATGAAAAGATGCTCAACATCACTAATCATTAGAGAAATGCAAATCAAAAGTACAATGAGGTATCACCTCACACTAGTTAGAATGGCCATCATCAAAAACTCTACAAAGAGTAAATGCTGGAGAGGGTGTGGAGAAAAGGGAAACCTCTTGCACTGTTGGTGGGAATGTAAATTGGTACAGCCACTATGGAGAACAGTATGGAGGTTCCTTAAAAAACTAAAAATAGAACTACCATATGACCCAGCAATCCCACTGCTGGGCATATACCCTGAGAAAACCATAATTCAAAAAGACACATGCACCCCAATGTTCACTGCAGCACTATTTACAATATCCAGGACATGGAAGCAACCTAAGTGTCCATTGACAGATGAATGGATAAAGAAGATGTGGCACATATATACAACGGAATATTACTCAGCCGTAAAAAGAAACGAAATTGAGTTATTTGTAGTGAGGTGGATGGACCTAGAGTCTGTCATACAGAGTGAAGTAAGTCAGAAAGAGAAAAACAAATACCGTATGCTAATACATATATATGGAATCTTAAAAAAAAAAAAAAAAAAAAGGTTCTGGTGAACCTAGGGGCAGGACAGGAATAAAGACGCAGACGTAGAGAATGTACTGGGGGACACGGGGAGGGGGAAGGGTAAGCTGGGACGAAGTAAGAGAGTAGCATTTATATATATACACTACCAAATGTAAAATAGATAGCTAGTGGGAAGCAGCTGCATGGCACAGGGAGATGAGCTCGGTGCTTTGCGACCACCTAGAGTGGTTGGATAAGGAGGGTGGGAGGGAGGGGATATGGGGATATATGTATGCATATAGCTGATTCACTTTGTTATACAGCAGAAACTAACACAATGCTGTAAAGCAATTATACTCCAATAAAGAAGTTAAAAAAGAAAACAATGATAAAGCACTGTTTCCTTTCGCCATCAACAGGTGATAAGATGCAACATGCAAAAAAAAAACAAACTCTTGAGAGATGGAAAGAAATTCTCATATATTTCTTTGTCCTTAATGATATGAGTGTACTTCATTCATCCTCAACACGGTCAGTATAGTGTTACAATATCAAATTAAGATGAGGACACAGAAGCTCTTGACCAGGAGCTAAAGGCGAAGGGGCAAGTCTGCATATTACCCAGGGTCCCTACAGGAGACACATAGGTCCGTTGGCAGGATTAAGGGAATGAGGTGAGTCACCCAGGGGTCTGTGACAGTGGGAAACTCTTGCCTTTTACCTTGGCCAAAAAGGGCCGAACTGTGTGGGCGAGCCTGGACAGCTAGAGGTATGGCAAAGGAGGGGAATAGTCCCTGACCTCTCTCTCCTCCCTCCCACCAGTTTCCTGCTGTGGCTCCCACTGGCCAAATCCAACTGGAAGTCCAAAGTAAGGGGAGCCCAGGTAACACAATCCATCAGGGTCAGTCTCCAAGTGCACAGAGCAAAGCAGAGTAGGATCGAGAAAGAATCGGGGGCAGGGTGTGGAGGGAAGTACATGGAAAGTACCCAGCACAGTCTGATAACCATAATCCTAAGATGTGGCTGACGTCCTCAGCACAGGCTCTGCATTTCTGTGTGATTTTCTAAAACCAGAGAACAGCAGCCCAAGAGCTGCGCTTGGGTGGCCAATCGAACACCTGAAAAGAATCTGTTTTTTCAATTTTCCAAAGAAATTAAGAAATTTCCATCATCTTCTCCAAGACTGTGATGTCAGACTGTTTTAGTCTCAGCTCAGCTACTTCAAACACTGTCACGTATTTCTATAAACTTGAGCCATGGGAGTTCTGCTTTCACAGTTTCAATATACAGTCTAGAGGCAAAGACTGCCTCCATATGTCACGATGTCCGGGTCACAGAATGCACTGTCACCCAGCCGGGACGAGGAGCCAGCAGGCCCTGTCAGACCCAGCTGACCTCATTTGGCAAAGCTGGCTTTGGGGGATTTTATTTTAAAACCTGAATATTTACACAGTTTGCATTCTTTGGGAGGTGAGAGATTCTATGAAACTTCAAGAGCTCTCGTTTGCTTTATCTTTTTGCTAAGAGAAGCCAGGCGGTCTGGCTGAGGGCACCTAGCTGACTTGGCTTAGCTGAGCCATACCTGTTGTTATTAAACACAGAGAAGAATTATTTGAAGTTCAATTTCTACGTTAAACATAATAATTTTGCTCTGTTTGGATCCCTGAGCGCTCTTTGGACTCTGTAATTTATTTCATTTATCTGATACTGCACCTCCCCGCCACCCCCTTGAATTCCAGACTCTTCGCTAAGAGAGTCGTTGGGAAGGGGTAAGGGGCGGCTGTAGCAGGGAATGGGGTGGGAAGAAGATACGAGAACCGTCATGGAGATTCCTGGTCCTCCCTGGAGGGGCTCATCAGCTTGTAGAAACAGGAGAGTAGAATTCAGGCAAGTGAGAGATTATCCTTCCTTCCGGTCTCTTTCCATGGATAATTCATTTGAACTCTAGTAGCTTTGGCATAATTGCTTTCACAATCTTTTCTACAGTTGCTGTAGGTGAACTGGAGGTGCTGGAGATACCCTGACCTGAAGTGGGATCGCAGGTCTCACTGGCCATGGGACCACAGGCAAGTGGCTTACTTTCTCTGACCATCGTGCACATCTTGTTGCTGCACAGACTGGTGCTGATGCAGAGCAATGAAAACCCCTGGTCTTTCTCTGGAGACAGTTTGAGAAACACGGGTAAGGATGACGACATCCCCACCTCTCAGATCATGTACGGCAGGCCTGGCCGCAGTGCCTGGCATATTATAGGAGCTCAAGAAATGGTAGTTCCTTCCTTTCCTCTGTCCCCAAGAAGACTTATAAGGACCTTGCAGTCAATACCTGAGACCCCTGAACCCTGACCTTACTCCAGGAGAACATGTAGGGAGGAAGCTTGCCAGAACATGGCATTAGAAGCCTTTGTTGGGGAGGAAAGATGTGCTTGTGAATCCTTGTCCCTAAACTTCTTAAGAAGACAGTGGGGTCCAAAGAAGCAGCTCCCTCCTCTCCCCACCTAGGAGGAAGTCCCCTGTGGGACCTACAGACAATAGCTTCAAATCAAGCTTCAATTTATAGAACATGGTCATATCCAAGGGTCTGAGAATTTTTCCCAACTGACCGTTGGATTCTCACTATGGGTAGTCCATTCATTTGCACCGAACAATCTCTTCTAGGCCTCCTTTAAAAGAAAAAAAACTGAGTAGCGAAGAAGAAACAAGCATTCAAAGGGGGCCATCATAGTCCACTTTTATCACAACAGTGACCCTATTTTACACTTTTAAAAAAAGATTTTACTTTCTTAGAGAAATTTTCAGTGCACAGCAAAATTGAGCAGAAGGTACAGAGATTTCCTATAACCCCCCCGCCCCCCACACTCAGAGTATCATACAGACCTTTGGACTTTTCTTCCTTTGGACTCTGACACAGCTCACCTATGATAACTTTGTTGATGGAGGGGAGGCTTGTCTTGAACCTGCTGAGTTCATGGCCCGTATCAGTATCGCCTCGTAGGTATTGCACAGTGACCGTAAATGCTGAAAAGACCTGGAAACTTTTGGAAAGTTCAGCAAGGCCCTGGCCAGTGTATCTGTGATCCCTGCTTTCCAATGATTGCTCGTGTACACCACTTCAGAGGGAAATAATGAGCATGAAATTCAATTATACAGGCGCCTGCTTAACCATCTCAAAAAAAAAAAAAAAAAAAAAAAAGAATGAGAGCTGTACCAATTGTCTTGGAGCGATCGATCCTCATGAGGAATGGTTGAGTAAGAAAAGCAAGATGCAGGGAGACTGGTTCAAGATGGCGGAGTAGAAGGACGTGCTCTCACTCCCTCTTGCGAGAACACCAGAATCACAACTAACTGCTGAACAATCATAGACAGGAAGACACTGGAACTCACCAAAAAAGATACCTCACATCCAAAGACAAAGGAGAAGCCACGATGAGATGGTAGGAGGAGCGCAATCACAATAAAATCAAATCCCTGCTGGGTGGGTGACTCACAACTGGAGAACACTTATACCACAGAAGTCCACCCACTGGGTGAAGGTTCTGAGCCCCACGTCAGGCTTTCCAATCTGGGGGTCCGGCAACGGGAGGAGGAATTCCCAGAGAATCAGACTTTGAAGGCTAGTGGGATTTGATTGCAGGACTTTGACAGGACTGGGGGAAACAGAGACTCCATTCCTGGAGGGCACACACAAAGTAATGTGCTCATCGGGACCCAGGGGAAGGAGCAGTGACCCCATAGGAGACTGAACCAGACCTACCTGCTAGTGTTGGAGGGTCTCCTGCAGAGGCAGGGGGTGGCTGTGTGTCATCGTGAGGACAAGGACACTGACAGCAGAAGTTCTGGGAAGTACTCCTTGGCGTGAGCCCTCCCAGAGTCTGCCATTAGCCCCACCAAAGAGCCCAGGTAGGATCCAGTGTTGGGTCGCCTCAGGCCAAGCAACCAACAGGGAGGGGACCCAGCCCCACCCATCAGCAGACAAACGGATTAAAGTTTTACTGAGCTCTGCCCACCAAAGCAACAGCCAGCTCTACCCACCACCAGTCCCTCCCATCAGGAAACTTGCACAAGCCTCTTAGATAGCCTCATCCACCAGAGGGCAGACAGCAGAAGCAAGAAGAACTATAATCCTGCAGCCTGTGGAACAAAAACCACATTCACAGAAAGATAGACAAGATGAAAAGGCAGAGGGCTATGTACCAGATGAAGGAACAAGATAAAACCCCGGAAAAACAACTAAATGAAGTGAAGATAGGCAACATTCCAGAAAAAGAATTCAGAATAATGATAGAGAAGATGATCCAGGACCTTGGAAAAAGAATGGAGGCAAAGATTGGGAAAAATTAAGACAAAGAAAAATTATTGAAAGCAGCAAGGGTAAAACGACAAATAACATACAAGGGAACTATCATAAGGTTAACAACTGATTTCTCAGGAGAAACTCTACAAGCCAGAAGGGAGTGGCATGATATACTTAAAGTGATGAAAGGGAAGAACCTACAACCAGGATTACTCTAGCTGGCAAGGATCTAATTCAGATTCGATGGAGAAATCAAAAGCAGACAAGCAAAAAGCTAAGAGAACTCAGCACCACCAAGCCAGCTCTACAACAAATGCTAAAGAACTTCTCTAAGTGGGAAACACAAGAGAAGAAAAGGATCTACAAAAACAAACCCAAAACAATTGAGAAAATGGTAATAGGAACATGCATATTGATAATTACCTTACACGTGAATGGATTAAATGCTCCAACCAAAAGACACAGGCTTGCTGAATGGATGCTTAAACAAGACCCATATATATGCTGTCTACAAGAGACCCGCTTCAGACCTAGGGACACATTCAGACTGAAAGTGAGGGGATGGAAAAAGGTATTCCATGCAAATGGAAATCAAAAGAAAGCTGGAGTAGCAATACTCATATCAGATAAAATAGACTTTAAAATAAAGAATGTTACAAGAGACAGACAAGGAAGGACACTACATAACGATCAAGGGATCAATCCAAGAAGAAGATATAACAATTATAAATATATATGCACCCAACATAGGAGCACCTCAATACATAAGGCAACTGCTAACAGCTATAAAAGAGGAAATCGACAGTAACACAATAATAGTGGGGGACCTTAACACCTCACTTACACCAATGGACAGATCATCCAAACAGAAAATTAACAAGGAAACACAAGCTTTAAATGACACAATAGACCAGATAGATCTAATTGATATTTATAGGACATTCCATCCAAAAACAGCAGACTACACTTTCTTCTCAAGTCTGCATGGAACATTCTCCAGGATAGATTACATCTTGGGTCACAAATCAAGCCTCAGTAAATTTAAGAAAATTGAAATCATATCAAGCATCTTTTCTGCCCACAATGCTACGAGATTAGAAATGAATTACAGGGAAAAAAAACGTAAAAAACACAAACACATGGAGGCTAAACAATACGTTACTAAATAACCAAGAGACCACTGAAGAAATCTAAGAAGAAATCAAAAAATACCTAGAGACAAATGACAATGAAAACATGATGATCCAAAACCTATGGGATGCAGCAAAAGCAGTTTTAAGAGGGAAGTTTATAGCTATACAAGCCTACCTCAAGAAACAAGAAAAATCTCAAATAAACAATCTAACTTTACACCTAAAGGAACTAGAGAAAGAAGAACAAACAAAACTCAAAGTTAGCAGAAGGAAAGAAATCATAAAGATCAGAGCAGAAATAAATGAAATAGAAACAAAGAAAACAATAGCAAAGATCAATAAACTAAAAGCTGGTTCTTTGAGAAGATAAACAAAATTGATAAACCATTAGCCAGACTCATCAAGAGAAAGAGGGAGAGGACTCAAATCAATAAAATTAGAAATGAAAAAGGAGAAGTTACAACAGACACCACAGAAATACAAAGCATCTTAAGAGACTACTACAAGCAACTCTATGCCAGTCAAATGGACAACCTGGAAGAAATGGACAAATTCTTAGAAAGGTATAACCTTCCAAGACTGAACCAGGAAGAAATAGAAAATATGAACAGACCAATCACAAGTAAGGAAATTGAAACTGTGATTAAAAATCTTCCAACAAACAAAAGTCCAGGACCAGATGGCTTCACAGGTGAATTCTATCAAACATTTAGAGAAGAGCTAACACCCATCCTTCTCAAACTCTTCCAAAAATTGCAGAGCAAGGAACACTCCCAAACTCATTCTATGAGGTCACCATCACCCCATACCAAAACCAGACAAAGACATTACAAAAAAAGAAAATTACAGACCAATATCACTGATGAATATAGATGCAAAAATCCTCAACAAAATATCAGCAAACAGAATCCAACAACCCATTAAAACGATCATACACCACGATCAAGTGGGATTTATCCCAGGGATGCAAGGATTCTTCAATATACTCAAATCAATCAATATGATACACCATATTAACAAATTGAAGAATAAAAACGATATGATCATCTCAATAGATGCAGAAAAAGCTTTTGACAAAATTCAACACCCATTTATAATAAAAACTCCCCAGAAAGTGGGCATAGAGGGAACCTACCTCAACATAATAAAGGCCATATATGACAAACCCACAGCAAACATCATTCTCAACGGTGAAAAACTGAAAGCATTTCCTCTAAGATCAGGAACAAGACAAGGATGTCCACTCTCAACACTATTATTCAACATAGGTTTGGCAGTCCTAGCCATGGCAATCAGAGAAGAAAAAGAAATAAAAGGAATACAGATTGGAAAAGAAGTAAAACCGTCACTGTTTGCAGATGACATGATACTATACATAGAGAATCCTAAAAATGCCACCAGAAAACTACTAGAGCTAATCAATGAATTTGGTAAAGTTGCAGGATACAAAATTAATGCACAGAAATCTCTTGCATTCCTATACACTAATGATGAAAAATCTGAAAGTGAAATTAAGGAAACACTCCCATTTGCCTTTGCAACAAAAAGAATAAAATACCTAGGAATAAACCTACCTAGGGAGACAAAAGACCTGTATGCAGAAAACTGTTGAAAGAAATTAAAGATGATACCAACAGATGGAGAGATATACCATGTTCTTGGATTGGAAGAATCAACATTGTGAAAATGACTATACTACCCAAAGCAATCTACAGATTCAATGCAATCCCTATCAAATTACCAATGGCATTTTTTTTACAGAACTAGAACAAAAAATCTTAAAATTTGCATGGAGACACAAAAGACCCCGAATAGCCAAAGCAGTCTTCAGGGAAAAAAACGGAGCTGGAGGAATCAGATTCCCTGACTTCAGACTATACTACAAAGCTACAGTAGTCAAGACAGTATGGTACTGGCACAGAAACAGAAATATAGATCAATGGAACAAGATAGAAAGCCGAGAGATAAACCCATGCACCTATGGTCAACTAATCTATGACAAAGGAGGCAAGGATATACAATGGAGAAAAGACAGTTTCTTCAATAAGTGGTGCTGGGAAAACTGGACAGCTACATGTAAAAGAGTGAAATTAGAACACTCCCTAACACCATACACAAAAATAAACTCAAAATGGATTAGAGACCTAAATGTAAGACTGGACACTATAAAACTCTTAGAGGAAAACATAGGAAGAAAACTCTTTGACATAAATCACAGCAAGATCTTTCTTGATTCACCTCCTAGAGTAACGGAAATAAAACCAAAAATAAACAAATGGGACCTAATGAAACTTAAAAGCTTTTGCAAAGCAAAGGAAACTACAAACAAGGCGAAAAGACAACCCTCAGAATGGGAGAAAATATTTGCAAACATGTCAACGGACAAAGGATTAATCTCCAAAATATATAAACAGCTCATTCAGCTCAATATTAAAAAAACAAACAACCCAATCCAAAAATGGGCAGAAGACCTAAATACACATTTCTCCAAAGAGGACATACAGATGGCCAAGAAGCACATGAAAAGCTGCTCAACATCACTAATCATTAGAGAAATGCAAATCAAAACTACAATGAGGTATCACCTCACACCAGTTAGAATGGGCATCATCAGAAAATCTGCAAACAACAAATGCTGGCGAGGGTGTGGAGAAAAGGGAACCCTCTTGCACTGTTGGTGGGAATGTAAATGGATACAGCCACTATGGAGAACACTATGGAGGTTCCTTAAAAAACTAAAAAATAGAACTACCATATGACCCAGCAATCCCACTACTGGGCATATACCCAGAGAAAACCAAAATTCAAAAAGACACATGCACCCCAATGTTCATTGCAGCACTATTTACAATAGCCAGGTCATGGAATCAACTTAAATGCCCACCGACAGACGAATGGATAAGGATGTGGTACATATATACAATGGAATATTACTTAGCCATAAAAAGGAACAAAATTGGGTCATTTGTAGAGACGTGGATGAATCTAGAGACTGTCATACAGAGTGAATTAAGTCAGAAAGAGAAAAACAAATATCGTATGTTAACGCATATATGTGGAACCTAGAAAAATGGTACAGATGAACTGGTTTGCAGGGCAGAAATAGAGACACAGATGTAGACAACAAACATATGGACACCAAGGGGGGAAGGCAGCGGGGGGTGAGGGTGGTGGTGTGATGAATTGGGAGATTGGGATTGACACGTATACACTGATGTGTATAAAATGGATGACTAATACGAACCTGCTGTATAAAAAAATAAATAAAATCAAATTCAAAAAAAAAAAAAAAGAAAAGCAAGATGCAGAAAAGTGTGAATAATATGACCCTGTTTTTGTAAAACTAACAACAATAAAAACATTTCATGCACATGTATATACGTGTGTGTATACAATTATATGAGCATTTTTAAAAAATGACTGAATACATGGAATTCCCTGGCAGTCCAGTGGTTAGGACTGTGCACTTTCATTGCCGCTGTGGGCCCAGGTTTGATCCCTGGTCAGGGAACTAAGGTCCCGCAAGCCATGTGGCGCGGCCAAAAAAAAAAAAAAAAAAAAAGTGAGTGAATACAAACTGCATTGCAGATTTGGATTACCTGGTTGGGGAAGAAGGAGAGGGAAAATCTATTTTTTGTTTAAAGAAGACTGCTTTTAAAAATTTTTTGGAAGATAGCACATATATTTAGGTTAAATTATTTATGCTGATATGTGGAAAAAACAAACACACTTGATGAGAATAAAATAGGAAAAAATGGGAATTCCCTGGTGGTCCAGTGGTTAGGACACCGCACTTTCACTGCTGAGGGGGAGGGTTCAATCCCTGGTCAGGGAACTAAGAACCGGTAATCTGTGCAGCGAAAAAAAAAAAAAGGAAAAAAAATCTATTTCAGACAATTATCTTGTTCTATTATGTCTTTTGTTTTCTCTTATCAAAAAGAGTTGACCGGGCTTCCCTGGTGGCGCAGTGGTTGAGAATCTGCCTGCTAATGCAGGGAACATGGGTTCGAGCCCTGGTCTGGGAAGATCCCACATGCCACAGAGCAGCTGGGCCCGTGAGCCACAACTACTGAGCCTGCGCGTCTGGAGCCTGTGCCCCGCAACGGGAGGGGCCGCGATAGTGAAAGGCCCGCGCACCGCGATGAAGAGCGGTCCCCGCACCGCGATGAAGAGTGGCCCCCGCTTGCCGCAACTAGAGAAAGCCCTCGCACGAACCGAAGACCCAACACAGCCAAAAATAAATAAATAAATAAATAAATAAAGTAGCTATAAAAAAAAAATTAAAAAAAAAAAAAAAAAAAAAGAGTTGACCTCTTCTGAGTCATACCTCTGAACCCACACCATGCCCCTTACAGACTCCTTCCTATCCCTACGCCTGACCCAGGGACTTTAAGAATTGTACCTAAATCATTTCCGTCTCCGCCAAAGTCTGGTGCTCCTGGGGGTCATGGGCCATTATTATTACCCAGGTCAGCCGCAGGATAAATATTCAGTAAATCTCCCTAAGTGACTGGTTCATCACTCAGCCTGGAGAATCTGCAGAAGGGAGGTGGAAGCTATGGCCCCTGGCCCTGTAGAATCTCTTAAAGAGATTCTCTAAGAGCCAACACTCTTAGAGCAGTTGGCCTCACATTTTCATGGTCATCAGAATCATGTTTTGGGCGGTGGGGATGGTATTAAGATTTGGCAGAACTGGGCAGGGGGAGCACCGTAATCTACATTTTATTAATTTTAAAAAGTATTTATTTATTTATTTGGTTGTGCTGGGTCTTAGTTGTGGCAGGCAGGCTCCTTAGTTGTGGCATGTGAACTCTTAGTTGTGGCATGCACGTGGGATCTAGTTCCCCGACCAGGGATCGTACCCAGGCCCCCTGCGTCGGGAGCGCAGAGTCTTAACCATTACGCCACCAGGGAAGTCCCATAATCTGCATTTTAAACAGCACTCCCATGTTATTCTGACCACATTTTGAGAATCTCCTCCAAACTCAAGATCCACATAGACAACTTCTTTTCATCTCCATTTAAACTCTCAGAGACGTCTCAGGCTTAGTACATCCAAAATGCAACTCTTGATACCCTCTAAATTTGTCCACCACCCACCCAACCCTCCTAATCTCAGCAAATAACTCCCCATTCCACTTGGTTACTCACATGGAAGGGAACCTGGAAGCCATTCTTGATTCCATCCTTTTCTTATCCCCAATATCTAATCCATTATCTTGCCAATCCTTCTTCAAAATGTACCTTAAATTGCCTTCTCTCCATCTATACTGCCACCATCTTAGTCCAGGCCATCACCATCTATCACTTCTCATGGAATTTACTGCAGTAGCAGCATATCTGTTCTCCCCACTTCCATTCTTGCCCCCTTAAAATCCATACTCCATACAGTCAATGATGGATCTCTTGAAAATGTAAGTAGGGTCACATTGCTCCTCTTCTCCAAATCAGTCAAAGACCCCCCCTCCTGTGTGGAATAAGCTCCAGCTCCTTGCCATGACTTCAAGGTCCTCCTAGGTAAGACGGTCCCTGCCTCCCTTTCTGTTAGGGAACCGTTGACCGAAACCACCAGCCTTGGCCAGGCATGATGATAACCACTTTCATGAGTTGCCTCACAACAGGAGGTTCCGGCAAGGAACATGGTGCTTCCACCGAAAACTAACCAGGAGAATTTGAGAGGGGCCAAAAGGAGGGAGGAGACGCCAGTCCATAATACTGTCCTACCAACCTCCCAGACTCCTTCATGCTGGAATCCATCTTGCCTGGGAGATGCGCATGCCACCGGGAAGGACCCTGAGTCAGACCAAATATGGGCCAAGCAAGATGATTGGCCAGAGACAACCTGGAAACTAATCCCATTACCATAAAACCTGAGGCTGTGAGCCACATGGCAGAGCAGTTCTCCTGGGTTCCCTTACCCTATTGCTCTCTGCCCAGGCACGCCTTCCCTGTAAAGTCTTTTGCTTTGTCAGCATGTGTGTCTCCTCAGATAATTCATTTCTTTGTGTGTATATATATATATATATATATAT
The DNA here is from genome assembly GCF_965194825.1 of Balaenoptera physalus. Classification (NCBI taxonomy): domain Eukaryota; kingdom Metazoa; phylum Chordata; class Mammalia; order Artiodactyla; family Balaenopteridae; genus Balaenoptera; species Balaenoptera physalus. Next base: position 22,612,203 of record NC_138901.1, on the reverse strand, counting down.
ATATATATATATATATACACACAAAGAAATGATAATGAAATGATAAATGAAATGATAATTCATTTCTCTCTCTATATATATATTTTATTGGGGTATAGTTGTTTTACAATGTTGTGTTAGTGGAGTTTCCTGTGCTGTACAGCAGGTTCTCATTAGTTATCTATTTTATACATGTTAGTGTATATATGTGACAATTCATTTCTGAGCATTGGACAAGAGCCCACTCTTGGGCCCTGGGTCCCCCTTCCTGCAACATTTTCACTTCTTGCAGTACCTCTAACCAGGACTGGCTATATAACATGCAGGGCCCAGTGAAAAATGAAAACGTGGGGCCCTTGTTAAAAAATTATTGAGAATTTCAAGATGTGACAGCAGAGCATTAAACCAAGCATAGAGCCCTTCTGATTACAGATCCTTGTGTGACTGGCCCTGCCTCAGTCTGGAACTGTCTGCCCCAGTTTATAACAGCCATCTCTCAGCTCGAATGTCACTTCACCAGAGGTGTCACCTGATTATCACTGAATTTAAAGTAACCTCACCCAATTCCTCTCTATCACATCACTGGGTATTATTTTCTTCCCAGCACCTGGCCATATCTGAAACGATCTCATTTTTTACTTGTGTATTGTCTGTCTCTCCCCACCTTCTCCCCACGGCCAGAATCTAAACTCCATGAAGGACCTTCCCTGTTGTGCTCAGCTTGGTATCTCCAGCAGTTAGAGCAGGGTTGCTTCAGACTAGGTACAGGATAAATATTTGATGAGTAAAGGAACGAGTATGCCTAAACACTGAAGGAAGCTGGTCTAGCATTGGCCACCTACCACAGGGGAATCCAATGGCCAGCAGCGTTTTCTTTTTTTTCTTTGGGCATTGTGAATACCATAGGCTCCTTTTCTCCCACTGCCTTAGTTCTATCCCAAGTCTCACACTTAAGTTCCTGTCTTTCCTCTGAGTGAGAAAGGATGAACAGACCATGTTTGAATCTGATTAGCTGTGTGACAAAGAATAAATGATTTGACCTTTTGGAGCCCTGCCTCTTCATCTACCCCATGAGGATAATCATGTTATCAGCTATTTAGATGATTTTGAAATTAAATGTGTGAAAATTAATAAAGGGAAACCTCACTAAAATGGAGTCGGGAGGACAGAAGGGGGAGCTCTCACTCACATATCACTCCATGTTGTCGACTGAAAAAAAATGCACAACCTAAAGTTGAGAATTATGTTTTATCTGGTGGACTTTCTGAGGACTTCAGGCCTGAGAGGCAGCCTGTCAGATAGCTCTGAGGGACTGCTTTGAAGAGGTAAAGGAGGAGCCAGGATATACAGGAGTTTTGCAACAAAGACCAGGTAGTCAGAACAGCAGAAGATTACTGTTAATTAAAGAAAACCCAGACATCTCAAGTTAATGAATTTAGCGCTTTTCTATGTATGGAAGATGCAAGAGTCTGGGCTCACTGAAATCGTTCCTTTGATGTGCACCTTAGCTATCTAGGGCCAGTATCCTGTTCTTTCCCATCCTGAGTTCCCTCAGGGCTCATCATAGGGGGTGGCTGTAGTGGCTTGATGGCTGCAACATCCTTTGTTTACTGATATGGCAGGGAACATTTTTCATTCATGATATGAAAACAGATCCCAACAGGGAGAAATGTACCATTCTTCTCTGGCAGGAAGTGACACTACTTTGCTACCACCAGCAGGAAGAAGAAAGATTTTCTCCTTGCCTAGCAACAGCACAGCCCATGAGAGACTGTCACAACTCAACCAGTGAAAAGCCATTATATTTTGAACTCCTATTTTCCTCCAGTGGGCTTTTTGTTTATAACAGTCCCTCGCAACTTCCTCTTCTCCTCTTTAAAAGGATTTACTCTCCTTTGCTTTATGGGACATGCATGGGGTTTGCTGTAGTTGCTTGAATTGCAATTCTTTGCTGCTCTGAATAAACTCATTTCGCTAGTATAAAAACAGAAACAAAAACAAAAAACTGTTTTTCGATAACAGGAAGATTTAAATTTCTCAGGCTATCTTCCTTTTCCTTTCCCACATCTTCACCACATACTGTTTTTTTACTTTTGACTTCATATATTTATATTTTTTAACATCTTTATTGGCGTATACAATATAATTTTATAAGACATTTTTGTTAGATCAATATTCAGTTTTTGTATTAGTGTGGTTGTAAATATTTTTCACAGTTAAACCATGTTGTATAGTAGGATTACTATGATTATATTTTTCCCTACAATTTTCCCCTAAAGTTAATTCCCTTTTTTTCCCATTTGCTTAGTTTTCTATATTCCTATCCTGATTTTTCCCATCAAACACTTTAAAGAAGTGTAAATCTTTTTTTCAAACCAACTGTATACTCCATCAGATTTCTTTTTGCCAACAACATTCCTGGGGGCCTCTGTCCTCCTGTGTCCTACTGTTCTCATCTGTATTGGGTGTTTTTAGGTCTGCTGCACAGTTGTCATCCTGGAATGTCTCTACACAGTCACGCTGGGAACTCTCTTGGCATCTTTCTCAGGTTAGAGCTCTGCTTTCTGGATTTCAGGTCTCCCTTTTTCTTGTTTTACTCTTTTTTTTTTTTTTTTTTTTGCTGTAGAACATCTTTAGTGGCTTCCAGAGAAGGAGTACATGGGAAATAATTTTTTTTGATAGCTTGCAGGTCAAAAATGTCATTTTTCTCCCTCATAGTTGATTAATGATTTGACTGGATATAGATTTCTGGGTTGGAAACCATCCTCTCTTAGAATCTTCAGGGCATTGTTCCTCAGTCTCCTCCCCTCTGGTGTTTTGCAGAAGACCAAGATCATTCCAGTTCTTGGTCCTTCATATACAATCTATTTTTCTTCTTTGGAAACCTTAAGGAGCTTCTCTTTGTCTCATGTGTCCTGAAATTTCACAATGCTGTACATGGCAGCAAGTTATTTTTCATCCATTGTGCTAAGCCCTCTCAATCTGGAAACTCAGGCCATTAATAGCAGAAAGTGTTTACATGTTATTTCTTTAATATGTTCTTCCTTCCATGTTTTTCCCTGTTCTTCCTAGAAATCCTCCTATTCAGATGTTGGATTGATCCTCACACTTTCGCATCTGTTCTTTCCTGTTTTCCATCTCATCCAGTCAACAAATCTTTATTTAATGCCTACTATGTACCATTCATTATTCTAGATGCTGGGAGCAAAACTGAGAAAAATTCCTGCTCTCATGGAGTTTACATTAGATATTAGAAAGGGATAAGCACAATGGAGAAAAGTAAAATTAGGGAAAGAGGCTAGGAAGTTCAGAATACAGGGCTCTGTAAATAGGGTGATCAGGGATCTTACTGAGAAATTAATATTTGAATAAAGATGAGGGGGCAAGCCATGTCAGTGGATATCTGGGAAAAAATAATAGGCAGAAAGAATAGTATATACATTAGTCCCTAAATGGGGGCAGAATAGTATATACATTAGCCCCTATATGGGGCAGGCTGAGGCAGGAGCAAGCCCATGGGATCAAGGCTTAGCCAGGAGGCCAGTTTTTGCAGAGAGAAGGGAAGCAGAGGGCAGAGAGGAAAATGAGGTCTGAGAGGTGAAGTGGGGGTTGGTGGATTTTACTGTGAACGACAGTGAAAGCCACTGGAGGGTTGGACCAGGGGACTGATGTAATTGATTGACTTTTTTAGCAGGATCACCATAGCTTGAACAGTGTAGGGCAGGGGTCCCCAACCCCGGGGCTGCAGACCGTATCGGTCCGGGGCCTGTTAGGAACAGGGCCGCACAGCAGGATGTGAGTGGCGGGTGAGCCAGCAAAGCTTCATCTGCTGCTCCCATCGCTTCCCATCGTTCGCATTACCGCCTGGACCATATCCGCCGCCCCCCCGCCCCCGGCCACGGAAAAATTGTGTTCCACGAAACCGGTCCCTGGTGCCAAAAAGGTTGGGGGCTGCTGGTGTAGGGGGTCAGGGGTAGAAGCAGAACATTTAGTAGCTATTGCAATAATTAAGGAGAAAGTGAAGGTGGCTTGGACCTGGGTGTCTTTTTATTCTGTTTTCTGGGAAATTCCCACAAGTTTATTTTCTAACTCTTCTATTGGATTTTTAATTTCTGCTTAAGAAATTTTGACTTCTAACTTATTTCTTAATTTCTGAACATTCTTTTTTCTTTTTTGGCATCCTATGCTCACTGATGTGGACCCTTGTTCCCTGATGTGATCTTATGTCTCCGTAGATAATGATTATAAGTCTTTTCAGGTTTCTTTTGCTACCTCCATTATCTCTGACTCCTCTGAATCCCCTTTTCCTGTTGTTTTGTCTTGTTTTGGTTTTGGATGGGGTTGTCTCTGTCTTTCCTGTTACAATTTTCCTTCAATGTCTGGTAATCCTTGGCCATCCATTCATACATAAGAGTTGAGTGGAAGTTCTGTGTGATGGGGCTACCTGAATGATGGACTTCTCTGTGGGATATTTGGGCAGGAAGAAGACCTTCGTGTTGAGGACAACCCACCCCTCACTCCCATTTTTGGTACGTGTTGGGGTTTCTTCCACTAAGCCAGTCAATTTCCCAGAGTGGGATCTGTGAATGAAAAATATCACCTGCCATGTCAGTAAACAAAGGATGTTGCAGCCGTCAACCCATAACATTACAGCCTCCCTGACAGTGAGCCCTGAGGGAACTCTGGTTGGAAGCAGAATGCCCACACTGCAGCCACCCCAATAGTGCACGCTGAGAATCTCAGGATGAGAAAACACAGGATACTGGCCCCATATAACTGAGGTGCATATGAAAGGAGTGATTTCAGCGAGCCCAGACTCTTGCATCTTCCCATACATAGATAAGTGCTAAATTCCTTAAATTGAGATACCTGATTTTCTTTAATTAATAGTAATATTTGATGTTCCGACTACCTGGTCTTTGTGGCAAAAATTCCTATAGATCCTGGCTCCCCCCTTGCCTCTTCAGAGCAGTCCCTCAGAGTGATCTGAGAGTCCTATCTCCTGGGCTTGAAGTCCTCAGAATGCCGAACAAAACGTAACTCTCAACTTTTAGGTTGTGCGTTTTTTTTTCAGTCAATAGGTCCTATAGTCTCTCACTGGGAGAAGCCTGACTCTCTGACCAGAATGTTGCCTTTTACCAAATCTTCCCATTTTCAGCATGATATCTCCCTCTTCAGTTGTCACAGATATGAAGTCTCTCTGGTTCAGCCTTTTCAGAGGAGAACCCTCCAGTTCGTTACCTGGGTGGGAAAGGGATTTAGAGTCTAACTGCTCCCTTAACTGCCTTGTAACCAGTCCTCTTGTTTTTAGCACCATTTACACCTTCACCTTCAGTGGTACCTGGTGATTCCAATTCTTGAGCCTTTCTATTACACCTTAGCATCAATCAACTTGTTTCCTGGCTTCCCTACTCCAGGACTTTGCTTTCTCCATTCTACTAAAGCCATTTCCATTTATCTATGCTCTCCAGCTTCCGAATGATGTTGACATCTCGTCTGCTATTGTCCTTTCTTCAGGTCTTTTTGTCCATGTGAATTTATGCCCTTCTCATCCTTTTACTGTCATTTCAGTGGGGTTGGGAGAGGGAGTAGAGGTGAATGTGTCATGTGTATTCATGGGATTCAACCTGCCACCTTTACCCTCAAGTCTCTTCACAGTGTTTCAATTCTGTGTGTTCTGCCTCTACTTAAATAGCGAGCTCTATTCACTGCTTAGAACTGTATTCCGCTTGGACTGGGGGTTAGGTGAGGCAGAAGGTAACAAAGGAATAGAAGATACACACACTTTCTCCAAAAAATTACGTTCCATTGACTCTCTCAGGGTAGGGTAAGAGCCCTTTTTCCATCGTGCGATTTCTGTCAACTACTCTTTTCAAAAGCAGGGAAGTCCTGCTACCTCTCCTATGTGTTTTATGTATTTTGGCTAAGGGAGCTGTAGGGCTAGGTGGGGTGCTCAGGAAGGTCAAAGGATGGAAAAGTCTAATTCATAACCCACACAAAGACAGTGAGGGTCAGGGGCAGTATAAATTACCAATTTCCTTATTTTTAAAAAGGAAACTGAAGCCCAGAGAGCTGTAGTCGATTTGGATCAACTTTGGTCTCTTGGGAAATACTTCTCTCAAATGATCGCTTGAAAATGCCACATTATTAGCAGTCTTTGGCCCTTTGGGTCTAAGGTTCTCTCTGTCCAAAGGCTGCAGGCTCCTTGCTGTTCCTTGGGTCAAAGGTCGCTTCAGAGGTCGTTCCTTTCACCACCGCCCCTCAGTTTTGTTTTTTGTAGCACTGGTTCATTTTTTAAATTATGTTATTATTTTATCTGATTATCCTCACTGGAATGTAAGCCCTATGACAGAAGGGATCTTTCCTGTCTCGTTCACCGTTTAATCCTCAGGGTGAACCTGGGATTCGAAACTAAGCCTGACTCCAAAATCCGCGCTTTCAGCCACTACATTATGCTGCTATTTGGTAAAGAAAGCAGATGGGCTTCTGCGTTTTCAGGCAAGCAAGACGGCAAAAAGAGATACCCTACTGGGAGAAGGGAGCAGGTGGAAAACATCCGGCTCTAGGAGCGCAGCGCCCTCTCGTGACCTTTCTCTCCGGAAGCGTTTGCAGCCCTCTGGCGCGAGTGCGCACGCGCGGCCGCCGGGGGTCTCTCTGGGTCGCGCGCGAAGCGGGGACGTGAGGGAAGGTTCCGCCTCCAGGGTAGAAAGGCGCCTGCGCCGGCGGGGCTCCGGTCGGGACGCGCATATCTCGCTTCCTCCCTCCCTAGCCTGTACGCGGGTGGGCGTGGGAGGAGGCGGGGAACACTGGAGGGGAGCGAGGGGGCGGGTGTCGCGGGAGGGAAGGAGCGAACCGGAGAGCGTCGTCCTGAGAGGAGTGAAGGCGGCAAAATGGCGGACCGCTTCTCCCGCTTCAACGAGGACCGAGACTTTCAGGTAAACACGGGCGTCGCCGAGGTCCGGGGAAGGCGCTGGCCGAGCCGGAACCTCCTCATCCCCCGCTCCCAGCTCGCTTTCTCTCCGGGCTCTGCTCCGGCTTCCGAACCGGCTCCCTTTTCTCCCTCCTCCGATTCCTCAAGGGGCCTCCCGGTTTGAGGCGAGGTCGCATCTCCTCTCACCCCGTATCCTCTTACCTCTTTAGCTCAGGCCGCCGGGTTTGCGGCCTCGGCCTGTTCGGGCTGCAGGTTTGGGAGCCCCAGCCTGGCTGCTGGGGGTGGGAGGAGGGTTGTGCTGCCCTCGGGTGTGCCCAGCGTGTTGCGGGCGCTGGGCTGTCTCCCAGGGGACACGGCGGTTGGGTTGGGGTGGGAGGGCTTGGGGCGAGTGTTGCTGAGATCGGGGCTCCCGAACCCCTGGATTTTGCTCGCACGGCTCTTCTTGGAGTCCTTCCCCCTCTTTCCTCATTGTAACAGATAAATCCCTTTCATTGTCTATTTTTCCATGTCCTCACCCGGAGAAAGAGGGCTTTAGTTATCAGACGCCTTCTTGGTTAGTCAAACATTGAGATTTCTCCGGGCGTAAATGTTGCTGTTGTCATTAGACCATTAAATGGGTTTGGAAAACAGTAAGTTACAGGATGATGGTTGATGTAAGCTTAGCCCCAAATCCTACCTCGAGAGATGTGTAAGAAGCGTCCTGATAATGGACTTTACAAGCAGGTGATGACTAGTACCAAAAGCTTGATTTTTCTTTCTTCAGTTGCAAACGTTGTATGGAAAAATGTCCTTGCCATGGCAAGCATTATTGAGGAAAAAATTAAGGCCAAATTAGAACAACACGTCTTTCGGCTGTTTCGAATACCTTCCAGTTAAGCATTGTTACCGCAGCAATCTCGGGTACTAAAAGGGATTTAGTAGAGATGGGCTATTTCTAGGGTAAAATACATCCTCAATCTCAAAGAAACCACTGCATTACTACCGCATATCCTGGCAACAGCAGTTTGGGTCAGGGGATGCCGAACTCAAATTAATATCCCGCTGCAGATCTTTCTCAAAGTAACACGGGATAGGTTTCGGAAGGCAGTTTGAAGACTTTGAATTCCCCGAGATGTTTGGGTTGGTAAATAAACAGGTAAAACAGTTAAGCCAACACTTAACAATCTAGTGCCTAGAATGCTTATGAGAAGTTTTGCAGCAGTGAAGGATCTGGGGCTGTTGAAAACCCTTGTGATCATGCGCCTGCTGATAGCTGCAGCACAATACAGGATCTCAAGGTGTTTAAGGCTATAATGCAGGTCCTGGGAAGTTGGAAGCAGTTAGTTCATATTAGCCATTTGAACCCTGGGAAAGGTGGTTTTTTGTTTGTTTGTTTTAGGGAGCAGCATAAAACATGAGTAGGCTGCAAGATGTGTGGGATTTATTGGTAGTTTTTTAAGGAGACAGGTTGGTAACTAATCCTCAAGTGCTTTTCAGAGGAGAGAATTTGGGGATCACTTAATAAAATTGAAAATAAATAATATGGACAATTAAGTTTTGAGGGGAAATGTTTGTCAACCACAGGATTTCAGCAGTCAAACAAACAGGATTTGCAGGGCCTTGAAAGATTTTGAAAACTGGAGAGCAGAGTATGAATGCCGTCACCTGAAAAAACTGAGAAAGCCTCTACTTTTTCAAGTAAGATGATGACTTTCTCTTCTGATGCTGTAATTGCGTTTGTATAAGATCTGCTTTTGGTTGCTTGGTAGTCCTTTGAAGATACTACATATATTTTATGTACTGCTTTTATATTGGAAGACCCAATTCCTGCTGTATTGGGTCAGCCAGGTAAATATTGGTATTTAAAATACAGATGTCCCAGCATTCTGGATAAATAGGGCATTGGTAATGAAAAACTTTTAGACAATTACAGGATAATAAAACTTCTGTAAATTATTGTGCTAACATTAAAAAAAATCATTCATTTAAAAATACTTAAAAGTACTGTTTTCTGGATGTTTTAATAAAGGGGAAATATAGATTGATTTTCATTAATGATGCCATTTGATTTAGTTATTGGAGAGAAGACATAATAGGATGCTCCTGCATATAGTATATCTGAAACATTGTTCAGGGTCAGGTTATTCAAAATTAACTGTGGCCTTCTTTTAAGGCTTTAAGTGATAAATGAGGTGAAGCTAGTAAGTACACTTGAAAACAGATCCAAAGTAGGTTTCCAGACACAGTGTATAGATCCTGTTGCTTTAAACATATCTTTTTCTAGCACTGGAAATTTTTCTGTGCACCTTCTCTGGTAAGTTCTAGATGATTATCATTTTCTTTGCCCTTAATTTGGCAAGATAATTTAGAATTTCACTCTTTGCCAATTTACTGTCAAGTGCAAATTTTGGGGAGTTTGAATACTGTCTCTTGAATTCAGTATGGAGTCAGAGGTGGCTTCACTATTAGATTTTGTGAACACTTAAAGTTTCAAAGGTGTCTTGTATGATATAGTGAGGAGCTTAACTGGTATGCCACTTGAAGCACTTATGAATATAAAGAGTAATTATTATCAGGGACATATGTTTGAAAACATTTGATAACTTCATTTTAATAAACAGGTACTATTCTATGAGCTTTACGTGTGTTATCTCATAATCTTCACAATAACTCTAGGAGGTAGTTACTGTTACTCTCATTTTCAAATGAGGCAGCTCAGGCACAGATAATTAAATAACTTGGCCAAGTATACGCAGCTGGTAAATGGCAGAACCTGGATTCAGACTCTGGCTTTTTGACTTTTGAACCTGTGCTCATGACCATTATCTCTACTGGCAATTATGTATTTTATATAACTGTAATTGAGTCATCAAATGTGTAGGATAAACTTATAGGTCACAAAGAATAAATGAGCTTTTAGAGAGGTGATACAATTACAGTTTTTACTCTGTTGCGTTTTGTGCAGATCTGTTTCTCCTTGGTCTCCCAAGGCTTCTAGGGAGGCTCCTGACAGTGATAAGTTACACCTTGTTGTACAGGATATATTGTTAACTTGTTTTAGTTCAGACATTCTTTTGTGTACCCCTTTTAAGTGGTATTTTATCTTTGGAGGTCTTTGTGATTTAGGCTGATGTATTTATTTTTTTAATGTTTTAAGAGTTTTAGCTACTTTAAGAATCTGACCTCAATTTCTGAATGAGACATGACTTCTGCCTACGTTTACCAGATTAAGGCATACTTGTTCACAGATTGAAATGTTACACAAACTAATGGAAAATAACATAGTATAATTTACAATATAGATGTGTTCAACACTTTGAACTACAAGTACACTAAAGAAAGTATTATTTGTACAGTGATGTACAGCTATGAGGTGTACACACTGCTTAGCATTTAGTGGTTGCGCAGCTATTAATGATGATGCAGCTGAATGTTAGTGAGGAAGTGTTCTTCAGCTTGTGTACCTGCAGAGGACTGGTGATTTAGAGTAGCCTCTCATTTCTTCTTGTTCTGAATGTATTCTGCATAAGATTTCTAATGAAAAGGAGCTACAATAATAGATCAGTGAGTGATAGAGAAAAACTATCTTAAAGGTGATAATAAAAATGTAAAAATTACCCAAGAACTTCCTATAACCTATATAGTAATCATAATGGTACACAGCAATAAGCAAGTCATGTGTTACTTTTATGTAGTATGTTTGTAGGATTCCTTTTTGTGTTTCATATATGATACCAGGATGTGACCTTCAGATAATTCTTTTTTTTTTTAATTTTTTTAAAATAAATTTATTTATTTATTTTTGGCTGTGTTGGGTCTTAGTTTCTGTGCGAGGGCTTTCTCTAGTTGCGGCGAGCAGGGGCCACTCTTCATCGCGGTGCCGGGGCCTCTCACTATCACGGCCTCTCTTGTTGCGGAGCACAGGCTCCAGGCACGCAGGCTCAGTAGTTGTGGCTCACGGGCCCAGTTGCTCCACGGCATGTGGGATCTTCCCAGACCAGGGCTCGAACCCGTGTCCCCTGTATTGGCAGGCAGATTCTCAACCACTGCGCCACCAGGGAAGCCCCCAGATAATTCTTAATTGAGACCATTAAGTCAGGAGGTTTACAGTTTTAAAATATTTAGGTCATAGAAATATATTAATATATTTTCTGTGTGGGTCTGTGTAATAGAGTTGGCATTCTAATGCAGGCATGCCAGAGATCACACATGGGCAAGTGTTCTAATCTCTGTTTCCTGTGTTTCCTATCATCTGAAAGATGCCACTAGCTATGAAAATCATTGTCAGCTTTGCTTGGGAGACTGAAACTTATGCAAAATCATTACTATTTCGTTTCCCATATACATTATGATAGGTGGAAAGGATTGGAACCAAGGCTGTGCAAATTTCAAAATACTGATGATGAATTGGCATGATTATTATTAGCAAATGCAAAGTTATTGGTTAGTATATTCTCAAGGGATCAAGAGTGACCAAAGAAAGGTCAGAATAAAGGAAAGCTCCCTGGTGGTGATTTGAAGGGTAGAGGGTATATATTTAAGGCAAAAGGCACTTAAAAACGTGGGACATATTAAGGAATAACATCATAGAGACACTTATAATTTGCATTGAAGGGAGGATGGGGTTGGCGAGAAGTGTGATCATAGGGCTCCATGTGACGGTACCCTTATTTATTTGTTTTCAAAGTAGGCATGGAAGACCAAGAAGAAACAGATCTAGACAAATATATCATTAGGCTGAGTGCCGTCAAAATTATAGAAAAATAGGTGTCCCTGTTGTATTCCTTCCTTTTAGTCTGTATGCGTCACAGAATTCTCATTAAAGTACTGCGAAGGATTCTTTTATCACATTTTCTCAGGTCTTTAAGTTATATAACCAGAACTAAAGTTTGTGACTTAAAATTTTTTTTAAAACGTATATAATTAGCTATCCTGATTGTGCTGCTTCATTGCTGAGATAATTTCCATATAAATTCAATCTATTTGGGTACATGATAAAATGAATAAAGGACAGTCTGTTTTCTTGATGTGGTCAAGATTACCATTTTTGGAAAAGTTGTAGCAGAAGTTCATGAAATCTTGAATTATGGGTTTGAAACCCATGTAGAGGTTTCATTTTTGTTCTTGTGATTTAATAAGTTTCTAATATTTTATTAATGAAAATGGATTCCAGCTTGAGGTAGACATCCAGTTCTTGAATTCTATTCAAATTCCTTCCTGAAACAACTTGGTACTTTTGCTTGTATGTCTGGCATTCTCTTTTCATATTAGCATTGCCATTTAGTATTAAGTGAAAGCTGACTCATGGCAATTACCAAAGGAATTACAAATGACCACCACAAATACTGAAAGAAGGCATTGATTTGATATTGCAGTGAATACCAGAAGATGTTGTAATGATTTTCCAGTTATAAAAAATGAATTGTCCATTTAACTTGGAAGTCTAACCAAATGTGCTTAATGCATATTGTATTAATCAATGCAAAAAATTAAATATGCCCAGGCTGAATATACTGTGTTGTCATTCTTACACAAAATGATATCTTTGGGATTTAACATACACTTAGTATTTTATACTAATTTAGGAATGTATGGGGAAAAAAGTATAGCTAAAGTTGGTTTGGCATTGTACATAGGTTAATAGCACATAATGTTTTAGTAAGTGCTATAGAGAGCAAGAAATTAAAGTTAGGACCCAAAACCACGAGTTTCCTGTTTCTTGCCTTAATTCTTCTTTTTACTGACAATGTTAGGGTAAGATAAATCTTGTGTTTTGTGTCAGTCAAGCAACCAGAAAGTTATCTTTGTAATATTACATTTACTCTCATCTCATGAGGTTCCAATTATTTTTTGTCATCCTTGCCACTCTTTGGCAATTACATTGATTTCGAGAGGGAATTTCAATTTATCGCTGTGTTTTATAGAACTGAAATACAAAAGTCGTAATAGAGAAAAGTCATTGATCATGGTGTTTTGTTTTTTTTTAATAAATAAATAAATTTATTTATATATTTTTGGCTGTGTTGGGTTTTTGTTGGTGCACGGGGGCTTTCTCTAGTTGCGGCGAGCTGGGGCTACTCTTCGTTGCGGTGCGCGGGCTTCTCGTTGTGGTGGCTTCTCTTGTTGTGGAGCACGGGCTCTAGGCGCGTGGGCTTCAGTAGTTGTGGCGCTTGGGCTCAGTAGTTGTGGCTCGCGGGCTCTAGAGCGCAGGCTCAGCAGTTGTGGTGCACGGGCTTAGTTGCTCCGTGGCATGTGGGATCTTCCCAGACTAGGGCTTGAACCCGTGTCCCCTGCATTGGCAGGTGGATTCTTAACCACTGCGCTGCCAGGGAAGTCCGATCATGTTTTGTATCTGACATTTTAAATAATGCTTGTTGGAAGAGTCAGTGTTCGTATCTCATGGTTCATGTAATAGTATTTTTCCAGAGTTGATGAGAGAAGAACAGCTTAATTTTTCACCCTTTTTATAGGCAGTACTGATAAAAAAATCAAGAAATTAATTTGATACTTTAGGTTTTGACTATAGAAGAAACTAAAGCTGATGCTTGTGGTTTATATGCTGTAGTGTCAATAACTTCTCTTGTTGCTATGAGTAAAATTATGGAGTATTTTAAAAGAAGGGGCAAAAGTGGTTGAAAATTTAATTGGTTTAATACTACTTTAGGGTATCATCTGCACAAGAGATGCAAAGGAGTTTATTTACTTCAAGAATATTTTTTAGAATATAAGCTAATTAAAATTGTTAAAACAATATTTGCATAGGGGTTGTACTAAGAATAGCATGTATGATTATGTGGTGGAGTTGGTTAAGAAGTGGTGTTTTTCAAGGAGCTATTGTTTTAGCTGGAGAGATAAAAAAAGTAATAATATTAAGTTTATTACACACAAGACTAGCATGATTATCAGATGAATAGTATTATAGTCAGTAAATGCAAAACCCTAAGGAAAAGAGAGAGCCCTTAAAGTGGAATAATTAGGTGTGCTTTTATGAAGAAATTAGCATTTAAACTGGGTCTTGAAAGATGGGTTTGCATCCTTGCAAAGGAAAAGAATGGGAGGCATTCAGTTGGAGAAAATAGGGTAAAAGTATAGAAGTGGAACTAGCAGAATTGGGTTTTTTTTTTTTTTAGAATTGGTTTTTTTAGGACAATGAATAAAACATTGGGAATAGGGGAAAAGTGAAAGCTAGGGATACAAAAGTAAGTTTTATTTTAATGCTGTAGGCAGGCATGTACTGGCTATTTAAGGTGTTGTTTAAGCAGGGGAATAGACATAGGAAGATTGATTTAGATACAGTTGTGTTAGATGTGCTATACATACAGTTAAAGCTGTGATAACCAGTCTCCATTAACCAAAATTAATGTGAGTGGGGGCAAGGGAGTAGAGGGCGTATACAAGGGAGTGATTATGATAATGGGCTATGTGATTTTAAGCATGGCAGAGAGATAAGTGAGGACTTTTGGGGTGGAGGGTAGAGAAAAATGTTGGATCAATGGATTGTAGGTTCTGATGGGGTTTAAGAATTGTTGGAGTGGAGGTACTAGAGGGAATGAGCTGGAAGGACAGGAGGTTATGGTTGGAGAGCACAGTATTTGAAGTAGAGATTATGGAAGGGTTGAAGTTATTAGTAATGACCATGAGAGTGAAATGGCTAGGGTAGAATGGAGGTCAAGATCATTATAGGAAAGGAAGTTAGGGAACTGAGGCACCAGGGTGTTGTAAAATCATCTAACCTAGATATTAGAATGGTAATATTGTGTAGTTGCATACTGTCATGGTTTAATAAGTGCCCTTGTATACATTCTTGTCTAATTCTCCCAGTAACTCAGCAAGATAAGTAGTATAGGTAGTAAGTCTTTCATAGATGAAGAAACTGAGGATAAATTAAGTATTTGCCTAGTACAGAGCTGAGTTTTGAACTTTAATCTTCTGATTTCTTTTGTAGCATTCTTTCTGCTGTGGTACATAGTTTGGCCTCTTTCTGAGGAGATGAGTGTTGGTATTGTCTACATTATGCAAAGCATTGTTTCTCGTTAATACATAGCAGCATTTTCTACCAGTTAACTAACTGGTAGGAAATAGATGGTATGCTTATTATTAAATATTTTTTTTCCCAGAACCATCTCAGCGTTATAAGCTTAATTGGTTCTTCATGACTTCTTGCTTGCCTTTTTGCTGTTTATAGGCCTACCAGAAATTCCATTCCATTTCCCAAACATTTATTGAGTGCCTGTTTGTTAGCATAGCATCATAAAAGGATAAGAAAAGAAGATTTTTAAAAAATTAGTCCATTTTGTTAATTTGTTCCAGTAAAAGAGTAGATGGCAGAGAAGAGTGGTACTTCTACTGGGTACTGTCAAATTAGGGTACCAAAAACTTATCCATGACCATTATAGCATCAAAAGTTGACTGCTGTGGAATCTAATGATGATACTATCAGCTACTATTTTTTGAGTAGTATTACATGCCAGGCCTTGTGCCAAGGCATTTTGGAGATATTTATCTAATCTAAGTAACCATCCAAACCAGGTGGTGGTATCCTTCATTTTACAGAAGAGAAAACAGAAATTGAGGCCACACAGTAAACTCAGTTTTAAACACTGTTTTCTCCTAAAATATGACTTTTCCTGTCTTTCCTGATTGTTTCAAGTATAAGATACAAACGCACTAACTTGGTTTCTAAGACTCTTCTTAAGCATCTGGTGCCATTGTAACAGGTGTATTGCATCTGGTGCCATTGTAGCAGGTGTATTTCTTCCCCCTCATTGTCCTGTCCTGCCATCTTGTAGTTTATGTTATTATCTGGACATGCTAGACTCTTTCATTGTTTTTTGTTTTTGCATATGTTCTTACCTGTCTGGAATTCCTACTACTCATTCTTTTTTAAAAAATATCTATTTATTTATTTGGTTGCACCAGGTCTTAGTTTCGGCAGGCAGGCTCCTTAGTTGGGGCATGCGTGTGGGATCTAGTTCCCTGACCAGGGATTGAACCCAGGCCCCCTGCATTGGGAGCAGGGAGTCTTATCCACCGCGCCACCAGGGAAGTCCCCTTACTACTCATTCTTCAAGACTCAATTTGCTGTTGTTTCTGACGTCTTCCCTAGGCAGAGTTAGTTGCTTCATTTTCTGTGCTCCCACAGCACTTTGGTCATATTTCAGTAACAACACTTTTATTAGTAATAGTAGTAGCTAACAGTACAGAGTGCTCTCTGTTAGGTACTATGGTATGCATTATTATCTCATGTAATCCCCGTTAAGGTGGGTTTTATTTTTATCCCCATTTTACAAAAGAAGAACTTACCCACTTCACACAGCTAGTGAGTCGAAGAAGTAGGTTTCAAGTAGTTTGGACCAGTCTCAGCCTTTAAGCACTGTGTTGTTTTATTTCTCCTACGGTATACTTTGTAATACTTATTATAATACTTATAATTTATCTCATCTCCCTGGACGTGGAACTCCTTGAATGCAGTCTTTCTTGTTTTATTCATTTTTCTAGTATTGAGTCAGGGTCTGGCACCTACAGGTTGCTCAGGTATTTGAATTAATGGTTAAGTAGAGACGTGTATGTAGGAAGGAAAGACTTCGTAGACTCTAAGAAGAATGTCCAGATTTGGTGGCTCAACTTCCTGCTGTGCTGTGGATTATATAGGTTGAACTATTAGTTCTGTGACATCCTAAAGCCAGTTGAAGGATATTTCAAGTGTGGAGGTTGTCTTACGGAGAGTTATAATCTCACTTTATTTTATATTGTATATAATTTCAGCAGTCTTTTAGTTGTGAGTTTCCTTTTGTGTGACACATTGTACATACACATTGTTTTTCCTTGGACTAGTGCAGAATTTTTGTCAAACGTCTAAATAGACATTTATCATACCAGCCAGTGGTGAAAAATAATAAGCATTGCTATGGGTCTCAGAGGACTTTTTTTTTTTTTAATTAATTAATTTATTTTTTCTATCTATTTAATCTGTCTATCTTTGGCTGCGTTGGGTCTTCGTTGCTGCACGTAGGCTTCAGTAGTTGTACCACACAGGCTCAGTAGTTGTGGCGCATGAGCTTAGTTGCTCCAAGCCACGTGGGATTTTCCCGGATCAGGGCTCGAACCCGTGTCCCCTGCATTGGCAGGTGGATTCTTTTTTTTTTTTAATTTTAGCAATTTCATGTATCTTTATTTATTTATTTTATTTATTTATGGCTGTGTTGGGTCTTCATTTCTGTGCGAGGGCTCTCTCCAGTTGCGGCAAGTGGGGGCCACTCTTCGTCGTGGTGTGTGGGCCTCTCATTATCGCGGCCTCTCTCGTTGCGGAGCACAGGCTCCAGACGCGCAGGCTCAGTAATTGTGGCACATGGGCCTACTTGCTCCGCGGCATGTGGGATCTTCCCAGACCAGGGCTCGAACCGGCAGGTGGATTCTTAACCACTGCGCCACCAGGGAAGCCCTTCAGAGGACTTAACTCTTGTCTCCGTATCTTTTTGAATGCCTCAAAAATTGTTTACTGACTTCGCCTGAATTTCTGAAAAAGGTCGACTTCTCCTAATGTTTTTTTTTTTTTTTTTTTTTTTTTTAAATTTACGGCTGTGTTGGGTCTTCGTTTCTGCGCGAGGGCTTTCTCTAGTTGCGGCGAGCGGGGGCCACTCTTCATCGCGGTGCGCGGGCCTCTCACTATCGCGGCCTCACTTGTTGTGGAGCACAGGCTCCAGACGCGCAGGCTCAGTAATTGTGGCTCCCGGGCCCAGCTGCTCCGCGGCATATGGGATCCTCCCAGACCAGGGCTCGAACCCGTGTCGCCTGCATTGGCAGGCCGACTCTCAACCACTGCGCCACCAGGGAAGCCCTCCTATGGGGTTTTAAAAAGTTCCTAATTTTTCAGTGTTATGAGTTTTTGGAAACCAGTCCTTTCTTGTTCTAGTCAAATTATCCAGAAAATTTGATATGTCAAACAGATGTACGTGTATTTTTAGACGAGTGTGTGATATGCATATACCCTTGACTCAGTGTAATGTGTTTTCAAGTTCTTAGATATTTACTGAGATGGCTTAGCAAATTATCTTTCTTACCAGATTACATAGAGTTAAGTTTAATAAGTGAATTTATTCTTCTGGGTTACTGACTGGCCTCAACAGTGCCTTAAAATAATAATTCATTATTTTGTAACTCTTTAAATCTCAAAACCTATGCAGTAATACTGTAGTGTAATCATCTGGAATTTACAGCTGGGGAAACAGGCCTAAGCCCAGAGAGTGGTTTGGTAATCTGCCCCAGGTTATACAGCTAGCAGATAGTAATGATTTGATTTCTGGTGTCTCTGACTTCAGAGATCTTTGGCTTTACAATAATATACTGGAAGTCATTGGAAATCAGACTATATCATTAAGAAAACAGTATTGAAGAACTGGGGTTTTTGAGGAATTGACCATAATGGTGTTTCTGTCTATTTTCTAAATTGAAATAAATTTTAAATGTACTAATAAAATAACATCAAGAATCCCCCAGAATGTCCTTTTCTATTCTTTTTTTTTTTTTTTTTTTTTTTCTGGCCAAGCGGCTTGTGGGATCTTAGCTCCCCAACCAGTGATAGAACCTGGGCCCTCAGCAGTGAAAGCGTGGAGTCCTAACCATTGGACTGCCTGAGAAGTCCCAGAATGTCCATTTCTTTTTGGATAGGTTTTTCATCCTGAGACATTTTCTTTCTGAATTAAGATAATACTAGAATTAGTTTATTTGGAATGAGTAGGGTAGAGGGAGACAGAGATGAATTCTCATATTTATTTGTTGACAGAGGAGGACTGTTTTTGTTCATAGATGAAATATGAAGCTGTTCTGTACGGCTCTGTCTGCTAAACAAAACTATTTTGGGTCCATGGCAGGTGGACTCAGCATCATTATATGTTTTGAATTTAGAAAGTCCAGATTATAAACAAGTATGTTATTTGAGTTGTGATGTAGGGCTATGATTAATATATACACTTGGAGACATTAGACAATCTCTAAGGGGATAATGGTAAATACAGTACAAAAGATAAATTTTGGTTGGCGAGATTTGGAGCAGAGAGAGACAGGAACATCTACAGTATGCAGCTAAATAGCCAGAGCCAGGTGCTAAGATAGGGTTAGCATGAGTGGTACAATAAACTGCCAAAGATAAAACTTTTAAACTTGGCTCATACCTAGTCTAGATGGGAAAAGCCAGACAGGATTTAAAATCTCAGTCTGTATAATCCTTGTGTTAATGATTGATTTGACTATTCAGATCAGAACTTTGGATCTGCTGACTTTGTGAGTAATATTTTTCATTATTTTTTTTTTAAGAAATGGTATTAAATTTTAATAGTCATAGGAAGATGGAAGAGACTCACCTCTTTAGGGTCTTAAATATTGTGTTTTGCTATTTGAAATTATGGGCTGTTTGTTGTGATCCTTAAAGAATTGTCCCACACTTTTCTTTAGCTCTAATTTTCCCTATTAATTACCATACAGTTAATCACTGGAAAAGGTACAGCTGTGGGATTATGTGGATTCCGAAATTAGCACTGGTTAGCAAAAAACAAGATTATTTATATGGATAAATTTAGGGCAACCCCTGTCTCTATTTATATTTAAATGATCACTACAGCTAAATTTGTAATGAGAAGTTTCCACATTTGTCCTGTGCTTGGAAGCAGAATCCTTGACCTGTAAGGAACTAGAGCTACCGTGTACTTTAATGACATGCAGGTCAGTCAGGTTCTATTCATTTGTAGTTAGACCTACCACAAGTTGATACTTTTTTGAGAGAAGAAGCAGTTGAAAAAAAGTCAGCTAGGTGTATGTATACATGTGTGTGCATTTAAAAATCTTTGACACATTTTTTGGTGTGTGCGTGTCTGATCTTTTTGAACTTACATTTCTGATCAGCATAAATGAAAAGCTATACTTCAATTCTGAAAGCAGGTAATATTTAGAAAGGAAGAGTTGATTTAGACAATGGAATAAGTGTTCAAAGCAGTCATCATTGAAACCAAATTTTAAGAATGCTCTAACATAGGATCTGTGCATTTTCACTAGGGTGACCCAATGTTTGGTTTATGCTTCTTGTCCTGGCTAATTAATTACGATTAGCACTCCCTTTTACTCTGAGTGCCCTGGTTTGTATGATACGATCATTCTAGCTCTAACGGGATTTGAGAGATCTAAATGTGGTTTTGAAAGCAGGGTAAAGCAGAAAAAATTACTTCTCTTCAAATCCCTGTTGAGGTCTTCAGATAATCAGATGCCATACTGACTATTTTTGGAAAGAAGGATCTTAGTAAGTTCATCTGAATGACTTGAAAAAAATTTTTGTGGGAGAGAGAGGCAAGAAATAAAATATCATTATCATCATCATCATCATCGTCATCATCACTGCTACTACTATCATAGTTTGTGCCCTGGAAGTTTGAAATCACTTTTTATATCCCTTCCTTTCTTCTTCGTTTTGCTTTTCTAGTACGACATTCAGAAGGGACAAAAGGATTCCGAGTGAAAAGTTAAACCACTTAACCTCAAAGACAACCACTATTTCCAATTATATGTGGGTTCTTTCAGAGTTACTTAATATATACAGGCATTCTCCATTCTATCTTTCCAACGGTAGCATGCAAGCACATTTTTCAGCACTTTGATTTTTTTCTCATAATAATATGCTTTCAGCAATAATAATAACTAAAAGATTTTTGTTTTTTGTTTTTATTTTAAACTAATTTATTTTAAACTTATTTTAGACATATGGAATGGTCCCAAAAATAGTATAGAGGGTTTTGGTATATCACTCACCGAACTTCTCCTGCTACAGTATTTGTACAATAACCATAATATAATTATCAAAACTAGGAAATTAACATTGGTAAAATAATATTAACTAAACCATAGAGCTTATTTGAATTTTACCACTTTTTCTACTGATGTCCTTTTTCTGTTCCAGAATCCCATCCAGGATTCCACATTGATTACATTTAGCTATTCTGTCTCCTCTAATGTATAACACATCCTCAGTCTTTCCGTGTCTTTTGTGATAACTAGGTTTTTTTTTTTTAAATTTTTATTTGGAGTATAGTTGATTTACAATGTTGTGTTAGTTTCAGGTGTACAGCTATACATATACATATATCCACTTTTTTTTTTTTTTTAAAGATTCTTTTCCCATATAGGCCCTTACAGAATATTGAGTAGAGTTCCCCGTGCTATACAGCAGGTTCTTATTAGTTATCTCTGTTATATATTGATAACTAGGTTTTGACTAACTCTGCTTTCTATAGGGAATATTATTTCAGAATTATGGAGGCAAGGTTATTTTTTTTTAATCTTTGGGCTTTGTATGGGAATACAGTGGAAGGAATATGGGGCTAAGAATCAGAAGCCTTTGTGAATTTGTGACAATCTCTGTATCAGTTTATGTATCAGTTCTCTTGTTTGTAAAATAGGGATGATTAAAATAAATCTCCTAAATTCAGCTGATTCCCAAATCCTGTATTGAGTATCTCATGAGCTTATCCTAATAACCTTAGGATAAGGTTTCTAAAGGTATTTTATAAAGCTGAAAGAAGCTGTACATGTCTGTGTGTATGGAGTGGTATTGACCCTTCCCAAAACTTTTTTTTTTTGGGGGCTTCCCTGGTGGCACAGTGGTTAAGAACCCGCCTGCCAATGCAGGGGACACGGGTTCGAGCCCTGGTCCGGGAAGATCCCACATGCCATGGAGCAGTTAGGCCCGTGTGCCACAACTGCTGAGCCTGCGCTCTAGAGCCTGCGAGCCACAACTACTGAGCCCACGTGCTGCAACTACTGAAGCCCGCACGGCCTAGAGCCCGTGCTCCACAACAAGAGAAGTCACCGCAATGAGAAGCCTGCACACCGCAACAAAGAGTAGCCCCTGCTCACCACAACTAGAGAAGGCCCGCGCGCAGCAACGAAGACCCAATACAACCAAATATAACTAATAAATCAATTAATTTAAAAAAAAAACTTTTTTTTTTTAAATAAACCTTTTATTTTAGTACAGTTTTAGATTTACAGAAAGATTGCTAAGATAGTACAGAGTTCATATATATACACATATACCTCATATACTTTGTGCCCATTTTCCCCTGCTGTTAACATTTTACATTAGTATGTCATATTTGTACTAATGAGCCAATATTGATATATTATTATTATTAGTAGTAGTAGTAGTAGCATTTGGCCGCATCGAGAGGCATGTGGGATCTTAGTTCCCCAACCAGGGAACGAACCCACACCCCCTGCATTGGAAGCGCAGAGTCTTAACCACGGGACTGCCAGGGAAGTCCCTTGATACATTATTATTAACTTTATTCAGATATCCTTAGTATTCCCCTAATGTCCTTTTTCTATTCCAGGATCCCATACAGGATATCACATTACATTTAGTTGTCATGGCTCCTTAGACTCTTCTTGACATTGAGCAAAAATTTAGTTAATGTTATAATTGTCATTAATTTTGAGTAATTAATACTTAATAAGTATTTCAATAATCATAAGTACCTATATATATTCTCTAGCTCAGTGGGGCCCTATGCTTATGTTTATTGTATATTTGTTTAATCTTTTAAAGCAAACCCTTTGACTTGTACATTTGTGTTTGGGACATTGTTAGATAAATTTATGACTTATTTGATATAAAAGCCTTCATTAGGAGCATGGATCCAAAATTTAACATTGTTCCTATAGGTAAGAAAGATTTGCTTTAAATGATCTGTTTCAGGGGAAACAAGGGACTGCTTGCTTCCTTTGCTAAAGAAAAAGGAAGAGTTTCATATATCTTCTTTGACCACCTTAATGCCCAACAAAAATATAGTCCTTCTTAACTCTTCTTTGAGGAAGGAGCTATCTAGTCTTCAAGGCAATTCCCTCCAAATCTCCATTGTCTTTGATCTTTTCCAGCTTCCCCTTTGTTTTCTGTATATTTGGTCCTCCTCCCCACCTCCTTAAAAAAAATCTTAATAAACAGTTTTAAAAAGCAAATCTTACTATACCATTCTCTTTCTTAAAGACCTCTACTAGCTGCATATAGCGTAAATCATAGATCAGAGAATAAATCCTGTGCTCTACAAAGCCAGCCTTATACTTTTCAGTGGAGGAGTCTCCACACTCCACCTTCACCTGGCTATGATCCAGCCCCCTTCCCCTTTGAAGTCTTGCTTGATACTCCTAGTCTATGCTCCCCCAGCTCTTCATTTACATCTCTGTTATGGCACTTAACCATATTGTAATTCACTGTTTAGCTATTTCCTTCTCCATAAGGCATATTCCTTAAGTCCAGGCACTCTGTCTTTATCTATGTGTCCTGTGCCAGAACACTTCCTAGTAGGTGACAAAAAATTAGTGAATATTACGTGTTGGGTTAGAATAACATGTCCTTTTATGTAAATAAAGAGAGAAGAGGCTTGATGATTTTTTGAGAACTGATACATAAAAGAGGCAAGATGATTTTTTAACTGTTGTAAGGACTCGGTATTTCCACATCCTTGCCCTTGTCCCCTAATTTTTTCAGTCTTTTGAAGGTGATTTGTGGGATTCCCTGGTTGTCTAGTGGTTAGGACTCAGTGCTTTCATTGTGGTGGCCTGCGTTCAATCCCTGGTCGGGGAACTAAGATCCCACAAGCTTCGTGGTGTGGCCGGAAAAAAAAAAAAAGGTGATTTGCACTTTTCAAATTATGCCCTTGATGGGGTGTTTTTTGTAAAAGACTTTTCCCCAGACATTCTGTTAGACTCAACTTGTAGGTAGACGTTTACTCTTATACCTAGATATAGCAAGTAGTCCAGTAGCCTCTTGTCACAGGTAAGGAAGCTTTGTGCTAATAACGTCTTTAATTTTTTAGAACATTGTGCCCCCTTTATTAAAATGTATTATTAAAAACAGTAATACAGGGAGTTTCTGCTTGAAGCAGGAGGGGTGCACTCCTGCTGCACTGGCTACAGGAGTTGGGGGGTGAGCTTGGCGGTGATGTGGTGCCCTCACATGACTGGGAGCTGCAGAGCAAAGCAGCCTTCATCCCTCCAGGGAAAGTGGAGCAGGTCTGTGGGTATAAGTGTTGCAGCAGTGCACTCATGGCGAGAATCGGAGAAGCAAGAGACAGCAAGGATAGGCCTAGGAAAATGAAGAAATGGAGCAGCCCATGCAGAATGGAGAGGAAGACCCCCCTTTGGGAGTGGACCACCAGCCAGCAGGAAATAATACACAGGGAAAGGCTCGCTGACTTGCCTGTAATTTCCAGTGGGCCATACCCAGTAGGCAGGTCAGTGATGGGATGGGTGGAAATGGAAATGTTAATGGAGGGGATGAGAGAAATCAGGAGAAAACTTAGGGAGCTGCAGTTGAGGAATTGTCTTTGTATACTTGTAGGGGAGCTCTCTAATCACCATGACCATCATGATGAATTTTGCCTTGTGCCTTGACTCCTGCCATTTCCCTTGAGATTAATACTGTGATTCCCAATGTTGTTTTCTTTTTCCTTGCATTTTCCTGATATGCCTTTACTGATCCATTTGCTGTGAACCTCATGTAATTTCCATGTGTCAGGTGTTACCAGCTTCTAATTAGAGATTGCCTTGGCACCCAGTCGAAGTTTCTGTCAACAGTACAGTTTCACCCATTCGCCTGGAAAAATGTAAAGTTAATAAAGCAATTAAAAAGCTTTTAAAAAGCAAAAAAACCCCCCAAAAAAACAACAAAAAAAACCCCAAACGAAAACAGAACAAGTAGTACAAATGTAAAAGTGGATATTGTTTAAAAGTTCAGGCTACATTGTAACAAAGTAAAAAGTGAAAGAAAGTGCTGCATTCTCCATTTCATTTCTTAGAGGTAATCATTGTTATCAATTTTACAATTTTGTAGTCAGGTTTTAAAATGGACATACTGTTTTGAAGAAATGCTTTAGAAATTTTGACTACGGGTTTACTCAAGTTATTAACTTTTTTTGTTGCTACTTATAAAAAAAATATAGGCTTTATTTTTTAGAGCAGTTTTAGATTCACAGCGAAGTTGAGCTCAAAGTTCAGAGTTCCCATATATCCATTCCCCCCTTCACATCAACTGTCATCAACAGTTCCCACCAGAGTGGTACATTTGTTACAAGAAGTGAACCAACATTGACACATGATTATCAACCAAGACTGTAGTTTACATTAGGGTTCACTCTTGCTGTAGGTTCAGTGGTTTTGACAAATTAGTATAATGACATGTATCCACCATTATAGTATCATACAGAATAGTTTCACTGTCCTAAAAATTTCCTATGCTCCATCTATTTATCCCTTCTTCCCCTTTAAGCCCCTGGCAACCACTGTTTTGTTTTGTTTTTTTGTTTGTTTTTTTAACTGTTTCCATAGTATTACTTTTTCCAGAATGTTACATATTTGGAGTCATAACAGTATATAACCTTTCAGGTTGGCGTCTCTCACTTAGTATTAATAATATGTATTCAAGATACCTCTGTGTCTTTTTGTGGCTTGATAGTTCATTTCTTTTTAGTGCTGAATAATATTCTATTGCATGGATGTACCACGGTTAATTTGTTCATCTATTCGACATCTTGGTTGTTTCCAAGTTCTTGCAATTATGAATAAAACTACTATAACTGTCATGTGCAGGATTTTGTTTGATATAAGTTTTAAATGCATTTGGATAAATACCAAGGAATGCAATTGCTGGATCATGTGGTAAGGCTATGTTTAGTTTTGTAAGAAACTGCCAAACTATCTTCCAGAGTATTATTTTGCTTTCCCACCAGCAGTGAATGAGAATTCCTGTTGCTCCCACATCCTTTCTAGCATTTGGTGTTTTCAGTGTCTTGGATGTTAGCCATTCTAATATGTAGTGGTATTTCACTTTAACTTGCAATTCCCTAACGAAATAAGATGTTGAGCATCTTTTCATATACTATTTGCTATATGTATATTTTCTTCGGTGAGGTATCAGTTTAGGTATTTTGCTCAGTTTTTTTTTTTTTTTTTTTAAGATTTATTGATTGATTGATTGCTATGTTGGGTCTTCGTTTCTGTGCTAGGGCTTTCTCTAGTTGCGGCAAGCGGGGACCACTCTTCATCGCGGTGCGCAGGCCTCTCACTATCGTGGCCTCTCTTGTTGAGGAGCACAGGCTCCAGACGCGCAGGCTCAGTAGTTGTGGCTCACGGGCCTAGTTGCTCCGTGGCATGTGGGATCTTCCCAGACCATGGCTTGAACCCGTGTCCCCTGCATTAGCAGGCAGATTCTCAACCACTGCGCCACCAGGGAAACCCCTGCTCAGTTTTGTTTTTTTTGTTTTTTTTTTCTTTTTTTTTTTTTTTTAAATTTTATTTATTTATTTATGGCTGTGTTGGGTCTTCGTTTCTGTGCGAGGGCTTTCTCCAATTGCGGCAAGTGGGGGCCACTCTTCATCGCGGTGCGCGGGCCTCTCACTATCGTGACCTCTCTTGTTGCGGAGCACAGGCTCCAGACGCGCAGGCTCAGTAATTGTGGCTCACGGGCCTATTTGCTCCGCGGCATGTGGGATCCTCCCAGACCAGGGCTCGAACCCGTGTCTCCTGCGTTGGCAGGCAGATTCTCAACCACTGCGCCACCAGGGAAGCCCCCCCTGCTCAGTTTTTAATTGAGTTGTTTTCTTATTGTTCGAGTTCTTTGTATATTTTGGATAATAGCCCTTTATCAGATGTGTTTTTTTTGCAAATTTTTCTCCTGATTTGTGCTTTGTCTTCTTATTCTCTTGACAGTGTCTTTCACAGAGCAGAAGTTACACATTTTAATAAAGTCCAAACTTATCAATTATTTCTTTCATGCATCATGCCTTTGGTGTAATATCTAAAAAGTCAATACCAAACCCAGGGTCACCTAGATTATTGCTAGCTTTTACTTGATTTTCATGTCATCACGTTTATTTTGGTGGTAGATGAAAAATGTTTTATGCTTCACCGCCAAGGATATTGGCTTTGTGGTTAACATTTTGCTTTTGTGGAAATTGATGGTAATTATGTTTTTGTAGTAACAAATTTTAAATGTCAGCCTTTTTTTCCTATAGGGTGCATTTAATTCAGTTTAAATCTGCAAATTCATGGAATTTTAGACCAAGAAACAACATAAAAGAGTGTCTAGTTCGAATTCTTCATTTTATAAATGAGTACAGAATGGAGAGAACTATAACATGATTTGTATGAGATCAAACAGCAAATTAGTAATAAAAATAGACTTAGAGTTGGTGATAACTGGTTTTAAAGAACTGAGGTGGGGGCTTCCCTGGTGGCGCAGTGGTTGAGAATCTGCCTGCTAATGCAGGGGACGCGGGTTCGAGCCCTGGTCTGGGAAGATCCCACATGCCGTGGAGCAGCTAGGCCTGTGAGCCACAACTACCGAGCCTGCGCGTCTGGAGCCTGTGCTCCGCAACAAGAGAGGCCACGATAGTGAGAGGCCCGCGCACCGCAATGAGGAATGGCCCCCGCTTGCCGCAACTAGAGGAAGCCCTCGCACAGAAACGAAGATCCAACACAGCCAAATAAATAAATAAATAAATAAATAAATAAAAAAAAAAAAAAAAAAGAACTGAGGTGGGAGATGTATTGATAATTTTTCTTGTATGAAAAGTACTTTTTTTGTTGGTGGGTGTTTCTTATTCTTTGTGACTTGGTGTCATGGTTCCCAGTATTTAAAAGGGTAAGTTTTTTTGTTTTTGTTTTTGTTTTAAATAAATTATTTATTTTGGGCTGCATTAGGTCTTCGTTGCTGCATACGGGCTTTCTCTAGTTGCGGTGAGCGGGGGCTACTCTTCCTTGCGGTGTGCGGGCCTCTCATTGAGGTGGTGGCTTCTCTTGTTGTGGAGCACAGGCTCTAGGCACATGGGCTTCAGTAGTTGTGGCACGAGGGCTCAGTAGTTGTGGCTCACGGGCTCTAGAGCACAGGCTCAATAGTTGTGGCACACGGGCTTATTTACTCCGTGGCACGTGGGATCTTCCCGGGCCAGGGCTCGAATCCAAGTCCCCTGAGTTGGCAGGTGGATTCTCAACCACTGTGCCACCAGGTAAGCTCTAAAAGGGTAAGTTTTAAAACAGTAGAAACTGTAAACATTTTTCATGCTTTTAAAGTATTGCAGCGAATTGTGTGGTTTATTATGGCAAATCAAACAGATATTCATAAATGTTGAGAAGTGATCTCTGTCAGTTCTTTAAGTTAGTTATGGTTATTTGTAGAATATTTCTTTTCAGGCTGTTTAAAGTGAAGTGCTATCACTAAAGTCAGCAGATACTTAAATTAAAAAAAAAAACTAAACTTTAGCTGTTTGTCAGATGTTTTTCTTCAGGTATACTTACCAGCTCCTGTCACATTTGCTTAACACTGCTTAATTCTTGTCCACATAAATAGTCTTACACAGTCTTTTTGATTTTTTTCCCCTTCCATTTAACTTCAAATTAACATATTTCTATATAGTTTTAAAACTTTTGTGATGACTCCCTAATTGTTGCATTAATAAAACAGTATTAAACTCTTCCCCTGTTAGACATTAGTTTCTACTTTTTAAAATATAAAAGAAGTGTTACAGTGAATATCATCTGCAATTTAAATTTGTAATAGCTGTGGAAAATGTGATACTCTTCTCCCAGTGTTCCCCCTCTTACCTTTTCCTTCTGGGAAAAAAGTCAGAAAGTAATGCAGCATAATACATAACTATATTTATTTATTTATTTATTTATTTATTTATTTAACATTTTTAAAAATTATTTTTTATTGGAGTATAGTTGCTTTACAATGTTGTGTTAGTGTCTGCTGTATAGCAAAATGAATCACCTATACGTACACATATATTCCCTCTTTCTTAGATTTCCCTTCCATGTAGGTCACCACCGAGCACTGAGTAGAGTTCCCTGCTCTACACAGGAGGCTCTCATCAGTTGTCTACTTTATACATAGTATCAGTAGTGTATATACTTCAGCCGCGATCTCCCAATTCCTCCCACCACCCCCTTCCCCCTTGGTATCCATAAGTTTGTTCTCTACGTCTGTGTTATAACTATATGTATTTTTGAATCAACACCATTTAAAATACATTTCTAGGGAAATATTTTAAAATCTATTTTAAAGTGGTATTGATTCAAAAATACATATAGCTTTCATTTTAAATATTCAGAGGTAAACACAAAATGATTTCTATTAGGGTATGAGTATTAGAGTATTGAAGTATAAAATTCAAAAGAGGTCTCCACCCATGGCCCGCTGCCTCCATCTTGAATTGAGCTGTCTCGCGTGGCACTTCTGCTCGTGGTGTGAGATGTTGGCACAGCCACATTACATGAAGAACTCTGGTCTGAAAGGCGGGGTGAAAGCCTTTGCACGAAGCACCGTATGAGCAAGTAAAACTAGACTGTGCACAAAGGAAAAAAGGTGATGGATTCAAGATCAAGACTAACTCTGATGGAGACTGAAAGTCACAACAAAGTTAAAGAAAAACATGCTTCTGAAGATAGTTGCAGACCTTAACCCCAGGATACAAGGAGGTTGGTCAAAAAAGATCTTGCACAAATTGAAACCAACCACAGGGGATTAACCAAGATGGCGGAGTAGAAGGACATGCTCTCACTCCCTCTTGTGAGAGAACCAGAATCACAACTGGCTGCTGGACAGTCATCGACAGGAAGACACTGGACTTCACCAAGGAGGATACCCCACGTCCAAAGACAGAGGAGAAGCCACAGTGAGACGGTAGGAGGGGCGCAATCAGAGTAAAATCAAATCCCATAACTGCTGGGTGGATGACTCACAGACTGGCGAACACTCATACCACAGAAGTCCACCCACTGGAGTGAAGGTACTGAGCTCCACATCAGGCTTCCCAACCTGGGGGTCTGGCAACAGGAGGAGGAATTCCTAGAGAATCAGACTTTGAAGCCTAGTGGGAATTGATTGCAGGACTTTGACAGGACTGGGGGAAACAGAGACCCCACTATTGGAGGGCGCACATGGAATAGTGTGTGCATTGGGACCCAGGGGAAGGAGCAGTGACCCTGGGGGAGACTGAACCAGACCTACCTGCTAGTGTTGGAGGGTCTCCTGCAGAGGCGGGGGCTGGCTCTGTTTCACCGTGGGGACAAGGACACTGGCAGCAGAGGTTCTGGGAAGTACTCCTTGGCATGAGCCCTCCCAGAGTCTGCCATTAAACCCACCAAAGAGCCCAGGTAGGCTCCAGTGTTGGGTTGCCTCAGGCAAAACAACCAACAGGGAGGGAACCCAGCCCCACCCATCAACAGTCAAGTGGATTAAAGTTTTACGGAGCTCTGACCGCCACAGCAAGTCAGCTCTACCCACCAACAGAGCCTCCCATAAGCCTCTTAGATAGCCTCAACCACCAGAGGGCAGACAGCAGAAGCAAGAAAAACTACAATCCTGCAGCGTGTGGAACAAAAACCACATTTACAGAAAGATAGACAGGATGAAAAGGCAGAGGGATATATACCAGATGAAGGAACAAGAAAAAACCCCAGAAAAACAACTCAATGAAGTGGAGATAGGCAACCTTCCAGAAAAAGAATTCAGAATAATGATAGTGAAGATGATCCAAGACCTCGGAATAAGAATGGAGGCAAAGATTGAGAAGTTGCAAGAAATGATTAACGAAGACCTAGAAGAATTAAAGAATAAACAGAGATGACCAATAAAATAACTGAAATGAAAACTACACTAGAAGGAATCAATAGCAGAATAACTGAGGCAGAAGAACGGATAAGTGACCTGGAAGACAGAATGGTGGAATTCACTGCTGCGGAACAGACTAAAGAAAAAAGAATGAAAAGAAATGAAGACAGCCTACAAGACCTCTGGGACAACATTAAATGCAACAACATTCGCATTATAGGGGTCCCAGAAGGAGAAGAGAGAGAGAAAGGACCAGAGAAAATATTTGAAGAGATTATAGTCGAAAACTTCCCTAACATGGGAAAGGAAATAGCCGCCCAAGTCCAGGAAGCACAGAGAGACCCATACAGGATAAACCCAAGGAGAAACACGCCGAGACACATAGTAATCCAAGTGGCAAAAATTAAAGACAAAGAAAAATTATTGAAAGCAGCAAGGGAAAAACGACAAATAACATACAAGGGAACTCGCATAAGGTTAACGCTGATTTCTCAGCAGAAACTCTACAAGCCAGAAGGGAGTGGCATGATATACTTAAGGTGATGAAAGGGAAGAACCTACAACCAAGATTACTCTACCCGGCAAGGATCTCATTTAGATTGGATGGAGAAATCAAAAGCTTTACAGACAAGCAAAAGCTAAGAGAATTCAGCGCCACCAAACCAGCTCTACAACAAATGCTAAAGGAACTTCTCTAAGTGGGAAACACAAGAGAAGAAAAGGACCTACAAAAACAAACCCAAAACAATTAAGAAAATGGTCATAGGAACATACATATCGATAATTACCTTAAATGTGAATGGATTAAATGCTCCAACCAAAAGACACAGGCTTGCTGAATGGATAGAAAGACAAGACACATATATATGCTGTCTACAAGAGACCCACTTCAGACCTAGGGACACATACAGACTGAAAGTGAGGGGATGGAGAAAGATATTCCATGCAAATGGAAATCAAAAGAAAGCTGGAGTAGCAATACTCATATCAGATAAAATAGACTTTAAAATAAAGACTGTTACAAGAGACAGACAAGGAAGGACACTACATAACGATCAAGGGATCAATCCGAGAAGAAGCTATAACAATTATAAACATATCTGCACCCAACATAGGAGCACCTCAATACTTAAGGCAAATGCTAGCAGCTATAAAAGAGGAAATCGACAGTAACACAATAATAGTGGGGGACTTTAACACCTCACTTACACCAATGGACAGATCATCCAAAATGAAAATAAATAAGGAAACAGAAGCTTTAAATGACACAGTAGACCAGATAGATTCAATTGATATTTATAGGACATTCCATCCAAAAACAGCAGACTACACTTTCTTCTTAAGTGTGCACGGAACATTCTCCAGGATAGATCACATCTTGGGTCACAAATCAAGCCTCAGTAAGTTTAAGAAAATTGAAATCATATGAAGCATCTTTTCTGACCACAACGCTATGAGATTAGAAATGAATTACAGGGAAAAAAACGTAAAAAACACAAACACGTGGAGGCTAAACAGTACGTTACTAAATAACCAAGAGATCACTGAAGAAATCAAAGAGGAAATCAAAAAATACCTAGAGACAAATGACAATGAAAACATGATGACCCAAAACCTATGGGATGCAGCAAAAGCAGTTCTAAGAGGGAAGTTTATAGCTATACAAGCCTACCTAAAGAAACAAGAAAAATCTCAAGTAAACAATCTAACCTTACACCTAAAGGAACTAGAGAAAGAAGAACAAACAAAACCCAAAGTTAGCAGAAGGAAAGAAATCATAAAGGTCAGAGCGAAAATAAATGAAATAGAAACAAAACAATAGCAAAGATCAATAAAACTAAAAGCTGGTTTTTTGAGAAGATAAACAAAATTGATAAGCCATTAGCCAGACTCATCAAGAGAAAGAGGGAGAGGACTCAAATCAATAAAATCAGAAATGAAAAAGGAGAAGTTACAACAGACACTGCAGAAATACAAAGCATCCTAAGAGACTACTACAAGCAACTCTATGCCAATAAAATGGACAACCTGGAAGAAATGGACAAATTCTTAGGTATAACCTTCCAAGACTGAACCAGGAAGAAACAGAAAATATCAACAGACCAATCACAAGTAATGAAATTGAAACTGTGATTAAAAATCTTCCAACAAACAAAAGTCCAGGACCAGATGGCTTCACAGGTGAATTCTATCAAACATTTAGAGAAGAGCTAACACCCATCCTTCTCAAACTCTTCCAAAAAATTGCACAGGAAGGAACACTCCCAAACTCATTTTATGAGGCCACCATCACCCTGATACCAAAACCAGACAAAGACATTACAAAAAAAGAAAATTACAGACCAATATCACTGATGAATATAGATGTAAAAATCCTCAACAAAATACTAGCAAACAGAATCCAACAACACATTAAAAGGATCATACACCACAATCAAGTGGGATTTATCCCGGGGATGCAAGGATTCTTCAATATACGCAAATCAATCAACGTGATACAGCATATTAACAAATTGAAGAAGAAAAACCATACGATCATCTCAATAGATGCAGAAAAAGCTTTTGACAAAATTCAACACCCATTTATGATAAAAACTCTCCAGAAAGTGGGCATAGAGGGAACCTACCTCAACATAATAAAGGCCATATATGACAAACCCACAGCAAACATCATTCTCAACGGTGAAAAACAAAGCATTTCCTCTAAGATCAGGAACAAGACAAGGATGTCCACTCTCACCACTATTATTCAACATAGTTCTGGAAGTCCTAGCCATGGCAATCAGAGAAGAAAAAGGAAAAAAAAGGAATACAAATTGGAAAGGAAGAAGTAAAACTGTCACTGTTTGCAGATGACATGATACTATACATAGAGAATCCTAAAACTGCCACCAGAAAACTGCTAGAGCTAATTAATGAATATGGTAAAGTTGCAGGATACAAAATTAATGCACAGAAATCTCTTGCATTCCTATACACTAATGATGAAAAATCTGAAAGAGAAATTATGGAAACACTTCCATTTACCATTGCAACAAAAAGAATAAAATACCTAGGAATAAACCTGCCTAGGGAGACAAAAGACCTGTATGCAGAAAACTATAAGACACTGATGAAAGAAATTAAAGATGATACCAACAGATGGAGAGATATACCATGTTTTGGATTGGAAGAATCAACATTGTGAAAATGACTATCCTACCCAAAGCAATCTGCAGATTCAATGCAATCTCTATCAAATTACCAATGGCATTTTTTACGGAGCTAGAACAAATCATCTTAAAATTTGTATGGAGACACAAAAGACCCCGAATAGCCAAAGCAGTCTTGAGGGAAAAAAACGGAGCTGGAGGAATCAGACTCCCTGACTTCAGACTATACTACAAAGCTACAGTAATCAAGACAATATGGTACTGGCACAAAAACAGAAACATAGATCAATGGAACAAGATAGAAAGCCCAGAGATAAACCCACGCACCTATGGTCAACTAATCTATGACAAAAGAGGCAAAGATATACAATGGAGAAAAGACAGTCTCTTCAATAAGTGGTGCTGGGAAAACTGGACAGCTACATGTAAAAGAATGAAATTAGAATACTCCCTAACAGCATACACAAAAATAAACTCAAAATGGATTAGAGACCTAAGTGTAAGACCGGACACTATAAAACTCTTAGTGGAAAACATAGGAAGAACACTCTTTGACATCAATCACAGCAAGATCTTTTTTGATCCACCTCCTAGAGTAATGGAAATAAAAACAAAAATGAACAAATGGGACCTAATGAAACTTCAAAGCTTTTGCACAGCAAAGGAAACCATAAACAAGACGAAAAGACAACCCTCAGAATGGGAGAAAATATTTGCAAACGAATCAACGGACAAAGGATTAATCTCCAAAATATATAAACAGCTCATTCAGCTCAATATTAAAGAAACAAACACCCCAATCCAAAAATGGGCAGAAGACCTAAATAGACATTTCTCCAAAGAAGACATACAGACGGCCACGAAGCACATGAAAAGATGCTCAACATCACTAATTATTAGGGAAATGCAAATCAAAACTACAATGAGGTATCACCTCACACCGGTTAGAATGGGCATCATCAGAAAATCTACAAACAACAAATGCTGGAGAGGGTGTGGAGAAAAGGGAACCCTCTTGCACTGTTGGTGGGAATGTAAATTGATACAGCCACTATGGAGAACAATATGGAGGTTCCTTAAAAAACTAAAAATAGAATTACCATATGACCCAGCAATCCCACTACTGGGCATATACCCAGAGAAAACCGTAATTCAAAAAGACACATGCACCCGAATGTTCATTGCAGCACTATTTACAATAGCCAGGTCATGGAAGCAACCTAAATGCCCATCAACAGATGAATGGATAAAGAAGCTGTGGTACATATATACAATGGAATATTACTCAGCCATAAAAAGGAAGGAAACTGAGTCATTTGTTGAGACGTGGTGGATCTAGAGACTGTCATACAGAGTGAAGTAAGTCAGAGAAAAACAAATATCGTATATTAACGCATGTATGTGGAACCTAGAAAAATGGTACAGATGAGCCGGTTTGCAGGGCAGAAGTTGAGACACAGATGTAGAGAACGGACATATGGACACCAAGGGGGGAAAACTGCGGTGGGGTGGGGATGGTGGTGTGCTGAATTGGGCGATTGAGATTGACATGTATACACTGATGTGTATAAAATTGATGACTAATAAGAACCTGCAGTATAAAAAAAGAAACAAAACAACTAATACTAAACTTTCATTGGGTTATCTGTATGGAAATATGTTAATATAAATGTTTCAGACATTACATGAAATTTCTAAAAATCTTATATGTTCTGGTATAATGTTATAAGTCATAATCCTAGTTATTACTTTAAAATGTATATCTCAGAAATAACTAATTTTCTTGTCAACTGCATTATTATGAAATTATATGAATTATTATGAAATTATTATCAAATCTTTAACCGTGGTCATTTTTAAGTCTTTTGTCATTTACAGACAGTTCTGGGTGTACTCTGATGCTTTTGCAAATATGTTCCTATAAAAGGGTTTCATCTTCAAGAAATTCATGGAAAAGACTGACAAATACAGGTTTCTGGTAACTGACTGTACTGCTGAACTGAATGAATAAGCATTTTCAGAACTCTAATGAAAAACTGATGAACTGATAAAAGTGCTAACAAAAGATCAAGATGAAAAAAAAAATTAATTACATGGGACCGAGCGAACTGATGAGGATGAGTATAATTTTTGTGACTTTCTGTTTGAATTAAAAAAAAAAAAAATCCCACAAGGACTCAGAGGCAAAGAATATACAAATCAATTTTCACTGCAAAGTAAAGGAGCTGTTACAGTGGAGGATTACTGGACTGAATGTCAATTTTATGACATAGTATGAGTGTGTTTCATGTTTGATAATTGCAATCATTGTTGCTTTTGTTGTCATCCATGTACAATGCTTGGTGTCAGTCTATTTATATCTTGTAAAAATAAAATACAGTGTGTGTGTGAAAAAAAATAAAATAAAATAAAATACAGTGTGTGTGTGTGAAAAAAAAATTCAAAAGAAAAAAAACATATGCAGTTAAAAACGGGGCCTCCGTCTCATCTCTTGTCTCTTAGACACTTAGGTTTCTGAGTTAACCTCTAGAATCAGCCTCGTATGTATTCTAGAGCTGTCTATGCGTGTTTTTTACTTTGTTTTATTTAATTTTAAAAACTATCATAGAGTAATATTGATTTTTATTTTAACACATGTATAGATGCAAGTGACTACCACTATAGTGTGTGTACAGAATAGGATTTAAGGTTTTTTAATGCTTAAAAAATATTTTTTTAAAGGGTGGAAATGTAGAAATACTGGCTTTTCCCACCCTTTTTCAGTTTTTTAAAAAAATGAAAGTATAATTAAGATATAGTGAAATTCACCCATTTTATTTATTTATTTATTTATTTATTTAAAATGGAAGAATAGTTAATTTACAGTGTTGTTAGTTTCAGGTGTACAGCAAAATGATTCAGTTATACATATAAATATTCTTTTTCAGATTCTTTTCCATTATAGGTGAAATTTACCCATTTTAAATGTGTATAGTTTGTGTTTTAACAAAATGTATCACAGGGGACTTCCCTGGTGGTCCAGTGGGTAAGACTTCACCTTCCAATGCAGGGGGCCCAGGTTCAATCCCTGGTTGGGGAACTAGATCCCACATGCATGGCGCAACTAAGAGTTCATATGCCACATCTAAGAAGTCCCGTGCGGCAACTAAGACCTGGCACAGCCAAAATAAATAAATAGGTAAATAGATAGATAAATAAATAAATATTTTTTAAAAATGTATCACAGTGTGGCCACCACCACAGTCAGTCTACAGCCCCTGTCAACCACCAGTTTTCTTTTCTCTAATTTTGCTTTTTCCACATGCTATATAAACAGAATGACACAACTTCTTCAGTATGGTTTCTTTCACTTAGCATAATGTGTTTGAAATTCATACATGTTGTTGCTTATATGAGTAGTTTGTTCCTTTATATTGCTGAAAAATAGTCCATTGTACGGGTGAACCATAGTTTTTAAATCCATTTCCCAGTTGAGGGACATTTAAGTAGTTTCCAGACATTCACAGGCAGGTTTTGTGTGAACGTAGGTTTTTCCTTTCACTTGTGTAAATACCTAGGGACAGTATTGGTGGGTTATTTGGTAAGTGTATGTTTAAGTTTATAAGAAACTGCCAAACTGTTTTTTAAAGTGGCTGTACCATTTTACATTCCCACCAGCAATCTATGAGAGTTTCTGTGCAATTTCATCAGCACTTGATATTGTTGGGTTTTTTTTTTAACTATTTTAATAGGTGCATAGTGGTATCACCTTGTGATTTTAGTTTGTATTCCCCTAATGATTAATGATGTTGAGTGCTTGTCATCTGTATATATTCTTTGGTGAAATGTCTGTTTAAATCTTTGCCTACTTTAAAACTGAGTTTTCTTATTATTGTGTTTTGAGAGTTCTTTATGTATTTTGGATACAGGTCTTTCGAGATTTGTGAATATTTTCTCCCAGTCCAGGTTTTCAATTTTTTCTTTTATAGATTGTGCTTTTGGGGTTGTATCTTAAGAAATCTTTGTCTCACCCAAGGTCACCAAGATTTTCTCCTGTATATTTCTTCTAGAAATTGTATAATTTTAGGTTTTACATTTAGGTCTGTGATACATTTTTAGTTATATTTTTATTATGGTGTGCGGTATGGATTGAGGCTCATTTTTTTGCATATGAGTACCTAGTTCTAGCACCATATATTGTAAATACTTATTTCTCTGTTTTTGAACCTTTGTCGAAGATCAATTAATCATAAATATTGTACATCAACTGTACTTCAAAAAAACATAAATGTATGGGTCTTTTTCTGGACTCAAACTATTATTAATGCTCTTTTGTATTGTGTTAGATAGATGCAGAATGATTTGAAAACTTAGCTGTGTTTAGAATCTGGTATTTATGGACAGTAATTTGTAGGGAATTCTCTGGCGGTCCAGTGCTTAAGACTTTGCGCTTTCACTGCCGCCCCGGGTTCAATCCCTGGTCGGGGAACTAAGATCCCACATCCCGTGCGGTTCGGCCACCGAAAAAAAGAAGATTTTGCTAATGATTCGTGATCTGTTTGGAAAAACTCGAGTTATTTCTCGTGTACTAAGGATGAACTGGAATGGGTTTTCCCAGATGCCATTTTCTTTTTTGTAGAATTACTTGGTAGTTCACTAATAATATCTAAGTGTTT
This sequence comes from Balaenoptera physalus, assembly GCF_965194825.1. NCBI lineage: Eukaryota > Metazoa > Chordata > Mammalia > Artiodactyla > Balaenopteridae > Balaenoptera > Balaenoptera physalus. The sequence goes on along the minus strand of NC_138901.1, from coordinate 22,573,857 downwards.
GTGCTTTTATTATATCATTTTTGATAGTGATAAATTTGGGAGCAGTTCTCTTTTGATTTGAAACACGGTTGTCCTAAGTTAAATACTTTAAAGATTTAATTATTTTAAAAATAGTACCCAATTATTGTTGGCAGTTTGAGATTATTCTTTTATAATTAGATCATATCAAGCCATAGAATGAAAGAGAATTATGAGATTTGGCTGGACATTGGTGTTCTATAATACTGTGAGGTTTGAGTTAATCTAATTATCTGGATGTTTATTATTTAGGAATTTAGCTGTACTTTGCAATTAATACCTTTTAAGTAACTGTTAAACCTTTAAATGTTGGAATAGAAGTTAAAATGCCAAGAGGCAGGTGTTATTTTAAAGAGATCGTTGGACAAAATATTGAAGATTAAGACAGACTTTCAAGATTGATAGCTATTTTTTCACATTTTAGTATTTGTTGATGATTGCTTTTTCTCATTCTTGGAAGGGATACCTGCTCTTTCTTATTCTTGGAAGGGATACCTGCTCTTAAATCCTATTCCATTTTTAAGATTAGCTTTTTGTCTTTGGAAACCCCACTCCTGTCCTATTATTCCTTTCTTTTTTTGGATAGACTCTACCACACAGTTTTATTATTTTTAATGTGGTAAAATACACATAAAAATTTTCATTTTAATAAAGTGCACAGTTCAGTGGCATTAAATACATTAACAATGTTGTACGACCATTATCACCACTGTCTAGTTGCAGAACTTTTTCTTCACTACAAGACCACCTTTCTTGTCCTTAGGGACTTCACATTCTGGTGAGGGAAACAAGTAACCTAATGTTTATGATACAGTGTGGCAAACTGTATGTTAGAGCTTGCTATCATTAAGCTTTATTCTTTCAACTGAAATTTTACTTTGAAAAAGCAAAGTAATTTTTGGTTAGGTTAACATTCAAGTTGTCATACCACTCCACACTTGAATTAAATTTAGGCTAGACTGAAGTCTTTAGTCTTTTGACTTAGGTCAGTTCAGAACTCACAAATCCTCATGCCCTCTACTTTGTAACACGAAGGAAACCGGAAAATTGATACTCTGATTTAAAGCCAAATTATGGGCTCTTCCTTTCTCATGGAGCAGAGAAAACCAGGATTAGAGAGAATTTCCTAGTTGTCTGCACCTGTCCTCAATTGAGCTGTTTTGACTTATTCTGGTTGCAGTGACAGCTTGCTTGATTGTGGTCAAATATGGCATTATACAGGCATGCTTATCTCTTTTGGCAGATCATTAGAGGAATAGCTGTCTTTGGGATACTGTGTCAAGAGATTGTGTTTCTGAATTCCTTGAAACTTTGGAGTTAGAACTTGATGATTTAAAGTTGAATGTTTTAGCAGTTTTAGTTAAAAGCAATGTTTGTCAACATTGAACAGTATTGTAATACAGATTTTATTTGCATTCTACTGTTAGGGTTTATCTTCTGTAGCACAAGATTGTTTAGGAAAAGTAAAACACAATACAGCCCTTTGTTTTTAAGATTCTGCAGTCTTCCTAATAGTCAGTCTACGAAAGAGTTGATAGCCCAAATGGTTGATGTTTTAGTTAGCAATTTCAATGTTCATCATAGGAAGACGAGTTCACATTACTAGATCTAGACTTCTGATTGTTTTTATAAATTTAAGAAAGTCTGAATTTGTGGCATAGTTTGATTGTTTACGGAAAAAGATTGAAAAGTTAAAATAACCCCTAGTTTGATTAGTTTTACTAATAATTTTGGCATTTATGCTTTCGGAAAAAATAACTGTAGTCTTGTTTTTTCAGGGTAATCACTTTGATCAGTATGAAGAAGGACATTTGGAAATTGAACAAGCGTCACTTGACAAGCCTATAGAATCGGTAAGATCAGTGCTTAATTTTGGGTCACAGATAGGTAGTGTTCGTGTGACACTTGATGTGAATGAAGTTAAACTTATTAATAACTTATAGTACAGTTTAGAGGTCTTGCATGCCCTACAGTAATCAAGTAGAGTTTGGGTTGTAATCTAATATTTAATATGTTGGGAAATCAGTGAAAAATCTAGAAACAATTTAGAATTTCGATGGAAAAATATCATTTTTGGCCCATACTGATATCCTGTTAAAGATAGCAAGTTGAAGTTTAGTGTTTTTGTAAATTGAATAAAGGAGTAAAATGTATTTTGATCCTTTAAAAAGCTTCACCTTTCCTGGGCAACACAATCATGTGTGAAATGTTCCATTAGGAACAGTTAAGGACTAATATGTTTTATTTACCAGACTCTTGTGAAACATGGTAATTTTGGTTTCTGTGGCTTGAGATGTCTGGTTTTTGTCAAAAGTTGGTTGTATCTTTTCACACAACTTAATTTTAAATATTGATGCAAAGCAACAGAACAAGGAGATTTATTTTCCTGACTCTTAATTTTTGAACATTATTTTTATTTTGAAAAGCCCTTTATTTTCAGATTACACAGCCCATTGTTAAAATGTCTAAACTTGTCAGTATTGTCGGTATTTAATATTTGTGCTTAAGTGTACGTATTTAATAAGGGTTTCAGGAAGTTATTGGTTAACTTGAATGAAAAATCATCAAAGAGAGAATCTCTATAGCAGTCAAGACATCCCCCTTCTCCCTTTAAGAAACACTAGCTTCTCCTCCCTCAGGAAAATAAGGCAATTTAGAGAGCAGATATTTTAACTTTAGCTTTTATTTTCATAACTGTACCATAGTAAAGGATCCACATATATTTATGTTCCTAATTAGGTTGGTGTTGTGTGTGTTTGTGTGTGTGTTTAGATGTTTACAGAAATTTACACAACTTGGGGTGTTCGACATTTTTCTTCCACAGCAGTTGGCCCATATTAGCTAAGCAGCCATGATCTGGTTTGTATTGCACGGTCTGCCTTTTTTTAATTTCTTCTCTAGGGTTTCTTTCTCCCCCACCTCCCCTTCTTATTTCTGTTCTTCTGGTCCAGTGAACACTGCATATAGTACCTCTGTCTTAATGTGCTGGCATGATGCTAGACTTAGGCATGGCAGTAATTGATGACGCATGTGATAATGCTGCAGAGGGAGAATTCACACCTGATGTGCTGAAAGCCCAGTCTTGTTTTGACTTAAGGATAAAATGCCAAGCCCACTTTGCTAAGTTAAAAATCACTGAAGTTGTTGCCTTGTTCTGTATCATCTTGGGAATTATCACAAGGTAGAGTTTTACCATAAAATCTGTAGGCTAGCTAGGTCAATACCTTGTACTTGAAAAATAATTTATTTTTTTCCATTTTATTTAAATGTTTCTTTGGGTCAAAGTTTAAGAACAGATAGCTGTCAGAAGAAAGGCCCAAGTACCATATTCTACAAGGTACATGGTTGGTCAATACTATACAAGCTATAATTCTGTGGGTACTCTGACTCAACAGTAACAGGAAATTTAGCTAGACTGAGTTTGCAGCCTAGTAGTCATTATTATTATACTCAAGCAAGTTTTTTTAAAAGCAGTAAATTAAATGATATTTAACGTTTTTAAAGCCTTCTTTTAGGGCTACATTTAAAGAGTTTTGGAAAAGTCATTCCTTTGGCATGTGGGACTAGTGCTCTTTTTCCTCTCACACTGTCCAGGAATTTTTCCAGCACATGTCATAGGGAGAACACTATCAGAATTCAGTCCGACTGAGTAATCTCAACAAGTAGGAGTGGAATTGATATATGCCTTATTTATTAAATGGTTATTATCTTCTCCACTAAAAATAGCAAATGGTATATAGTACTCAGACTGGATATTTATTTTTTTATGAATAATTATATGTTCAGAGATGTATATTAATAAATTATACTTACAATAAAAATTTACTCCCGAAACACATTAAAATATGCTTTATTGTGATGTGGTAGTTTAGGTAGTAGCGGGGAGGAGCTTCATAGCTGACATGGTGTTAGATAGAAGTGGGACAAAAAGAGAGGGATTTTATTTCTGTTACCAAATCATTTGGGGATAAATTTAAAGTTTTAAAAGAAAGTCCTAAAATGATTGGCATCAAAATAGATAGTGTAGTAACCCCCAAGTGCCCTGTCACCTTAGGAATGCTCACCAAGTAAGTGTATATTAGTTATATGTCTGGCTGGCTGGCTATCTTGTTGAGCTGTTGAGCTATCTTGTTCTTAGGGGGAAATGGCGTTGCTTCTAACACACAGAAAGAGTCTCTGCTGAATTAAAATCTTTCTCTGCAGCAATATCTATTGAGAGGTGCTGACTGTTTTGCTACAGCATGCAACTCAAAAGTGGCTGGAAATATGCAGCTTTGGGAGTCTACAGATCATTGCAGGAGCTAAAGGTCTAGTCATTTTTTTTTCTAACAAAGGTAATCTGCAGCAGCTGGTAACCGAGGAAGTCTCTGCACAGGTTTGTGCCAAGAATATGCCCTTGTGAAGGGTTATTGTGAGTATAGGATTAAGGTCCTTCTGTTTTGTAATAGGGTAAATTTGTTGCGAACCGGCAAGATGGGAAATGAGATACAAAGATGTGATAATGCATTATGCTTTTGGTAAACTTCTGAAGCTTAGCTTTGTTCCTTAGATGATATAGGTGTTTCAGTTTCAATCAGGAAATATTTAAAACACATCAAAATCCAGCATTTGTAAAGTATTTCATAATCTTTGTTATAAAGTTTTATTTTCCCTTCTTTACTTCAGCCAACCAGATATCTTTCAGGGAAATTTCTGGTCAAGAATAAAACACTGTTCTAAGAAAATTTTTAAAGAATTGCCAGACAACATGATTATCTGAATTAAAGGAAAGTAGAAAGTATTAATATTTACCCTCATTACAAAAAACTTTTAGAACTTATATTTTAAGTTATTGCTTTATGAGATTTTTAGGTCCCAGCTCTAATTATAACCTCTATATACTTAAAGATAAAATATTTAGAAAACAAATAAAACTTAATCTAAAACCATAGCCCAGTCTAGGATTCCACCATAGATCCAAGAATTGGTTGATGTGATTTAGGATATATGGTCCTTTATGATCTTTATCATAGAAAGAAGATGAGAAATCAGATGGGAGAGTGATTATAAGCTATACAAAAGTTAAAATGCCTGCACCATAGACTTAAAATATGTTGTCATTGTTGAAGCTGGAAGTAAAACTACCCATCAGCCATTAGTTGGTCTTTGTTCTACCTGACTGATTAAAATTCTGTCTGTATAGTTGTCAGGTTGACCGAGCAGGTTTTAAAAATTAATGTTAAGTTTTCAAATTCCAGTTGCTGATGTTTCCTTTGCATATCTGGGGATTTAGAAGTATATGTATAAGTGGATTTTGTCATGTTGCATATCTGTTTAGATCTGTGGACTCCACTAGTTCCAAACTGTAACTCCGTAAGACTGCTGATTTGACATTTAGCAGTGACCATATGTGGACTGCACTATAAATAATGTGCTTCTTGGAGCTGAATGGTGTAGCATTACTATATGGCTTTTCTCTCTAGTCTTCATTGTGTCATCTGTAGTGAGCTATAGATTTTTTTGTTTTGGGAATTTTTACAACTTGTTTGCATGGGTTCACCTAGTAGCACTTGGTTTTTGCTTATAGAGTCTTTAATACACAATCAGCAAAGCTTACAATCCACTCAAGAGACTTGCCATTTTTGTCACTGTTGAAAATGAGCTAAATGGTGTAAATTGAATGTGGCTGTCAACTAAAAGAAAATTCGGTGTGGAATTAGTATTCATCTAGTCACTGACATAATTGTAGTATAGTTTTCTCTTGAGACGTGATATTCTATTTTCTGCTATTAAAAACGTGGAATCAGCCCCACACGGTGAAGTAAATTTTAATCTGTATTTTGGCAGGCTCCCATTATACAGATTGGTGGTGCTGTTGCCAAAATGATCATTGTTACTCTGGTGGTGTACAGCTTCATGGAGCAAAGTTCCTGGGAAAGTTTTCTACTTGGTATTTAATTAATAAAAATGTCGAGGAATGGATGAAACAATAATGAGTTGGTTTTTTGTTTTTGTTTTTGGGCTGATATTGTGTTTTCAGCATATTGGTAGTTGTTTATAATACACATTTCTTGCTATCAATGATGTTCCCATTTAAAAATTATATTCTTTCTCACACATATAATACAGAGGAACAAAGGGTTAAAATATGGCACTTTAATTTACATTTAAGTTTAGAAATACAAAAAAATGTAAAGGCCAATTTAGGTAATCTAGGTGAAAAAAGTTTGAGTTTTTAGGTCAGCTTTATAGTTTAACCAAAATTAAGAAAAACTTCATGCCTAACCAAAGAAAATGCTGCACTGCCACCATTTTTGGAGTCTCAAGCACAGAGACTAACAAATAGGTTGTGGGAGGAATTCCCTGGTGGTCCAGTGGTTAGGACTCTGCACTTTCACTGCTGAGGGCCTGGGTTCAGTCCCTGGTCGGGGAACTAAGATCCCACAGGCTGTGCCACACAGCCTGAAACAAAAAAACAAATAGGTTGCGGGAGCTCTATGAATCATGTGGAAAACCAGCTTTTTGCCTACTTCCCTTGGGCAAAGTTCAGTTGTTTTATTAATTGTATATTTCCCTGCATTTCTTCCATGTGCATTTAAATTATAAACAGCCTGTCACTGTACATGCCCCTTTGTTAGTCACAAACCAGGCTGTGTTAAAAAAGAAAAAATAAAATCTATTATTTACTTTTGCTTCTATGAGATTATAACTAAATTGCAAATGATATATTTTATTTAAAAATAAAAAACTGAAAGTTTTTTTAGTCACTATTATAGTGACCAAAATAGTAAATTGTTACTATTTCAGAAGTTAAATAGTACTCATTGCCCATGTTATGTCTAGATTACCTGTTTGGGCTACAAATTATTTACTGCAGTTTACTGTTATAAATAACATTCACGGGAATAATTGGCAACCTAACCAGAGAGAGTAGATTAATGATTTTCACAGGCTGGCCATTGAATTCCTTGCTCTTTCACAGTGAAAGTTCAATGAACATTTTGATCACTTCAGATTAGACAAGTCTGCTTTGTTCTACTTTGTTATAAGGTATTTTGGTGTGCCTTTCTTGTGTTACCCATCATCCTTAAGCCTGTTGGAGTTCTGACTAGTGTTTATAAAACTTTTTTCTTTTTTTGGTAAGAAAAGGGACCATAATGAATACTAGTCGTTTCTGCAGAGTCACAGAACTGCCTTTTTTCCTCCAAAAGCAGATAGGCTGAAATGATAGGAAAGGTTTAGATTTTCTGTATTAGTCATTCACTTAATCTAGGAGGTTGGAGAGGGGAAGACTTTCTGGGAGATACGCCTATTATTTTTTTTGCGTTTGTTATAACTGCAAGGACACAGAGTGGCATGTTAATAATTTTAATATAACCCCTGACAGTTCATTCCCTGTGCATACTTGGGGAAGTAGATTTAATTAAAGAACAGTTTTCACCTAAAGTTTTAGAAGAGAAATGCCACTGCCATTTTGTATCAATAGTTTTTTTGAGAAGGTGACAGCCATCTTGAGTGGTTTTGTAAAAGTGGTGCTAATGTGTATAACCCTAAATTTTTCTTTTTCCTCCTTCTCCCTTTAACATTTGCTTTTCCTTTCACTGTTGTCAGTCACAACACGCTGCTCTTGAATCTCTCAGCTGGTCTTGACTCGTGAATTTACTTATGCTTTCACTCTTCTTTAATAAATACATTAATTGCAAGCAGTGAATTGAAAACAAGACAAAAAAAAAAAAAAACGACCGTTAGTGATTGGACAGTTTCTTACTTTGTGTTACATTTAACTGTTCTTTTGACAGCCCAGTTTTTAAAGCCAGGTTCGTATGGAAATGCTTTCACTCCACTTGCACTGCTTTTGGAAATAGCATACTGCTTCATCTGTCTGTTTATTTTAGTGCATTCATAATATAACACAGTCAGCATAATGTCTCATCTCCACTTAGCCAAAAGATTGAGTTTTCTTAAATTAAAAAAAGGGACAACAATTTTTGTCAGCATGGTTTAATACCGTAAATCTGTGCCAAGTATAGTTACAAAATTAGTCTGTTAAAAAATTAAACACTACTTCAGTCAGCTACATAATCTTAGAGTCATTCTGCTATCCTTGTCCTTCCCATAGTTAATTCAGTTGTAGGAGTTACAATGTAAAACAATGATTTTATGTACAGGTAAGGTTATTTCCACAGTAGTATTATAAAGGCCTCTTTATCTTCCTTTTCTGCTAACATTACTTGTATTAAGACTTACAAAAAATTTTTTTAACAATAAAGTTATGTATAAATAGTTAGGCATTCTGTACTGGGATTACACATAGCCATAGCATTTTCTCATTCTCTCAGTTGCTAGCAAAAAATAATCTCTAGTGACCTTTTGTGCACAGTAATGATTTTGTACATATACGTTTAAAACAATTGCATGTTTTGTTTTAGAAACAGACTTCTCATTATCATTTGCCACATTTTTGTTTTTTTTTTTAAGTATCCTGATCTTTGTTCCTCTGATCAATGAAATTCAGCCCAGTTTTCCAGTTGGCATCCTGTCATAAACTCATAGAAGGAAATTGACCTTTTTTAAAATTTTTAAACAGAGCATTGGGGAGGCTTAATCTTCCTTTTGTAACTTACTATCAGAGAATATAATAGTGAAATAATTTTTTTCTTTCCTTTGTAACTCCGAAGAGCATTTTACCGTTGAATATGGAGCTGGAAGATAAAAAGCAATTTAATATGAGATTTGATTCTAATTCAGAGACTAATTGGTTTAGTTGACTTCATAATTTGATTTCAGGAAATATGAGATTATTTTCAAATGGTGATACCCAGTTAATATTATAAATTACATTTTAATGCATACAGAACACTTTGTGTTTAAAATTTTTAAATGTTTTCTTTTGGATGAGTAGCATCATTTTATCTGATACAGTTAATGGTTATTTTGGCTTTGTCTCTGTACTTCGCAGTATTTGTAAAAAGCAAAGAATTGGACAAAGGTCTGCAGAGTTTTCTAAGATCTTGAACCCTTACACAAAAGCTGACACTTAATTGTTGTTTCTGGTGTCTTTTCATGGGTTTACATTGAAAGATCTTTTCCACTGTGCTCCTAGGAAGATGAGACATTATGTATATTGGTTTTTTTCCCCTACATGCACTAATGGTTCTTTACTGTTAACTTACTGCTAGGCCTGTTTCATTCTAACATTTTAGTATTTTTGTTAGATTACATGTTGAAATGCATCACTCAGTCTGTGCTTGAGCTCATTTTATTTTTCTGTTTAATCAATTTAATTTCTTATTTTACTAACCTCACTTTTTTCAGTTTAATATTGGCTGCATGCTAATTAAATATTTATATTTTTATATATATATTAAAAAAACCAATCAAGTCTAGCCTGGATTTTGCTCTGATTGTGTTTTCATTTCTAGTGGTGGGGCAGTCTTACACTTACAACTTACTTTGTATCATGAAAGCCTGACACATAAGCAGAATAACTAAACACAATGTAGATTTTCTTTAAAAAACTTATAAAGTGGTGCTGTCTAGGTGGTGGATATGATTGTATAAGTACCTTGATTTTATGCTTTTTAATGTTAGTGTTAAACTTCATAAGTGTATTCTTCCCCTTTTCCCCTTCCCTTTTTTCTCCTTTTAAAAGTGTTATGTACAAAAGTTGCCCAGCACACCATCAGAAAGGACCCTTACCCTGTATGTTCTTCCCATATAAAATACTAGACAGTATTTCTTTTTACATTAATGCCCCCTTTATTGGGCACATTTACCCTATTATTAGCACCTTTTTGCATGCATATATGTAGAATTATCTCTTGTTCATCACCTGTTTAAATATCACTAGGAAGGGAAGAATATATTATTGGAATATTTTTGGTTTGTCTCTCTGTTCTGTCTGTCAGGATAATATTGGACATCGCTTACTCCAGAAACATGGGTGGAAGCTGGGCCAGGGATTGGGAAAATCTCTTCAGGGTAAGTTTTTTAAATATACCAAAAAAAAAAAAAAAAAGAAAGAAAAAGAAAATGTTTCTGATGGCAGATCTTATGCCTGAGTATATTTGTTGTCTTTCTTTAAAAAGTGTTTGGGTTTTCCCACTTGCCTTTTACTCCCTAGAATAGTCTATTTTTCCTATGACTATATTTTAAATCACTATTAAGCTAATAATTTGCAAGAGTAAGCTGCTGTGTCACGAATACTTTCAGATCAGACATACTGTGTGTGGCTCAACCTGTTTTAAGTTTCTTTTGGTGGAGGTGATGGGTGGGTGAAGTAAATGAAGTACATAGTATTGGAGTGTGCTTTCTTTGTATTATTTAGTGATGTTGTATTGTGGCTTCAGTATTATAAAGAAAACCATTCAACAGCAGAGTTTAATTTTTGCCCTCCCAAATTCTCCCTGAAGCTGGTGATTGCCCTGGTTCTTTTTCTGTAATCAGAATCCATGTAGTAGTAAAGAGAAAAATTAACCTATATGAAACATAAGATGGAAGCAGAGGCTTCTTAGGGTTCTCTGAGAGGCCATTTCTCAAGTTTAGATCAGTCTCTGGGAAATGTATGGCTTAAAGTTTCCATTGCATTTATTTTTTCTTTTAACTATACTAATCATTTGGATAACAAAATACTAACATTCCTGCTTCTGAGTTCTTGCTAGTTGGAAACCAACCAACCAACTCCATTCACTTTTTAGCTCCCTCATATTCAAGGGCTACTGTTTGTTCTCTGCAGATGTGAACACTACCTCAGAAATGATGGAAATCGTTGCACTTCTGCTTCTGGTCATGGAGGGTCTTGTTGTATAAAGGGATCTTTGGGGAGAGGGGCGCTACTATTGCCTAATTCTTTGAATTTGGGAAATGAATTTCCACCATTTGAATGGGAAGTCTGATCAGTTCAAATGTGTATATTAAGGGACACAAGAGGACAGGGCATGAAGCAGGATGTTTCAGTCTTTAAAACCTTTGCTTTTTATATTTTACATCCACAAATTCTATTCAGTGGTAACACAAAGGAAATGCTCAAAAAATATATTTCAAATTAATATTTATTACTAAGCATTCACCTATTCTTTTGGGCAGATAGAAAGATTTGATCACCCTTAAACTTGTTTTCCAGTGACACAAGAACTTATTGCACACAATATAAAGAATACTCTACAGTTGAGAGCAATTAGTATGGCATAGACCATAGATTTTCTAAGAGTCCAGAAGAGAGAAAGGGTAATCAGGACTAAAGTAGAAATGACTTCTTGATAGGATTAGTCCCAGTGGTTTGCATAGTTAGGTGTTGGGTTGACTTGAATGGAGGCGATAGTTCAGAATAAGGTCTGAAGATTGGATTTGATCTTTCCCTACTGTTTGAAACCTCTCTTCTTATTCAGAGATTCCCAGGAGCATTGCTGATTGTTACTCTCTTTGTTCAGGCACACAAGGGAGTAGAACTGGGGGGCATTTCATAGGGGCTAGCAAATCTGTTTGAATCCTAGAATTTTTCATTGTAAACATCAGAGACTTTAAAGTACAACTAGAACCTGCAGAGGGAAAGAGAGTGAGAGACATACAGACAGTGAGTTTAAGAAAGGTGAGGTAAATGGATACTCACCTATTTTTGGGTGATGGAAAATTATTATTATTGCTTCATTTTAAGAACAGTTTTCAATTTGGTTCTCTTTAAACTTTGAGCTCCTTGAAAAGAGAAATTAAGTTTTATCCATATTTCACCTTCATCTCTATGGTGATAGGCATGTAATAAGCACTTAATAACTCATAAATCCATTATTTATTTAAAATAACAGGGAAATTTGAAGCCCATCTTTTATTTTTTTCCTTTTTAATTGTGGCAAAACCCACATAACATAAAATTGCCATCTTAACCATTTTTAAGTGTACAGTTCAGTAGTGTTTACTAAATTCACATTGTTGTGCAAAAGCCCATCTGCCTTGAATGGCTAGTACAGTCTTTACCCTTCAAAAAGAATGGGACCTTATTCTGTTGCCAATATTAAGGGGTGACTTTAATTGTCTTGTAAATGGCTCTTTTATTTTTTAGTGTCACATTCAACATTGTGCAGACATTGTGCTGGTTTCTCTTACATAGCTCTTTCTGTAATACCCACATGATTTGACCTAGAATATAGCCACATTTATGGTATATTGAGGTAATTCATGACTGATTTTTTTCATTGTACCAAACCTTTTCTATAAGTAACCACTGAAGAAAGCCCTGTTGCTCCACTGAAAATCATGCCTCCTTGTTATTGTATAGACCAGTCACTGCAAATAATTTCTAGGCTCATGGCTTTGTAAGTTCTTTGCATTTACTCATTTATTGTCAACCTTTAGTTCCTTTTATTTGATTTTAAGACTCTAACATTTTTAACATGCAGCCATCCACTAAATTTAAACCTGATCTTTTTAGGATTTTTTTGTTAACGTTTAAAAATTATTTCAACCCATGCAAGACTTTCACAAAGAGTGCCAGTCCCTGGGGCTACAGTGTATATAACTTGTCAGTGGATAGGTTGGAGAATAGGGTATGCCAACTCTGAAGCAAAATTATCTGTGGTACGATAGAAAATTAAACTTTGTAAAGTGGGTTTAATTTTGTAGTTGAATTTCCCTTATTATTCACTTTTTGTTCTCCCCTAGTATTTATTAAAATATTTCAAAAGTTAAAAAAAAATAGGAACTTTTGTGTGTGGCAGGTAAGTGATTATTAGTGTTAAAAAACTAAAAGACCTGTAGAAAAGATATGTTGACAAGATGTCTGAAGGAAACAACATAAAGAAAGGCCTGTTGATGAGAAATGTTACAGACAGTTTTTTATTATAGAAGCAGAGGATGTGTTTAATTTGGAATAAAGCAACAGCAAATGATAGTTGTATTTTGTGGCTGTTGAGCTGGATTTGGTTCTTGAAATTGTTTTATAACCTTCCGGCAGCTTTGAAATGGAATGGACTGTAGCTCAGAATCTTTATTTTGCTATGAAATAGGTAAGTAGGTGTAGCCCGGAAGTGGTGCCTGAACTTCCTTTGTTATATTTTCTAAGCCGTTTGACGATTTGGCTGATTTTTTGGTCACAAAGAAAAGTTCAGCACCTGAGAAAAATGAATGAGGTGTGGTATTATTTCATATTTCACGCTGTCTAGAGGGTTCAGTCAGTAACAGACAACCAACATTTACTGAGCTAATAATGTATTCTGGTTATGCCAGTTGTAAATAGCATAAGCCATGGGCATAGTAGATAAGACATCATTCCTGCTCTTCAGGCTTATTTTCCAGTCCCCCAAGTCTTGCTTTTTAAACTTACTGTACACCTTTGAAGGTTTTTTAAGGCCAGGGGCCATGTTTTATATTTTTTAGTATGTGATCAATTGAATATTTAATTGACAAAGTGCTTCAAGTTCCTTGAGAGTAGGGATTCTCTTTTATTTTTGTTTAAAAGTACTTGGTGTAGGGTATGAGGCAGTGTGAGCAGCATTTGGAAACATAAGATTTAGGTTAGAGTTTGGCTCTGCCACTTACTTTAAGGGACAAGTTGCCATAACTGAATTATTTTTCTCAGCAATAAATGGGGATTAAAATCTCTGCCTCTATTCTCACAGAGTGATTATGAGGATAAAGTAAATTAACCTAAGTGAAGTCACTTTATACAAACTGTAAAACACTATATAAATGCTACTTGTTATTAACACCTCTGATGTATAGTGTATATTTAGATATTTTAACTGAATTTGAGATAATCCATCTTTAGGTCTTCATCAAAAACCTAAATATAATAAAAATCATAAATAGAGAAGCCTCTATCTTGCTACTCTCTATTTCCCAGAATTTGTAACAGTAGTAGCTTAATATGATATGCTAGATATCTGACTCCCAGATCTGTGCTTTTAATGCTGTATATGTTTTAGGGTCCTAAGCCCCTAATTTTGGTGTTTGTTTCAGTAATTCTGAGCTCTTAGTTAGAACATCTAAAAGAGCGTCAGTCACTGAGCAATGGTGTTGGGACAACTGGATAGCAACCCAGAAAAAAGAAGTTTGATCCCCACTGTCATACCTTACCCAAAAGTATATTCCAGATGAATAAAATATTTAAATGTAAAAAATGAAATCATTAAGATGAACAATGGGATAATTATTATTTTAAAAATAATCTTAGAATGAGGAAAACTTTTCTAAGTTCAACTCCAAACCCAGAAGACATTAAAAAAAGGATAAATTTGACTGTATTTCATCATAAATAAAGTAAAAAAACAGAACAACAAGAAAAAAACAAACTGGGAGAAGTATCTGTAATATTTCATTACAGACAAAGGACAGATTTCCTTATGTATTTATCATCAGTTTGTAAAAGACTTATAACCTAAATAGAAAGGGAGAAACGATATGAGCACTGTTTACAGAAAAGTAATGCAAATGACCTTTAGGTGTTTGAAAATATTCTCAATGCTTTTCATATTAGAGATAATGCATATTAAACTATGAGATATCATTTTTCACTTGTTGGCTTGGAAAAGGCTTAAAAAAAAGATTAGCCTGGTCAGATTTTGGAGAAAAGGTTCTTACATTATAGCCAGTGAAACTATAAACTGATAAAACCACTGTGGAGGACAATTTGAATTACTTAAAGATTAAAATACATGTATCCTTAGATCCAGTAATTCTGTTTCTATCTATCTATCTTTAACTTATTCATGAAATGCACAAAATAATGTATGATTGAAGTTATTAATTATATCACTGCGATAGATTGGAAATAGTCTACCATATTTCCTTGATTCTAAGACAGTTTTTCATATTTTAATAAAGGTAAAATCAGATACACCTTATTAATGGCAGTACAGTTATAATTGGCAGCTTTTTAAATTTCTTTCTTAGTGGCACATAAAGCTGTTTTACAGTTAATGGCATTTAAATTTTTTTAATTAATTAATTTAATTTATTTATTTTTGGCTGCATTGGCTCTTCACTGCTGCGCGTGGGCTTTCTCTGATTGTGGCAAGTGGGGGGCTATTCTTTGTTGCGGTGCGCAGGCTTCTCATCGCGGTGGCTTCTCTTGTTGCGGAGCACGGGCTCTAGGCACACGGGCTTCAGTAGTTGTGGTGCGTGGGCTCAGTAGTTGTGGCTCGCAGGCTCTAGAGCACAGGCTCAGTAGTTGTGGCACACGGGTCCAGTTGCTCAGCAGCATGTGGGATCTTCCCAGACCAGGACTCGAACCCATGTCCCCTGCACTGGTAGGTGGATTCTTAACGACTGCGCCACCAGGGGAGCCCTAATGGCATTTTAGATTTGAAGAAATAGGATACTAAAATGGGTAAAGGGAAACCATGCAGCTTTAAAAGGATTGAGTTAGTTTCATATGTACTCAGTATTTATAGAACAATTTCCAAGATACATTAAGTAAAGAAGCAAGGTGCAGAACAGTGTGTATTATAGTAAACTACCACTTGTGTTAAATGATATATATCATATACATATATATGTGGGCAGATAGATATATACCTCCTGCTTAAAAATCACTAGTTTGTTCCTGAAAATCAGACCTTCTGTATGAAAACCCTACTTGGGAACCTATTTACCATTATTCTAAATGGGTTACACGTCAACCCAACCCTTAACCAATTTCTAAAACATAGCTGGCTGTTTATGAATTTTTTTAAAAATTAAGGTATAAAATACTTAAACATTTCTTCCTGATTACCAAATAATTACTATGGTTGTTAACAGTTGCTTTCTATGTAGTAACATGTCCATACCTTTTGTTGATACTTAAGCAGCTTTCCCAAAGTCCTACAAGTTGTATGTGGATGTATCTCCAGATTTCTCACTTGTCTTTTCCTTAAAAATGTTGAATTAGATTTTTGAGATTGAAAGATAAAAATTTTACTGTATGAAACCATTGTCTGGAAAATGTTGTGTCAAGAAAGATGAACTGAGGCATTTCACTGTGAAATATTAGAAGGGTACATTCTGTGGCGTATGCCTATATATTTATTTTTTATTTGCTTGACTATGCAGAAAAAAATCTTTGTTAAGGCAGACTGTGAAGGGAAAGTGGGTTGCTTTTTACTGTATTCTTTTAAAATTTGATATGATATACTTGTATTACTATTAAAAATATAGAAAATAATTATTTTGAAAAAGACTTAGAATAGGCAGAATCAAAGCAGAGTAGAGTTGGTTTCTTTGGTTTTATGCACGTGTCCCTCCTCCCACTCTAGTTTCAGTTAGCGAACAAATGGTTAATATAGTTGGGTAAACCCTGCATTAGCTAAGCCCCAACAGTGCTTCTACTACATTTTATGACTGAAGAAAAACTAGATTTGAATGCAATACAATAGAAATATGTGGTGTTACAATTTAGACTTTATTGTTAAATTAGAATGTTGATCTTCAAAACCTAACTTCCTAAGAAAAGTCATTCTTTGGCTGAGGAGAAAATAGCTTTCCTTTAATATTATGATGACATAGATAAATTTTCTGGATAGGGTCTTTGTAAAAGCTGAGTTGTCCTTCTACCTTAGTTTCCCTTTGAAATTTGTTTTTCTTTGGGAAAAGGAAATAGCACCTAACTCAGTATGTATTATGTGCCAAATCTAGAATCTAAACATTCTGCATGTCCTACTTAATGAAATACATTTTAGTATGCTCATTTTATAACTGAAGAAATAGTTTTGGAAAGGTCATACAGCTACTGAGTCTCTGCCATTCGAATATAAGCCTAACTTTGAAATCACTGTTTCTATTGGGTTTGCCAAAATGTTCGTTCATTTTTTTCTGTAAGATGGCTCTAGTAGTGCTTAGTTGTCTTTAACCTCATTCGAAACAATTTTGTTAGATTGTATTGTGACAGCTGTCATATCAGCGTGCATTTAAAAACTTATCAAAATTGGTGAATGTTTGTGTATCTGTTTTAATATTGAAGATGGGAAAAAAGCGACATTTTTGGCATATTATGCTTTATTACTTCAAGAAAAGTAGAAATGCAACTGAAACACAAAAAAAGATCTGTGCAGTGTATGGAGAAGGTGCTGTGACTGATCAAACGTGTCAGAAGTGGTTTGCGAAGCTTCGTGCTGGAGATTTCTCGCTGGACGATGCTCCACGGTTGGGTAGACCAGTTGAAGTTGATACCGATCAAATCGAGACATTAATTGAGAACAGTCAACATTATACCATGCCGGAGATAGCCAACATACTCAAAATATCCACATCAAGCATTGAAAATCATTTGCAGCAGCTTGGTTATGTTAATAGCTTTGATGTTTGGGTTCCACATAAGTTAAGCGAAAAAAACATTATTGACCATATTTCCACATGCGATTCTCCACTGAAACGTAACGAAAATGTACCGTTTTTAAAACATTGTGACGGGCGATGAAAAGTGGATACTGTACAATAATGTGGAATGGAAGAGATCGTGGGGCAAGGGAAATGAACCACCACGAACCACACCAAAGGCCGGTCTTCATCCAGAGAAGGTGATGTTGTGTATATGGTGGGATTGGAAGGGAGTCCTCTGTTATGAGCTCTTTCTGCAAAACCACACAATTAATTCCAGCAACTACTGCTCCCAGTTAAACCAACTGAAAGCAGCACTCAACGAAAAGTGTCCAGCATTGGTCAACAGAAGACTCATAATCATCCATCAGGATAACACAAGACCGCATGTTTCTTTCATGACCAGGCAAAAACTGTTACAGCTTGGCTGGGAAGTTCTGATTCATCCGCCGTATTCACCAGACATAGCACCTTCGGATTTCCATTTATTTTGGTCTTTACAAAATTCTCTTAATGGAAAAAATTTGATTTCCCTGGAAAACTGTAAAAGACACCTGGAACGGTTCTTTGCTCAAAAAGATAAAAAGTTTTGGGAAGGGCTTCCCTGGTGGTGCAGTGGTTGGGAATCCGCCTGCCTGTGCGGGGGACACGGGTTCGGGCCCTGGTCTGGGGAGGTCCCACGTGCTGTGGAGCGGCTGGGCCCGTGTGCCGCAGCTACTGAGCCTGCACTCTGGAGCCCGTGAGCCACAACTACTGAGCCGCGTGCCACAACTGCTGAAGCCCGCAAGCCTAGAGCCCGTGCACCGCAACGAGGAGTGGCCCCCCGCTCGCCACAGCTAGAGAGAGCCCGTGCGCAGTGGTGGAGACCCAATGCAGCCAAAAATTTAAAAAAAATTAATTAATTAAAAAAAAAAGTTTTGGGAAGATGGAATTATGAAGTTGCCTGGAAAATGGCTGAAGGTAGTGGAACAAAAGGGTGAATACGTTGTTCAATATAGTTCTTGGTGAAAATGAAAAATTTGTCTTTTATTTTTACTTTAACAGCCAAGGAACTTTTTGGCCAACCCAATACATTTATATCTTTTCCCTTCTCAGAAAAAGCTGATAACTGAAAATAAGAGTAGGTTTGAGGGGGACAGCAGACATGTAGTTCCCCCAAATCAAAAGAGTATGGATTGTCAGAAAGGCTTAGTTATACTTGTTGCTGGTCTAGCTGAAGGAACCTGTAGCTATAATGGCCTCTGTTCCCTGCCAACTAAATGAGCTATGCAGTCTTTATACATTGCCAAAGGTAAGCATAATTTTAATAATTCATGTATCAAATTTAGTAAGATACAGATTCTATACAACCTCTGACTATCTTAATGGAATTTAGTTAATATAAACAAAAGAGATGAACCTAGTTAGTAAACAAAATTAGTCAGAATTGTCAGTCTGTAGTAAGAAGTCTAGGTTTTAGGGCTAGACTAGAAAGGAAAAGGGATTGGGGGAGGGGAGAAGGGGAAATGGTGAATTCAGATGCCATATAGACTACTTGTTTCTCAGTATAGGGATCGTCACATTTAAAGACAGACATTAACTGTATGTTAAGACGTTATTTAATCAGAAGACATTAAATATATGTTAAGTTCACAGCAAAATAACCAGAAAGGAAGTAGCAAATTTTACTAATGAAGATTTAGAACAGATAAGTATAAGAGGCTATTTTATCATTCTAGTACTTTTTTTCTAAGAAAAGAGTGAACTAGTTATAGAAGCAGTTTGCACATTATCAAGGTAGATTACTTTAAAAGAAGCAATCGCTGGTGAAGAATTACATGGAATTAGTTGCACTTTTATTAAATACTTACTATGTTCAAGAGACCATAATAAAGAATATACATGACATTATAAGATACCGCCCTTACTCTCATAGAGTTTGCCATTTATTTTAGGAGATAAGTGGAAGAAAGCTGAAGAATAAATTCTGTAAGGATGAATGACTAGGGAAGACTTCGCAATGAAGTCTTGAGGAAGGAGGAATAGGTATTACCAAAGAAAGGAGATACTGATGTATACAAAGTGATTACAGTTGGCAAAGAGTAGACCTGGCTGGCTGGAGCAGAGAATGCCCATGGGGCAGTGCATTTCATACATTTTAAAAGCAGAAGAACCTCTCAAATTACATATTTTTAAAATGTCGAACCTTAATGTATAAAAGAGAGGGTGGAAAAAAACCACAATTGTTTGTTTGAAGCAGGGTTCTAGGTCTCCAGGAGCAGTCTGGAAACCATAACTAGAAGGCAGTAATGGGAAATTAGTTCAAATAGGCACAAATCTAATATTACTGAGTGTTTATGTCCTAGGCACTTAACAGATATCTCATTTAATTCTTAAAGCAAGTCTATGAGATAATTATTGTTATTCCCATTTTGCAGAGGAAGAAACTGAGGCTTAGAGAAGTTGAGCAAATTGCTCAAGAATAAGCTACCAGTAAATAAATGACAGTATCAAAATACAAACCTTGGTCTTTCTGACTCCAAAACCCATGCTTCTAACTACCACACTGAATGTGGAAGGCTTTAATGCTTCTCCAATTTGGAACTTTATTTTGTAAGCCAAAGGCAGTTTTTTTTTTTTTTTTTTTTTTTTTTTTTTTTTTTTTAAATTTTTATTATTTATTTATTATGTTTATTTTTGGCTGTGTTGGGTCTTCGTTTCTGTGTGAGGGCTTTCTCCAGTTGCGGCGAGTGGGGGCCACTCTTCATCGCAGTGCGCGGGCCTCTCACTATCGCGGCCTCTCTTGTTGCGGAGCAGAGGCTCCAGACGCTCAGGCTCAGTAGTTGTGGCTCACGGGCCCAGTTGCTCCGCGCAAAGGCAGTTTTTGATTAGAAGAGAGGTATAGAGTTTTATAGCAAGAAGAAATATTAAAGCTAATTTAATCTGAAATTCATTTTGCAGATGAAGAAATTTAGGTTTAGGGTTCCAAAGTGCTGAAACCCAGTCCCCAATTCTCTGATTTGTGATCTGTTGTTCTTTCCATTATAGCAATGAGGACATTGGTGGTAGAAGTTAAATACTGGTCTAGCCAAAGTATGTCTGAAGATGAAGATGTAAAACCATTTAGAAAGCTGTCTAGGTATGAGTTGATAAGAGCATAGAATAGAGTGATAGCAATGGAACTGGAAAGGAAAGTATAGTTATGAAGGATGATAAAACAAATCAACTACGAAGCATAATGTACAGTCAATTCATGCATGTGTCTTACTAGCAAGCCTTTGTTCACTGGGTTTAGTGTTAATCCTTTATAATAGCTAGCATTTATTAAGTGTTTAATGAGTGCTTGCACATGCATAGTCTAATTTAAATCCTCTCTGCGGTAGGTATTCCTGCTTTACAGATGAGGAAATTGACATTCTAAGGAATACTTTGCCCAGGATCTTACAGCATAAGTGGTAGAATCATGTTGCCAAAACCTATGCTTTTAATCAGTATGCTATCTATAATGTACTTCAGTGCTGTGTGGTGGGTTACTTCTGTCTCCTGGAGGAATGTGATGGTGGTGAGAAAGTACTGCAGAATTGAAATATACAATAGTTATTCTGGCTGAAAAAATTGGAGATAGCTTTGAATGTGATATTTTTTCTTAGGGCACTTGAAGTGCTCTTATATGTTTATGATAAATATAAATTTGTATAAATTTGCTAGAAGCTTGAGGCTAGGTTGAGTGGTAAGAACCTTGGCCACATTTTTAAGGATGGTTGGTAATTGATCTCCAGGGAAAAAGAAAATACTGTAATTTCTGTCTCATACTATAATTTCCTCGTTTATTTTTTCTTATACTTTATATTTCTCTCCTGTGGCATTTTAAATATTCTACCTTGTATAATTAGTGTATGTGTGTCTCTTAGCTCTCATTAAACTCCTAAATGATAATAATTGCTAGGCATTTATGTGTTCTCTGTTGTTTTTCATATTTTTTTATTCTGCACAGTTATTGAATCCTTCGAATGTGCAGATCTGTAGTAAGTCTTAAAAGAGTCGAAGAATGAATAAGATATAGCCTCTGCCCTCCAGAGGCTCATGTCTAATATAGACACGAATGTAACAAATAAATGTAATGCAATGCAGTATAATATCATGATTGTGAAGTTAAAGGTACAGTGGGGGCTTAATAGAGAATTGAACAACCTAACTTAGAATTTCAACTTATTTCTTGAATGATTTAACAAGTGAGAAATCTCATATTGTGCGAATAAGGAAGCAAACAACTATATCAATATTTGCCCAACTAGTCAGTTGATACATGGACTCTCCACATTCCTCCATAAGAAACACTGGTATTTAAAAGTAGGACCAAATGTAAACATGATAAGAACACAAAGTTAAAAGTATGTTTTGGGACTTCCCTGGTGGCGCAGTGGTTGAGAGTCTGCCTGCCAATGCAGGGGACACGGGTTTGAGCCCTGGTCTGGGAAGATCCCACATGCCGCGGCGCAACTGGGCCCGTGAGCCACAACTACTGAGCCTGCGCGTCTGGAGCCTGTGCCCCGCAACAAGAGAGGCCGCGACGGTGAAAAGGCCCGCGCACCAAAATGAAGAGTGGCCCCCACTTGCCGCAACTAGAGAAAGCCCTCGCACAGAAACGAAGACCCAACACAGCCATAAATAAATAAATAAACAAATACTTTTTTAAAAAAAACCAAATAGTCATAAAAAAAAAAAGTATGTTTTGTGAGAAATATATTTTAATAAAGAAAAAAGCTAAAAATTGTTTATTAAAAATGGCTACCAAAATTTGAAGTAATGGGATTATACATTTAGAAAAGGGAACAAAATAATACTATCTTTCATTTATAAATGTGGTTTACTAGTTTTAAATTCAGTCTTTTCTCTCTCTCTGAGTCTTTCCAAACCTGTGAAGTAGATAGCTACCAAATGAGAGTTACAGAGAAAATCTAGTGGGAGCTCAGAAGGAAGGAGCAAAGGACAGTCTCAGGAGTAGGAATTGCAAACTGATGCCTGTTGGGGCCAGGTGGTAACATACACAATTGAAGCCCACTGAGTGTGAGACAGTAGAAAGTAGTGTGAGTTGTGCCATGTCTAGAGAGGAAAAACTGCCACTCAGCTAGCTCATGCTCATTGTTATCATGTAAGAATATAGTCTCAGGTATTGCCAGACCTGAATTTTTTAAAAAAGAAACCAGAAATCCAGATATTTTGGTGACATTTACTAATTGATAAACGTTGGCTCAAAGTTTAAAATAATCTGAGATAAACAAAACATGTGCAAGGCCCATATTTGATCCACAGGTTACCACTTTATGACCTCATTTGAAATTTGACCTGGGTTTAAATTCAAGCTCTACAACCAGTAAGTGGTGTGACCTTGTTATAACCTCAATATACCCAAATTTTTAAAAGATTTGGGAGTTGTTTGGGGAAATTAAACATGATGGTATATAAGTTTTATACCTGTGTCCTATCTCACTTTCCTCTCTAATACATGGAGCGGAGATAATGCCACTTAATAGATGGAGAAACTTAAGTGTTTATCCATGGTCAAACTGCTGAGGATAGTAGCTATGTTTATAAGTCTTCTGACCTCTACTCCAGTACTTTTTCCATTAGACTTATGATTCTCAAGCTTTAGTGTGTAGCAGAATCACCTTGGGTGCTTGTTAAAAATGTAGATTCCTAGGACTTCCCTGATGGTGCAGTGGTTAAGAATCCTCCTGCCAGTGCAGGGGAGATGGGTTTGATCCCTGGTCCGGGAAGATGCCACATGCCGTGGAGCAACGAAGCCCGTGCGCCATAACTACTGAACCTGCGCTCTAGAGCCCAAGAGCCACAACTACTGAAGCCCGCATGCCCTAGAGTCTCCATTCCACAACTACTGAGCCCATGTGCTGCAACTACTGAAGCCTGTGCGCCTAGAGCCCATGCTCCGCAACAAGAGAAGCCACCACAAATGAGAAGCCCGCGCACTGCAACGAGGAGTAGCACCCGCTTGCTGCAACTACAGAAAGCCCGCGTGCAGCAACGAAGACCCAACGCAGCCAAAAAAAAAAAAAAATTATATGTATATATATATATACATATAATTTTTTTTTTTTTTGTAAATGTGGATTCCCAACCAGCACAACTCAGCAGGTCTGGGGTGGGGTTCAGGAAGTAACATTTTAAACAGGCTCCCTAAATAATTTGCTTTGGACCGTATGAATAAAATAAGCTTCTAAGAATGTTACCTTGACTGTAGTAAGTAGGGTAGACAGTTGGTTCTTTTGCTCATCCAAAATATATTAGTAATTTTTAGTCCGAATTAGTATAATGCTATTTATTTTTCTTATAGTCTTAGCCTGATTTACACTGTTTCCAACATTATTACTTATGGACTTCTTGCCCTAGGTTAATTTGCATGATTAAAATGAAATTGGTTTGTGTGGAAACTGGTTTCTTACTTTGGCAAGAAAGTGGAGTGTCCAAGAAACTTTTAAAATTAGAAGTATAGAGTGACAGTGATTTCATTGTAATTAGAGTAGTCCAATCAGGTGGAAATAGTTGAAAATATAAACTTTCACTAGTTAAACCAATATTTGATAAGTAGGAACTAAGAGGAGACAAAAATGCCCTCAAAGTTGTATGGAATCATAGACTTTAGAATTGGAAAAGAAAATTTCTGTGGATGACCTAGGATCTCTGGGCTTTTTAGCAGACTTCAGAGGAAATAAGGAGGATTTTTGAGTAATTTCAATCTACTTGACTTTCTGAATTTACTCCTACATTCCACGTGGACTTCATCTGTTACAAATTTGGCATACTATGGATTAATAACTTGCTGTTCAATACACATACATAGGTGCTATTGTCTTCCTCCAGATGACAGTAATAATAAAATAGTAAGCATTTTAATTTATTCTGTTTTGCTTAGGCTTAATTAATTTTCTTAGACGATTTGTACTATATGTTTAATTTGGAGAAGGTCTTGCTAAAGTATGCTTCATTCTTTCGGCTTGGATTTAACATTTGTGTAACCTTGCTTTTCAAACTCAGTGGTCACTCTTTTGTTAATGGAATGATAACATGGGAAGGATTTGAGGGTAATACTTTGGTGATAATTTTCTCCATCTGTAAATAGGGTTGTTTCATTATCACCAAATTGTAGGTAGAACATTAAAATTTATCACAGCTTCTTAAGAGTGTCTTTAATTTTAAGGTACTTATTGCCAGTTTTGGAAATGAAAGAACAAATTGATTTTTTAATTTTCTGAGGCCTTAAGAAGATGACAGTGTTAAGAGTTCAACAGCATCCTAAATAGTGATTTATAGTGAAACGTTAGGGTTTACAAAGCATCTTCTGTTTGTTGTTTCTTTTGATCTACATGCCAATCCTGAAAGTGAAGATAATATCTCCATTTTGCAGGAGAGGCTGCTGAGACTCATGTGCTGATTGTCAAAAGTCACACAGTGTTTAGAAATTCCCTCATTGGAGAACTGAGTTTTTGTAGCCAGCGTTTTTAGGGACTACCTAGAAAAATATAGAAAGAAAATAATTAAAGATGAGTTGAGGAGGGTGTTGATGTGTAGAGTAAAGGAAGAGCAATCTAAATGAAGCTGGAAGGTCTTTTGGGGTTATAGAGTGATCCTGGAATATTAAGAAATTCTCAGTGTAGTTAATGGAAGTACTTAACCAATAGTAAGAGGATACAACTCTAAGAAGGTATTGGATTGTTGGATTATTACAGTACCATAGGACTGGCTACTACCTACGTAACTCCCCAAAATATTTTCTACTCTTCAAACTTAAGAATTGTAGTGAACCTTAGAGACCATTAAGTCTGTCTAACTCCTTAAACATTTGGTGCCTGCTTCTTGTCTGCTAATGAGTGATGATAGATAAAAGAAATTGAACAAGATTGTAATGAATAGTAATGCAAAACTCAACTATTTCTTTATATTAGCTTATATATTTTTTGAGATATGGAGACCTGTATAATATAGCATATACCTTCTGTTTGATAAAATAATTCCTTGATTACAAGACAGTTAAATCATCAGTATCTTGTGGCATCAAGTAGAAAGCACTCTGATGACTAAATATTTATTTATACCTGAACAAGGTGAGACCCACTATGAACACGTTCATTCTCTTGAGGCAACAAATGCTTTTTAATTTGTTATATCAAATTATGTCCCAGTACTGTGTCAGTTATTCAGGATATAAACATAAGTAAAACTCAGGGCACAAAAGTGTTCCCCCATTTTTTAAAAACTAAGAACCTAAAATTGCTTTACCTTGTCCCCCTATGCCTCATATTTTAGATTATTTTACCCTGAAATTTATTTATTAAATTGGTTTTCTCATTTAAAAAATAAATTGATTTTATCTTACCAAATGGTTAGCATGAAGCAGGCAGTGTTCAGTGAGTTGATGTGATTTAAGCTAAATTTGGAGTGAAAGTATGATTTCCTTTAGGTGACTTTTTTTTTTTTTTTTTTAATTTATGGTACCTCAGGCATTCCCTTTATTACCTCTCCTGAGGGCTTGAGTATCTCATGTCACCCCTGAATGAGATATCTTTTCCAGGCTTAACAATCTGATTCTAACACTTTATTTTAATTTATAATTTATTTTGCCCCTTCTCTGTCCTTGTTTATTAATATATTAGATTATATGATTAAAACTGAACTATTTTCTCCTAGAAGGCAGCTCTGATACTTTGGGAAGATGGAAGGATCTTTTGGTCACAGTTAAACTTCTGTGCTCTTAAAAAAACACCTGTGTTTGAAAATCAGAATAACCCGGTTGTTGTATAGATCATTAAACAGGCTGTGACAAGAATATAGTTAGTTTTTGTAGTGCTAGAGAATTTGGATTCTCTTTTGAGTAGGAAGCCTTTAAAAAAAAAAAAACCTTAGAAACTCGATAGGGAATAATTAATATGCTTGATGTTTCCTAAGGAAAAAATATCTAAATGATGCTGAAAGTAATCATTGTTCTTATGCTACTGAAGACTATTATTTTCAGGAGAAATTTGCAAAAGTGAAGCTTTGATTCAGAAATAAACGTACCACTTTTTACCCAGGAAGTATTTCTGAAAGTTTTATCTAATCACTGTTTTAGTAAATGAAATTATACTTAAACACACTAACATAGCTTACTATAGAGTCTTATTTTGAATAGTTTTGCAAATCAGAGAGTAGTCACCATCCTAATTTTGTATTATTCTTGATTTTCACATACGTATTTGAGTTGCTTAAAGTATGAAATAGATTTAAAGATGTCAGGTGAGGTTCTTGGCTTTTATTAGTGGCCTTTTGGAAGTAGATTTTGTGACTCTCTGATGGCTTTTTTTTTTTTTAATTTTTATTGAAGTATAGTTGCTTTACAATGTTGTGTTATTTTTGATGGCATTTATATTTACTTCTGCTTTATTAGGGTCAGTCTTTAAAAACAGTTTTAAACATCTTTAAAAGAACATTAGACATTTAAAAACTTTTTGAACCATATGTGCATTGGCTCCACAAGTGTTCTGCCCGCCACCCCCCCATGCCAGAAGTTTAAATTGGTAAGATTATTTTGCCTAATTATAGGTAATTCATGGGGTGTAGGACTTTGTTTTAATCACTGCCATATGCCCAAAGCCTTCCAAGAGTACTTGGTATATAGTAGCAATTCAGTAAGTGTTGCTGAGTGACTCTCAGTAAAGGAAAAGGCAGCTGAGGTAAATTGGGTGTTCTTACCTCTGTTGATATCCAACTAGTGTTTTAATCACTTCAGAAGCGTCTTCATTTCTAATTTATTTCTGTGGAGAAGTCACGTGTCTTCTGTTTCTGAAGTGTGCTGATTACCAGATTATGGTTGTCCTTTAATATTTTCTTCCCAGTTGTTCTATTCCTGGAGTTAGTTTGTTTAACAGTAGTGTTTGTGGGCCTCCCCTGGCGGTCCAGTGGTTAAGACTTCACCTTCCACTGCACGGGGTGTGGGTTCGATCCCTGGTGGGGGAGCTAAGATCCCACATGCCTCGCGGCCAAAAAACATAGAACAGAAGCAATATTGTAACAAATTCAATAAAGACTTTAAAAATGGTCCACATCAAAAAAAAAAATCTTAAAAAAAAAATAAAAAAATAGGGCTTCCCTGGTGGAACAGTGGTTGAGAGTCTGCCTGCCAATGCAGGGGACACGGGTTCGAGCCCTGGTCTGGGAAGATCCCACATGCCGCGGAGCAACTGGGCCTGTGAGCCACAACTACTGAGCCTGCGCGTCTGGAGCCTGTGCCCCGCAACAAGAGAGGCCGCGACGGTGAAAAGGCCCGCGCACCGAAATGAAGAGTGGCCCACGCTTGCCGCAACTAGAGAAAGCCCTCGCACAGAAACGAAGACCAAACACAGCCAAAAATAAATAAATAAATAAAATTTAAAAATAAAATTAAAAAATAGTGTTTGTATAAAAAAAAAATTATTTCTTCACAGTCCAGTTCTTTGGGCCAGTTTTGTAGATTGGTATATCCTTAAGTGTTTCAAAATCAAAACTGATTAATGTGAGGGATTATTCTCAGAAACAGTGTGGCTATAAGCAATCAGTGGATTTTGGTATTTAGCTTTATTCTCTCTTCAGTTATGATAAGTCATAATACCATCACATTTTAGCAAGAGATGAATATGTGAACATTTTAGCATGTTTGTCATTGTAGAAGTAAGCCTACCTTCTAAATACAGAATGTACAATACTGTTTGGTTAACGAAACATCATTTAAAGTTTTTTCCATCTCTTTAAAAAATTTTTTTAAATTAATTAACTGATTTTTTTGGGCTGCGTTGGGTCTTCATTGCTGTGCGCGGGCTTTCTCTAGTTGTCGAGAACGGGGGCTACTCTTCGTTGCAGTGCACGGGCTTCTCATTGCGGTGGCTTCTCTTGTTGCAGAGCACAGGCTCTAGGCACGTGGACTTCAGTAGTTGTGGCTCGCAGGCTCTAGAGCGCAGGCTCAGTAGTTGTGGTGCACGGGCTTAGTTGCTCCGCGGCATGTGGGATCTTCCCGGACCAGGGCTCGAACCCGTGTCCCCTGCGTTGGCAGGTGTATTAACCACTATACCACCAGGGAAGCCCCTAAAAAAGTTTTTTAATTGAGGTACAAATGACATACAATATTATTTTAGTTTCAGGTTTACAACATAATGATTTGATATTTGCATATAGATTTACAGTTTTGATTTAGAAAATATGAATATCAATTTTTTTCCCCATCACATGAATACATTGGTGTTGGAACATTCTAGATGTGATATGTTTTCTTTCCTTTTTCCCTCCTTGTCCAGTTGGCTAGATCACAGTCATAGTATCTATATATAGATCTTTGGCTGAAGAGGACAGTTTCTTTTAAGGAAAGTATTTAGTGTTCTGGTTGAAGCTGCCTCCTTTGAAATGAAATAAACAACAAAATGTTCTTATTTTAATGGATTTTAAGAAATATTTGTCCCTGTTAAGAGAAACCAAGAAATAGGGAACCTGGATTTCATTCAATTTGTTTTAAAAAGAAGTTGAGTTTTCTAGGGAATATTATATTAGCAAACATTCTGTTGCTACCTACCCTTTGAAAAGTCATAACTATAGGTTGTTATTCAGATGTTCCACAGTGATGTGCTCTATGATAGGATTTATCATTGATCACAAATGAATAAATTGAGGGAATTTTTTTCTTTTTTTAAATGCTGCAACCTCTTCCTGTATGTATTGTTCAGTGTCTTTTCCCAGTGAGATTTTTCCTTGGTCAGGAGCCTCTAATGAAAGAAATTACTATTTGGCGCAGGCAGTAATGTTGCCTTCAGATTGTTTTTAAAGCCAGACTGTTTGTTTTCTGTGAGTTACCTCTGAGTGGACTAATTGTAAATGTGACAGCCCTTTTAATGCCACTTTCTCTGGAGTTACTGGTGTTCTTCAGAGCTTGGCTTTGTTGTGTGCAGAAAGAGAGATGTTGGCGGACTTGGGAAGACTTCATTAAAAGGAAACAAGTTCTAAGGAAAGCTCCCTTGTTCAAGAGTTTTATTCGTTCATAACAGAACTCAAATGCACATAAGTTTTCCAAGCACTGAAGATCTAAGGTTATTTTCCAGACCTTTTACTTATTATATATTTTCAGTAAGGTCTTGATGAACCCCTCCACCCCCCAAATCCTCTTAGAGTTCTTTTAGTGTAGCAAATGACTTGATGGTCACTGTCCAGTTGATCTGTCTTTGATGTTATTTCTTTAAGGAAAAAGTCCCACCTTGGGCCCTGAGTACTGATTTACCAGGATGAGTAGTTAAATGAGAGATCGGAAGCTAGAGCCAGTTTTTTCACTTTCTCCCACCTTCCCCCCTCCCCCTGCATTATTTTAGAGGAGGTTGTTCATGTTCTCAAGTAGCAGTACAAAAATCTCACACCCTGACTTAACCAGTATGAAAACAACCGCTGTAGCACAAAGTGTCCTTCCTGTGTCCCCAGCTGAAATTGGGGGAGGGACAAAGCCCAATTGTTACTTTACCCCATCCTGTCTGCCTGCTAGAAGGCCTGTTTCCTACCCTAATGGTTTCTGCCTAACAAATGGTGTTTCTTTTTTACAGCATTATGATCCTGGACTTGTTGTGGTGATGGTAAACTTAGCAGTGGTAATTTTTTATTTTCAGACTGAATTACTCCTTTTGTCATCAGTGCACCAATATGTTAGGCTTACTTTCTCTGTTGTAGCCTTCATCCTTCTGCTTGGTCTTTTTCATTTTCCTTTCCTTTCCTTATGCAACTTGTCTGATCCTTGTTCATTAAAGGGTAATGTTAAGAAGGGATGTATCTGTTTGTGTTAGAACTGCCAAAAAAAAAAATCAGTTAAAACATTAAATTCTAATACTGTAAAAACTTGATTTCCCCACAATATAATGGGCACTAGCACTTGCTACTGCAATCTATAAATAAATTAAAACAAACTTTGACTGCCTTAGAAGGCAAAAGTACTAATATAGAGTTTATAACAGGGGTTTACAGAGGTAATGAATTTATACCAAATTTTCTTACAAAGCAAATTCTGACAAACTGAAAAAGATATCAAATTAAAAAAAAGTAAAATTACTTTGACATTTCTTTTCAATTCTTTCATTGGACCATTTCTTTTTACCAGTAAATCCCTGATTGAGACGTTATGAAAGTGATATTGCACCTAGGAAGTCATTTTTATAACCTGTCTTTAATTTGGTTCTTTTGCTAAAGATTGCAGTCACTGCTTATTTATTATACCATTGGGCATAGTAATGCATTTTTATTTTGTTTAACTGGCAGTATTTGATAGTATCTAAAAGACGGCTGTATTTTAGAACTTTGTTCTCTTTTCTGGCATGAGATGTTCTTTATTAAACATTTTTTTCCACTGTTCCTAATTACCTTCTTATTGTTCACAAGCAATAATGGGATATTGGTGATAAGTAATTGAACTTCTGAATTTGTTTTTCATTACTTTTTGAAACACACATTAATCCCACAAATACAGAGCAACTGGATGCAAGTGGTTGCTGGTCACTTTGGAAACAGTTTCTTTTTTTTTTCCTCCTGGACTAATCCTAGTCATGATCATGGCTTTTATTGCTTTTTTCTTTTTGCAAATTTGTTTTTGGTAATATCTCAGATTTAGCCTGACAAAACTCAACTTTTAGCCCAAAGGTATAATATATATGTGTGTATAACAAAAAAACAAAAATAAAAAAACAATTGTTTACACCAGCCTGAGTGAAATGATGAGGGAAGTAAACATTGTGTTTTTTCACTAAAGGTATACAACGGATAAGGTAAGTCCTCTTTTCAGTGGACTTACATCACAATAAACAGCGCAAGTTGTGATGTAAAACAGCTGTGGTAGTAAAGTGCTTGTCTGCCCCATTTTGCTTTGTTTGGCTGGTTATGAGTGGATTAAATATACATTTTTTAAAATCTCCAGCATAGATCAATTAGTTTAAAGTCAATTTTCTTCGCAACTAGTCCTTTTCACAGCTTACTGATTGCCACAGCCAGTGTTAAATCCACTCTGGAAAATGGGACCTCAGAGCACCAGTTTAAAAGTGAAACTATTTTTTGTTCCTAAGGGCAACTAACTGTTGCTTTCTATTTAATTTTTTTCACCACCTCATTTAATTGTAAAGCATCTTTTGAATATAAAAAAAATATTAAACACTCTGAGTTGCTGTTATTGAATTTTCCTGTATCATGTTTGAAACTGTGCTCTTCCGATTTAAACATGTCAGTTGAGATATTTATTACCAGTTTTAAAAGTGTGTGTGGGAAGATGTCAGTGGACAGTAAGAGTGAAGTGATTCTTGGTGGAAAGTTATTTGGAGGTCTTTTTAAAAAGGAATTTCTAATGTTTTTGATTTTAAACTTCCTGGTGCCATTGCTTAGGAAGTGCTTTTGCATTACTTATTTAATTTTGCCATAGTAATCTGGAATCATCCCCAACTGGCAGGTCAACCAAGGTGGTTAGTTGGGCTTAAACTGGGAGAAGTAGGTTTGGTTGTAAGCTGTGAGAATGGCTTGTGTTTGGTTCACTGTAGCTTTCTGGTCTCTGCACTCCAAGGCAAGATCTCTAACCACCCAAACCCAATGTGTAAAGCGAACTGTTGACTTAGCTTTGCATCTCACCTTGATTATATGTTCCTGTTACAGGGAGAACAGATCCCATTCCAATCGTTGTCAAGTATGATGTCATGGGCATGGGTCGCATGGAAATGGAGGTAAATTGATCTCATTGGTTCACTTGTTTTATGGGATATTTAAAATTGATACTAATTCCAAATTCAGATGTAGTTTTAATGTTTTTGAGGGGAAATTTTAAAATGTATTTTACATTCTCATTTAGTGCTGCCTTTGAGGCAGGTGGGTGGCAAATAATGCCCCTGTTATAAAGAAGTTGAATGGTTTCCCCAGGGTTATGCCACAAGGCAAGGTCAGATTTAAACCCAGACCCCGGTGCTCATTTCCATAGGCAGTGTTGCTCAACTCTTAAAATAATTGCTGTGGTAGAAGCTTTGTCTCTGTAGAGCTGTGTACAGCTGTCATCTGTGATATCTTCTTTTCATTGCCTGAAATATTTTTCTCCATTTACTCCTAATTCTTTGGCATTGAACATTGAAGTAAAGTCTGTTATCATCAACACATGTGCCTGTTGGGAACCACCAGCATGAAAGGATTAATGAACTATTTTGCATGCTATTTTCTCTGTGGGGTGACAATAAAGCAAGAGGTAGCTGAGCAAAAAGTTAGAAGTTTCTTATTTTCATACAATACTGTAGTTGTGTAAATGACTTTTTTATGACTAATTGGGGGTACTTTAGGAATTAAGACTAATTATATCTGTTTTTGTTAAGCTTGATTATGCCGAAGATGCTACCGAACGGCGCCGTGTCCTAGAAGTGGAAAAAGAAGACACGGAAGAACTGAGACAGAAGTACAAGGTACTTAAATGAAGCCATTCTTGCATGTGGGGTGTTCACACTGAGATATTCATTTTGGTGGAAAGAATCTGTTGACAGCAACATTTGTTTGACCTTTGGTGGTGATTAGTCTTAGACCTCGGGTTTCTGTTACTTTCTTATTTATTGCTTCTGTAAAAACTATAGAGATAATAATAACCACTTTGTATTATTATCTGTTGGGGAGAGTGCATTAGTGTTTGAAAACACAGTGCCTGGTATACATTAGGTAGTAATAGCAGTAAAAATTGGTGAGTCCTTTGAGAGCTTGATACCTATTGATAAGCCTTTCCTTTTTTAATGGATGAGGTGTTTGAAGAATGACAAACAATTGAGAACTTCAGTATCTTCCTTTTTAAGCAGGTAGTTATAGGAAACTGCAGCTTAGAACATGTTATAAGTTAGCTTTCAAAAAGACTGACAAGGGTACATGCCTTTCAAGATGTTTTAGTAAGCCCAATCTCTACCATAAAATAGGTAAATTTGAAGATAAGAAACAGAATTAGTGAAGATTATCATATAGAAACTGATTTTGGTCATGATACTTAAGGTGAGAAGAGAGAAAAGGGATTCATTTTTAAAAATCTGTTCTACCGTAAAAAAAATATATAAAGCAAAAACTGACAGAACTACAAGGAGCAATGTTATACCTACCACAGTTGTTGGAGATTTTAATATACCTCTCAGTAATTGATAAAAGTAGAGGAAAACAATCAGCAAGGATGTTTGGAAGACTGGAACATCTCATTTAACAAATTTCAAAATGATTATATAGACCTATGCACCCAATCACTTTGAAAGTAACAAATTTCAAATATATATGAAACATTTATTTAAACAAATTTTTTACCATGTTCTGTGTCATAAAGTATCAACAGATTTCAAAGAACTGAAATCAAGTTATCAAGCCATAAAACAATTTTTTAAAAATCTCTGTTTCAAAATTAAGAAGCACATTTTTACATATAACCTATCAGTAAAAGAAGAAATCACAATGGTAATTGGAAAATATTTTGGACTGAAAGATAGAAATGCTACACATCAAAACTGGTAAGATAAGCTAAAGCAATATGATATATGATAGCAAATACATGTCCTTTTTATTTTTAACATCTTTATTGTAGTATAATTGCTTTACAGTGGTGTGTTAGTTTCTGCTGTATAACAAAGTGAGTCAGCTATACATATACATACATCCCCATATCTCCTCCCTCTTGCGTCTCCCTCCCACCCTCCCTATCCCATGCCTCTAGGTGGACACAAAGCACCGAGCTGATCTCCCTGTGCTATGCGGCTGCTTCTCACTAGCTATCTGTTTTACATTTGGTAGTGTATATATGTCCATGTCACTCTCTCACTTTGTCCCAGCTTACCCTTCTCCCTCCCCGTGTCCTCAAGTCCATTCTCTACATCTGAGTCTTTATTCCTGTCCTGCCCCTAGGTTCTTCAGAACCATTTTTTTTTTTTTTAGATTCCATATATATGTGTTAGCATACGGTATTTGTTTTTCTCTTTCTGACTTACTTCACTCTCTATGACAGACTCTAGGTCCATCCACCTCCCTACAAATAACTCAATTTCATTTCTTTTTATGGCTGAGTAATAATATTCCATCATATATGTGCCCCATCATATATATGTGCCACATCTTCTTTATCCATTCATCTGTCGATGGACACTTAGGTTGCTTCCATGTCCTGGCTATTGTAAATAGAGCTGCAATGAACATTGTGATACATGACTCTTTTTGAATTATGGTTTTCTCAGGGTATATGCCCAGTAGTGGGATTGCTGGGTCGTACAGTAGTTCCATTTTTAGTTTTTTGAGGAACCTCCGTACTGTTCTCCATAGTGGCTGTATTAGTGTACATTCCCACCAACAGTGCAAGAGGGTTCCCTTTTCTCCACACCCTCTCCAGCATTTATTGTTTGTAGATTTTTTGACGATGGCCATTCTGGCCATTCTGACCACGTGAGGTGATACGTCATCGTAGTTTTGATTTGCATTTCTCTAATGATTAGTGATGTTGAGCACCCTTTCATGTGTTTGTTGGCAATCTGTATATCTTCTTTGGAGAAATGTCTATTTAGGTCTTGATAGCAAATACATGTCCTTAAATGCTTATCTTAGAAAAAAAGAAAGGCAGGAAATAAATGAAGTAAACGTTCCTCTTGGGAAGTTAGCAAAAGAATAGCAAAATAAACCCAAAGAATGTTAAAGAAAAGAAATAATGAAGATAAGATAAAGATAAGAACAAAAGAGAATGAAACAGAAAACAAACATACAACAAATCCAAAAGTTAGTTCTTTGACATACTTGTGATATTAAGAAAGAAAAGAACATAGAAAACCAATGTCAATAATGAAAAAAAGAGGATATCATTGCAGATGCAGCAGGCACTAAAAGATAAAAATAGTATGGATAATTTTATGCTTTGAATGCAAAGATAGGTTTAAGTGGACAAACTCCTAAAAAATATAACTTGCTAAAATAGACTTGAAGAGAATAGAAAACCTTGGTAATCCTCTAACATATGTAAATTATATAAATTGAATCTGTGGTGAAAAATCTTTCCATACAGCCCAAATAATTTCATAATGAGTTCTATCACAATTCATAAAAGAAATAACTTCAGTCTTGACCCACAATTTCTCATCTTCCAGAGGAATGAAAATGAAGAAAAACTCCCAGCTCATTTAATTAGAGACTAGATGGTAACTCCTGTCAAGGACAGTATGATAAGAATAATTATATGACGTTGATGTATAACACAGATGCAGATCTTAAAACACCAGAACCAATTTAGGATATACCATGACCAAGTTATCCCACGAATGCAAGATTGATTTAATGTTAAAATCAATTCATGTAGTCAACCATATTAAATGATTAAAGGAAAAAACTTATATGATCATCTCAATAGATGCAAAAAAACCAAGAGCATTATATAAAATACAGCATTCATTCATGATGAAAAGTCTTGTCCAACTTGACAAAGAAAGGACCTTTTTTAACCAGATGGAATGCCTACAAAAACTATATAGGAGACATCATACTTAATATTGAAAAGTCGAAAGCTTTCCTTTTGAGATGGGGAAACATAACAGGGATACCTGCTGTCATTGTATTAAACATTGTGCTGGAGGTCTTAAGCAGCACAGTAAGACAAATAGGCAGAAACAAACAAAGATACAAGAGATGAAAGGGAGAGACAGAACTGTCATCGTTTGCAGATATGATTATGTTCATGATATGCAAGAAAATTTACAGATTAGTTACACAAATAACGGAGTTTAGCAGGATGCTAGATACAAAATCATACATTTAAATTTTCATATTAGAAAATGGATATAACAAAAATGTCACCAATTGTAATAGCAAAAAAAAATACATGAAACACTTGGGTATAGATCTAATGAGATGCGGGAGACTTGAGGCAAAAATTCTGAAGCATTATTTAGAGGCATTAAAGAATAATGAATTTTAAAAATGAGATTTTTTAATGATCATGAATTAGAAGACTCAATATTGTAAAGGTATCTGTTTTCCCCCAATTTTTCTATATATTTCAAATCAATCAGATAAAAATCCCAACAGGATTTTGTATGGAATTTTGTATGGAAGTATAAAGGGCCAAGAATAGTCAAAGCATTCTTAAAGTATAAGATAGAAAGCTAAAGTAATTAAGATATGTGATATTGGCACAAGGTTAGACCAATGGAACAGAAAAGAGAGCCCAGTTGCAGACCCTTACATATTTGACCACTTGATAAGACAAAGATGGTATTGCAGATAAGTGGGGGAAAGAATGAATTTTTCAGTAAAAGGTTCTGAGACAGTTGGTTATCCATATGGGAAATAGTGAATTTGAACTTCTACCCCATACCATACAATAATCAATTGCAGGTGGATTAAAGATTTAAATGTAAAAGGAAAAAACATAGAGCTTAGAAGATATTAGAGGATTTTCTCTTTTCACCGCACCTGACGTATTTACTTATTTTTTATTTCAGTGATACTTTATAATGAAAATTGTTGAGCATACAGAAAAACTGAAAGATCTATATAGTGAATACCTATATACCTACCACCTATATTCTACAATTAACACTTATAAATATTGTTTTATTATATATCAATCACTTTTTTAAGTGCCTTTTTTTAGTTCCTAAAATATCTTTTTGATTCTTTTCCCCAAAATTTGCTATTTTTTTGTTCTTTAAACAAAAACAAAATTTTTTGCCTTTTGGTTACTGTTTCTGCCTTTTTTAAAAAAACATTCTAAATGTTCTTATTTTATAATTTCTTTCAAATCTTCTGTTATCTGTAGTACTTCGTAAGCGTTTTTGTAGTTTGCTGCTTCTGACTTTCTTGCAGTGGTTTGTTTCCTTGTGTGGTTTGCAGTTTTGATTGTCATCTCATCCTCTGGATGTTTCTCGTATCCTGGATTTTAGAGGCGTTCTTATGGGGCAGTTCCATATGTGCTTTTGCTAGAGACTCAAGTCTTTAACTGAAGACCTGAGAACTTTATATGGACTGGTTTTAAAATGTTAATACCTAAGCTAAGGGTTCCTGCTTTGGATGAAAGGTGTAAATTCTTTAGGTCCACCAATGACTGTGGTCTGAAATTCCAACCTTCTAT
The DNA here is from genome assembly GCF_965194825.1 of Balaenoptera physalus. Taxonomy (NCBI): domain Eukaryota; kingdom Metazoa; phylum Chordata; class Mammalia; order Artiodactyla; family Balaenopteridae; genus Balaenoptera; species Balaenoptera physalus. The sequence continues at coordinate 22,536,464 of NC_138901.1, read as the reverse complement.
GCATGACCTTTTCCATTTATACCTTGGTAGATGGTGAGTTTTTTGATGCGTTCAGGGGATAGCAGGTGATGATGTAGTGCCGTTTTTCTAGTCCCTGTTTCAAGGATGGAGGCAACCATTCATCTCTCTGAGCATTTCGCAGGGAGAGCTTAGTAGGCCTTCTACCATCAAGGTCCTGAGGCCTCATGTTTAGGTGCCTAGGGATTGCCCTGTCTTGTTGAGCTCAGCTATATATTAAATTTTTTGTGTTTTATTTTATCCGGAGTTATAATATGGTGAAATCTCTCTCTTCCTTCTCTTCCTTTTTTTCTTTCCCTGTTCTCTTTTCCCTACCCCTTTCTTTATGCACTCTTCAACCCATTTAGACTGGCTTTAGCACTTTTCACTGAACCAGTTTTTTCAAGGCTGCAAAATACCTTTATTTGCTAAATCCAGTAGACCTTTTAAAGTTCTTACTTTCTTCCACGTCCTGCTTCTTTGCATCATTCAATACAATTGACCACTCTTTTCTCTTTAAAACAATTTCTTTCCTCTTGCTTTTGAAGATTTTATACTTTCCTAGATTCCTCCTCCTTATCTCTCTTGCTGCTTCTATATAGATTCCTTTGTTGACTCCTTCTCTTCTGCCTGAACTTTTTTTGTCTCTTCTTATTTATTTGTTATGCTTAGAACATCTCATTTTATATTGGACTCAGAATTAGAAGTAGAAGCTCTCAGAGAAGACAGCCTCCGTCTCTTGGCAATCTGTTCGTGGCATTTTTCTTTGGCCTTCTTTATTCTCTTGCCAGAAGTTTAGCATATTCTGCAGCCTCTTCCTTATTTTTCTTAGTACGCTGTTTCTTCAGAGCAGTACGCTGACATTTGTGTTGCAGAACACATGGAGTAACAAGATGCTGAATCTTGGGTGCTTTGGTCCTAGGTTTCTTACCTTTGTGTAGGGGCTTTCTCACAACATACTGGCGGACATCATCTTTATTTTTTTATTTTTTATTTTTTTTAACATCTTTATCGGAGTATAATTGCTTTACAATGGTGTGTTAGTTTCTGCTTTATAACAAAGTGAATCAGTTATACATATACATATGTTCCCATATCTCTTCCCTCTTGCGTCTCCCTCCCTCCCACCCTCCCTATCCCACCCCTCTAGGTGGTCACAAAGCACCGAGCTGATCTCCCTGTGCTGTGCAGCTGCTTCCCACCAGCTGTCTGTTTTACATTTGGTAGTGTATATATGTCCATGCCACTCTCTCACTGTCCCAGCTTACCCTTCTCCCTCCCCGTATCCTCAAGTCCATTCTCTAGTAGGTCTGCGTCTTTATTCCCGTCTTGCCCTTAGGTTCTTCATGACCATTTTTTTTTTGTTTTTTAGATTCCATATATATGTGTTAGCATACGGTATTTGTTTTTCTCTTTCTGACTTACTTCACTCTGTTGGACATCATCTTTAGAGAGATTGAAAAGTTTGTGGATTCTGCTAGCTCTTTTGGGCCCCAGGCGACAAGGCACAGTAGTATCAGTGAGTCAGGAATATCCTTCTCCCCTTTTTTTACGATGACCAAATTGAGAACACTCAGATTTGCATTCACAATGCAACCCTGTACAGATTTATGCTTTCTTTCTCCAGTCCTCTTTGGTCTGTAGCAGGAATGCCCCTTACTCAGTAGCAGGCGGACCCGGCCATGGGTCAAGACACCCTGCTTCATGGGGAAACCTTGTTTGTCGTTCCCACCACTGATTTGGACCACATAACCCTTCCATTCTTCACCCAGAGCATCAGCAGCAACTTCTGTGGCCGTACGCTTCTCGTAAAAGGTGCGAAGTTTTCGTTCATCGTTCACTTCAATGAGTTTCTGGAAGCCAGTAGCCGGGAAAGAGATGTTCCGCTCCATCCTGAAGTGGCTGATTGCCTCCGAGGCACCACAAAAAAGAGCTGCCTAAACTTTAGATGTTGGAGTTCTTCAGGTTAGGACCTGGGCCCTCTTTCTCTGTCTAACCACTGTCCTTAAGCATAGAATCGTCATGCCACTGTTTTGAAATTTTTCACGTGGTTGGCTTTTATCCTTTAGGTCTTAGCTTAAATATTACTTCACTACAAATCTTTCCTAACCACCCAATTTAAATAAATCCTCTACTTTATTCTCTTGCAACACTCTCATATATAATTTATAATTATAAATTTTTGCTTGTAACCTTATTTATAAGCTGACTACAGTACTGGAAAGAAAGGGCCTTGAGGAGAGAAACTGTCTATTTGTCTGGCAATATGTATACTGCATCCAGTATAGTGCCTGGCACATAAGTACTCAATAAATATGAGTCGAACAAATAAATTCTTGGAAATGATGGAGAAAACCAGGTTTATTTGGTATACTGTCAGAAATATAAACATTTTAGAGAATACATTTTTATTGTTTTTCAAGTAAAAGTTACACTATCAAGTAAATAATAAATACATGAAGTAGCTGAGTAATTCACAACCTCATTAGATTACACAATATATTTTGAGGCCCTTTCTCTCCCGACCAAGAAATTATTTCACTTTTGAACTCTTTGTGGTAGGTACAACAAGAATTACTTACTCCCATTTTATTGATCAGACTGTTTACTCAGAAATCTTGTCAACTTTGAATGATACAGCTTGCGAAACCCTCTCCCCTTCTTGATGTCACGCCTTTATTTCATATTTGTTCTTCACCTTCACATGACCTCGGAACCTTGACTTTAGTAACTTAGCCCCTCCTTAATTTATACTTCTTGAGCACCACAGATTGATTTTTTACTTCTCTCAACACTTTGATTCCAACTTCTTTACTTCCTAATCCTTCTTTTGTCATACCTACTCACCAAGAACCTATCCCCACTCAGTAGAAATACTTGCATTCTTCATTTCTACGTCTTTACTGTAGTGCAGTGTGGGACTGGTGCCAACTCACTGGACTCCCAGAACTGCCGAGGAATCCTTTCACGCATCAACTCCCTCTTAGTCTCTTCAACTGTCATTCTCAAACATTGATCTTTAAGCCCTCATCTTCCCTCAGCTACCCTTGTCCTTCCTCCATCTTCCCTTACTCCTAGTAGAAAACTTAAAGAAAATTTGGACTATCAAATGGGAGTGCCTTCTTCTACCTGTAATATCTGCCATCAAACTTGGGTCTATCTCTTTCCATCCTTAAATATTTCTCCCTTGTTTCATAATCTGTCAAATGAAAATTCCTACCTACACCTGAATTCTGGATCCTAATCCTCTCTGTATTATCAAGGACCTTACATCTTTTTTCCTATATTGGCAAACTCACTTTGCACTCATTCATTTCCTATCACCAGTAAACATGCTCACACATTCTTGGGGGAAAAGAACCACTAAAACTAATAAAAAAAACCTTACTCTGTTGACTCTTACTCTCTGTAGCTACCATCTTTTCTTTTTACTTGTCTTTAGAACCAAAATTCTGAAAGAATAGTCTCTACACTCACTGCCTTCTATTCTTCTTTTTTTAATTTTCATTTTTATGAAAGTTGTACATAGTTTTAAAGCCAAATAGCTCTACCATGCTTTTAACTGAAAAAAAAAACAAAAACAAAAATTGCAGTCCCGTTTTGATACCCTTAGTATCTTGTTAAATATTGATAAGATATTTTAAAAATATGTGTAAGATATGAAGAGTAACTACAGACACTTGTGTGTCTTCTGCTCAGTTTAAGAAGAACATATCAATAACTTTATGATCCCGTCCCATTTCTTCCTCCTTCAGAGGTAAGCACTGTCCTGGATTTTGTGTTTATCATTCACTTGCATTTTTTCAGGTAGATTTTTGCTGTTGTTGAGATAAAATTCACTGTTTTAACCATTATATAATATACAGTTTAGTGACTTAGCATATTCACAATGTTGTACAACTGTCACCACTAATTCCAGAACATTTACATCACCCCAAAAAGAAACCTTGTACCCTTTAGCAGTCATTCCTCATTCCCCGTGTTCTCCCTCCCCCAGCAACCACTTTCTGTCTCTATACATTTGCCTATTCTGAACATTTCATATAAATTAAATCATTCAATATGTGGCCTTTTGTATCTGACTTCTTTTACTTAGCATAATGTTTTCAAAGTTCATCCATATAAATAGCATATATCAGTACTTTACTCCTTTTTAGGGCTGAATAATATTGCATTGTATGAATATACTTGTTTGTTTAATTATTCATCAGTTAATGGACATATGAGTTGTTTCCACTTTTTGGCTATTATGAATAATGCTGCTTTGAATATCTTGTACAAGTTTTTGTGTGAATATATTTTTCAGTTCTCTTTTGTATATACCTAGGAATGGCATTGCTAGTTATATGGTAACTCAGTGTTTAACTTTTAAGGAACCGCCAGACTCTTTTCCACAAATGGTTGCACCATTTTGTATTCTCACTAGTACTATATGAGAGTTACAATTTCTCTACATTCTCATCAACACATGTTGTTTTCTGTCTTTTTTATTATAGCCATCCTAGTAGGTGTGAAGTAGTAGTATCTTCTTGTGGTTTTGGTTGAGCATCTTTTCATGTGCTTATTGGCCTTTTAACTATGTTCTTTGGAGAAATGTCTATTCAGATCTTTTGCCCATTTTTTAAATTGGGCTGTCCTTTTATTGTTGAGTTATAAGAATTCTGTATGAATTCTGGAATGAGACCCTTGTCAGGTGTATGACTTGCAAATATTTTCTTCCATTTTTTGTTGTCATTTCACTTCATAATGCCCTTTGGTGCTCAGAGTTTTAAAATTTGATGAAGTCCATTTTATCTTTGTTTCTTTTGTTGCTGGTGTTTTTGATGTCATATTTAAGAACCCATTGCCTAATCCAAGGCCATGAAAAGTTACACCTATGCTTCCTTCTAAGAGTTTTATAGTTTTAGCTCTTAACATTTAGGTCTTTGATATATTTTGAATTAATTTTTATATGTCATGTGGGCTTCCCTGTTGGCTCAGTGGTTAAGAATCTGCCTGCCAATGCAAGGGACACGGGTTTGAGCCCTGGTCCGGGAAGATCCCACATGCGGCGGAGCAACTAAGCCCGTGTGCCACAACTACTGAGCCTGAGCTCTAGAGCCTGCAAGCCACAACTACTGAGCCCACGTGCCACAACTACTGAAGGCTGCACGCCTAGAGCCTGTGCTCTGCAACAAGAGAAGCCACGACAATGAGAAGCCCTCGCACCGCAACGAAGAGTAGACCCCACTTACCGCAACTAGAGAAAGCCCGCGCACAACAACGAAGACCCGACACAGCCATAAATGAATGAATGAATGAATAAATAAATTTTTAAAAATTTTATATGTCATGTTTGGTAGGGGGTCCAAATTCAGTCTTTTGCATGTGCCTACCCAGTTGTCCCATCACTATTTGTTGAAAAGACTATTTTATCCCCATTGAATGGTCTTGGCCATTCAAAAATCAGTTGACCATAGATATGTGGGTTTTTTTCTCTCAATTATTGGTATAGTCCATTGATCTTTATGTCTTTGCAGTAACACACTGTCTTGATTACTGTTGCTTTGTAGCAAGTTTTGCAATTGAGAAGTGTGAGCCCTTCTACTTTATTCATTTTCAGAATTGTTTTGGCTATTCTTGGTCCCTTGTGAATTTTAGAATCAGCTTGTCAATTTCTACAAAGAAGTCAGCTGGGATTCTGATAAAGATTATGTTGAATCTGTAGATCAGTTCGGGGAGTATTGCCATCTTAACAATGTTAAGTCTTCCAGTCCATGAACATAGGATGTTTTTTCATTTATTTACATCTTCTTTATTTCTTTCAATAATGTTTTTTTTTAAGCTCTGTTTCTTTTGTTAAATTTAATCCTAAGAATTCTCATTTTTTATGCTACTGTGATTTTTTTATATTGATCTTGTATCCTACAACTTTGCTAAACTCATTTAGCAGCTCTAGTAGTTATTTTTGTGAATCCTTTAGGGTTTATTACATATAATACCATATCATCTGTGAAAAAAGATAGTTTTACTTCTGCTTTTTTCCATCTGCTTTCCCATCTGGATGCCTTTTTTTTTTAAACATGTCTAATCGCCCTGCTTAGAACTTCCAATATAATGTTGAGTAGAAATGACAAGAGCAGATAGCTCTGTCTTAGAGGGGAAGAGACATCTTTGTTCTGATTTTAATGGGCAAGCTTTCAGTCTTTAAGTATGATGTTAGCTGGGGGGTTTTCATAGATGCCCTTATCAGATTGAGGAAGTTCCCTTCTATTTGTAGTTTGTTGAGTGTTTTTCTCATGAAAGGGTGTTACATTTTGTCAAATGCTGTTTTTGCATCTATGAAAAAAATAACATGAGGTTCCCCCCACCCCCATTAATGTGGTATATTATATAGATTTCATTTTTATGTGTTGAACCAATTTTGCATTCCTGGGATAGATCCTACTTGGTCATGGTCATGGTGTATAATCTTTTTAATATGCTGCTGGATTTGGTTTGCTAGCAATTTGTTCAGGATTTTTGCATCTATATTTATAAGAGATGTTAGTCTGTAGTTTTCTTGTGATGTCTTTGTATCAGGGTAATACTGGTCTCATGGAATGAATTAGAAAGTGTTATCACCTCTTTTATTTTCTCTTCCTTTTTAAGATGGTTTTACCATGTGTTTCATATCCCTAAATGTGTATTGTTTAATTTAACTGTTTTTGACTTTTATATAAATGGATTCATATATTTCCTGGTATACACGTATGAGAGTTTATCCAGGGTATGGCTTTTATTTGTTATTATTTGATTGCTTTAAAGTAGTTAAACCTGTGTGTTTTTCCTAAACACTGCTTCACCTGTAGCCTGTGTATATTGATATATAATGTTGTCATTATCATTTTTTCCCTAGATATTCTGGTTTCAGATTTGTAGAAAGGCCTTTTTAAAAATGTTAATTCCCAGTTTCATTGTACTGTGTTCATATATGTTGCTTTTATTATTTCTTCTTTGGGGGATTTATTATGGTTTCCTCTGTAGCCTAGTAGGGTCTTTTGGGGTGAGTGTTCTATGAGTACTTTTAAAAAAGATGTATGCCCTATTTTCAGGCACATAACCGTGTTAAAATATCCTTAAGGTGTTCTGTATCCTTGTTTATTTTTTATCTCTTTGACCTGTCATGAAATGAGATGATTTGAGTCTCCTTACTTTAGTATGTTCATGTGTTTCCCTTGAATCTCCTCTAGTTTCTGCTTTATGGATGTTGCTACTAGATTATGATAGTTAGATATTAAGATTTTTAGATACCATGAGTTGCCCTCATTGACATTATAAGTACCTTTATCTTGTTTAAAGCTTTTAATGTAAATTCTACCTTGATTGAAAGTAAAAACCCTGACTCTTGCTTTCATTTTTTGTATATGTGTTGCTCAGTATGTCTCCATCCTTTTGAGTCTTTCTGAATCACCCTGTTTGGAATGTGCCCCTTATGATCATCATGGAGTTGGGTTTTGCTTTGTGTTACAGTATGAAAAACTTTTTTGAGTTAATTTTTTATATTTTATGTGACAGATATGTTTAGTTCATATTTATCTTTTTAAGTCACTGAGTCTGTGCTCTGTTTTTCTTCTATGAGTGTAAGGTAAATAAAGCTATATAGATAGATGGATAGATATAGCTAGGTGGATATAGGTTGGATTATATTTTTGTTGTAATTACCTTTATAACGTAATAAAATTACCTTTCGTTCTTTATTTCTTTTAGAGAGTATCCATCATTTTCATACTGTAAGCAGGGGAAAGTTTCCTTGTTTCCTCTTTTTCCTCCCTTTCATTTCGTCTACCACCTAATATCAGTAAACTTAGTGTGTATGTAGCATACAATTAAATATGGTTGTATAATACTTACATTACTTAATTTTCAGTTTTAAATGGAGTTCTTTTTTACGTCTATTATAGTTGTAACGAAAGGCAAATTCTAATTCCCATTTACTTATCTCTACCCCCCTCCCCATGTTATATTAGTTACACCATTTCTTTCTTGTGAGGGCATATAACATGTACATTGTAATCTGACACCCTAGTAGCCCCACTCCTTTTAACCTCAATTCTACATGTAAATGTATTCAAAGCAGCCTTCCAGTACTTCTGTTGAGTTTTTCCTCATCACTTCTGTTGTTTATTTCCTAGTAACTTCTTTAAAGGGGGTTGTACAAACAATATTTCCTGAATTATTTTTTTATATATAAAAATATATATAATATATGAGATTATATTTTATATTATATATTTATAATATAAGCATTATATAATCTCATATGTTATATGAACCTATAAAAATAATTCAATCACATATATAAATATATGTACATTATAAAATCCTTGGTTAATACTTTCTTTCCCTAGATATCTTGTAGTGTTGTACCACTGGCTTCTGGAATTGAATATAATCCTGAAGAAATTGAAGGCTGAGCTGATTTCTCCCTTTGATGGTTTTACCTAGCTGCTCAGAGGAGTCTTTCTTTACCTTTAAGATTCAATAACTTTACTACAGTGTTGATTATGACCACTGTTTTGGGACTGTTTTCATTGGCACAAAATGTGCCCCTTCAACATGTAGATCAAGGCATGTGGTGGGGGTTTTTTGTTTTGGTTTTGGTTTTTTGGCCTGTATATTTGAAGGGATTTGGATATTTGTATATTTGAAGGGATGTCTCCCATTGCTCCAATCCAAGTTCTTCCCTCTGCTTTTTCTAGATCTCAGAAATTCTTGATGAGTGCAAGAGATGTAGGTGTATCACTTCAAGTGAGCCGTTTATCATACTTGAAGTATGTTTTTGCTGTCATTTTCTGAAGTCTGCTACTGCTGGCCTTTTTTCACTGCTCACTTGGCCTTGAATGGCTTCTGCTTCATTTCTCCTTACATAACTTCTCTTATGCCTTTTTCTCTTATGCATTTTTTCATTCTCCAGATCATATCACCATTTTGCTTTTGGGTAGTATTCCAGAGAAAAAGAAAGTTGTTTTCCTGTGTTGCCACATTCATACCAGAAATCCTGGTATTGTTGTTTTCTGTTAGTTGCTGATGTACAGAAACATGATCTGTTTGTTTGTTTTTTATGTATCCAGCAACCTTCCATTACTAGTGTTTGGTAAGAGTTTATTATCTGAAGAGTTTGTTGGATTTTGTACATACTGTCTGCAAATAGTGACATTTCAGCATCCTCCTTTCCATTTTTTACACCTTTCTTGCCTCCCTCCTTCCCTTCCTTCCTTTTCCTTGCTTCCACCCTCTACCTCCCCTTCCCCCTCCCCTCCCATTTCACTTCAGTGTTACCATTTCAGCTACATCTTAGGAGTTGAGGTGTGTCATTTTTATCTCTCAGTTTGAAATATTTTCTACTTGATTATGATTTCTTCTTTACTAAGTTATTTAAAAGTGTTTCTTAATTTCCAAATATGTGACTGTTTTTTCCCCTGATTATTGTATTACTGACTTCTAATTTAATTGTAATACAGAGAATAATACCAGTTGTTTGAAATGTGTTAAAGTGGTCAGTTTTCTTAAATGCTCTGTGTTTACTTGAAAAGAATATATATCCTCTGCAGTTGTTGGCTGCAGTTTTACACATATCCTATTTGTTTGAGACTGTTAATTATATTCCTTGAATCAGTTATACTCTTACTAAATTTTTTTGCTTGCTTGAACTATCAGTTACTGAGAGAGGAATGTTAATCTCCCACTGATGGTGGATTTTTCCATTTCTTCTTATAGCTTTGGCATTTTTGCTTATGTATTTTGAAGCTGCATACAACTTTATAATTGTTAATAGATTGAGCCTATTATTATAAAGTGATATTTTTGCCTTAAAGTTTCTTTTGTCTGATACCAATTTTGATAGCTTTATTTTGGTTAGTGTATTTTCTGATGTTTTTTTCCACCCTTTTTCTTTTAGCTTTTATAATCAACATTTAGTTGGGTTATTTGTAGGTGTTTTATCTAGTCTTCCAATATCTTTCCCCCACCGCCCCAGTCTCTCTTAATTGGAGTATTTAATCTAAATATAGGTAATGTCATTTCCAGTATATTTGGATTTAAATCTGCCATCTCATTTTGTCCTTTCTTTTTTTTCCACCTCCCTTTTCCCCACTTCTTTTCCTCTTTATTTCTGCATTCTTTTCTTGGTCTCAGCAAGAAATATTGGACTGGGAGATGTCTAGTATATTGATGAAGTCACTGAAATGGATTAAATCACCCAGGGAGAAAGGAAAAACACAGTATCAGAGATGAAGAATTCTTTCCATGAGCTTATCAGCAGACTAGACACAGCAGAAGATAGAATCAGTAAATCTGAAGACAAGTCAATATAAATTATCCAAACTGAAATTGAAAGAAAAAGTAAAATAACAGAACAGACTATCCAAGATCAATGGGGTAATATCCAGACAGTTTAATACAATATTACTAAAGTCCCAATAGGAGAGAGAAATGGGATAGATTCCAAGAGATGATGGCTAAGAAGTTTTTTCTTTTCTTTTTTTAGTGGGACATAAAATAATGACATTTTAAGAGTAAATGAGATATATGGTAAAGTGGTCTCAGGCCCTTGGGAAGAAGAAAATTCAAACTTCTTTAGAACAACTTAGGCTTCAAAAAACTCCTAGATAGGGATTTCCCTGGTGGTCCAGTGGTTAGGACTCGGCGCTTTCACTGCTGTGGCCTGGGTTCACACCCTGGTTGGGGAACTAAGCCGCGCAGCCAAAAAAAAAAAAAGAACTCCTAGATAAAGCTCCCCAAAACAGAAGATCATAGTCATATCACAAATCCAACTGAGAAACTAGACACTATGGGCTAGAGTTAATGGAGAAAAAAAAAGAGCAGAGTCAGGCCCCTTAAGACTTAAGATATTGGAATTGTCAGCTCAGATTACAGTGTGTAAAACAAGCATATTTAATATGTTTAAGAATAAAAAGGGATTGAGATCATGAGTAAAGGGCAAGAGACCATATAAAAACTCAATGGGAGGATTTAATAGCGTTTTGCACAAAGTTGAATATTGTAACACATCTGAAGAAGTATCAGGATGCAGCAAAAAATGGAGAGAGGGAGGGCAAGAAAGAAAGAGAAATGGTGGAAAATACATGAAGAGATGAAGAGTTAGATGATAAAGAATGAGAAGCTCTAATGTGTCTAGACAGAGTTCCAGAACAAAAGAAAGAAAAAGAATAGGGCAGAGGCAGCATTCAGAGGAGATCCCAGAATTTGATGAAAGACACAACTCACAGATTCAGGAAGCCTAATGAATCTCAAGCAAGATAAAAAAGAAGTCTACATGTAGACACATCCTGGTAGAACTGTACAATACCATAGAAAAATACACAATCTTTGAAGAACTGTTGTAGTAACACGGAAGTCAGAATACAGTGTCAATTCTCTTATAATCTAATGGAATGTTGAATGTGCTCAGAGCAAACAACCATCAACCTAGAATTGTACACCCAGCAAAAATATCTTTAAGAGTAGAGATTAAAAATAGATAAATTTTCGGATAAAAAAATCAATTTGCCACCAGAAGACTCTTCTAAAAGAAATTTCAAAGAAAGTACTTAAGAAAGAAGGAATGTGATTCCCTTTGAAAGACTTGAGATGCAATAAGGAATCTCTTATAATCAATATTTAATTGGATTGTATGTGGTTTTTTTGTTTTTTGTTTTTTTAATATCCAGTCTTCTGATCTCTTTTTTGGAAGAGTAAATCTTCCAAATCTATATAAACATTATAAAAAACCAATGTTGTATGGAATTAAAAATAAAAACCAAAATAGAATTAAAACATGCTTCTGCAGCCACCATTGCTAGAAGATGGATTCCACTTGGCACCTACTGCTTTTTTTTTTTTTTTTTAAATTATTTATTTATTTGGCTGAGCCGGATCTTAGCTGCAGCACGCGGGGTCTTCTCTGCTGCGTGCGGGATCTTTAGTTGAGGCATGCAAACTCTTAGTCGCGGCATGTGAGATCTAGTTCCCTGACCAGGGATCGAACCCCAGGCCCCCTGCATTGGGAGCACAGAGTCTTAGCCACTGGACCACCAGGGAGGTCCTGGCACCTGCTTCTTTATACTGCCCACTTTTGAATGAAAGTCTCATGCAGATGCATTTCACAGGAAAAGAGGGTAGACCGTATGTCTGCACCCTAGTTTTAAGGGAAGTTGGGAAAGTGAGCTTTCTGACTTCTGTCTGGGAAACTAGCACTGATAAGGAAGAATATCCACAAGTTGCTTAATAGCCAGACAACATGAAATTGCCCAGGATTCTGAGAGAAAACTATTGAGAAGGATCGAATCGGGAAAAAATCATAATGTGCTATATATTCACTTTTCAATTTTAACTAATGTATCCAAATGAGTTCAGTACTGGCATTCCACAAAATACATCAGCCTTCTCTTGCATACTGATTAAATAGCTTATGTGAGAAATAGTGGACAGATGTTAGATGATGGAGATGCTTTGAAAGTGTATCCAAAAGATACTAAACTGAATAAAAGAAAAGCTGATTGTAGAGCCTTTGAAATGAGATTTATCTTTAGGTCTGTTAACTAGAAGGAGCTACTCATCTACCCTGCTGTAGAAGGCTAGCAAGCAATCATTTATCATTCCTTTCCCCTTCTCACTCTTCTGTGCTGCTTTATAGCAAATGAATATACTCAACTTGCTTTGAGATGTCTTTTGATGTCTAGTTTTTAAGTGGAACTGCTGAGGCAAATTGGAGCACCTCTTTGGGTCAGTCCCACAGTTTAGAGCCAAAACCTTATTAAGACTAATGGATAACCAACATATCTGTGCTGGCTTTTCAAAATTAGCAGTGCAGCTTATTTGGAGAATAATCTTGTAATGTTTAACCCCATAGCTGGCCACAGTCTCAAGTAATGCTTTTTGCTATAAAGTCTAAAAAGTTGAACGTTAATAGTTACTCCAGCTTCTTTTGGTTAGTAACTTGCCTGGCATATCTTTTTCTGTCCTTTAACTTTCAACTTTCTAAGTCCTCATGTTTTAGGGATATCTCTTATAATCAGCATGTAGTTGGATTTGTTTTTCTGACAGTTTTTTATTTTAGTACATTTACATTTCTTGTGATTACTTATAAATCTGTTTCTTACATCTTTTTACTTTCTATTTTCCTGATTTTTCTGTTTTTTGTTGTCTGTCTTACCTTTATAAATCTTTCCCCCTTTACTACTCCTATTCTTGTAACAACCCTTGGAATTCTAATACAAATTATGCTTAATTTAACAAAGTCTAAAGTTAACTCCATCTCAATCAGTAGAAGGACTCTAGAACGCTTTAATTTCAAACACCCTCTCCTATTATATATGGCTGTGTCTGCTAGCATTTTTTTTTTAAACCCTTTTCCATCCTGCAAGCTAGGTGGTGTTGTTACTGTTGTGATTATTAATCTATATATTTATTAATTTCATTTCTTACCACTTACCTTTAGTTTTTCAGACCTTTTGTCTGGCATCATTTTCCTTCCTTAGAACAGTGACTTTCAAGTCCTCAGTAAGAAATATTTTTAATATTACAACCACACAAACACAACTGAAACAAAAGTTTTACAAGACAGTATTTACCTTTATTATGTGAAATATCCTCTGTATTTTTCTATTCTTTTTTTTTTTTTTCCTTTTTTTCTGCGTGTTACAATCTACGGAATCAATGTCGTGACCCACTAGTGGGTCACAATCTATGATTTCAGAAATACTGCTTTAGGAAGTTCCTTTTTAATGAATCTGTAGGTGGTAAATTCTCTTTTTATCTGGAAGTGCCTTTATTTCATCATTTCTGAAAAATATTTTCATTTGGTATACAAATGAAAATGTTTTCTCTCACACACCAAAGCATACTATCTTCCATCTTTTGATGTTGCTTTTGAATCTTCTGTCAATCTGATTGTGGGTGATCCTTAATTTTTTTCTGGGTAGTGTTATGATTTCATTGTCTTTGATCCCATAGTTATGGGACTCAGTTTCACTAGAGTGTTTCTAGGTGCTTATTTTTATTAGCCTGTGTGGTATACCTGTGCTTCCTGTACCTGCGGAGTCATGTCTTTCATCAGTTCTGAAAAATTCTCAGCCATTATATCAATAGAAATATAATTCACCTACCATAAAACTCACCCTTTTAAAGTGTACAGTTCAGTGGTTTTTAGTACATTCCACAGGGTCATGCAACCATTGTTACAATCTAATTCCAGAACGTTTTCACCACCCTGCTACATTTTTTTGAGCTGTATCTTGACTGTCTTTTAACCCATCCCGTAGATAGTTGGTGAATTTTTTTGTTTATTTTTTACAATTAGGTTTTTCAATTGTAAAAATCTCATTTGGTTCTTTCTGCAATCTGCCTATTTTTTTGGTTTTGATTTTTTTTTAATTTATTTTTATTTATTTATTTATTTATGGCTGTGTTGGGTCTTCGTTTCTGTGCGAGGGCTTTCTCTAGTTGCGGCGAGCGGGGGCCACTCTTCATCGCGGTGCGCGGGCCTCTCACTATCGCGGCCTCTCTTGTTGCGGAGCACAGGCGCCAGACACGCAGGCTCAGTAATTGTGGCTCACTGGCCTAGTTGCTCCATGGCATGTGGGATCTTCCCAGACCAGGGCTCGAACCCGTGTCCCCTGCATTGGCAGGCAGACTCTCAACCACTGCGCCACCAGGGAAGCCCGGTTTTGATTTTTTAGAGTGTTTTATGTTTGCTAATTTTTGTAATTCCATTTTATATTTTAAACATTTTATAGTTACTTTATATTCTGTTACAGACTATTCCAAAATCTGAGTTCTTGGGGACTAAACCTATTGCTTATTTTTTGTGACTCTTGCTTGTGATAGATTGATTTCCTTTTGTGTGTGTAGTAATCTTTGATTGTAACTCATATTTTATTGATCCTAATCTAGGAAAAAATTTGGGAGCAAAATTGAGGATGCTTTCTGAGAATATATTTTACTCCCACTGCCAAGACCCAGAGATCCTGGGATTTCCAGCCTACTTCCAGGTTCTTTTCCTTATTAGTGAGGCTTCTCAAGTTTAGTTCCCCCACCTTGCTCAAACCTCAAGCTCCAGTGTCACCCACATGTCCTAAGGAGAGCCCTCGCCCATCACAGCTCTGATTTCAGTTTCAGGTCATAGCTGATTTTTAAATTTTGTTTTGTTTTTTCTTCTCCGATTGCCCTTCTCGGGGATTTACTTTTCTCTCTGTGGTTCCTGCAGTGCAGTGAAAATTGTGTTTTATGTATCTGGTTGGTTGAGGGGTTTTTAGCCAGGGATAGGAGTAAGGAATGCCACAGTATCTAGTCCACCGCACTGCCAAAAGAGAAAGTAAAATTAAACTCTGAACTTTGTTTGAAGACAACCGTTAGTATAACCACATGCTAATTACCCCACCATATTGCTACTTCTGCTCTGACTTTAACTGGTACCATTAAATGTTATGAAAAACCCTTTTTCCCTCTTCAGGGAAGACTACTTTTTTATAACATTCACTTAAAACTCTACCAAGTCATTTTTTGTTTTATTTTGTGGTTCTTACAGGATTATGTTGATAAAGAGAAGGCAATTGCCAAAGCGTTGGAAGACCTCAGAGCCAACTTTTACTGTGAACTCTGTGATAAGCAATATCAGAAACATCAGGAATTTGACAACCATATCAACTCCTATGATCATGCACACAAGCAGGTGAGGAACAGTTAATTTCTAACAAAGAAAAACATACTTTATTTGTTATAACTATTGAATTTTATGAGTGTACCCCAAAAAACTTGTTGACTATGGTTTCTTGTATCTGCCTGTCTTTATCTGAGGTCATCTGACTGACTTGACTTTTCTCCAGTGACAGAGTCCTGACATTGACCTCATCCTTCCAAGATTGTATATAGAGTGAAGAATTGTGAGCTTCATAAATCGTGCATAAAATTTTTGGCTTTGAGTGGTTTCTAAATTTGTATTTTTCAACTAAGGATCACTGGGAGCTTTGTTTCCCTTTCTCCCCCTTTCTGAACTTGTTAAACTTTGAACAGTTATCTCAGACTGTGGTCATTTCATCTTCTGTATCTAAGAATTCATGCTGTATTGGTTATTTCCTATCAGTAAGTCATTTTGTTACTTGGTATACCTTGGAGGATAGATAATTTTTGAGAAGAAAAATAAAGTTAGATGCTATTTTAACTTCAACAGAAAATTCTGATGCTGCATGTTGAAGAGCTTGCTGAAAAATGAATTACACCTTCTTTATGGTCTTTTTCTTTCTTTTCTTTTCTTTCTTTTCTTTCTTTCTTTCACTGATTTAGAAAAGAAACTTATTCCTAACTAGTACTGGCATAAAGAAGGCGGCAGTAATTCCCTTGGGGGATTTTAGAAGGAGGAAATGAATCTTTACATCTATAGAACAATTCTAACTTATTAAAGAATTTTGAGCCATTCGATCTTAGGTGACTTTAGCAGAACTTGCTAAGTCTTTGGGGGTACAATGGTTGTAGTTGTTAAATTTGTAAGATTTGTGAGCATTGCTGGAATGCTCTCATAAGCTGGACCTGTCGAAGCAACTTTTTTTTAACCTTTGTTTCATCTTCCAACCAACCATAAGATTTTAGTGCACATAAAAGGCAAGCTTTGACTAAGTTTTCTTTTACTGGCACAGGAATAGTTTGTAAGCTGGTTGTGGTCTTATACTTTTTCCACATTTAACCATACCTAACCAGTTTAAGATTCTTCCACTGATAGAGTTATATTGAAGACAGCTTTTCAACTTTTTATACAACTTTGGACATTGTTTTAATCTATTGTCAGCTCTGCTTGATTTGAGGAAGAGAAATCTAGAGAGCATATATATGGACAAGATATATTAGCAATTACCTTACTACTTCAAAGAATCATCTGTCAAGAAAGACAGATGCAACAATGAATGTTGCTTATCCAGTAACTTTTCCAGCTTTTTGGTGTGTGTGTAGTTCAAATTTGGGGTTTTGTTTTTGTTTGTTTTGGGGAATTAACAAAGATATTTAGCACCTAAATACATATCTACCATTTTAGGCTCTTGAGAATTTCTTCAGTTAAGAATTGTGTATGATAAATTAAAAGAATTGATATATTTATATGTACAACTAAATCACTTTGCTGTACACCTGAAACTAACACATTATAAATCAACTATACTCCAATATAAAATAAAAATTTTTAAAAAAATGAAAAGACTCCAGAGGAAACTTTAGGCACCAAAAAAGAACAATTAGAAAGGTTACATTCGTAGTTGAAAGAAGTTTCTTTCTTTCAGTTAGAAAAAAATGAACCAGGAAAAGTGTGATTCAAACTTGAATCATGTATAGACTTGCTTTTTAAGGGGAAAAAATTCTATCAGAGCAAAACAGATTTACAATTAAATCTGAGCAAAAATACGGAACTAATAAAATTCGCATTGACAACATTAATGTGATGGATGATAATGTTTTAGTGATGTTGCTCTCAATTTGAGAGTAGTAGAAATTATTACAACTGATTCATTTGAATTTGACATGTTTATTCTCCCGTGCACCTTGTGTTGGCTCTGTTCTCTCATCACTTTTCTCTTTTGCAGTGATTCTCCATCTGGGGAGATTTTGTCCCCCAGGGGACACTTGGCAATGTCTGGAGACATTTTTGATTATCACAACTAGGGAGATGGTGCTACTGGCACCTAGTGGGTAGAGACTAAGTGTGCTGCTAAACATCCTACAATTCACAGAAAAGCTTCTTGCAACAAAGAATTACCTGGCCCAAAATGTTGATCAGTAGTGCTGAGGTTGAGAAACTCTGTTCTCTTAAGACTACTGAAAAACTTTAAAATACATACGATATTGTGATATTGTTTGGCCTTTGTTTGGTACAAACCAGTCAATTTCATTTCAAGTCCCCAGTTATGTTGTAAACATTTCTACTGTTCTCATCTAAATGATCTCAAATATTTATTATTATTACTCTTTTTTAGATTATCATCAAAATGAAAATACAAAATTAAGGATTTCTTATATTGAACTACCTTATCCATTAATATAGAATATATCTGTGATCCCTGGTCTGGGAAGAAAGTCTTTAGCTGGTGTGATTAATGAATGCATGTAAGCTTATTTGTTCACCTTGATCAAAAGCCCATCTTAGGTGTTAAACAAAGAACAGATGTGGTGTAAGTTTGTTATTTTGTTTGGTTTTTGGTAGTGTTCTTTATTTGGTTAAAATGTAGGCTTTTCATCTTTCTTTATACTGTTCTCAATGCAAGTGGTAGAATCTTGAAACAGAATGCTATAAATATATAAACAAAAAAATGCACAGTACTGAATTTTTTATAGTTACTTTTCCCTGCCCTTAGAATTTCTAAGGAGACTTTAACTGACCTTGGTACAACACAGCTAAATAATCCCTAAGAGGAGGAGGTAGGTCCTATTTTTCATTCCTCTTTGACGGACATGAACTTACCATACAAATGGACCTACCATTTTCCAAATTTATGCTCTAAAATCATAAAGACACCCTGTCTTGTCTTCCAGGAAGGCACACAGGATTATTATGAATCTGAGATAATAGGTAAGTACATTCAACCCTATATTAGTAAATCCCTAGTTTGCATCTTTCATCAAATTTTCACCATTAAAATTTTCCAGAGAAATAATCTATTATGTTAGTGGTAAACTTACTAGTGTCGGCAGGATCCTGAACATGCCCTTATCTTTATTAAGCACAAGTAATCTCTCAAAAAGGAGCTATGTGGTCACCCTCATTTGTGGTGATTTCTTATCCCCCTGCCCTTTGGTGCTATATACATCTCACTATTCACTAGTTTTTCTCAAATTTTCTAAGATATTTTGTGAAGAGAGTCATTAATACACAGATATTAAGACCCAGCTTGATTTTCAGAGATGAAAAAACCTAATTAGATATTTTGGCTCTTTTTAGCAGTTTAATCCTCTTTAAAAGTGGTAATTTCATACATTTTGAGATCTTCAAGGGTAAGCCTTCCATTCCTCAAGGGGTAACCCAATGTATGATTCATTTTTATATAAGTTCTGATAAGCCTGAGTGCTCAATAAACATTAGTATTCATCTTCTACCTTTGTTGGCTTAGTTATAAGTTAAAGTTGACTTTGAAACTAAACATTTTTCCATCTCTACCTCCGTGCCTCTTTATTTTACATATCTTTTTAAAAAACATATCTGCTAATGGATATAACAATGGAAACCATTTCTTTAGCCTTGCAAGGTTTAAATTTCAAACTCCAAAGAATATTCTCTTTCCCAGAGGTAAATTTGTGGCAGCACAGTAGTTGGTGCCTTATTTTAATGCTGGTGTGTTTTGGTTTTGCTTTTGCTTTATTGGTGCCTTATTACCCACTCAGGATTCTTCCAGTCTTACTCTCTTTTATTTGTGCCACTAAGGGGCTGTCCTCACTAGCCTCCAGTACATAAACTAGAGATCACAAATTGTCCCACAGATGTACAATTGACCGTTGAACCACACGGGGGTTAGTGGTGCCAACCCTTCTATGCAGTCGAAAATCTGTGTATGATTTATAGTTAGCCCTCCATATCTGACGTTCCTCCCTATCTGTGGTTCCATATCTGTGGATTCAACCAACCCCAGATCATATAGTACTATAGTATTTACTATTGAAAAAAATCCACATATCAGTGGATCTGCACAATTCAAACTCATGTTATTCAAGGGTCAGCTGTATTTTGCCTGGTCTTTGTGGTGTCAGTTTTTTTCTCCTTTAATTTCAGTTGGTTCCCAACTTTTTAAAATGAGATATTATATCATTCAGGCTTTGGCTTATCTTGAAGAATTGAAACCTCTGAGAACATTGGGCCTGTATGTCAACATAACAGTTGGGTAAAGCTGAGTAGTGCCTTCTCTTTAGAAAGGCATGTTCTCATTCTCCAATTAGATATGGTTTCCACTTCATCTCTTCTCTTACATCAGCCTGTGAAACTCATTACATTACCTACCAAATCCCTCTAAACATTTGAATTTGTGACCCAGGCCTGTACCTTTCTTTCTTTTCCACACAGGCTCTCACAGGTTCTCATTGACACTAGGGAAGTAGCTCATTGACACTAGGGAAGTAGCACATTGAAAAGATGCCTTCTTATTCCTCCTTATTGTTGGGTATAACTTCCTTGCAATTTCAAAACCATCTGTGGTAGTCCAATCCAATATCAAAATCTGGTACTGTAATGCAGCTTTGAGAAATTCCTTTAACTTGTACAAAGAATCAGTATCTCCATCAGAGGAAAGAATGCTTGCAGCCTGCCTCTTCTTTTTGCTAAGATAGCTTCAGTATGAAAACCCATGTACTTCAGTATATTTTTTTAAAAAAGAAATACCAAGGTCTGTTTTAGCTGTAAAAGTAGTGGTTTCCTGAGCTTTATAAATGACTGAACTAAAACAAATCAAGCCTGTAGCAGCCATTAGTGATTTCTCTATTCTGAATTGTACAGAATAGAATCTATAACTACTACATGGTTTAGTTAACTTTGTCTAAACTTTGTCTAATACTTCTGAATTGAAGTATTTTCTGAGAAATTCTTTGGTGATAGAAGGAATGATCATTTTTGGACTTCACATGAACTTCATTCAAGTTCGGAGTACTTTCCACCTAAAGTTTCACTATTGACAGGTCAGATTTTTTTGCCTCTCGATGCATTTGATCCTCTGTATGCTTGGCACATGTAACATCAGGACAGTAAGCACACCAAAGCCAGTTGAACCTCTGGGAAGCCACTGCAGATCTGATGAAATGTAACTGTATTCCTTTTTCAGTGCAACTTTGATATTCAGTGCAGGTGTTGCGGGGGGGGCGCAGAAGTAAAAACAAAATTAAAAAGGCAAGGTGAGAAAAGATAATTCTAGGGCTAAAATAAAAAGAAAAGGACCTTTCTAAGAATTGAAATCACTAAGATCAGATACCAATGAAGATATTTCATAGGTGCTGTATATTTCAGGTGTTTATAGAATGTTTATACTTAGAAAACCATAAATTGATTATTGTAAAGATGTGAAACAGGTTAGGAAAATCATAAAGTATTTATGAATCCCCAAGCTTCATAAATGTTGACTTAAATAGCACAGTTCACTTCTGAAGAGATTATTCTTTGAGAAGCAAAAGCAAGTGTGAAGAGAAGAATGTATCTCAGAACTAAAGCATATTATAGTTGTATTTTAATAACCTGTATCAGAGAGGTGAAAATTTTAGGTTCAGTGATATTTTGTACCACTGTGGATGCCATTTTCTTTGGGACTGTTTTGTCTAATAAGAGAATTGACATCATTTGGGCAGTCTTCCAACAACTGAGCATGATTTGAGCCTTTTCACTTGTTAAATCTTTTTTTTTATAGAAAACAATAAAAATAATAAAATATAAACAAAAATAGCAGTATAATGAACTCTTCTGTATCCATCATCCAGGTTCAACTCACAGTTAATCTTTTTTTTTTTTTCTGAGATGTACATTTTAAAGTAATAACTAGAATTATGACTTATAACATTATACCAGAACATATAAGATTTTTAGAAATTTCATGTAATGTCTGAAACATTTATATTAACATATTTCCATACAAATAACCCAATGAAAGTTTAGTATTAGTTGTTTTGTTTGTTTGTTTTTTATACTGCAGATTCTTGTTAGTCATCAATTTTATACACATCAGTGTATACATATCAATCCCAATCGCCCAATTCAGCACACCACCATCCCCACCCCACCGCAGTTTTCCCCCCTTGGTGTCCATATGTCTGTTCTGTACATCTGTGTCTCAACTTCTGCCCTGCAAACCGGCTCGTCTGTACCATTTTTCTAGGTTCCACATACATGCGTTGATATACGATATTTGTTTTTCTCTTTCTGACTTACTTCATTCTGTATGACAGTCTCTAGATCTATCCACGTCTCAGCAAATGACTCAATTTCGTTCCTTTTTATGGCTGAGTAATATTCCATTGTATATATGAACCACAGCTTCTTTAACCATTCGTCTGTCGATGGGCATTTAGGTTGCTTCCATGACCTGGCTATTGTAAATAGTGCTGCAATGAACATTGGGGTGCATGTGTCTTTTTGAATTATGGTTTTCTCTGGGTATACGCCCAGTAGTGGGATTGCTGGATCATGTGGTAAATCTATTTTTAGTTTTTTAAGGAACCTCCATACTGTTCTCCATAGTGGCTGTATCAATTTACATTCCCACCAACAGTGCAAGAGGGTTCCCTTTTCTCCACACCCTCTCCAGCATTTGTTGTTTGTAGATTTTCTGATGATGCCCATTCTAACCGGTGTGAGGTGATACCTCATTGTAGTTTTGATTTGCATTTCCCTAATAATTAGTGATGTTGAGCATCTTTTCATGTGCTTCGTGGCCATCTGTATGTCTTCTTTGGAGAAATGTCTGTTTAGGTCTTCTGCCCATTTTTGGATTGGGGTGTTTGTTTCTTTAATTTTGAGCTGAATGAGCTGTTTATATATTTTGGAGATTAATCCTTTGTCTGTTGATTCGTTTGCAAATATTTTCTCCCATTCTGAGGGTTGTCTTTTCGTCTTGTTTATGGTTTCCTTTGCTGTGCAAAAGCTTTGAAGTTTCATTAGGTCCCATTTGTTTATTTTTGTTTTTATTTCCATTACTCTAGGAGGTGGATCAAAAAAGATCTTGCTGTGATTGATGTCAAAGAGTGTTCTTCCTATGTTTTCCACTAAGAGTTTTATACTGTCCGGTCTTACATTTAGGTCTCGAATCCATTTTGAGTTTATTTTTGTGTATGGTGTTAGGGAGTATTCTAATTTCATTCTTTTACATGTAGCTGTCCAGTTTTCCCAGCACCACTTATTGAAGAGACTGTCTTTTCTCCATTGTATATCTTTGCCTCCTTTGTCATAGATTAGTTGACCATACGTGCGTGGGTTTATCTCTGGGCTTTCTATCCTGTTCCACTGATCTATGTTTCTGTTTTTGTGCCAGTACCATATTGTCTTGATTACTGTAGCTTTGTAGTATAGTCTGAAGTCAGGGAGTCTGATTCCTCCAGCTCCGTTTTTTTTCCCTCAAGACTGCTTTGGCTATTCGGGGTCTTTTGTGTCTACATACAAATTTTAAGATGATTTGTTCTAGTTCCGTAAAAAATGCCATTGGTAATTTGATAGGGATTGCATTGAATCTGTAGATTGCTTTGGGTAGTATAGTTATTTTCACAATATTGATTCTTCCAATCTAAGAACATGGTATATCTCTCCATCTGTTGGTATCATCTTTAATTTCTTTCATCAGTGTCTTATAGTTTTCTGCATACAGGTCTTTTGTCTCCCTAAGCAGGTTTATTCCTAGATATTTTATTCTTTTTGTTGCAATCGTAAATGGGAGTGTTTCCATAATTTCTCTTTCAGATTTTTCATCGTTGGTGTATAGGAATGCAAGAGATTTCTGTGCATTAATTTTGTATCCTGCAACTTTACCAAATTCATTGATTAGCTCTAGTAGTTTTCTGGTGGCATCTTTGGGATTCCCTATGTATAGTATCATGTCATCTGCAAACAGTGACAGTTTTACTTCTTCTTTTCCAATTTATATTCCTTTTATTTATTTTTCTTCTCGGATTGCCATGGCTAGGACTTCCAAAACTATGTTGAATAATAGCGGTGAGAGTGGACATCCTTGTCTCGTTCCTGATCTTAGAGGAAATGCTTCCAGTTTTTCACCATTGAGAATGATATTTGCTGTGGGTTTGTCGTATATGGCCTTTATTATGTTGAGGAAAGTTCCCTCTATGCCCACTTTCTGGAGAGTTTTTATCATAAATGGGTGTTGAATTTTGTCAAAAGCTTTTTCTGCATCTATTGAGATGATCATATCGTTTTTATTCTTCAATTCGTTAATATGGTGTATCATATTGATTGATTTGAGTATATTGAAGAATCCTTGCATCCCTGGGATAAATCCCACTTGATCGTGATGTATGATCCTTTTAATGTGTTGTCGGATTCTGTTTGTTAGTATTCTGTTGAGGATTTTTGCATCTATATTCATCACTGATATTGGTCTGTAATTTTCTTTTTTTGTAATGTCTTTGTCTGGTTTTGGTATCAGGGTGATGGTGACCTCATAGAATGAGTTTGGGAGTGTTCCTTGCTCTGCAATTCTTGGAAGAGTTTGAGAAGGATGGGTGTTAGCTCTTCTCTAAATGTTTGATAGAATTCACCTGTGAAGCCATCTGGTCCTGGACTTTTGTTTGTTGGAAGATTTTTAATCACAGTTTCAATTTCATTACTTGTGATTGGTCTGTTGATATTTTCTGTTTCTTCCTGGTTCAGTCTTGGAAGGTTATACCTTTCTAAGAATTTGTCCATTTCTTCCAGGTTGTCCATTTTATTGGCATAGAGTTGCTTGTAGTAGTGTCTTAGGATGTTTTGTATTCCTGTGGTGTCTGTTGTAATGTCTCCTTTTTCATTTCTAATTTTATTGATTTGAGTCCTCTCCCTCTTTTTCTTGATGAGTCTGGCTAATGGCTTATCAATTTTGTTTATCTTCTCAAAGAACCAGCTTTTAGTTTTATTGATCTTTGCTATTGTTTTCTTTGTTTCTATTTCATTTATTTCCGCTCTGATCTTTATGATTTCTTTCCTTCTGCTAACTTTGGGTTTTGTTTGTTCTTCTTTCTCTAGTTCCTTTAGGTGTAAGGTTAGATTGTTTACTTGAGATTTTTCTTGTTTCTTTAGGTAGGCTTGTATAGCTATAGACTTCCCTCTTAAAACTGCTTTTGCTGCATCCCATAGGTTTTGGATCGTGTGTTCATTGCCATTTGTCTCTAGGTATTTTTTGATTTCCTCTTTGATTTCTTCAGTGATCTCTTGGTTATTTAGTAACATATTGTTTAGCCTCCACGTGTTTGTGTTTTTTACGTTTTTTTCCCTGTAATTGATTTCTAATCTCATAGCGTTGTGTTCAGAAAAGATGCTTCATATGATTTCGATTTTCTTAAATTCACTGAGGCTTGATTTGTGACCCCAGATGTGATCTATCCTGGAGAATGTTCCGTGCGCACTTAAGAAGAAAGTGTAGTCTGCTGTTTTTGGATGGAATGTCCTATAAATATCAATTAAATCTATGTGGTCTATTGTGTCATTTAAAGCTTCTGTTTCCTTATTTATTTTCATTTTGGATGATCTGTCCATTGGTGTAAGTGAGGTGTTAAAGTCCCCCACTATTATTGTGTTACTGTCGATTTCCTCTTTTATAGCTGCTAGCATTTGCCTTAAGTATTGAGGTGCTCCTATGTTGGGTGCAGATATGTTTATAATTGTTATAGCTTCTTCTCGGATTGATCCCTTGATCGTTATGTAGTGTCCTTCCTTGTCTCTTGTAACATTCTTTATTTTAGAGTCTATTTTATCTGATATGAGTATAGCTACTCCAGCTTTCTTTTGATTTCCATTTGCATGGAATATCTTTTTCCATCCCCTCACTTTCAGTCTGTATGTGTCCCTAGGTCTGAAGTGGGTCTCTTGTACACAGCATATATATGTGTCTTGTCTTTCTATCCATTCAGCAAGCCTGTGTCTTTTGGTTGGAACATTTAGTGCATTCACGTTTAAGGTAATTATCGATATGTATGTTCCTATGACCATTTTCTTAATTGTTATGGGTTTGTTTTTGTAGGTCCTTTTCTTCTCTTGTGTTTCCCACTTAGAGAAGTTCCTTTAGCATTTGTTGTAGAGCTGGTTTGGTGGTGCTGAATTCTCTTAGCTTTTGCTTGTCTGTAAAGCTTTTGATTTCTCCATCCAATCTAAATGAGATCCTTGCCGGGTAGAGTAATCTTGGTTGTAGGTTCTTCCCTTTCATCACCTTAAGTATATCATGCCACTCCCTTCTGGCTTGTAGAGTTTCTGCTGAGAAATCAGCTGTTAACCTTATGCGAGTTCCCTTGTATGTTATTTGTCGTTTTTCCCTTGCTGCTTTCAATAATTTTTCTTTTCTTTAATTTTTGCCACTTTGATTACTGTGTGTCTCAGCGTGTTTCTCCTTGGGTTTATCCTGTATGGGACTCTCTGTGCTTCCTGGACTTGGGTGGCTATTTCCTTTCCCATGTTAGGGAAGTTTTCGACTATAATCTCTTCAAATATTTTCTCTGGTCTTTTCTCTCGCTCTTCTCCTTCTGGGACCCCTATAATGCGAATGTTGTTGCATTTAATATTGTCCCAGAGGTCTCTTAGGCTGTCTTCATTTCTTTTCATTCTTTTTTCTTTAGTCTGTTCCGCAGCAGTGAATTCCACCATTCTGTCTTCCAGGTCACTTATCTGTTCTTCTGCCTCAGTTATTCTGCTATTGATTCCTTCTAGTGTAGTTTTCATTTCAGTTACTGTATTGTTCATCTCTGTTTGTTTGTTCTTTAATTCTTCTAGGTCTTTGTTAAACATTTCTTGCATCTTCTCGATCTTTGCCTCCATTCTTATTCCAAGGCCCTGGGTCATCTTCACTATCATTATTCTGAATTCTTTTTCTGGAAGATTGCCTATCTCCACTTCATTGAGTTGTTTTTCTGGGGTTTTATCTTGTTCCTTCATCTGGTATGTAGCCCTCTGCCTTTTCATCTTGTCTGTCTTTCTGTGAATGTCGTTAAATCTTATATACCCACCACCTGTGCTTTTGTTGAGACTAGATTCCTTACACCCTGCTATCACAACCTAGTTAACCTTGGAAAACTCTGCATCTGTTTAGGGAAGCTGTCTGCTTTTGTGCGCCGAGGTAACCCTAAACAGACCCTTTGGGAGCTAAGGTTGCTGGTGAACCCTGTATTCTCATACTATGTATTTCTAACTCTGTTCTTTATCTTGGCACACAATTCCAAAGTGAATAAAAATGATTCTACCTTATTTATGTTTTGTAGCTTTCAACTGGTTTTCTGCTTCTGAACACATGCATTCATCACAGTGATGCACTGTGGCAGAGATTCTGGGATGAGGCTTTATGTTCTATTGTAGTCTGAAAAGTTAAAGCAACTTAAGGAATAATGATAAGTTTGTGAGCGACAGTACTGAAAAGAGAACTCTGAACTAGGATGCTGCTGTTCCATTCGCTTTGGACCTAAGCAACTCTTTCGAATTATGCTCCTTCAGATTTTACCTAGAGGGCAAATCTTTGCCTCCAGATATGATCTCTAGAGGATTATGTAGATATACTTAAAACTTGTTATCCACAAAACCACAGTGGAATACCATTTCACACCTACTCAGATGGCTAAAATGAAAAAGACACAGTAAGTGCCGGAGAAGATATGGAGAAATTGGAACTCTCCTACACTGCTAGTGGGGTTGTAAAGTGGCGCAGCCCCTCTGGAAAACAGTTTGACAGTTCCTCAAAATGTTAAATATAGAGCTACCAGATGACCAACACATACTTAAGAGAAATGAAAATATGTCCACACGAAAACTTGTACAAGATTGTTCACAGCAGCACTATTCATCATAGCCAAAAATTGGAAGCAACCGAAATATCCATCAACTGATGGATAGATATACAAAATGTGGTGCAGCTATACAATGGAATGTTATTCAGCAATAAAATAGAATGACTTACTGATAAATACAACATGCACGAATCTTGAAAATATTACGCTAAGTGGAAGAAGCCGGTCACAAAAGACCCTTATGTTGTATGATTTTATTTATATGAAAAGTTTAGAATAAGCAAATCTATGGATAATATAGTATAGTTCAGGTTTCCAGGGACTGGGTAGAAAGGGGCAATGAGGAATGAATGCTAATGGATAGGTTTTCCTTGGGGGATAATGGAAATATTCTAAAATTAGTGCTGATGGTTGCACAACTCTGAGAATATGCTAAACCCACTAAATTTTATACTTTAAGTGGGTGAATTTAAGGTATATGAATTACGTAGCAATAAAATTATTTTTAAAAACTTCATTATCAAACTTAAATTTTGGTAGTGATGATGGTGACTTCATATATTGAATACGGGGGGGTGGGATGTGTGTGTGTGAAAAATACCTTAAAGCAGTATACACCTGGTGCTATTAAAGAGTATAACATACTTTTAAGGCTTTTTGCTGTATTTCTGAATATAAAGCAAATATAACACAGTGATTTTATGACAAATTAATTTGATATTAACCAAATGATATTAAGTCATTGTGTTTCAGAGTAATTGGGCACAAATGGTATTGCCGTAAATGACTATTAGAACTACTGTTACCTAGCCAAAAGAATGTATACTTCTCTATTTCCCCTCTGATTTTTTTCAGTATCTGTAATCATCATTAGTGTTTTCTGTTAACCAAACATTTGGTTTTCTCTGTTACTGAATAAAACTCATTTTCATCACTTACTGATATGCATGTGCTAAAAGAAGAATTTACACCTCATGCCCAGTAACTTGGATTTACTTAACCTTTCAACTATAATATTTTTTCTGTGAGTAGTTTAACGCTGAGGCTTTCTGTGTTCTCTACTGGTCTTTTCCCTCCCTCATCACATGGCGATGTTCTGGCTGGTCTCATCCAGAGGCATCAAACACTGAGACTTGAAGTGGGTAACCTGGCCAAGCAGCTACAGCATGACTACTCCAGTTTTGGTGGGGAAAGGAGTTCCTCATTAATGTTATGTCATTGGAGAGAGGCAGGAAACAGTGGGAAGAAGAGGCCATGGATTTTGGGTATGTGGGGTTGTTGGCATAATGGAAAGGGAGTAGTTGAGTTCAGAAAGGGCTGGATCATGTTTAGGCAGAAAAACAGATTGAGTTGCAAGCAACCACTGCTTCTTTGATCACCATTCTCCATCTCTGTTCGTAACCAACAAATAATACGTAAAAATATGTATGTGTTCCCTTTCGCAATAACTGATTTTAAAACTGAAACCAGTTTGATAAATGTTTACTGAACGTCTCTTTTGTGCCATAGACAATGGTGTGTGCATTGCAGGGTTAGTTATAAAGGAAAACTGAGAACAATCTCTGGGAGAGTGAGATTGCTGTCTGGTGAGAAAAAGAAATCACAGATAATCTTCTGACCCTGAAGAGACAGAATTAGGTTTCTCTTTAGAATTGAGTAAATATTAGAACATAGGATTTTTAGTGGCAATAGAAAATACTCTGCCTATTTTCTGATGCCTGAAATTCCCTTCACATGGAAACAGTGTTTTTATTCTTTAAATTGCAATAATAGATTTAAAATACTTGATAAAGATAATAGATTTATTCCTAGTAAAGTATACTCAATCAAATATAAGCTTCTAACATCAAATTTTGTTGTGATTCAAGAGAGAAAAGTAGCATCAAAAGATATAAAAAGTATTTTATTAGACTGAGATCCTTGTTATCTTTTGTTGATAGGGAAAACTGTCTCATTCATTCCCAGCTCAAACACAGTGCCACTTCCTGCTATTGACACTCCACATTATTGATAATGTGGACAAATATATCACCTACACTGAAAACCTGGTAAGATTTACCAGATTTTCATTTCTCTGGTTTAATTTGTTTGCAGATGGATAGTGGAGCAGGATTTTGTGTCTGGAGTAGATATTTTTCTGCCAACACAGTGCTGTTTAGCTAGTTTTAAGAACTAGAATGTCATTTACATTTGAAGTGGTCTTTAGCCCAACAGTGGATGGGTATTTCAAGTGCTGGGTTATTAGTTAAGTTCTTCCCTCTACTGGTCTTTTGGGAAATTTAATAGAAACGCCAGCTACCATGTGAGTGAAAATCAGTGAGAAATTATGTTCTCTGCCACAGATGTATACTTTTATGGAAATATGCTATTCGTTTTTCAGGAGAACAAGATCTTCAAACCCTTTCATTATGAATGGGGTTTGGTCTCCTTTCCCTTGAATCAAATATTTTTCAGCTAAAAATGTGTTATGTGGCTTAAATTTATATTAGTAAACATAAATAAATAAGCAAATTTATTAGTAACTCTTCAGAAAGCATACTTTATAATTTTCCGAGATAAGGACATAGTAGCTTTGGAGTCACCTTAAATGATTAATTAGATCCATTCAGATTAGACCGTGTGCTAGTTTGGAGGCTAACTTGAATTTGTGTGTACAGTATGGAATTTGCTCAGCCTTTGAAAATAGTTTTTGGATTGATGACACATCTGTACTTTTTGGTCTCCTTACTTGAACTCTGTCTCTTCTCTGACAGTCAGTTATGTTGCTCCTCTATTCTTGCCTTGAAAAAGCTATCTAAAGTTGAGTTCCTCTTCAGAATTTAAGTGGAAAGTAAAAAGTACAGGTCACACACAGAGAGAATTTCATACGGGTACTCAGTGGCATATGAGCCAAGCTTGGTAGCCTTTTGGAATAAAATAGGCAACTGGAAAATCTGATTCTGAATGAGGGCCTTGTACCTTTATGAAAATTACTTTTTAGATGGGAAATTGAGAAGTTTCTGGTCAGTATCTTTTTTGTCATTGGCCCAATTCTGTTCAGGAGTAAGGGGTTTAAATTTTTAGGTTTTTTGGTTCTCTAAGGAATGAGACTTCGGGGAATTCCCTCGTGATCCAGTGGCTAGGACTTGATGTTTTCACTGCCGGTGCCTGGGTTCAGTCCCTGGTTGGGGAACTAAGATCCTGCATGCCACACAGCGTGGCCAAAAAAAAAAGAGAGAGAGAGACTTCCTTACTGTATGAGAGTAATAACTAGGAAAAACATTATTTAGCTTGAATATGTCCCTAGTAAATATTGATACATGAAAACGTTTCATATCAAACTTTCCTACAGGTGGTAACGAAGATTTGTCAAAAATCAAGGATCCAGTGTTTAAGCCAAATTATTCACCAGCCATTTACCAGATGAGTTCTGTAGCCTTGGCGCTGCTTCTTACGCTGCAGGGTTGATTATAAAGATAAGCCATAGTCCCTGCCCCAAATAAAGGGGAAGGGGCAGTATTGAACAGTTTGGACAAACTAAGTGCTTTACTTGTATTTATTTTGACACTTAATCTCGTAAATCTATTGCTAGATAGCCCTGTTTTTCTAATGAGGGAATTGCAGCTCAGAGAGGTGAAACCACTTGGCCAGTAATTAATGGATTTGAACCCAAGTCTTTCTGACTCTGAAATTTTACACAAACTGCCCTTCTGAAAGACAGGAATAAGTATAGTCAGGCTAAATATGATGATTGCTAGATCACTGCTATAACAAAGTGCTAATAAGACAGTTCACAAAGAAGAAAAATGCTACTTTATGTGAGGGATCAGTAGAGACTTTGTGAGGGGAATTTAGTTTGACCCTGAGAAGAAAGGAGAGACTTGGAGTTAGGAATCCATTTTTATCATCAGAACACCCTTATCTGAGAGAGACCCCAAATATACATTTTGGGTTTGGGAGAGTTGCCAAGCCCTGTCTTTAAGGTTTGGGTTAGAATTCTAGGGTTCCCAATTCTATTTTTAAGACCCCAGTCTTAACTATAAAGTTTGTAAAGGTGATACAGGAGTGTTTGCTACACCCCATATAGGACCACGATTTGAACTTGTTTTATTGACATCATCCCATTTTCTTCCCTCCCTACCTTTAATTATACTGTGGTGGGAATTTGAGATAGGGTGTCTTCAGGCTGATGTGGAAGTAGTTCTATCCCTTCAACTGCAAGTTTGTACCAGGTGGCTGCTGAATGATTGGAAATCATTGACTTAGCTTGGAGACTCCAGAGTTTGATAAAATGCTCATTCTTTTAGACAGTGTCCTGTAGTTTGGGAAATAACTCCTAAAAGTGTAAGAGGGAAGGGAATGACTGGGCATGGGGAGATTTTCCAGGCTTATGAGGTGGCTAGAGAAAAGACAGCAGAAATGAGAAAAACATATCATTCTATTTAAATCTTGGCTAGAGAGCCTGTTAAGTGTTTGGGGCAGGAAAAAACTAGGTTTGTGGCCTAAAATAATCATACAGTAGTCCTGACAGGCTCTTTCTCTCTGCCCAATTCTCCTTGGAAGGAGGAAATTGGAGCTCCTCCATCTTGAAGTGATTTTTATAAAAATCTTAATTCTGAGCAGCCAGCCTCAGTAAAACAATTTTGCCATCTCTTGGTTACTTGAACGCCCCCAAAATAAAGGTAAATGAAAATAAGACTAACTGCTTTTAGACCACAGTGGTCTTTCCTAAAGTTCTGTAACCATTTTTCCTAAAGGAATGGAGATGGTTCCATTTATCTAGAAGGGATTATTACTGTGTCAGTCTGTGTGTATGTACACATACATGTTTTGTATAGGTACTTCCCTTCTCCCCAACCCTTTTAGAGTTGATGGCTTTATCCCTGATTGTTCAGTATAATAGTTTGCACATTCACTAAGAGAGCTTGTGTAGTAATGCTTGCTTTATTTTTTTTTTCTCTTCCATTCTTGTTTTATTTTTTACTTTTTTTTTTTTCTTTGTGATGTGACATTTTCAGCTGATGTATTGAAAGCAAATCCTTCTAATTTGGGAGCCCAGATCACAAGAGTGAGTTTTTCTACTAGTGTCTTTAGCTGTGTATCTTTTTTTGTGTGTGTCTTTCTACCCTTTTCCCCTCCCAATTCAAAAAGATTCAAAACACATTTCATAAATATTAGATAAGAAAATTCCTCTGTCTGTTGAACATCATGCCTTTCCAACAAAGCAATGTCCACTTTATGTTGGGTCAGATTCCTTTTCCCAATGCTATTGTAAAAGCATAGGTTAATGTATGTGTTTTGGTTTGTTTGCTTTTATATTATCTAGTATGTTGTAAATAATTTTAGTTATGTCTTCATTGCAGATAGATATGTCTGGAGTCTGTCATCAGTGTGTCATAACGTTGCTGTTTTTGTTTTGTTTTAAGGAAAATTATATATAGTAGCTTCTGAGAATAAAAGACCCATTCTTTTATCAGGATTTTAAGTAATACTTTGACTTGTCTGTACTCTCCCATCTCATTCCCTGGATGTTCCTCTCAGGGCCATGAAGGAATGAAAAGCCACACATATTACTCTCTAATTTCAGCAGACTGACCAGATGAAAGTGGTCAGACTGGTGAGCTCTGAACATGCAAGCACTGGAAGATGGTTTGTTTGATTAGTTAGCAAGAAAACTGTCCATGATGAAAAGAATAGCACCTTTTTATGGTGAAATAAAAGTATGCTTTCTATTAGTCCGAATGATTCAGATAACCTCCCCATGTAAGCTGTACATTGCTTTTTAAGATCTTACACCTGGGTAATTTTCTATACTAGCTTAACCCCTTTCTGTTCTCTTTGGCTTGTGTTATTACAATTTAACTCATGTTCTATTTGTCTAGTTTTGCATCCTGGAAGAGCAGGTGATTAAATAGTCCCTTTTCTTTTCTTCTAGTGTTCTTTTCTCCTAATGTTGCTTGTTGCTTCTGAAATTATTTAATTTTGCCCAATAAAGCAAATGGTATGCTGTCCTAATTATGAATGCAGATACTCCAAGTGCTTTACCCAAAGTAATCAGCCATTGTGTTTTCAATTACCATAAGAGAGTATAACAATGTATTCTACGCTAGTGCTATAACCATTGATTATGGGTAAATATTCTGAAAGCCTTGCTTTCAGGATCCCCAAGTTATTCTAAATCACCCACTTCCTGTTCCTTTCTTTTGTTACCCAGAGATTGAAAGATCTCAAGCAGAGAGAGTTTGCTCGAAATGTCTCTTCAAGATCCCGCAAAGATGAGAAGAAGCAGGAGAAAGCCCTACGGCGGCTCCACGAGTTGGCAGAGCAAAGAAAACAAGCTGAATGGTGAGGACATCTTCTCTCCGAGGATTCTACAAATAATTATAACCCTTAAGATTTAAGAATTATAATCTGTTTTTTTAAAAATTGAGGTATAATTGACATATAATCCTTCAGTTTTTCTTTTCTTTTTTTTTTAAATTTTATTTATTTATTTTTGGCTGCATTGGGTCTTCATTGCTACGCGTGGGGCTTTCTCTAGTTGCGGTGAGCGGGGGCTACTCTTCTTTGGGGTGCGCGGGCTCTCCTTGCGGTGGCTTCTCTTGTTGCAGAGCACAGGCTCTAGGCACACAGGCTTCAGTAGTTGTGGCACGCAGGTTGAGTTGCTCCACGGCATGTGGGATCTTCCCGGACCAGAGCTTGAACCCGTGTCCCCTGCATTGGCAGGCGGATTCTTAACCACTGCGCCACCAGGGAAGCCCAATCCTTCAGTTTTTAATAGATCCTTCTTTCAGGGACTTCCCTGGTGGTGCAGTGGTTAAGAATCCACCTGCCAATGCAGGGGACACGGGTTTGAGCCCTGGGCCAGGAAGATCCCACATGCCACAGAGCAACTAAGCCCATGCGCCACAACTACTGAGCCTGCGCTCTGGAGCCCACGAGCCACAACTACTGAAGCCTGCGCGCCTAGAGCCCATGCTCCGCAACAAGAGAAACCACCTCAATGAGAAGCCCGCGCACCGCAACAAAGAGTAGCCCCCGCTGGCCACAACTAGAGGAAGCCCACGTGCAGCAACGAAGACCCAACACAGCCAAAAATAAATAAATAAAAAATAAAATAAATTTAATAGATCCTTCTTTCAAACTAAAAGCATATCTATACTTGGAGTATAACATATTGATTAAGAATATGCACTCCTGAGGCCGTATCCTATGATCTTTGTGACCGTAGTTATCCAAGCTCTTTGCCTCAGTTTCCTTATCTGTAAGATGAAATGATCACAATTTATTTCTTATAGTTGTTGTGAGAAGTCATTAAGTTGTTATATCAAAGTGCTTATAAAAGAGTTCCTAGCATATAGAAGATGCTCAGTAAATCAGTAAATTATGCAACAATTATTATTCCCATTTTCCAACCCTTTTTTTCTTTTTTTTTGACTGCCCTGCACGGCTTGTGGGATGTCAGTTCCCTGACCAGGGATTGAACCCTGGGCCACGGCAGTGAAAGCGCCAAATCCTAACCACTAGACCAGGGAATTCCCCTCCACTATTATCCTTATGTAGAAAAGCATATACATCACAGTATTCTACTGGGCACAGATTCAAGTGTTGTAACTGCCTTTTAAGTACTATAGAGTAGAGTTAGAACTAAACATTAAAACCTAGGAAATTCTATCCATTTATTTCTCTGTAGATTCCTGCCATCTTGAGTGTTGTTTTTAATGTTCCTTCATGGTTCTTGATGATAAATTTGGGGCTGGTGTTTAGCCTGAGGTGGAATTTATCCCACCTAGGGCTGAATTTCCAAGCGACTAGACTTTGGGGACCCAGTCTTTGAGCATCTGAGAGTTCATGAGGTATGGGCCTCAATCTGAAGGACTTACGTCCCTATGTTTGTTTTTAATGGCTGGCCAGTAACAAAGGAGGAACTGGTTACGGTGGAAGGAGAAGCTGTGACTGTGCCTTTTAAAACTTTACAACCAAGTTGGGGCCAGAGTTTCCAAGATCATAGACTTTCTGGATTTTTGTCTCTGGATCCTTTTACTTATTTACTTCTCTTGTGTTTTGGAGGAAGGAGGAAGGGAAAGAATACATATAGTGTAAGTTTTGAAACAGAATTAACCCATGAGCTCTAATGTTGAGTTAAAATGCCTATTAAACTGGTTCTGATTCCTTCTTTGGCAGCTCTTTATGTTAAACACATTCCTCTTGGACTTGTAGCAAGGGTACCTCCTTAAAAATATATATACTACCTCGGACTTCCCTGGTGGCACAGTGGTTAAGAATCCGCCTGTCAATACAGGGGACACGGGTTCGAGCCCTGGTCCGGGAAGATCCTACATGCCATGGAGCAACGAAGCCCGTGTGCCACAACTACTGAGCCTGCACTCTAGAGCCCACGAACCACAACTAGTGAATCCCGCGCGCCTAGAGCCTGTGCTCCACAACAAGAGAAGCCACCGCAGTGAGAAGCCCGCGCACCACAATGAAGAGTAGCCCCCCCTTCGCCGTAACCAGAGGAAAGCTCTTGCACTGCAATGAAGACCCAACGCAGCCAAAAATAAATAAATAAATAAATTTATTTTTAAAATAAATAAAATATTAAAAATATATATACCAGACCACTTTCTAGTTCTGGACATATTTTATTTTATTTTATTTTTATTTGTTTATTTTTTTATAAATTTATTTTATTTTTGGCTGCATTGGGTCTTCATTGCTGCACATGGGCTTTTCTCTAGTTGCGGCGAGCGGGGACTACTCTTTGTTGCGGCGTACGGGCTTCTCACTGCGGTGGCTTCTCTTGTTGCAGAGCATGGGCTCTAGGCGTGTGGGCTTCAGTAGCTGTGGTGCATGGGCTCAGTAGTTGTGGCTTGCAGGCTCTAGAGCGCAGGCTCAGTAGTTGTGGTGCACGGGCTTAGTTCCTCCGCAGCATGTGGGATCTTCCCAGACCAGGGCTGCTCGAACCCATGTCCCCTGCATTGGCAGGCGGATTCTTAACCACTGTGCCACCAGGGAAGCCCTGGGACATATTCTAATATGTGTTTTTCTTTGGTAGTGAATGTTTTATTATTTATTTATTTATTTATTTTTTGGCCACGCTGTGCAGCATTAGTTCTGTTTTAGAAATAAACAGTTAAAAGATGACCAAGTAATCTCTTGGGAGAATAAAAGAAGGTTTTGACCCATCATCAGGTCTTTCATTGTCCTAGGAGTAATGCGTGACCCCATAGTGTTATTGAAGTAGCGTGGCAAAGACTAAGCAAAAGGTCAAAATAATTTTTAAAAATTCAATTTGACGGTTTCTTTGCCATGGGATAGGTTTTGTGACACAGTGAGAGTATCTCTTGCTACCCAAATCTTGTGGGTTCCATCCCACAATAACAACAGTTCAGATAGCAAAGGGGATACTGTATTATCCAATGGTCCCTGAGTTTAGGGCAGCTAGTAGCTAGGGTTTAGATTAAAAGGACTTCATCCAAATAATTCTCTTCAGTTCTTGAGTTTGGCTTGAGAGATACCTGTATAATCCACACACTGTAAAAATTTCAGACATGACAGGAGTTTAAAACACTGGCTTTGAGGTTCCTTGGTGCTCCTGTTTTCAAAGCTGAGAAGGTCCTTGGTAGAATTATGATCACTGTATGGAATGCCCAGAAAGTATCACAAAACTAAAGCTGATGCTTGGGCATGGTGCCAGGAGACAGGCACAGACTCTTAGTTTCTATAACAGACATACTAACCTAACCACAAACCATCATAGCGTAGCACAGTGGAGGTTTCTGACTGTGTTCAACTCAGGGAATAGGCACGTTTTTAAAAATTGAAATTTGAAAGCACAAAAGAAATTGAGGGGTTTTTTGTTTTGTTTTGTTTTTTAGCTGTATGAAATACAGTTGATCCTTGAACAGTGTGGAGGTTAGGGGTGCCAATGACCCCCAGCCCCCCCACACACTCACACACCTACACAGTCAAAGATCTGTGTATAATTTTGTAGTCAACCCTCCGTATTTGCGGTTCCACATCCACGGATTCAACCAACCGCAGATTGTGTGATATGTATTTATTGAAAAAAAATCTGTGCATAAGTGGGCCCTTGCAGTTCAAACCTGCAAACCTGTATTCAAGGGTGAACTGTGCAACCTTTGTGAATAGATGTTCAGCCATATGTTTGATAGCATACTGATGGGTAGGATGATACAATAAGAATTAAGAATGGATACAGGACGGGTGGGCTGTACCAGACAGTAATGATAGTGTATTCGAATTGAGAGGTAAACCTCAGTTTTTATATTTTATACAGCTAAGGAAGAAACAGCAGTAACTGGCTATCCCTGCAAATGTAGCTTGGTAGATTAGTAGTGTGAGACTTTGCCTAACCTCACTGAGGAAGTTCCTTTTGTTAGCACAGGGCTGGGGAATGACCATCACTCAGTGTCTTTAAGATCTGCCTGTGATGAATGGTCAAGCATAAGGGATTAGTATCATATAAGAAGTATGAGGGACTTCCCTGGTGGTCCAGTGGTTAAGACTCCATGGTTCCACTGCAGGGGGTGCGTATTTGATCCCTGGTCGGGGAACTAAGATCCTACATGCTGCGTGGGGAGGCCAAAAATAAAAAAAAAAAGAGGTATGAAATGTTCCCTAAACCTGTTTTTTTTGTTTTTCATTTTTCTAAACCATTGTGTAGTGCACCTGGAAGTGGTCCCATGTTCAGACCAACCACAGTGGCTGTAGATGAAGAAGGTGGAGATGATGATAAAGAAGAATCAGCAACAAACAGTGGCACAAGTGCCACTGCCACTTGTGGCCTGGGATCTGAATTCTCCACAGATAAAGGAGGCCCTTTCACTGCAGTACAAATCACTAATACCACTGGACTGACACAGTCTCCTGGGCTAGCCTCTCAAGGCATCAGCTTTGGCATTAAGAATAATCTGGGGACCCCACTGCAAAAATTGGGAGTGTCATTTTCTTTTGCCAAGAAGGCTCCTGTCAAACTCGAATCAATAGCATCAGTTTTCAAGGACCATGCAGAGGAAGGGACCTCTGAAGATGGAACAAAAGCTGATGAGAAGGGTGCAGACCAAGGACTGCAGAAGATGGGAGACTCCGATGGTAGCAGTAATATCGATGGTAAAAAAGAGGATGAAGACCCTCAGGACGGAGGGTCCCTTGCCTCAACATTATCTAAGTTAAAAAGAATGAAGCGAGAAGAAGGGGCTGGGGCTACAGAGCCAGAGTATTACCACTACATCCCCCCAGCACACTGCAAAGTAAAACCTAATTTTCCTTTCCTACTCTTTATGAGAGCCAGTGAACAAATGGAAGGTGATAATAGTACACACCCAAAGAATGCCCTAGACAGCAAAAAAAGTAGTTCTCCCAAGCCTAAAGGCTGCATCAAGGTGGCAGCAAGCCAAGGAGCAGAAAAGACAGTTGGTGAAGTCTCTGAACAGCAGATGGAAACCAGTGTGGCTGAGCCCTCAGAGCCTGAAAGCAAAGCTGAGACAAAGAAGGCCTCAGGAGGGGATGTAAGTGAGCATAGTTTAGAGAGTCAGAGTCAGAAGGATTCAGAGGTCCAAATGTGTGAGTCTAATCCTCCTAAAGAAATCTCTCAGGCCACCCCAGCAGGGAAAGAAAGCCAGGAGGGACCCAAACATCCTACTGGTCCCTTCTTTCCTGTTTTAAGCAAAGATGAAAGCACTGCCCTCCAGTGGCCATCAGAACTGCTAATTTTCACGAAGGCAGAACCCTCCATTTCTTACAGTTGTAATCCTTTGTATTTTGACTTCAAGCTTTCAAGGAACAAAGATGCCAGAGCTAAAGGGACAGAAAAACCAAAGGATATAGGAGGCTCCTCAAAGGACCATCTCCAAAGCCTTGATCCTAGTGAGCCAAATAAAAGCAAGGAGGAGGGAGAGAATGTAGAACATTCTTCAGGAGGCAGAATAGATGCACCTGCTTCAGGGTCGGCCTGTAGCAGCCTGAATAAGCAGGAGCCTGGGGGTAGCCATGGGTCAGAGACAGAAGACACAGGGAGAAGCCTTCCTAGCAAGAAAGAACGATCTGGGAAGTCCCACCGACACAAAAAGAAGAAGAAGCACAAAAAATCCAGCAAACACAAACGGAAACACAAGCCTGACCCAGAAGAGAAAAGCTCTAAGGCAGAGTCTGGGGAGAAGTCTAAGAAGCGCAAGAAGCGAAAACGAAAGAAGAATAAGTCATCAGCCCCAGCAGATTCTGAACGGGGGCCCAAACCAGAACCCCCTGGTAGTGGTAGCCCTGCACCACCAAGAAGACGGCGGCGAGCCCAAGATGATTCCCAGCGGAGATCCATTCCAGCTGAAGAAGGGAGCAGTGGCAAGAAGGATGAAGGTGGAGGCGGTGGCAGCTCCCAAGATCATGGTGGGAGGAAACACAAAGGTGAACCTCCAACTTCATCCTGTCAGCAAAGAGCTAGCAGCAAATGGAGCAGCCGATCCAGCCATCGAAGTCGACCCAGTAGTGGAGATGAGGATAGTGATGATGCTTCATCACGCCGGCTGCACCAGAAGTCTCCATCCCAGTACAGTGAGGAGGAGGAGGAGGAAGAAGAGGAAGAAGAGTCGGGCAGCGAGCATTCCCGTAGCCGCTCACGGTCTGGCCGGCACCATTCCTCTCGCCGTTCCTCCCGGCGTTCTTACTCAAGTAGCTCAGATGCTTCTTCAGACCAGAGCTGCTATAGTAGACAACACAGTTACTCTGATGACAGCTATAGTGATTATAGTGACCGATCACGAAGGCACTCCAAGCGCTCCCACGACTCTGATGACTCAGACTATACCAGTTCCAAGCACCGGTCCAAGCGGCACAAATATTCATCTTCTGATGACGACTATAGCCTCAGTTGCAGCCAGTCCCGAAGCCGATCTCGGAGTCATACTAGGGAGCGCTCAAGATCCAGGGGCCGCAGCCGCAGCAGCAGTTGTAGTCGCAGCCGGAGCAAACGGAGAAGCCGCAGCACCACAGCCCACAGCTGGCAGCGGAGTCGGAGCTATAGCCGGGACCGCAGCCGCAGCACCCGGAGCCCTTCACAGAGATCAGGCTCCAGGAAGGGATCATGGGGTCACGAGAGCCCTGAGGAGAGGCGTTCTGGTCGTCGAGACTTCATTCGCTCTAAAATCTACCGCTCCCAGTCTCCCCACTATTTCCGATCAGGCCGGGGAGAAGGTTCCGGGGAGAAGAAGAAAGAAGATGGCAGAGGAGATGATGGTAAAGGGATAGGCCCACCCTCCCAGAACAGCAACACTGGCCCAGGAAGAGGGTCAGAAGGTGACTGCAACCCTGAAGACAAGAACTCTGTCACTGCCAAACTGCTACTGGAGAAGATCCAGTCAAGGAAAGTGGAGAGGAAACCCAGTGTGAGTGAGGAGGTGCTGGCCACCCCTAATAAAGCCGGGCTCAAGCTCAAGGACCCTCCACAAGGTTATTTTGGGCCCAAGCTCCCCCCTTCTCTTGGCAATAAGCCTGTCCTTCCACTGATAGGGAAGCTCCCAGCTACCCGAAAGCCCAACACCAAGAAATGTGAAGAGTCTGGTTTAGAAAGGGGGGAAGAGCAAGAGCAGTCAGAGACAGAAGAAGGGCCTCCAGGGAATAGTGATGCCCCATTTGGACATCAGTTCTCCTCAGAGGAAACAGCTGGCCCCTTATCAGACCCACCCCCAGAAGAGCCAAAGTCTGAAGAAGCTACTGCTGATCACCCTGTGGCTCCGTTAGGCACCCCAGTGCACTCTGACTGCTATCCTGGGGACCCATCCATCTCCCATAACTACCTCCCTGACCCCAGTGATGGGGACACCCTCGAGTCCCTGGATAGTGGCAGTCAGCCAGGCCCTGTGGAATCCAGCTTGCTGCCTATAGCGTCAGACCTTGAGCACTTCCCCAGTTATGCACCTCCCAGTGGGGAGCCTAGTATTGAGTCAGCTGATGGGGTTGAGGATGCTTCCCTAGCCCCACTGGAAAGCCAGCCCATCACCTTCACTCCCGAGGAGATGGAGAAGTACAGCAAGCTCCAGCAGGCCGCGCAGCAACACATCCAGCAGCAGCTTCTGGCCAAGCAAGTAAAGGCCTTTCCCGCCTCGGCTGCCCTGGCCCCAGCCACTCCAGCCTTGCAGCCCATCCACATTCAGCAGCCGGCCACAGCCTCTGCCACCTCCATCACAACTGTTCAGCATGCCATCCTACAACATCATGCCGCAGCAGCTGCTGCTGCCATTGGCATTCACCCCCACCCTCATCCCCAGCCACTTGCCCAAGTACATCATATTCCCCAGCCCCACCTGACCCCCATTTCCTTGTCCCACCTCACTCACTCAATCATCCCTGGCCATCCTGCCACCTTTCTAGCTAGCCATCCCATCCATATCATTCCCGCCTCAGCCATCCATCCTGGGCCCTTTACCTTCCACCCTGTTCCACATGCTGCCCTCTACCCTACCCTGCTTGCCCCCCGGCCTGCTGCAGCAGCTGCCACTGCCCTCCACCTTCACCCACTACTTCACCCCATCTTCTCAGGTCAGGACCTGCAGCACCCCCCCAGCCATGGAACATGAGTTGGATAGGAGCCCAGGTAGGGCCAGGGAAGGTGACCCATAAATCTTCCCTTGGGGTGTTGAGCCATTAATACCAGCAAGTAGAAGCTGGAATGGGCAGTGTCTGACAGCCAAAGAGTTGAGTTTTGGCTTGCAGGGGTGGTTTTAGATTTGAGGTTTGCTTTGGGTTTACTATCAGGGATTTTTTTCCCTTTTCCCTGTTCTGTTTGTCCCTCCCTCTCCTGTGTTTCTAAGCTTGGGAACACCAGTAAGTGCTACCCACCCCTCTTTGGCAACATCTCCAAACTGTTGAGTTTAGATACTCCCCTCCTCTCTCTACTTTCCTCTGCACTTGTCTATAAATTTTTAAACATTTTCCTCCTCTCTGGCTGGCGGGTTTTCCATCTGGTCCTGCTTTATCAGTGTCTTTGACCTTGGTGACCTTATTTATCCCGGGTGAAGTGGAAAGGGAGTCTGACCTGGAACCAGGTGCCACTCAGGCTGTCATTCGATCCACTTCCCACACAAACAGCCACACATTTGGCACTGTTGTCCTCGTGTCCCTCATCCCAGAAGAGACATCTGCATATCCCAGAAAAGAAGATCCTATCATGAATAGAAGCTATGCGGAACATAGAGTCGCCCATGTGCTTCCCCAGAGAGGAGCTCATGTGTCTGAAGGGTGTATTTTCTTCTGTCATGTTGATGTTTCCTTCTTAATTTATAGGATTTTTTAATGTAAAAAATTGCACTGAACTCTATAAACGTAAATGCTGCTTTTTGTAGCTCATATAAAAAAGGTTCCATATTTGTAGTATACTGCAATAATATTTTTTACATCCAGCTCTTTAAGTGATCCTTGTTCTGGTGGCTTTGTGTAAATATGTTTGCCCTAGTTGAATTAAGAAACTTTAAAGGTTATAAAATGAAAACAAAAAAATAAAGTATTTGTTTTCTGCTAGATGCAAAAATGATTAGCATGTATATTTTATCAAGCTCATGTATTTTTTGAAGTTATGAACTATAAAAATGTTAAAACAGAAAAAGGAACGTTGTTTAACATTCTTTGCAGAGACAAAATTTGCAGTAAGTGGTGCCCCCAGCACTAGACTTTTTGAACTAATGGGCAGCAGTCAGCTGGGGGTGTCAGAGGGATACTCAGTTACGACAGAGTCTCCCTCACGTGCTTTGCTGTTTTATACAGAGAAACAGGTGCGCCCCACAGAGGAGGAGAGAGAGATTCAAGAGCTTTATACTCTGGAAGCAGTGAGATTCAGTATGATTGTCCTGGGGGATTCCTGGGTTTCCGGGGTGCCTGTCCCAGGCAGTCCATTTGCCTTCCTAGTACTTAGACCCCTCTGACAAAATTTTTTAATGTGCCTTTTGGGTTGGCTAGAAACTGAAGTAGAAGTAGACTGGAGGATGATAGAGTTGGGACAGTTTTTCCTCTTCCACTTACTGGGAGGTGAGCACATTTATGGATTCTGCAGATTGTTTTGCTTCATAGTTTCCATGCCTTCTACCCAGCTTAGTTTAAGCAGTAAAGATACCTTTTTTCTTTTCTCCCATGACACTTATCAGGGGAAGTACCACCTCAATTCCTCTTCCTCCTCTTCTTGCGTTTCACCCGGCTCTCAGACCTAGTTAATACACTGACCCAAAGGTGTTTATATTGTAGGTCTCATCTTCTTTGGTGTAGTTAGTACTTACCTGTTTGGCATATCCCTACCTATTCCTGTGGCTAGAATTGGTTGGGTGGTCCCCTGACAGGAAAAACAAGCCCTTCTTACGTGGGCCAGGGCTCTGTTCTGCCTTTCTTCTTCAA
Source organism: Balaenoptera physalus (assembly GCF_965194825.1). Lineage (NCBI taxonomy): Eukaryota > Metazoa > Chordata > Mammalia > Artiodactyla > Balaenopteridae > Balaenoptera > Balaenoptera physalus. The sequence continues at coordinate 22,492,658 of NC_138901.1, read as the reverse complement.
TTTCCAAAAGAGAAAGGCTTTGAGTTTATGACAAGCAAGTGCTGGGCAAACAAGACTCTTGACAGCCTTCTGCCTGTTCAGTGCTCCTCATCTGATTCAGAAGCATCGCTTATTTGATAACTAGCACTGGAAAATGAAATCATCTGTTTGAAGTGAAGGGACTCATTTTTCTTTGCTTTCAGCCCATGTAAATATTTAAATAATACAGTATTAACATTTTTGTGCTGCTTCCCATTAGCTTGTAGATTGAGCCATACTCTGGCTGCCTCTCTGCCTTCCTGGAGGCAGTTTCCTTTAATTTCCAGAATAGTGATTTTAAAACTAAAAAAAAAAAAAAGAAAGAAATAACCTATCCTTACTTACAAGCATAACAGATTGTATTTAACTTTATCACATATGATAGAGATATATATGCTGTAAAATTAGGGAAAGGAACTTTCTAATAAACCAATGATTTGTGGAAACTTAGAGTCTGTCGTGATTGTTGCCCCATCCACTCGAGTGGGGAAGGGATGGAGGGAGTTATGGTTTACAAATAACATCTTGTTTGAAGTGATCATAGATTCTTATGAACCATATGATGTTTAGACTGTGCTTCTCAAAGCTCAGCCTGCCCAAGTAGAGGGGAAAGCTTATGCTGTGGGAGGAAGTAATGGTTACGTTTCTCTCAGTCTTATGTAGTTGTCTTGGAATGTGCACCTCCTTTCCACCCTTCCCCAGATTCTTTTTTTTTTTTGCCTTGCTGAGCGGCATGCGGGGTCTTAGTTCCCGGACCAGGGATTGAACCCGTGCCCCCCTGCATTGGAAGTGAGGAGTCATAACCACTGGACCACCAGGGAAGCCCCCCAGATTCTCTTCTATTTCTATCCTTTTGCGCATTTTAGATGTACAATCTGTGTGTAGTAGAATGTATGGCAAATAGGTGCTCACTAAATGTGTTTGGAATTTCTAGCTTTGATTTTTGGGATTTTGGATGGACTTCAGGGCAATGAGATGAGACATCTGCCTGGCCTTTGCCCTCTAGATGGAGTTTTGTATACCAGAACCAGTCCTGAATTATTCTCCTCAACACTTTAATACCACTACAGTGCTTGAGAGCTACCTGGTAAAAGGAAGTATGTCCTAATTGTTACTGAGCAGATAAAAGCCTCTATCTACTCTTCTGTATGGAAAAGTCTCAGAAGGCAGGGAAAGTTCAGCATCAAAAGCTAACCATAGATCTGTAGTGATAAATTAGTTTCCTCTCTTCCTCAAACTTTCAGGAAGGAACAGTACACTGTCTATTTCTTTCCTACTCTCGTACAGCTGTGTTCTCCCCTTGACAAAAGAGAAGCTATTCAACTTGAACCTTGGGTTGGCTGCTCAGATCTATTTCTCTAAAATAGAAAAATCCCTGCCCCAAAATAAAAGATGAAAATGAAAAGTGGGAATTCCCGGGAGGTCCAGTGTTTAGGACTCGGTGCTTTCACTGCGGTGGCCCAGGTTCAGTCCCTGGTCAGGGAACTAAAACCCCACAAGCCACGTGGCATGGCCAAAAAAATTAAAGAAAATGAAAAGTGATTTTCTGAGCAGCCAAGGTGTCAGCGAAAGAGGCAGACTGGCGTGTAGAGAGTATGCTGTGTGAAGGCATGTGCAGCTGCCTGATTCCAGTAGGGGTTCTTCTATCTGCCGCAGCTGCCTGGGCTTGCAACATGGAAGTACTCCCTCTTCAACACCCTCAGTGACTAATTCAGGCCTTGTGAACCCTTTCCATTATTGTTTGCCAGGGATACCTTCACCTCCCCCTTATCTCGTGTCTGAATTATTGCAGCGTTTTCCTGGCTGGCCTCCCTGACTCTAGGATCTAAGTCCCTGTCCCATGTAAGCTTACTGGCTTTTCAGAATCAGAGTGCAGTTCATTTTGTACTCATTGCTTCCCAGTAAAATTGTAAGCTCTGAGAGGGAGGGACTGATTCTTATACTTCCTTTTTTCTCTTAATCCCTTAGAGTGTTTTATATAGAGTTGAACACAAACATTTTGATTATGTGTTCAAGAAAGATAAAAGCAAAGTAAAATACCATTAGTAACAGGATTATGCATCAGGATTTAGCAAGGAAACATCAAAGATGAAGATTTTTCTGTATATCCTCCACACTGCCAAGCTCAGTGCCAGGCACATAGTAGAAGTTCAATAATTGTTGACTTTATGAAGCCATAGCATTCATTGAGAAATTCTAGGGCTCAGGCTGATGGAATGGGAAAGTGACAGCAATGTGTCAGTACTCCTCTGCCTACTATCAACCCAGCTCTGACCCCAAAGGAACACCCAACAAGGAATAGAATCTTTATTAAATACCAAACTCTCCCTTCCCAAATCTGATCCTACCTGTTTCCAATTTCAGTTAATGATACTACTGTCCTACCAGCCAGCCACCAAAGCTTTGAATTACTTTTGACACCTCCCTACTACACAAAGGAGAGAGCAGAGATTACACATCCAGTTACTGATGTAACTGGATGTGCAACCTCTGCCCTCTCCTTTGTTCCTGCCACCAGTTCCCTGGTTCAGGCCTCATCACCTTTAACTGAGAGGATGGTAGATGCCACCCATCTGATCTTCCCACTAAGTCCTGCCTTTTCCAGTTCCTTCTATCCATAGGCAGCTAGTGTAATCCAGACTGGTGCACAATTGATCATGTATCTTATTCCCTGACTTAAAAAATCTTTATGATTCTCCATCTCCTATGTATTAAAGTTCAAATTCCTTAATAAGATATTCAAGGACCTCCAGTGATTAGACCCCAGCCTTCCATTCCACTCTCATGCCCCAGTCCTCCCCTTTAGACACCCTATGTTGACTACTTGTCTTTCTCTATAACTGACCTCTATGTCCTTCTGCTGCTCTCTTTGCTTATGTTATTTCCTATGTCTAAAAACCCCTTCATTCTCGTATTTCTTTATTGGCTGAGTCGGGTCTTAGTTGCGGCACTCCGGATCTTTCCTTGCGGCACTCGGGCTTCTCTCTAGCTGTGGCGTGTGGGCTCCAGAGCGTGTGGACTCTGTAGTTGTGGCCCACGTGCGCTCAGTAGTTGCGGCACTCGGGCTTAGTTGCCCCGCAGCATGTAGGATCTTAGTTCCCCAACCAGGGATCGAACCAGCGTCCCCTGCATTGCAAGATGGATTCTTAACCACTGGACCACCAGGGAAGTCCCCCTCTTCATTCTCTGACAAAAGGCAACGTAGTGCAATGGTTAAGAACATGAATTCAGGCACAAATGTCTTTGACTCCTGGTTTTGCCACCCATTGGCTGTGTAAACTTGGGCTATTTACCTAAAACTCTGTGCCATAGTTTTTGCATTTATAAAATGGGCATAATAGTACTTATTTCATAGGGTTGTTATGATGGAGCAAATAAATGACTTCAGCTAGGCATCATCTCTACCTTTTTCCAGGCATCCTTTACTATCCCTCTGCTGCAGTTATATGTGTTCATGTCTTAACTCCCTCTGGACTAAGTTTTTTAAGGATCCTTGACAGTTATCTTTGTATCTCTTACCACTCAATGCCTTGAACAGAATGAGAATTTATTAAAAATGTTAGTGAAATGTGAGTTAATTTTGGGCTACACAGTATACACCAGTAATACAGTACCACTCAGATGAGGACAGTAGGAGGGTGGAAGGTAAGTATATGACTGAGTTGAGTATTATGTGCCTGCCATGAGCTTGGCACTGGGAATTCAGCAGTGAAGAAGGCCCAGACTAAAGTTCAAGGAGCTTCTAACCTAGAAAGGGATAAGATTTTGTGCTGTGTGCTAAGGTGGTGAATTATGAGGGGAAGGGAGGTGCTGAAGGGATTCCAGAATGGCCCCGGGTAGTTGGGCAGGGTAAGATGATGGTTAAGTTTGATCAGAAAATATAGAGCAAAAGGAAATGTGACTGCGTTCTTTACCCCAGCAGATCTCTTGAATTTCCTTCCTGACAACATGCTTTTTGGGGAAGACATGAGATGCTGATACGACTTGGCACTTCTCCTCTGAGCATCCATAGAAAATGACCTTTCTGCTCAAAATTATTTCTTTTCTTTCCACTATGTGAGCCTGCGTTTGCTTCTTCCATCCTCAGTACCTGCTTCTATTCAGTCTGTCTGTCAGCAATGCCTACAATATGCTGGGCTCTTGGCTAGGCCCTGGGGCTGCAGAAAGGAACCTCACTCTCAAGGGATTCATGGACAAAATCCAGTGAACAGACCATGACTAAACAGTGTGATCGGTGCTGTGCCCATGTGTGTTAACCACAGAGTACCAGCCTGAGGAGTTGGGGGAGGCATCCCCTAGGCAATGAACCCACTAGAATCAAGTCTTAATGATTGGACAAAAGCTCTTGTCACCCAAGAAAGAGTGAGGCCTGCCTTCAATTGAACAGCTGATGCAAATCTCAGAGCTTGTGAGACAGAACACCCTGGAATGACTCCACTTTATCCCCATCTCCTTTCCCCTTCAGCCAAGATCCATTTGCCACCCCTCCCCCAGCACTGGCTGCATTGCTGTGGCCACATTAAGACTTGGCCCCAGATGGAGGATGAGTGAGGAAGCCGTTGTACCAATATGGCTGAGTGAAGCTGCCGAAGGCCCTAGAAGGAGGAAGTGGATAAGTGCCTTATCCAAAAGGATACAGCAGCCTCAGGTCTTATCAGGGGGCAGGAGCTTCCTCACTCCTTCCCCCACCTCTGACCAAGTCACAGTGTGCCTCGGCAGTGCAGGCAGCTGTGTGGGGGGAGGAGGAGCTATAGAACTGTGGGCTAGAGTGGAGGTGTACAGACCAGCTGGTTCATGATTGCACTATCCCAAGCAGGAAGCAATGGTGGCTTAGACTAGCATGGTGGTAGTGGAAATGGGGTGAAGATTCAAGAGACATAGTTGAAAGGCAGAACCAACAGGACTTGATGATAAAATACTCTCAAGAAAAGGGAGGAGTCGACTTTCAGCCATAAGCATCCACCCCCCAGAGTGGCCTCACCCCCTTCCTGGCAATCCTAGAAACCATATGGGTCCAGGACCTAGAGCCCTTTACTCTGCCTACTACTCAGCAAGTGGGTTTCAGTTTGATAAGAAAAGACTTCCTGTGGTGGAACTGAAAGGAAGAGGAAGGAGCTAACCCATTCCTGCCTAGGAGGTTGTGGGAGAAGGAAGATGGCCAGAGCTTTGTGTCCACTTCATGCCCTCTGGCTTCTGGAGTGGGTGCAGCTGCTCTTGGGACCCGGTGCTGCACCTCCAACCTGGGCCTTGAACCTGGACCCAGTGCGACTCACCTTCTACACAGGCCCCAATGGCAGCTACTTTGGGTTTTCATTGGACTTCTACAAGGACAGCCATGGGAGGTGAGCCCTGGGGGACTCCCCCACCATCACTGCTTCTCTGGGTCTTGACTTCCCCATTTGTGATAGCAGTTGAGCAAAGTGATTTCTAGGGTCTATTTGGGCTGAGTTCCTGTTAGGAATACTGGGGAGGGACTAGCTCAGGTGAAGGTGTCAACGAGAGGCAGCACTGGGGAGCTGGGCAGAGCAAGGACAAAGGGAAGACAAAAGTTGATGCTTTATTTTTTTCCCCAAGGGTCAGTTTTATGACCCACTCCACCCTCATCCTTTTGAAATACAGAGGAGCACATGTCTTAAATTGACTTGCAGAACTATGAAATTGTCTATCCACCCCCCCACCTTGTTTTTCTATTCCAACCCCCTCATCCCCATAAAAATTATAGATATTTGAAAAGAAGCAATAGGGCATTCATGGTTGGGATGGATCAGGCTGCAAAATCAGACAGCTAAGATTAGAGTCCTGGCTCTTCCTCTTGATAGGAACTACCCTGAGCTAGTTACTTATTGAAGTGAGTGCTTCAGGGCTTCAGGGAGTGGCAATGGCAGATGGCCTTCAAGTATCAGCCCCTTGGGAAATTTCCTCTGCTGAAGAGAGCCACCTCCCCCAAAGCTCCCCCACTTCCAAATGTGGCCTAGGAACAATGACTGATCGATGAGGAGTGTGGAGAGAGGGGAAAGGTTTAGGGTCCGGCTCTCTCACCTCAACTCCAGACAGTTCTGAAGGGTCCTTCTAGCTCCAGAGTTCCCAGGGCATTAGCCCATGGCTGTTATTGGGCCTGAATCTCAGCTCGGCTCCCTCCTCTGCCCACTCGTGCTTCTTTCCCCTCCTTTCCACAGATATTGGTCTCATGGGCATTACTTAATAAACATTCTGCACACTAAAAAAAAAAAAAATTATAGCATTTTTTGGAGCACTCATATATTATTTGGGTGGCACTGTGCTGAATGTTCCTCTTACGTTTATTTCATTTACTTCTGACAGCATTTATTGGTTGGTATTGTCCACCTTTTACATACGGTACAGCTGTGATTTGAACCTAGATCTACTAGAGTCCTCAGAGGTGTCAGCACCCCCCCACCCACTTTAGAGGTGACCACTAGCTTAATTCTTCGCCGTTAAAACTCACCCTCAGGAAGGGATCTGATAACAGTTCAGACAGACATATTAGGGTGCATATAAACCCATGGCTTTTGGCGGCAGGTGTTAGGGAATGTAGATGTGTACAGAGTTTAGGAGGTCTCTAAAGGCAAGGATATCAAAACCCTGGTGTTCAAATCGAACCAAATGGTTATAGTCTCAGCTTTACCCTTAATTCCGCGGGTTGCTGTGGGCATATGATTTCCCTCGCTGGAAGTCAGTTTCACTGACCATAAAATGAAGAGACTGGCCTCTGCGGTCTGTGAGGTTTCACTGAGGAAAGATGACCCAGGGACCCACCCCAAGGCACACTGCCCTCCCGGGTAGTGCTCCCAGCGCGGGCACTGGGGAATGGGGTATGCTGGAATCCGCGCAGCGCTCACCCAGCTTTCTTATGCAGCGTGTCCATCGTGGTGGGCGCCCCACGGACCCTGGGCCTCAGCCAGGAGGAGACAGGCGGCGTTTTCCTGTGCCCCTGGAAGGCCGAGGGCGACCAGTGTACCTCGCTGCCCTTCGACCTCAGTGAGTCTCGCACAAGGAGGGAAAGGGAGGGGCTACAGGGAGAGCGGACAGCTGGGCTTCAGCACCCCACCCCTTCTTGTGCCCTCCAGATGATGAGACGCGAAGCGTAGGCACCCAAACTTTCCAAACCTTCAAGGCCCGTCAAGGACTAGGGGCGTCGGTCGTTAGTTGGAGCGACATCGTTGTGGTGGGCGCTACGGGACTGGGCTCAGGGAGCAGACAGAGGGCGGGGACACGTGGAGGCGGGGAACCCGAGTCCCGCCCCTTCCCCACTATCCTGTGGCCCTGCTTCAGGCCTGCGCCCCCTGGCAGCACTGGAACGTCCTGGAAAAGGCCGAGGAGGCTGAGAAGACGCCCGTAGGTGGCTGCTTCGTGGCTCAGCTGCAGAACGGCGGCCGCGCGGAGTACTCACCCTGCCGGGCCAACATCATGAGCCGGGTTTACGAGAGAAATTACTTCAGTGAGCTCAGCTCTCCGTTTTGGCTCCGCCCACTCGCGGCGGTTTAGCCCCGCCCTTAATCTGATCCTTCCCTCCCTCCAGCTCCCCCAAACCCTGCTTTCAGCCTGGCATCGCCCAGTGACCCAGCTCCTGGCTCCACCCCGCACGCCCCCAGCCCGGGAGCCGCTTCAAGGCCACGCCACCGTATTACCCCGTGGCCCCGCCCCCATATGACTCCACCTCCCGGCCCCGCCCAGGCCCCAGGGCCTGCTTCTTCACAGACCCTTCCTTCTTGCCTCCTCTAGGCGGAGACAAGCGCTACTGTGAAGCCGGCTTCAGCTCCGTGGTCACTCAGGCGAGTAGGGATCATAAACGGCGTGGGGGCGGCTCCCAAACAGGACCCCCTCTCACCTCCAGGGCTTCCTTTTCAGGCTGGGGAGTTGGTGCTTGGGGCCCCTGGCGGCTTCTATTTCCTAGGTACGTGCCCATCCGTACACCTCCCTCCCTTCTCTCGGCCTGGGTAGACCCCAGGCGTCTGGGGCCCCACACCAGCTGTCCCTCGCTCCCTAGGTCTCCTGGCGCGGGCTCCAATTGTCGATATCATCTCGAGTTACCGCCCGGGCACCCTCTTGTGGCACGTGCCCACCCAGCAGCTCACCTTCGACTACAGCCACCCAGAGTACTTCGACGGCTACCGGGGTAACCCTGGCACCTCCCTTCGAGGCTTCCCAGCACTCTAAGTGTCACCGCCGGTCAGGTCCTGCCCCTGTGGGAACTCCCCCTCGCCAACCCTGGCTGGCCAGCTCCAGCGCTAAGGCGCCCCCATCCTCTGCTCCCGCAGCTCCCCTTCCCCACCCTCTGCAGACCGCCCAGCTCCCATACACCCCACCTCGACTTCCCGCCCTGGATTCGCTTCACGGCCTAGGGCAGGTCTCCGTGGCCTCGATTTTCCAGTCTACACAATGCAGGATTTAGACCGGGTGGTCTCTGAGTCTCCTCTCTCTCGGCCCCCTCCCTGCTTCACCCTCCCGGAAAGGCTAATTCGCGCTGTGTCTTCAGGGTACTCGGTGGCTGTAGGCGACTTCGACGGGAATCCAAACACTACAGGCAAGAAATTCACTTAGGGGCTGGGGTTGGGGAATCCCGGAAAGGAGCACCTCTAAGACCCGCACCGAAATCTCCCTGGAATGAGGAATGGCGGGCGGGAGGCGGGTAGAGATTCCAAGGACCTCACTCGCTGGGCCCGGCTCTCCCCAGAGTTTGTCTTCGGTGCCCCTACCTGGAGCTGGACCCTGGGAGCGGTGAGTGCCCTCTGCCCACCACTCAGTGTCCCGAAGCCACTGACTTCACTCTTCAGCCTGATATCCCCACCTAAACCTCCTGCCCTTCTGCGGCGGGGGCGACAATAACGCGTTCCTGTGCGTTGTCCGCGCAGGTGGAAATTTTGGGCTCGTACCACCAGACGCTGCACCGGCTGCACGGAGAGCAGGTGGGCGTCGGGTCCCCTTGGGGGTGGCCAAGGCTGGGGGATTGAGACCGTAGTATATTCCGCGGGACATGGTGGGGGCAAAGTCCAAGAGAGGGTACCGAGTCCGGGGACAGAAAGTAAGGTGCGGCCGGGCTTCCTACAGATGGCTTCGTATTTCGGGCACTCAGTGGCGGTCACTGACGTCAACAGGGACGGGTGAGAAGCTGGGCGCCCCCACCCCTACCCAGTTGGGTCCCAAATTACCAAAGGCGTTGACTGCCCTCGGTCTCCTCCTTTCCTAGCCCTCACTCCCACGTGACCACCGAGGGGAGCGGGAGGGCGAGGGTGGGCGAGATTTGGCTCTGGCCCGCAGCGTCCCCCTACCCCCCACCCCGCCCCCGCCACGTAACCGCCCGTCGGGCCCGCAGGAGGCATGACCTCTTGGTGGGCGCGCCGCTGTACATGGAGAGCCGTGCTGACCGCAAGCTGGCCGAGGTGGGGCGCGTGTACTTGTTCCTGCAGACTCGAGGCCCCCACGCGCTGGGCGCCCCCAGCCTCCTGCTGACCGGCACGCAGCTCTATGGGCGATTTGGCTCAGCCATCGCGCCTCTGGGCGACCTCAACCGGGATGGCTACAACGGTAAGGGATGAGAGGAGCCCCACTTGCTACACAGGGGTTTACAGCCACAATGATCTTGGATTCGACCCGAGGGCAGCAGGAGCCAGGAAGGGCTCTGAGCAGGAGAGAGTTAAAGGAGACTAATTGGGATTTGTTTGCATTAGTCCAGGCAAGAGGTGGTGACTGCCTGGATGTGGGCTTTGGCAGCGGAGTTAGAGATGAAGGTGATTTCAAGATATTTATTACTTAGATTATTAGGACTTGATAGGTGACTGGATGTGGGGCTAAGAGAGAGAGGAGTTGGGTGGGTGGTGGTGCCCTTCACTGCCTGGAACTCAAGCCATGCAACAGGTCTGGGGTGAGATCAGCAATTCAGCTCTGGACTTGTTTGATTTTTTTTTTTTTTTTTTTTGGCTGTGCGGTGTGGCTTGCAGGATCTTAGTTCCCTGACCAGGGATCGAACCCAGGCCTCTGGCAGTGAGAGCATCGGGTCCTAACCACTGGACTGCCAGGGAATTCCCTGGACTTGTTTGATCTTGAAGGGCTTGGGAACATTAGGCAGACATACCCAGAGAACAGCTGGGTGTGGCTTCCCCCACTTCCAGCAGAGAGGTCTGAGTGGGAGATAGGGGACTGGGGAGAGTCAGTGAGGTCCTGGGAGCTTGCGAAGTGTGAAGAGGCCCAGGACAGAGCCCTGGGGAGCAAGAGCATTTAGGGGACTCCCAGAGAAAGTGAGTCTGGAAAGGAGACAGAGGAATGTTCAGAGAGGTAGGAGGAAAACCAGGAGATCTGATAGCCCAGAATTCAAAGGAAGAGTGCTTTAAGCAGGAGGAAGCTGGGTCAGTGGCTCCAGATGCTGCTGAAAGGTACAATTAGATGGGGCTGGAGAAGAAAGTATTCACGGGCTTTAACAAGAAGGAGGTCATTGGTGACAGTGACAAGAACCGATTCAGGGCTGGGTAGGGACCAAAGCCAGAATGCCAGGAGGCAAGGTATGAATGGAGGGGAAGAACTGAGGGCAGCCAGGGTAGACCAGTCTTTCAACCAGTTTGTGAATGGAAAAAGAGAAAGGTGATTACTGAAAGGAGATGAGGGTCAAGGGAAGGTTATTTTAATTTCAAAGAATATGGAGTAGGTTGAATGTGGAGGAAAATGATCTTATGGGGAAATGGGGTCGTGCAGTGAGCTGGAGGAGGGTCCCTGCAATGCCTGAGGGATGCAGGGGTGGGATGCTCAGCCCAGTGGCAGGTGTAGGAGGGACACCTATTCCAGGGTCAAATGGGGAGAGGAGGAAAAAGTGGGTGTGGAGTTATAACAACAGTTGGGCTGCTTCTCTTTGTGAACGAAGTGGGGGGCTGGGAGCTTGACTGAATGGAGAAGGTCTGAAATAGGTGCTGAGCAGAAAACGCCGAGGGACTGCTGGGCAGCATCAAGGTCCCTAGTGAAGGCTGGAGGTCAGGAATTCATGGTGCTCCATATGGTGGGGTCTGGCCAGGCTTGCCCAGGACTGGCAATGGGGCAGGACGGCTGAGGATACGGTGAGGGTGATTGAATGACCAGAAAATAAGTGAAGAGATGAGGAAGCCAAAGATCAGGAGACAGTGGAGGCCCAGAGCCTGAGGACAAGACTGGTCTGAGTGGTCTATTTGGATGAATTCTGTGTACCTCGATCAGAAAAATCAATAAAGATTTTTAAAAGAAAACAACTGCACAGGAAACATAGCATAAAGTCAGAAGACAAAGGAAAGGCAATTACAGCATATATATCAAAGATTTTAATTGCTATCACATGCAAAGAATTCTTACAGATTAATAAGATTATGATGATTATTAAATTTTCAAGAGTGATCTTAAAAGTTATTAGTGATGACGAGCCCATGGTATGACTCTGGATTTGCATGGTGGGAGTGGAGTGGGGTGAAGACCCCCAGGTGAAGAAGGGGCAAATATTTAATAGGTCTTGGTCACTTAATCTTCTGGGACTCTATCTTCTCATCTAAAATGGGAATAATAATGCCTGATTTTCAGGATTAAGTGAAATCGTGTCATTATATTTTCCTCAATAGATAGTGAGGGCTGTTATTGTTTTTACAATAATCAGACTTGATGGGTCTCCCTCCTACCCAATTGTAAACTCCTGGAGGGGGGGGGGGCAGCTCTCTCCTTGACCCAGACCTCTGCCTTCCTCTCCTGGTCCCCTGGAGTCTGCCCAGAGAAGGAGCTCAGGAAAGTTTTACAGGGCCATCTGGAGAGACTGGATAACAAACAGCCACCCCCTTTCTGTTGCTCCTTCCAGATGTTGCTGTGGCCGCCCCCTATGGGGGTCCCAGCGGTCGAGGCCAAGTGTTGGTGTTCCTGGGTCAGAGTGAGGGACTTAACTCACACCCTTCCCAGGTCCTGGACAGCCCCTTCCCCACAGGCTCTGGCTTTGGCTTCTCCCTTCGAGGTGCCACAGACATCGATGACAATGGATACCCAGGTGCCCCTGGACTGCCTCCAGCTAGACAGGAAGGGCCCTTGGGCATTAGCTGGAGATGCTGAGACACAGCCAGGGGCTTGAACCTGACCTGGTGCCCCACTGAGAGCTCTGACCTGTCTGTGGGGCTGGGGGTGCAGAGCAAACCTTTTATGGGGGTGGTAGTGTGGGGAAGTTCTGGGAAGATGAAGTGAGGATGCCATACCCCCTCTAGTTAACAATTCTGACACCTCCCCTCCTTCCCACAATGTCTATAGACCTGCTGGTGGGAGCTTACGGGGCCAACAAGGTTGTTGTGTACAGGTGAGCACTGACTCCAGGGGCGGGGAGGGGGAGGACCCACACCACCAGAGGAGACTAGGCCAGGAGGGGCCACAAGGCAAGCTTCCTGCATCCCACCAGGGCTCAGCCGGTGGTGATGGCCACTGTCCAGCTGCTGGTGCAAGATTCGCTGAATCCTGCTGTGAAGAATTGTGTCCTGCCCCAGACCGAGACGCCAGTGAGCTGGTGAGGAGACAGAGGGCATGGGCCAGGCAGGATCTGGGACCTCAGTGCGGGGACCCTAGCCCCTGAGCCCCATTCACATCTTTGCAGCTTTAACATCCAGATGTGTGTGGGAGCCACTGGACACAACGTTCCCAAGAAGCTGCGTGAGTGGCACCATGGGGACAGGAGGGAGGTGAACCTGGGCTCCCCTGGAGGCTGGCCGGGGAGACCCTGATACTTCCTGCTTGCCCGGCCAGGCCTAAATGCTGAGCTGCAGCTGGACCGGCAGAAGCCCCGCCAGGGCCGGCGGGTGCTACTGCTGGCCTCTCAACAGGCGGGCACCATCCTGGGCTTGGATCTGAGCGGGAGGCACGGCCCCACCTGCCACACCACCAAGGCCTTCCTCCGAGTATGCCCGGCTGGGAACGGGCAGGGCTGGGTGTGCAGAGCCTGTTCATCCAGCCCTGGGGCATTGGGCTGGGTGCTGCACGGGGTGGTCAGTGGGACACACGTAGTAGGGTACATGGTAGCAAGACGGCCTGACTCTTGCCCCCTCACTAGGATGAGGCCGACTTCCGGGACAAGCTGAGCCCCATCGTGCTCAGCTTCAATGTGTCCCTGCAGCCTGAGAAGGATGGACTAGCCCCTGCTCTCATGTTGCATGGAGACACCCACATCCAGGAACAGGTAGGGGTGGGCAGGTGCAGGCAAGGGAGGTGGAGGACCCCTCCACCCAGAAAGTCAGGGTTAGGGTTAGTGTCCAAATCGTATTGCGAACCCCCAAACCTAGATGTCACCTCTAATCTCTGATGTTACTCTCAACCCTGATGAAAACCCCCAAATCTCAATATCCCATAAACCCCAAATGTCGATGTCACCTCTAAACTCTGATATAAACCCATAAACCCTGATGTCATTATCAAAGCCCTGACATCATCCCAAACCCTGATGCAAACCCCAAAGCTCTGATGTCATCTCCAACCTCCTTTTCCTTCTCAGACCTTCTAATTCCCTAAGCCCTGATGTGCCCCCAAACTTACCCACACACCTGATGTGCCCCCTCTAGACCCGCATCATTCTGGACTGTGGGGAAGACGACCTGTGTGTGCCACAGCTCCAGCTCACTGCCAGCGTGTGAGGAGACCGCCCGCTCTACCCGACCCTGGCCCTGTCTACCCCGATGACACCCCCTCCCCACCTGGCTCCTGATACTGTCCTCAGCCCCTCTCCTCCTCCCAGACCCTGGGCTTGGACCCGGACTCCTCGGCTTTACTCCTTTCTCCCCACAGGACAGGCTCCCCGCTCCTCATTGGAGCCGATAACGTGCTGGAGCTGCAGATGGAGGCGGCCAACGAGGGTGAGGGAGCCTACGAGGCCGAGCTGGCTGTGCACCTGCCTCCAGGCGCACACTACATGCGGGCCCTCAGCAACATCGAGGTGAGGCCCCCACCCCGGGGCACTGTCGGGGACCTGGAAGGTGCAGGAGCCTTGATTCTCATCTCCCACCTGAGAGCTCCCACTTCTCTTATGCTTTCCTTTAAAAGCTGTGATTTTTTTTTTTTCTTTTTAATTCGGAAGAGGAACATTTGCTAATGGCAAAAAATTCAAGAACTCGATTATAAAACCCAAACCAAAAATGGCTCAGGAAATAAATGTTAACAGGAACCTCTGTTAACATTTGGTGAATTTCCTTCCAGTCTTTTTTCTCAGCATCAACACTTTATTTATTTATTTATTTTATTGACGTAGTTTATAATAATGGGGTTATACTCCATGTAATGTTTTGTGGGTTTTATTTCCAAAAAAAAAAAATCATTAAAAAGAATAAGGTGCTGCAGTAATACATAAAGTGGAATGTGACAGTCCTTGAACTCCCACCCTGGCATCCTCCCCTCCCTGAGTTTCCAAGGGAGCTTAAATATATATGGGATGCTCTGTAACCATCTTCTTTCTCGGGACTGCCTCTCTGAAGGGCTTTGAGAGGATCATCTGTAACCAGAAGAGGGAGAATGAGACCAAGGTGGTACTGTGTGAGCTGGGCAACCCCATGAAGAGGAACGCCCAGGTGAGGCCGCCCAATCCTGAGTGCTGGGTCTCCTCCACCAGGGGTTCATAGGCAGCTGGGTTTTAGGGGCTGGGTTTGGAGTCAGATGGCTCCAGGCTAGAATCCTGGTCCTCCCACTCCCTAGCTGTGTGTTCTTGGGTGAGTGACACCCTTTCTGAGTGGGCTTCTGAACAAAATGGAGGTAATAATGGTGACCTTGGAGGATGAGGACCACAGGCCACATTCAGAGTGGGCATTTGGGCAGTGACTTTGGCTCTCCCCATGTCTCAGATAGGAATCACGATGTTGGTGAGTGTGGGGAACCTGGAAGAGGCTGGGGAGCACGTGTCCTTCCGGCTGCAGATCAGGAGGTACTAGACTGGGAAGCACTCCGTTCCCCTATCTGATCTCCACACAGAGACCCTCAGACACCCTCCAAACATAAGGGTCTTCTGGGATGTCTGCTCTTTAGACTTCCCTCTTCCCTTTCTTCCTCAGAGACTTGTTTCTGAGTTTTGGAGCCCTAGAGGAAGTTCTTTTCTAGGTCTAACTTTAGTGTGGCATGCTGTTTGTGGAGTTAGCTCTTCCTGAGGCCTCTGAAATTCTGGCCCAGCCCCAGAGAGTCCTCATGTTCACTGGCCTAGTGTCCCTGATCTGTTTCTCCTCATCCCCCTCCCTTACAGCAAGAACAGCCAGAATCCAAACAGTGAGATGGTGATGCTGGATGTGCCAGTTCGGGCAGAGGCCCATGTGGAGCTGAGAGGGTGAGAGGCCAGGGATGGAAGAGGGAGTTAGTAGGCATAGCCCTAAGGTTCCGGGGTCCTGGGCAAGCCCCCATGGGCAAGTCAGGGGATCAAGCTCACTTGGGGAGTGTCGGGCCCCTGCAGGAACTCCTTTCCAGCCTCCCTGGTGGTGGCAGCAGAAGAAGGCAAGAGGGAGAAGAGCTCGGACAGCTGGGGCCCCAAAGTGGAGCACACCTATGAGGTAGGGAGGAGCCTCCGCGCCCCAGGCTAGAGCGGGAGGGCCCCAGGGGCTGGTCTAGGTGCTGAGCCTCCTAACATCCTGCCGCCACCACCCCGCCAGCTCCACAACAATGGCCCTGGTGCTGTAAATGGCCTCCGCCTCAACCTCCACCTCCCCGGCCAGTCCCAGCCCTCCGACCTGCTCTACATCCTGGATATACAGCCCCGGGGAGGCCTTCAGTGCTCCCCACAACCGTCTCCCAACCCCCTCAAGGTGAGAGCCTGGGTGAATCCCCAGCCCATCAAACAGGCCCCCTCTAGGAGGGCTGGGAGATGGGCAGAGTGTCGGACCTGATGGCCTCTTTGCCTCCCCAGCTGGATTGGGGGCTGCCCACCTCCAGCCCTTCCCCGGCCCATCACAAGCGGGACCGCAGACAGGCTCTCCTGCCAGAGCAGGAGCAGCCCTCGAGGCTTCAAGGTCCAGTTTTTGTGGTGAGCAGGCTCTGTGGTCTCCAGCTGGGGCCTCCCTGGGGCCCAGGGGCAGCGGGGATGGGAGGCAGGGAGGGAGGGGGGGGTGGTGTGAGGTAGGCCTCGTGTGGGCCACTGTGGTCCCACAGAGTCCTCCGAGTGAATAGGAAGGATTGTGCTGGTCTTGTGTCTAGGGCAGGGTGGGGGGCACTTGCATATTTTAAGGTTTCCAGTACATTAAAGAAAATGAATAAATGCCAAAGCAGGTTTACAAAAAGGCTGGGTATTGAACCCTGTGTGATTGACCCACTTCTCTCCTCCCTCTCCCTGCATCTCCGGGACTGTGTGAGCAATCTCATTCAGAGATAACGTCCCAAGCTTGAATCTGAGTCCCTTCCCGAGGAGGAGGCCCGGCCTGAGCTCCCTGACCCCCCAGCCCCCTCTGTCTTGGGTCCTACGGTGAGAGGGTGATGGGTCAGGAGGGGCTGGGGACCAATGACACATCCCCTCAGAGCTGCGATTCGGCGCCCTGTACTGTGGTGCAGTGTGAGCTGCAGGAGATGGCGCGCGGGCAGCGGGTCATGGTCACGGTGCTGGCCTTCCTGTCGCTGCCCAGCCTCCGCCAGGTGGGCCGGGATGCGGGCGGGCGGGGTCCTCTGGAGGCGGGGACTGAGCGTGTTGGGGGAGGGCGGGGCTTCGGGGGCGGGAGAGAGTGAGGGCAGAGTTTACTTTGGAGGGGACGGGGTTAGGCTGGGGGCAGATCTCCCCAGAGGGGAGTCTGGGGCCGGTACTCCCGCCACCAATAGGCCTCGTGTAAATGGCTTTCACCGCCACCCCATCCAGAGGCCCCTGGATCAGTTTGTGCTGCAGTCGCACGCTTGGTTCAACGTCTCCTCCCTTCCCTACGCCGTGCCCGCCCTCAGCCTGCCCAGCGGGGAAGCTCTGGTGAGTGTGGAAGGATGGTGGCAGAAAGGGGTCCCGCGGGTCTCCCACTGGCCTTCCCCTGTGTCCCTGCCCGGCAGGATCGGGGCGTGGCCTCCCTGGGTCTGCGGGGTGGGACAAGTAGGTGGTTTCGCTGGGGGTCACCAGCCCTGCAAGTTTGAGTCTTTGGGAAGGTCAACGTCCCGGTGACTGAGGAGACCCGCGGGTCTCCCCTCAGGTGCAGACACAGCTGCTTCGGGTCCTGGAGGAGAGAGGCATTCCAATCTGGTGGGTGCTGGTAGGCCTGCTGGGTGGCCTGCTGCTGCTCACGTTCCTGGTCCTGGCCATGTGGAAGGTGAGGCGGGAAGGCAGGGTGGGGGAGGCAGAGGGAGATGGTGGCCCAAGTAGGTGACCCAGGGTCCATCTGATCTCCAGCTCCACTATTAGAATGTCACCCTCTAGAGGACCTCTTCCAGGGCACAGATCCCTGGGAGAGGTGGCACTTGAAATTCTAAGGCCCTTAGACCCATTCCCCCTGAGAGCAGGAGTCCCAGGGAATGAGCCCTGCCTTCAGGAAATCCATTAGCCACCGGGAAAGACAGGGTTCACCTCCTCCCTGCTCTGTCCTCCCCACCCCGACTGAGGTGGGAGACCCAGGTCTGATCCAGACCCCGCTGCTTGCTCCTTGTGAGGCCCTGCTGAGTCACTCCCTCCTCTGCGCCTGGACAACATGTGAGCCGTTCTCAAACTCACGTGTCCAAACCCTGGAAAGCCATAGTGCTTTTAGGGAAAACCACACGTTAGACTTACAATAATCAAATATATACCATCTCACGCTTGAGTCATATAGAGACATAATCATCAGTACTTAAAAATTCAGGGAAGTAAAAACAAAATATTTTTTAAAAATTTTGTTAAATGCATTATCCCTAAATGGGGAAAGGCCTCCATTTGATCGTATAGTGGGGTTTGTGTTCTGTGCTGGTCCAAGACGAGGACCTCATGACTGGCTGGTTTCCAGCATACACCCTCCACTGCTGCTCTGGGGCCTAAAGATCACCTTTACACCCTGTCCCCGGCCCCTGTGCACCCCCAGGTTGGCTTCTTCAAGCGGAATCGGCCACCCTTAGAAGAAGATGATGAAGAGGAGTGATGAGCCCATGCATCTCTGTCCGAGCAGGAAGGCTGGGGGTGATGCCTGCTCTGTCCCTTCTTCTCCAGCGAGTGACCCCCAGCTCTGGTCACCCATGGGTAGGAGCTGTTCCATGGAGGGCTCTTGATGTCCTTCCCCACCCGTCAGAGCCAGGTCACCCCCTTTCCTGCTGCCTAATAAAGAGGTTGAGTCCCAACCCCCAGCATGATGCCTCCTCTGGGGGTCAGAGGAGGAGAGGGGGCCTGAGGTGATGTTGGGATGGGGAATCTAGGGCTGGCAGATGTGTGAGCAGAGAGGTGCAAATTACTGTCTTTGGGGAGTGTCGGGGAGTAGAGAGTGGGGGTGGAACAAGGGAGAAAGGGTGGCAGAGCCTCCAAGTGAGACTGGAGGGGGATGGGGTGTCTGAGGGTGACTGGGTGGGATGGGGGTTGGGAGCATCGAGAAGGCAGGCTGTGTCCCTGGTGGGTGGCTTTAAACAATATTTTTTTCCATGATTTTGAGGGAATCAAACCTCAAGATGATCTGAGATTTGAAGAAATAACACACTGTCCCCACTCATAAAAGAAGGTGCTTAAAGCTGTGTTCAGAGTGAGGAGGGGCAGAAGGAGACTGAGTCAGCCCTCGGTCTGACAAAGGCAGAGTCACGACAGGGACAGAAGAGCAGGCATTGCTCTCTGGCCACCCTGCTGTTTGCTGTTCCTTCTTCCCCGCCAAGGGGAAGGGTCTTCAGTTAAGAACAAGGGCACAGGTGGGGAGCTCACAGGAGGGCTAGGAGTGGAAGAAAACTGTCCCACCGCAGAGGCTGGAGTCAGCAGATAGAGGTGGGATGTCCTTTTGGAGTCCTGAGAGGTTTGTTGGTTCACGAGTTCAATATTTATTGAGCACCATGGACCTGGTACTGTTCCAGTGCTGGGGTGGAGCAGTGGACAAAACAAAGTCCCGAGCTCATGGAACTTACATTCAACCAGGAGTAAAGAATAAACAAATTAATGTATGGTCAGTGGCAGTCAATGCTGGGAGTTGCAATAAAGATAAGGAGATAGTGATCGAATTAAGTGGGTCTTGGGAGAGGGCTGACATTTTAGGGAGAGTAGTCAGGGAAGACCTCTCTAATGAGGTGAGCAGAGAGATGAATGAATGCGGCAGGCAGCTGGAGGGAATAAAGTGTTCTAGACAGAAAGAGCAGCCAATGAAGAGGCCTGAAGTGGGAGCAGGCTTGATGTATTCAAGTAAAAGAAAGGAGGCCTCTGGGCTGGAGGCAGACCAGGGGTCCAGATGAGGTCAGGGGTGGGGGCAGGGAGGCAGCACCTTGTGGCTGTGGCCATGGGGAAGACTTTGGACTTGATGCTAAGTGTTGGGGGAAGCCACTGATTTACAGACTTACCTCACAAGAGCTGCTGGTATTTGATTTTACCCAAAGGGGTAAAAGGTAAATTCTGAAAAGAAGAGAACAATTTGACATCCGTGCATGGCAAGTTCCAGAACAGGTTTCTAGTTGTGTGACTGTGACCATTTAGGAAAAGATGAAGCTGTGATCCTTGAACACCAGCCAAACTCCCTCTCCCCTCCGCCATTGTAATTGGATGGCCCCAGACAATTTATCTTGATCCAGCAAAGCATTTGGCATTTGTCCTTATAAACAAGACAGAAATGTGAGCTGGATGATAGAGACTCAGATTTAAAACTGAACAATTTTGATAAAGCTGAAGGAGATCTCTATGGGGGTGTCCCAAAGCTCCATCCTTCGGCTGCCTGTTGTTGTCATGAGTCCCTTGAATGGAGGCAGCGAAGCTGCTCTTCACCCTGCAGATGGCTCTGGGCTGAGAGGCAGCTCCAATACAATGGGTGATGAAGCAGATTCAAGGCAGCCTTGACAGATTGTAAAGTTGGGTTGAAACCAACAAGATGAAATTCACCAGGAATGAGTGCTAAATCCTGCGTTGAGGTTGTGAAAAAATTGGTTACATAAGACTGGGAAATCTGAATAGATGGAAATTTATGAGAAAGAAAGAAAGAGAAAAGGAGGGAGAGGGAATGAGAGAGAGAGGAAGGAAGGGAGGGAGGGAGGGAGAGAGGGAGGGAGAAAAAGAGGGAGGGAGAGAAAATGAGAGAGAGGAAGGAAGGAAGGAAGGAAAGGAGGGAGGGAGGAAGGAAAGGAAGAAAGAAGGAAAAAGAAAGAGAAAGAAAGAAAGAAAGAAAGAAGGAAAGAAAGAAAGAAACAGGTGGTTTTGTTCACAAGCTCATAACAATGTGTCCTTATGTCAGGAGACCCAACCAGGACCTAACCAGGAGAAAAGCCTGACCTCTGGGGGACGGAGTTCCATGCCCTAAGTATCCAGTCCCATACAGGGCACCATATTGTGAGAAAGAGGTGACAAGCCAGAGAGAACCAGGAGAGGGATAACCAGATTAGATGAGGGTTTGACCACCCAGAAGTTGAATGATGAGGACAACCAGAAACTGGAAAGAGAGCGCTTGGCTGGGGCCCGGGCAGGGTTCCAGTGTGGGATTCAAACGTGGGGTTCTAAGCATTATGTTTGCCCAGCAATGGATCTACTATTACCTGGGTGGTGGTGAGCCCCCACCTCACGCTGGGCCAACAATAGCACCATTTATTGTGCCCTTGCTCCAGTCAAGCACATGCTAGACCCTTTCCGTCATTATCTCTTTTAATTGGTACAAAAACCCCACGAGGTAGAGATTACTACAACTCTCATTTTAAAGGAAGGCTGTGGAGCAGAAGGTTAAGTAACTAGCTTATGGCTCAAGAAGAGGCAGAAGGGCTTCCCTGGTGGCGCAGTGGTTGAGAATCTGCCTGCTAATGCAGGGGACACGGGTTTGAGCCCTGGTCTGGGAAGATCCCACGTGCCGCGAGCAAGTAGGCCCGTGAGCCACAATTACTGAGCCTGCGCGTCTGGAGCCTGTGCTCCGCAACAAGAGAGGCCGCGATAGTGAGAGGCCCGCGCACTGCGATGAAGAGTGGCCCCCACTTGCCACAACTAGAGAAAGCCCTCGCACAGAAACGAAGACCCACCCAACACAGCCATAAATAAATAAATAAATACTTTAAAAAAAAAAAAAAAAGAAGAGGCAGAAGCTAGACGAGAACCCAGACTGGGTGATTCCCAAGGGGGCTGCGCCCTACCTCCCCAACACTGAGCAGGTGTTTGTGCGGAGAGAACTGGGCAGTTCTTACAGTTTGGGGAGACACTTAAGACCAACTCTTTGTGTTGTAAGCAACAGTCATTCTCCCTCTCAAAATTCTGCAACAAATTTCCGGGGCTCAGGAACTCTGAGAACCCCTGTGATTGGACCCTATTCGCTACACTCCCTAGCAGCTGGGGATCTGGGCGCGCGGCGGGGGCTGCGGGGTGGGCTGTGGGCCGCGAGGGGGCGGCGCCCGGAGGCCCGCGTGGTGGGGCGCCGCCTGCAGGGGGCGCTGGCGGCGGCTCCTGGCGGAGACAATCGCACTGAGCGGCCGCCGCAGCCAGAGCTGGAGCCCGAGCGGGAGCCCGAGCTGCGCGGCGCGGCGCAGAGCTGGGGCTGAGCGGGGCCGGCCGAGCGGGGCCGGGCGGGAGCCATGGGCCGTTAGGGCCGGGCCGAGCCCCGCGATGCCGCCGCCGAGTGGCCCCAGCGTCCTCGCGCGGCTGCTGCCGCTGCTGGGGCTGCTGCTCGGCGGCGCCTCCCGAGCTCCCGGCAAGTCGCCGCCGGAGTCCCCCAGCCCGCAGGGTGAGTGTCGGCCGGGAGGGGCAGTGATCGCGGGCCTGCGCCCCCCACCCCCGCGATCGGGCCCCCGCCCGCCAGCCCCCTCTTCGCGGCTCTCGTGAATTGGGGGGTGTTCTATTCCCTGGATTTGGGTGGGGGGAGCTAGGCGACCTGGGGTCCTCGCTTACGGGCGAGAGGAGGGAGGGAGAGGGAGACCGCCGGGCGGGGATCTCGGGGAGGCACAATGGGGAGGGCGGGGGTCCCCAGGCTCCGCGCCGTCGCCCCCTCCCGCCTTGTTTTTCTCCCTCCTGGTCCGCGAGGCGCTGCTGCCTGAGCCATTGTCTATCGAACACACCCGCCCAGGGGCGGGCTGGGGCGGGCGCCCGCTCTGCAGCCCCCAGCGGGTTCCTCGCTCCCGACCCGGCTGGGTGGGGGCCCAGGCAGCGGCTGCCACCCTGGGCCCGGACGGGGGCTGGGCGCCTAGAGCTGGGTTTGAAGGGGGGAGGGGAGAGGGGGAGTGGGTGAGGCGGTGGGCGGATTGGCTGCTCGAATGGGGTTCTTCGCCCCGGAGTCTGACAGCCCCCAGACGGCCCCCCAGGTTCAGAATTTGGGGTGCACCAAAGAAACGCTGATGGGCCCATGACGGAGGAGGGGCTGCAGTCGGGGGGCTGTCTGGAAAAAGAGGTACGTTGTGATTCCCAGCTCAAGGCGCATGGCAGGGCTGTGGTGGCGGAGCCATGCTGAGCTGGCTAACTGGCCGTGGACAGTGCCGGCTGGGAGGGCAGGTGCCTGGGTCCCCGGCCAGCAGGCCTCCAGCCACGCCTGTCCCCAGCCCCCCCACCCAGGTCACCCCCTCCTCATCTCACCTCTCCATCGCAGGGGAGGAGACCCTCCCAGCGCCTCACGGGCCCAGGTGGGTGTGTGAGGTGGGAGCGGGGCCGGCTCCTGCAGCGGGAGAGGTGGGAGAGCTGGACCGTGAGTCCCGACCGATGCCTGGGTTCTCAGGGGCCTCCACCCACTCCAGCCCGCGCCCGCCTCCCTGCCCCTGGCCACACACCCCAGCCCCTGTTCTCCCCACTCCTGCCTCTTAGCCCCATCCCTGCCTGAAATGGTGCTCTCCACTCTTCGCCTTTCCACCAAGGAGCTGACAGGAAAAGCAAGGGGGGGGGGGGGTTGGATGAGGGAAGTGGGGTCCGGATGAAGGGAGGGGGTCGGATTTCCTCCTGGAATGAGGCAGGGCTGAAGCCTGGACAGGCGGATCCTGTATGGAATGTCAGGCTTTGAGGAATGGGGAAGGATCTCCTCGGCTTCAGTCTTCCCTGCTCTCTGCAGGAGAGGAGGCTTTGATGGGTAGGAAGGGGCCCTGTTTTTTCAGGAAACCTCTCCCTCAAGACCTGCACCTCAGGGGAGGTGGCCCAGGGAATTGGCTGGAATAGAGCCAGGAGAGGGGGTTCTCATAGGCCACTAGCTGGGGGCACAAGTTGAGGGGAAAGGGGAAGGGGGAAGGGCACCTGCCCACCCCCTCCCCAGCTTGGCACTGATGCCTCCTCAGGCCTCACCTGCCCACCCCTGTGTTATTCCCTAAGCCCCTTCCCCTTTTCTAATGCTCTGGCCCTTGAACCCAAGGCATTCCTTCAAATGACCATATTCCAGACTCCTGGGTCCCCTCTTCCCAGCTGCTCTATCCAGTTGCTCCTAGCCTGGGGTAGGAGTGGGGAGTCGGCAGGCCCCTCTAGCTTCTCAAAATTCCTGCTGGGTGGCCGGGAGGTGGGGGGGGGGCGGTGCGGGGAGGCTGCCAGTTCCCGGGAGAACCAGAAAGCAGGAAAGGTTCGAGCGTGTGCAGCCACCCGCCCAGTTGGGCTCTGGCCTGGGAAGCCAGAGGGAGGTGGGCTCAGGCGAACAGCTGGATGGGATGCCAAGGGCAGGCGTGGTGCTGGCCCTGGGGCTGGTTGAAAGCCTGAGACAAGACACCTGTCGCTGTTGAATGTCAGGCTCCACCCGTGAGGCCCCGTGACCTCCACATGCCCTGCTGCCCTCGGCTCCGGGGTCTTCCTTCTGTACCTGGCCTCTCCTAGGTTTGTGTCCAGCACCCAGCCCACTCCCCACCTCCCTCCTGGGCCCCACACTGAGGCCTCTGTACCTTTCCAGGCATGACACCCACTCCCATTATTGGCAGCAAGGTAGGGGTGAGTCACGTTCTTGAGGAGGGGCTGTGCTGAGTGGGAAGAGGTAGATGGTGCTGTGGATCAGAGAGGCTGCCTGCAGAGTCCATGAGAACAACTCAGGTTCTGGTCCCTCCCTTGTCATCCCATCTGAGCTCGGGACACCTGCAGGCCATCCTGGCCAGACCATCTTGAGGCCAGGGGTAGGGGCGGCTGGAAAGAAAGACTTGGACTTCCCTTCCCAGCCTCCTCCGCACTGGTTACCCTAGGGCCTGGGTCGGCCCCCCCAGATCTCCTTCCCCTTGCCAGGGCCCCAGCTCCCTGCCCATCTCCTGGGAGGAATGAGGGCGTTGCCATGGTGACTGACTGTAGCTGACCAGCTGGGAGGGGGCTGGCAGTCCATGTGAGGGGGAGGGGTCAGGAGGTACTTGTTTGGCCTTAGGGGTTGGGTGAGTCCCTAAATCTGAAGGGAAACAGGCTTGTGCAAAGGATTCTGGGCAGAGGATGAATGATGGGAATGGCCAACCTGCTGGTGTCCCCTTCTCAGTTTTTTCTTGAGAACCCAAACTCTGACCCAATCCCCCTTCCTACCTTCCAAATGGCTGAACCTTGACCGCTCTCCTCTCCACTTGCAGATCCCTGGTTCTCCGGTTATTCATCCTTTCTCAGCCCTCCTTCCCTCTCCTCTCTCTGACACCAGCCCCATAGGGTCCAGTGGTTAAGAATTTGGGTCTAGAGACAGACTCCCAGGTTTGGATCCCAGATCTCCCACTTTACTGTAGTGCAAGTATCTAAACTCTTTGAGCCTCAGTTTCCATATCTATAAAATGGGCTAAGACATCGAGTCTAATACATCACTGACTGTAAGATACACCATTATTTATTTCATGTGCCAGTAAAAGAGGAAAAAAATGCTGCCGATTATGATTATGACATTATCGATCATAGGTGTAGCCTGAGTCCAGAAGTGTTAAAATGTCAAAATGTGCATGTGTCAGACTTGATGAAATATGCTAATAGTACCACGTACCTCACAGGCTGATGTGAGGTTTAAATGAGGTCTCTATAAATGCTGGCTCTTATAATACCTTGTCTAGCCTGGGTCCCAAAGCCACGCCC
This sequence comes from Balaenoptera physalus, assembly GCF_965194825.1. Lineage (NCBI taxonomy): Eukaryota > Metazoa > Chordata > Mammalia > Artiodactyla > Balaenopteridae > Balaenoptera > Balaenoptera physalus. The sequence continues at coordinate 22,467,619 of NC_138901.1, read as the reverse complement.
AACCCACAGCCCCCTCCTCTGATCTCGAGGCTCCCCCCAGTTCTCTCATGCCCCCTCCCTCCTCCTCACTCCCCTCACCCCATCTTGCCCACAGAGATTCTGATCAAGGTGCAGGTGTACGTGAGCGGGGAGCTTGTGCCCTTGGCCCGGGCCTCAGTGGATGTATTTGGGAACCGGATGCTGCTGGCCGCCAGCACCACGGACTCGGAGGGCGTGGCCACACTGCCCCTCAGCTACCGCTTGGGCACCTGGGTGCTGGTCACTGCTGCCCGCCCTGGCTTCCTCACCAACTCTGTGCCCTGGCGTGTTGACAAGCTGCCCTGTGAGTGCAGGGGCAGCTGGAGGGGGTGGGGAGCAGCTGACCCCATCAGTCCTTTCCCAAAATAGTCTTGGGGGCGGAGAGGGCAGGCTTTCCAGCAGCTGCTGCCTGGGCTGGGGTATGCAGAGGGAGCTGAGGGAGGATGAAGTCACTGGGATTCAGATGGTGGGAGTGCCAGCCTAGGGGAGGGGGGGCTTTCTCTGGAGCTGACAGGCCATCCCTCCTGCAGTGTACGCGTCAGTCAGCCTCTACCTGCTGCCCGAGCGGCCAGCCACCCTCATCCTCTATGAGGACCTGGTGCACATCCTTTTGGGCTCTCCTGGTAAGACTCCCCGCTCTCCTGGTAAGATTCCCCGCTCTCCACTCCCCCACCCCTCCACCCACACCAGCTCCTCTTCCCTCTCCCTGACTGGGTATAGAGAACTTCGCCTGCCACATGTTAGCTGGGGGCCCTTGGGCAAATCACTTAACCTCTCTGAGCCTTAGTTTGTTCATCTGTAAGATGTGAACAACTGATAGTATCTACATCGTCAAATTTAGGTAAGGATTAAATATCATCAAGCATGTGAAAAACTTCATAGAAGGTGGTCAATAAATGTTTATTGTTACTGGGGCTTCTCGTGGTTTCTATTCTCCCTCTACTCCTACCATTAGAATTCCCATTTCCTGCCACCTTATCTTCAGTGGATCCACACGTATTTCTCGTGCACCTACTGGGTGCCTGGCTATGTCAGAAGCCAGGGTCATTCCACAGGCATAGAACACCTATCAAGTGCAAGGCCTGGAGTAATCCCACAGTGGCCCTTGTCCACCCACCAGGCTTTCGGTCTCACCCAACCAATACTTCCTGCAGCACCTGTGCTGTGCCAGGCATTGTCTCCGGTGCTGGGGACTAATGGTAAGGAAGAGCAGACCAGCTCCCCACATGGTGGAGTTCCCCGACGATTAGGAAGACAGACAGAGCATTGCAAACGCTGAGATAATTACAGATCAGGCAGGGCAGGGGACTGGAGGGCAGCTGCTTTCAATACTGAGAGGACCCTCACGTGGGAGAATAGCAGCGTGAGAGGATTTGGCGAAGGGAGCTGTGGGACGCGGGGGCTCGGGAGTTGAAGGGGGAGCAAAGGCACCTTCGCTGGAGAGGAATCAAGAGGCAGGGGCAGAAGGGGACCGTGAGGGTGCAGGGGATGCTCTGGTCTGGCTATGCAGGATGGGGGCATGGTGTAGACTGGTTGACGAAGCCAAGCAGAGGGTAAATTCCATCTGGCTAGTACTAGGGAGCCACCGTGGGTTCTGGAGGGAGAGCCTTGCCTCCCCAATTTATATTCTTATCTTGAGCCCTTGTCCCCAATTACTGTTCTGGTTTGCTCCTCTCCCTCTCTCTGATCCTGAACCAGAGGCTTCTAAGATGTCTTCGGAGGTTTCTAAAATGCCAAACGAACCCTAGCTTAAGCCCTCCCACGGCTCCCACTGCTTTTGGTAGAAAGCCTAGACTCTTTCACAAAGCTGGCAGCGCCCTCCAGGGCCTGGCGCAGTCACCTGCAGTGCCCCGACCAGCAAGCCGCCTCGTGTCCCTGGGCCTTTCTCCTGTCAGTCCTCCTGGAAGTCCCTTTCCACTTTCTTTCCTGGCTGAGTCTTACTCACACTGCAGGGCTCCACAGGGCGTTCCCAAGCTGGGCAGGCCAAGCTCCCCTTGCACCCTGCTATTTTACCAGCGAGGCAGGATGGAACGGTGGGTGAGAGGAGGGGCCCTGGCACCAGACTGCCTGGGCTTCAATCAGGCTCCAGTGACTTTGGGCAAGTTACTGAACTTCTCCCGCCTCCATTTCTGCATCTATAAAATGGGGCTGATAATAAAGGCACCTACCTCAGGGGCTGTTGTGCTAATTTCAGGGGTTAATATAAGTAACCTGCTTAGAACAGTGCCAGCATATCTTAAAGCTTAATAAATGTTAGCTATTACCATATTATATTGGAATACTGTTTATACATCCCCTCTGCTCCAAGACAGACAGACAGATAGACATACACACACACACACACCCTAAGTTGTCAAATGCAGTAGCCACATGTGGCTATTTACATTTGAATAAATTAAAAATTCATTAAACTTTTTAGAATTAAAAATAAATGCAGTTCCCCAGTCACACTAGCTACGTGTCAAGTGCTTAACAGCCCTGTGTGTCTAGTGGGTACTGTTACAGGCAGCAGGACACAGAACATTTCCATCCACAGCAGGAACTTCTAATGGGTACTGTGAACAGTGACGCACTAGACTGTGAACTTGAAGGCAGAGAATTGTAAATTGCATTTTATTCCTCTTTGTATCCTCAGCACCTAACACAGTTCCTGCCACACAGTAGGCAATAATAATTGTTTGAGGACCTGAACCTCGTCATTTTATAAATTAATATGGAAAGAGTGTTTCTGAGAGAGCAAGTAACTTGCTCGGGGGCCACACAGCCAGGACCAGAAGATTACAGGTCCATGTCCCTTCTAGGTTATCATTCTAAGCCTGCCCAGTTTTCTCCCCAAGTCACCACCCTTCTTGGCCTTCCCAAGTGGCCTGACCCATTGGCTCCCCTTCTCTTTAGATACTTGCTTTCTGCTCTGGTCCCTGGGGACCCTTGTCCCCGGCCAGGCCACTGCAGCCCCTCTTTCCATCCAGGTGCCCGCTCCCAGCCCTGGGTGCAGTTCCAGCGCCGGGCTGCCCGCCTACCTGTCAGCTCTACCTACAGCCAGCTCTGGGCCTCGCTCACACCTGCCAGCACCCAGCATGAAATGTGGGCTTTCCCTGCCTTCCTGGGCACGGAGGCCTCCAGCTCAGGTATGCTGGGTGCCAGCCAAGGAAGGGATGTTCCCCCCACCAGGATTTAGCCCTCATTCCTTGTGTCCCCTTCCTGCAGGCAATGGCTCCTGGCTGGAGCTGATGCCCGTGGCTGCTGTGAGCGTGCACCTGCTGGCAGGTAATGGGACAGAGGTGCCGCTCTCAGGCCCCATTCACCTGTCCCTGCCTGTGCCCTCGGAGCCTCGTGCCCTCACCGTGGGCACCAGCATTCCGGCCTGGAGGTTTGACCCCAAGAGTGGTGAGTACCTCAAGGGGGTGCAGGTGCTAGAGTTTGGGGAAAGAAAGTGGGACTTAAGTTGGGGGGACACTGAGTTTGATGAAACCCTTGCCTCTCCCAGGGCTGTGGGTACGCAATGGCACTGGTGTGATCCGGAAGGAAGGCCGGCAGCTCTACTGGACCTTCATCTCCCCTCAGCTGGGGTACTGGGCGGCTGCCATGGCCTCCCCCACGGCTGGTGAGAGTGGGGAGACAGCAGGGACTGGGGGTGGTAGAAAGGGAGGCTGGGAGAGTGGACTCCTTCTGAACGGCAGGAGGGACATCCACACCTGGGAATGCTAAGCTCTTGCCCCGCACAGGGCTGGTCACCATCACATCGGGCATCCAGGACATCGGCACCTACCACACCATCTTCCTGCTCACCATCCTGGCAGCCCTGGCCCTGCTGGTGCTCATTCTGCTGTGTCTGCTCATCTACTACTGCCGGTGAGTGCCCCGCATCCCCTCCGACCGCTTCCCAATCCCCCAGCCTCCTCTCGTCCCAGGCACTGACTGCGGCCAGCTCCACGCCTGGTCTTGTGCTGAGTGCTCGAGGTCCCAAAGATGCATAAAACACAACTTCCATTCTCCAGGCGCTGACAGGAAAGCACTGCATATGCACACGCAAAGACCAAAAGACTGGGGGGAGAAGAGGCAGGAGCTGCAGGCCAGGCCCCTCCAGGGACACTCTGTAGCTGCTCCTACCACCCAGCCCTCACTTTCAGGGGTCCTCAGGCCACACATGCCCCTGGTGGGCTTAGGTGCTCCTCCCCGGCTCTCACTGCACCTGCTACGTCCCAAGGAGTGCAGTTTACGCCGAGGGAGGCCCAAATGGGCACAGCTGCTGGCTGCTCCCCCCACAGACTCTCAAGCTCTTTCTGCAAACCTCTCCCAGGACCCATCTGGGCTCCCCAACCTCTCTCCTGAGTCCCAGGCACTGTCCCCACCCCTCCAACTATATCCATCCCCCATCTTCCAACTGCGGGTTTAGGGAGCTGCTCTGGCCTCCACCCTTTCCTGACGGTCCCGCTCTGCCCCGTCTCCAGGAGGCGCTGCCTGAAGCCGAGGCAACAGCACCGCAAGCTGCAGCTCTCCGGGCCCTGTGACGGTAACAAACGAGACCAGGCCACCTCTATGTCCCAGCTGCACCTCATCTGTGGGGGACCCCTGGAGCCAGCCCCGTCGGGGGACCCCGAGGCCCCGCCTCCAGGCCCCCTCCACTCGGCCTTCTCCAGCTCCCGTGACTTGGCCGCCTCCCGGGACGACTTCTTCCGTGCCAAGCCGCGCTCCGCCGGCCGCCCAGCCGCCGAGCCTGCGGGTGCCCGCGGGGGCGAGGGCGCCACGCTCAAGGGCGCCCGCTCCGTCGAGGGTCCCGGCGCGCTGGAGCCAGGCCTGGAGGAGTACCGGCGGGGGCCCCCGGGGACCGCGGCCTTCCTGCAGGAGCCGCCCTCGCCGCCACCGCCCTTCGAGCACTACCTGGGCCACAAGGGGGCGGCCGAGAGCAAGACCCCCGACTTCCTGCTGTCTCAGTCGGTGGACCAGCTGGCGCGGCCGCCGTCGCTCAGCCAGGCGGGGCAGCTCATCTTCTGCGGCTCCATCGACCACCTTAAGGACAGCGTCTACCGCAACGTCATGCCCACCCTGGTGATCCCCGCGCACTACGTGCGCCTCGGCGGCGAGGCGGGCGCAACGGGGACGGGCGACGAGCCGGCCCCGCCCGAGGGCGCGGACCCCGGCCCGGCGCGCCCTTTTCCCCAGCCCGACCCCCAGCGCCCGCTGATGCCAGGCCACTCGGGCGCGGGGGGCGAGGGCGGCGGGGGTGGCAGCGGCGAGGGCTGGGGGAGTGGGCGCTCGGCACCGGTCAGCGGCTCGGTCACCATCCCGGTGCTGTTCAACGAGTCGACCATGGCGCAGCTCAACGGGGAGCTGCAGGCGCTGACCGAGAAGAAGCTGCTCGAACTGGGCGTGAAGCCTCACCCGCGCGCCTGGTTCGTGTCCCTCGACGGGCGCTCCAACTCGCAAGTGCGCCACTCCTACATCGACCTGCAGGCGGGCGGCGGCGGCCGCAGCACCGATGCCAGCCTGGACTCGGGCGTCGACGTGCACGAGGCGCGGCCGCCGCACCGGCGGCCCCTGCGGGAGGAGCGGGAGCGCACCCCTGCTGCCGCCCCGCCGCCGCCGCCGCCGCCGCCGCCGCCGCCCGCGCCCCCGCGCCTGGCGCTCAGCGAGGACACGGAGCCGAGCAGCAGCGAGAGCCGCACGGGCCTCTGCTCCCCGGAGGACAACTCGCTGACACCGCTGCTGGACGAGGTGGCGGCGCCCGAGGGCCGCGCGGCCACGGTACCCCGGGGGCGGGGCCGCAGCCGCGGGGACAGTTCCCGCAGCAGCGCCAGCGAGTTGCGGCGCGACTCGCTCACCAGCCCGGAGGACGAGCTGGGGGCGGAAGTGGGCGACGAGGCGGGCGACAAGAAGAGCCCGTGGCAGCGGCGGGAGGAGCGGCCGCTCATGGTGTTCAACGTCAAGTAACACCCGGCCTGGCGCCACCTCCGGGCCGGCCCCCGCCCCCTCCGCTCGGGCCCGCCCCCAGGGTGCGTGCTGCGGGGGCCCTCGCCCTTAGCCCCCAGCCCAGGCCTGGAAAGATGCCCGGGGGCCTGCGGAGCTGTCCGGTGGTATGTGCTGGGTAATGTCTCGGGAGAGACCCGTGTCTGCCTCCGAGAGGGAGGTGGGAGGGGTCCAGACCCCCGATGGGAGGTGCTGGGGAGGAGGGCTGGTTGGGGGGGAAGCAGTGCCTGTATAAACGTGGCTGTACATAGAAAGCTCTATCGTGGGAAAGCAGGAGGGGCACCTGGGCCTCAGCTGCTAGTGTGAGGGCTGGGAAGGGAGGGGCGTTCTAGTGGACCCCTGGGAGGGGAGGGGGTGCTGCTTGCCGACTAGCCCACCTCTGGGCTACGATGTCACAGGGCTGGAGGCTGGGGCGGCTCTGGGGACTAGGGGATAATGTGATGGGATCGCTGTGGGCAACAGCAAATATAAAACTGGTGAGATAAATTTCTGTGTGTCTTTCTGTGAGGTGGGGGGAATGTGGACACTGGATGGGGGCCCTGGCTCCGGGGCCCCCGGGGAGGGCAGGCAGGGTGGCCAAATCAGACACTGTTAAGAAAGTGTACAAACTTTAATGCAGCACACACACACACACACACACACACACACACACACACACACATGCACACCTGTGGATAGGGAACAGCACCTGGCCACAGGGTCCACGGAATGGGGGGAAGGGGATGGCAGCTGGAAATGTGGCTTTTGCCACAGCCCTCGTTGGGGTAGGGAGGGCCTTAGACTGAGGCCCCGCCTCCCAGGGTGACAGGGGTACTCAGAAATGGGGGTCTGGGAGACTGTGGCGGCGGAGAGGTGCTGGGGAGGCCTGAGCAGTGGGCACCCTCTGAGCAGGGTCCCGAGGGCCGGGGAGTGTCTTCAGTCCTCAGTCCCTCCTCACAGCAGCTGCCTCGGGGCCGGGTTCCTCTGAGGAGCGTCCCAGCGCAGGGCTTCCCGGAGCAAACACTTGGTGCCCTTGGTCCCACAGCGGAAGCCAGAGGGACAGCAGTGACGCCTGTCCGCACAACACGTGCCCTGGATGGTGGGGGGGGGGGCGAGAGTTGCGCGTGGCAGGACCCGGCCCAGGCCCACACCCGGCCCCAGGGCGGGGGGTGGCACTGACCTGGCGGTAGGGACAGCAGGCCCAGCCCCCTCGGCTGTCTCGGCAGCAGGTTTGGTTATCGTGGCAGAAGTGCCCCTCACCACAGTCCACGTTCCCCACACCCACGTGCTGGCCGCGGTCCAGGTGGGCAGCGGGGCGGGCAGAGTCCTCCTCCTTCTCGCAGGATCGGGCCTTCACGTTGCAGGTGTACCCAGCCGGGCAGCAGTGCTGGCGGTCCTCACAGCACACGGCCTGGGGGGACAAAGGGGCATTACACTCTCGATCACCTAATGTCCCCCCACCCGGGACTGGACTCCCCTGTCCTGTCCGGAAGCAGGCAGGTGGGCACTCACGTGTGGCAACTGGCAGCAGGCCCAGCCCCTGCTCAGGCTCGGGCAGCAGGTCTGCCCCACCGGGCAGCTGGTGTGCTGGTCACAGCCCATGTCTCTGGAGTGGGACAGGGAAGCCTGGCGGGCAGGCACCTTGTCCAGTCCGGTCACCACCTCGTTCCCCCTCCTACAGTGCCCCCCGGCCACACACGTGTAGCCCTGGGGGCAGCAGTGCTGGTGGTCTGAGCAGCAGACAGCCTGGGGGGGTGGCAGAAAAGGGTGGTCTAGGAAGCTACTACGGGACGGAGCGCTGAGCCCCGGCTGCCTCCACTCCGCCTCTCCTGCTCACAGCTCCTCCAGCTGGGAATGACTCTGACTGAGCTGGTGCCACCCGTGGGCCGGGCAGAGGGCAAAAGAGCAAGGCAACAGGAGCCTGGCCACGTGCTCAGGCCAAGACACCGTCCCTCCCCGCAATACTCTCCCCCTTTCCATGCACCTCTGGGATAGGACAGCAGCCCCACTCCCCAGACATGAGTCGACAACAGGTATTGGAGGAGGGACAGCTGGTGACGTTATCACAGGGGACATCATTCTCCACGGCTCGGGCGTCCGGCAGGCTGACGTGGGCTGGGGCCTTCCTCATCCAGGGCACCCGGCGGGCCCCCTGTTCACAGGTACCCTTCTCTGTGTCACACCTAAACCCGGCCGGGCAGCAGTGCACGTGGTCCTCACAGCACACAGCCTAGGGCGGAGGGAGAGGGGACGGTGGGCCTGGGGGGGCCTAGCTGGCTGCCACCCTCTGCTCAGCCCAGGCCACTCACCGCTCCTCGGTACCTGGGCAAAAGGGCAGCAGCCCCAGGCCCCGGACAGCAGGCGGCAGCAGGTGTAGTCGTCGGGGCAGCTCACCTCCATGTCACACTTCACCTCCTGCACTGTGAGGCAGGCAAGGAGGATGGGTCAGCCGTGTCGCTGGGAACCCTCGGGGGTGCCCTCCCTTTGTCAGTTCCACAGCTAGAACCGGATGTGGAGGATGGAGGGTACCGCTCAGGCCACCCCTGGCAGTGATCCTAAGACGAGGCCCAATGTGGACGAAAGGGGGCTGTCCCTGCCCTGGCCCCTCCGTGCGGCCATCAGCCCCCAGCCCCATATCTGCTCACTCCTCATGGTGCAGGTGGAATGGCGGCATCTGTGGCCCCCCCCGCCCCAGTACCTGTGTGTGCGGGCAGCTTGGTGAGGAGGTCCGTAGCATTCTCCTTGGAGAGGCACTTACTCTGGATCAGGTCACACACAGTGTCCTGGGGGCAGCAGTGCAGGTGGTCGGAGCAGCAGATGGCCTGGGTGAGGGCCAAGTGGTCTTTGGGATTTCCAGTCTCCCTGGAGCTCAGGGAGCAGCCAGGCTGACAGCTGGCACTGCCCCAATCCCCCACTAGGGGGTGGCATGAGTCCTGAGCAGCCAGGCTCCCAGCCAGCCGCCAGCCAGCCAGCCCCACCCCCTGGAGTCCCTGCCTGGTCGGTAGGTGTCCAGGCCAGATGGCTGTGGACGCACAGCCCAACTGGCTACAGCCCCTCACTCACACTGGGCATCGGGCAGCAGCCATACTTTCCACTGGGCAGCTTGCAGCAGGTAGAACCATCAGGGCACTGGGACTGTGCATCTGGGCACAAGACCACTGGAAGGAGAAAGGTGAGGGGCAGCCAGGGTGGAGGGGAATGTCTCCCCAGCTAGCAGTTAGATGAGGCCTCTCCTCACTCCCAGCTCACACCCCGACACTCTCCCACCTCCTTACCTGGCCTTTTAGTCTTTTGGGCAGGGATCTTCTTTGCCAGGGGGTGGGTGCCTGTGGCCGTGAGGCAGAGGCCATGCGCCAGGTCACAGGAGGTGCCACGAGGGCAGCAGTGCACCTTGTCTTCACAGCAAGAAGCCTGAGAAGAGATGGCCCTGACTATGTCCTTCCTCCCTCCAGCCCTTCCTCTGCCCCCACTGCCCTCCTCCCTCCCCCCCATCTTCCCAAACTTGTACCTGGGGCATGGGGCAGCATCCCCACGAGCCATCAGGCATAGTGCAGCATGTGGAGGAGTTGGGGCATTCGAACTGTCTGTTGGGGCACTGGACGGCACCCAAGGGCTTGGTATCTGTGGACGGGATGACCCAGGATTCCACTCACTCAGTGAAGGTCATTCCTCCCACCACTCAAGGAGCTGCTGGCACCAGGGCCTGCAGGCCCAGCTACAGGAGGATTCTGGGGCTGGCACTAGGGCTCAGGGCTCCCCCAGGCTTTCCTAACCCACTCTCCCCCAAGCCAGTCCTTGCCCCAGCAATATGGCACAGGGCAGAGGCATCCACTGACTGGGTAGGCCTTAAACCAGTCCAGCTTGGCCTCTCCCCACCCACACAATGCTTGGCCCTGGGCCTGGAGTCTTGCATTCTCTCCTGACCCCTCCTCGCCCCAGTGCTGCCCCTCTCTCCAGAGCAGGGGGGCTGCTTAGTACAGATGTCACATGAATGAGGACACGAGGGCAGGAATCAAGGTCACCCAGCTGGCTGCACTCCTGGGTGCTCCAGGCTCTACGTGCTGCCCATCTGGCTCACCTGATCTTTGGAAGCAGGACCGCCCGTCAGCAGTGCAGTGGAAGCCCTGGGGGCAGCAGTGGTGGCCATCCCCGCATGACACGGCCTGTGGGACACAGAGACGCCTTCGTTGGCTAGGCCCATTTCCCTGAGGGTGGGAGGAGAGTGCAGGAAAAGTGTAAACGCAGACCCGAGCCCTCCATCGACCTAATGGCACCCTCACCTCTGGGAACGGGCAGCAGCTGGAGGTCCCCGAGATAGTGAGGATGCAGGAGTAGCCAGGAGAACAATGGGCATCGGTCTGGCATGGTGTGCCCAGATGCCGGCTCAGCGCCGTGGGCCACTTGTCCTGGGAAGCGAGAGGAGGGGATAAACCGAAGGACCTGAGCCCGGCCCCCTCCTCTGGCCAATCCGAGATGAACCTTTGGGAAATCCCAGGCTGCTAGCTCTTGCCTGGGCCGAAGGGCACTCACCGGAACGGGATTGCAGCAGCTGTAGGTAGCTCCTCTCAGGTCCAGGCAGCAGGCCACAGGGCAGAGCTGACCGTCTGGGCACTGTGTTCCAGCCACCAGCCCTGTCACTAAGGCCACCCAGCTCACCAGGGTCCACATGGTCCACCTGCAAAATCCCTAGAGGCATTTGGCAACTAGCTGAAGCCCAGGCCACCCTCGATTCTGGGCCCAGTCACTCCCCCCGCCCCAGGCCCAGGCCTAGCTGAGCCTCCCCAGACACACCCTGTCCAGACAGAAAGAAGGATGCAGGGCCTGAGATTCAGTTTCCTACGTGTGTCCTGTGTGGGTGTCACACATGCACCAGCGCGTGTACACCCATGAGCATGAATGCTGGCATGAGCACGTGTGTGAATCTGTGTCCCCACATGTGGCCTAACACCTGAGTCTCTGTGGCTGAGTGTGTAGAGATGTGGGTATGTGAGAGTCAGGAAGATTTGTGGGTTTTGTGGGTCTGATCTGTGGGGACATGGGCCACCTCCGAGGGGTGGGGAAGGCATCAGGAGCCATGAGAGGACAGGGATGGGGTGCAAGGAGGGAGTCTCCCCTTGAAGAAAAGCCAGGGTTCCACTTCCCGAGCCAGCCCCTCTAGATGCCCGATGCTGTGCTCACACCTGCACCCTGCCAAGGCCTGTTGGTGGGGGAGGGGGAGGGGGAGGGGAGGACACTTGATGACATTGGCAACCACGGGATTGAGAAAGTTGTGAAAAAAGGAAGTACGGTGCCAGTGGAGTCTGGGCTGCCTTCCCCAGAGGCCAGCCACCACCTGCCCACTGACTGTCACCTCCCCACCCAAGAAAGGGGATACACAGGCTGAGTCAACCTTTGGGACATCTGTGTTCTAAGGGCCCCCCAATACCACCAGGCCCTTTCAGAATCCCCAAACATACCCCCCTCCCTTCCCCCCTCCTCTCCCTGCCCTGGAGCTGAAACCCAGCTGCTTGTGGGGAGATCATGTGCGTCCACCGGGCTGCCGATCTGCATCATCAGAGGGAAGTAAGCCTCGGTTTCTGGAAGGGAGCAGCCTTTCACTTCCTAAACAAGTCTTCCCCCAAGCTCAGCCAGCCCTGCTAGCTCAATGGGGTGGGCCCAGGAGATGTTACTCTGCCTAGAGGGGCCAAAACAGTCATGTTTGTTGAGCCTCTTAGGAGCCAGGGACAACATTCTACATTATTTTCTTTCTTCTTTGCAACAACTGTCCAAAGTAGAAATTATTACGTTTACTTTTCAAAGGAGGAAACTGAGGCTCAGAGATGTGAAGTAACGCCCCCCCCCCATCATATATCAAGACATAGAGATGACAGGCTTTGCTGGCTCCAGACTATACTGGACCTGGGTTCATTTCTCAAGTGGACCATGGATAGTGCCTGGGAATGGGCCCCCAAACCCCAGGAGGATAGAGGCCTGGGGTCCAAGCTGAGAAGAGGGACAGAAGCACTTCCTGGACAGGTGGACCAGGCCAGGACAGAAACACGGAGTACGGGGCTGCCTGGATACTGCACATGGGTCCTAGTCCTGGAACTGCCACCGCTGACTATGAGAGCCCCAAAAGTTGCTCCCTGCCTTTGGGCCTCAGTTCCCCATTAGTCTGTGTGTGGACACTGCACACTTTGGATGGCAGGGAATCGCACACACCCAGTCACTCACATCCTCTCTCCCTCACCTGGTTTTCCTCAGTGCCCCCTCTCCAGCTCAGAGACCATCCCCAGGAGGCCATCTTCTGGCCAGGTAAGGCTGAAGAAGACTGGTCCTGGACCGCGGCCCCTTTCACTCTCTACACCGATGCCTACAGCCCCCCACCCTGCAAGGCGTCTACAGCTGGCCGCGTCTGCTTCTTAGGAGTCCAACCTCAACCGTCCACAGGCTTGTCCCACTGCCCTGGCCAGAAGGAGTGCCTGTCTGCACACATCTCAGACTACTCAGCGCCCTAGTGATTCATTTACATATATTCTCCTTCCTGCGTATCCTGAGGTTCGGGAGTAGAGTGTATGCTTCTACCGAATATACGTGCATGCACGCGCACAAACACACTCAGGACCAGGGATGGGGGAGGAGGGGACCCAACTCCTCTCAGCAGGGTTCCAAGTGGTGGCCTCTCTCCTCCTCCCCACCCCACACTGCCACCGCAGAGAGGGACAGGAGCCTCTTCAAGCCCCCAGCTCCGTCATCTTCCACTAGGGGGCAGCCCCCAACTCCGAGTGCCAGGAGAGAGAGATTCCCAAAAGGTGAGCCAACCCAGCAGCGAGAGAGCAGGAAAAAGTGGCAGGGGGAGGCGGAAGTTAGCTCGTCCCACACCCCCGCGAGAGGAAGTGAGAGAGAGCCAGACATAACCCAGGGGTTCAGTCACCACTCCCAAGTCCCTACTGTCTTTGAGGAGGCCAGGGTCTCAAGCCCCGTTCCCAGCCCTCCGAGCTCGGGGACCATGGGCGGGCGCTTCGCCGGCTCCCGGCCGCCGCGGGGACTACCCACCAGCACCACCACCAGCACCTGCCGACGGGGGCGGAGTCGGCTCCAGAACGGAGTAGTCTCTGCTTTGGGGGAAGGGGCTGCAGGCCCCAGGGGTGCTGGAGAGGGAGAAAACCCCTTCTCATGGGGGTCACTGCAGTTACTGCTTATTCCCACCACCCATAAAACCCCTTCCAGTGCATCGGAGTTTCTCTAAGGGAGTCTTTTCTTGTCTCCCTGATGAAACTACAGAGGAGCCTGAAGCCCCCACCTCCCCCTGGCTGGGCCCCTGGGAAGGAGCAAGCGAGAGGTCTACGCAGCCACCCTCCTTACCTGCGTCGGGGTCGGCGATCCCTGGGGAGCAGCGACGGGGCAGCTCACCAACTTGGCCCCCTCAGCGCGTTGGCCCACCCACCTCTGTTTCCATTGGCCAGATGTCCGGGCTGTCGCTCTCCCATTGGCTACTCGTCGACGTGAAGGCGGGGCCAACCTGGGAGGCTGTGCTGCTTTTCCTACTCAATTCACTCTCCTCCCTCCCTTCCTCTCTCGCCCCAACCCCCCATTTCTAGGGATCATGTGATTAGGGAATCATGTGATGCCGTCGCCTGCTAAGGCTGCCTGCTGGTGCTCGCCTCGCCGCCTCCGGCAGCCCCATCCCGAGATGGGCCAGCTCCTGTCAGGGGACATTGAGAGCCAAGAGCTGTCCCTTAGAGGGTGCGTACAAGAGCATTTACAGGATGTCTCTTGGATATGGAACATTTGTGCATCCTGTTTCTATTCTAGCCAACCAACTCAGATTTAATGCTGGGCAGCCGGGCCCCAAAGGGGAGTGAAGGAGTAGTGAGGGCAAGGATAAACAGCCCTCAGTCCCCTTCCTCAAGGGGCTCACAGCAGGGGGTAGGGTGGGGTTGGAGAATCGGGGGCCAGGTGCTCTAGGTGTGTGTAGGGAAGACGTAGTAGGTTGACTCTAGGCAGGGAAAAAGAGGTTTAATTCCACCTTGGGGGCACTTTTTTGAGCTGAGTCTGGGAGGATTTTAACTGGCAAGTGGGGAGGGGCTGGAGAAGTGGCTAGATAGGGGGTAATGGGAAGAGCATTAGGAAACCAGATGGGAAAGGCAGCCTTGGGCAGGGATTGAGTGCCAGGTTCAATGGAGTGGACTTGAGGAGCTGCTGGGTGTGTGGCACCAGCCTGGGCTGGCTGTGCGTGCATAGCACAAGTGGCTTCCTAGTTTCGATCGGCCCTACCTTTCAGGAATTGACATGCCGGTGGGGAAAGAAAATATACCACACGGAACAGATTCACCAGCAGCAGGAGCTAGACTGCTCAGTGCCAAGGGGCCTTTCCCCGGCAGAGATGAGTGATGGGAGATGCACCAGGAGAGACGAGAGGCCCAGAGGAAGCCTGGTGCCGGGTCTTGGAGGAAGGGCAGTGTTTGGTTATGCCGAGTGGCTGGGGAGCACTGCAGGTTAAGCAAAGAGCTTGAGCTGGGGGTGAGGCTAGGGTTGGAGACAAATAGCCAAACTCAGGGGTGGTGGGAGTCTGGGTAGAGAAGATTTTGATAGAATCAATTGACTGTAAATGTGAGGACTGGACTCTGGACTCTCAATTCTATTCCACTGATATATGTGTCCATTCTTAAGGCCAGTATCACACTGTCTTAATTACTATAGCTTTTTAGCAAATTTTGAAATAGGGGAAGTGGGAGTCCTCTAATTTCTTTTTCAAGGTTGTTTTGGCTATTCTAGGTCCCCTGAATTTCTATGTGAATTTTAGGATCAGTTTCTGCAAAGACAGCTGAGGTTTTGATAGAGAATGCACTGAATCTATATTTGGGGTGTATTACCCTCTTAACAATATTGTCTTCCTATTCGTGAATATGGGCTGTCTTGATTTATCAGTTTCTTTTTGACAGTTGCCAAGTATTCCACACTATAGGTGTTACATGTTTACTTAACCAGTCTCTTTTTTTTTTGGCCACGCTGTGCGGCTTGTGGAATCTTAGTTTCCCTACCAGCGATCAAACCCGTGCCCCCTGCAATGGAAGCTCAGAGTCCTAACCACTGGACCACCAGGGAATTCCCTTAACCAATCTCATTTAATGGACTTTTATGTGTTTCCAATTTTTGCAGTTACGAATAATCAGGCAACGACTATTTCTGAACATGTCTCTGAGTGCACATATGGGGGTTAAATTCCTGAAAGTAACATTGCTGGGTAAAAGGTATGTTGAAATGTTAATACCAAATTGCCTTAACATTTTTCCAATTTACACTCCCAGGCTCAGTATTTGGGGGAACTTATTTCCCATATACTCACTAACATTGGATATGCCAGTTCAAAAAATTTTTGCCATTCTAATGACGGAAGATATTTCATGGTGGTTTTATCTGCATTTCCTTGATCTCTAGGGAAGCTGAGCATTTTTGTGTACGCTTATTCTGCATATGTATTTCTTCTGTGAAATGCCTGCTCTTATCTGTATTAGTCAGGGTTCTCCAAAGAAACAGAACCAGTTGATGTGTATATAGAAAAAGATTTATTAAAAAGAATTGGCTCACATGACTATGGAAGCTAGTAAGTCCAAAATCTGCAGTGTGAGCCAGCAGGCTGGAGATTCAGGAGAGCTGATGGTGCAGATGAAAGTCCAAAGACAGTTGCTAAGAATTTCCTCTTGCCTGGAGAGGCCAGTCTTTTTGTTCAATTCAGGCCTTCAGCTGATTGGATGAGGCCCACCTGCATTATGGAGGGCAATTTGCTTTAGCCAAAATTCAGTGATTTAGGTGTTAATCTCATCCAAAAACACCTGCCAAGTTGACACATAAAACTAATCATCACACAACAAACTCACAGATATAGAGAACAAACTAGTGTTTATGAGTGGAGAGAGGAATGGGGGAGGGGCAATATAGGGGATTAAGAGGTACAAAATATCATATATAAAATAAGCTAAAGAATATATTGTACAACACAGGAAATATAGCCAATATTTTATAATAACTATAAGTGAAGTATAACCTTTAAAAACTGTTAATCACTACATTGTACACCTGTAACTTACATGATATTGTATAGTTGATATAGTACATCAACTATAGTTCGATGATTAAAAAAACTAACCATCACATTATCCCTTGTTCATTTTTCTCCCGTGTTTCTTTTTCTTGTTGAACTGCGGGAGCTCTTTATATAGTCTGGATATTATATACGTTGCAGATATTTCCTCCCAATCTGTCATTTGTCTTTTATCTTTGTTTATGGTATCTTTTGTGGTCAGAAGTTGTGTTGTTATGTCATCTGAAATCTAGCAATCGATCTTTTCCTTTGTGGCTTCTGCCTTCCCGCAGCCCACACTTGCTTAAGAAGTTAGAAATATGTTCTTCCTGGTCTGTGACAATTCCTGCTGTGGTCCCGCCTCGGATGGCAGCACTACCCTGGACTGAGGCACCACAGTGATAGGAGATTCCACCGAGAGCCCTGACACGAAGAGAACCCCGGATGTGACTCTGGCTAAGAGGTTCCTCCAGGTCAGGGTTGGACAGCTTCCCTCTCTCTCCCTCTTTCTGCTTCTTTCAGCCTCTCCCCAGTTCTTCCCATCACCCCTTCAGGGTTTTCTTCATTCAGACTTCCAGTTCTGCTCTCATAGAAGAGTCACAGCTGCCTCAGGGCCAGGGGCCTTTCCCCCCAAGGTCTTGAATTGCCCGATAAAACATCAGATGCCCAGTTAAATTTGAATTTCAAATAAAGACAAATTTTTTCAGCATAATTATGTCCCATGCAATATTTGACACATACTTACACTTAAAAATTAATCCCTGGGAGTTCCCTGGTGACCTAGTGGTTAGGATCCGGGCTTTCACTGCTGGGGCCCGGGTTCAATCCCTGGTTGGGGAACTGAGATCCCTCAAGCTGTGCAGTGTGGCCAAAAAGAAAAAAAAAAATTATTCCTTGTGTATCTGAAATTCAAATTTAACTGGGCATCTTATATTTTTATTTCCTAACTCTGGCAGCCCTGAACACTAAGGTTGGAGTGAGGGCACAGAAACAGCCCCTGCCTCATACACACCTACTCCTTCCTTCCCCATCCTGCCTGAGTCACCTTAGGGTGAGTAATTGTTGCCCCAGTTGCTCAGGCGCCTGCCCTCCTCATCGGGCACCTGACTGGTGTCTGTGGGGCTCTGCTCGGCCCTCCAGCCTGTCTGGGTAGGTGTGGGGGAGGGGAGGCAGGAGCAGGCCAGCGCCCAGGCCAGAGGCTGTGGCGGGATATTTGGCAACAGAGGCACCAGACCTGGATTCCTGACCTAGCATAGGCCGTGAACTTGCCCAGTGCCAGTGGGCAGGCCACTTCCCTTGTTGTTTTTTAATCAATTACTATTTTTAACAAAGTATACCATGCAAATAAATTTTAGTCAAGTTATAACACAAAGCAGCACTCTCTTTTTTTATTTTTTTGGCTGTGCTGCATGGCATGCGGGATCTTAGTTCCCTGACCAGGGATGGAATCCGTGCCCCCTGCAGTGGCAGCTCAGAGTCCTAACCACTGGACCGCCAGGGAAGTCCCAACACAAAGCAGCACTCTTATCCTCTCTCTTTTCCTACACCAGGCTTCCACTTTCAAACCCTTTAACCGTTTCTTCTGTGACTTTCCCTTGTGTGCTTGTATGTGAATTCTTAATTCGCCTTTGGCCTCAGTGTGTTCATCTGGGCAGTGGGTGAGCACTGCCCTGCTCTCTGTCCCCTGGGAGATTCAGAGTCTGCACTGAGCTGTGGCGACTCCACCTGGCCCCGGGTGCAGGTAGACTGATGCTGGATGGTATCTTTAAATCCAACTGTGGGGTGCAGGATGCAGGGTAGGGGTTCAGCGGGAGGGAAGAGAGGGGAGAAGGGGGAAGGCAGGTAGGGGAAGTGGATTACTTGGCTTTGCCCTGTAATGGAGGGAGCTTCAGGGATCCTGATGTGCAGATCTGAGAGCCCCTCATCTCGTTGAACCCCCTTTCTATGCAACGAGGAACCTAGCGCTCAGCGAGGAAGCTCCTCTCCGGTCCCCTTCCCTCTTACAGGCTGTGTGACTTGACTTAACCTCTCTGCCTCAGCGTCCTGGTCTTTACGTTGAGGACAACGAAAATAAGGCGCTTCCCTCGGGAATGAGAAAACGCCTGCAGAGCCCTCAGCTCAGGGCCTAAGCCAAGTATGTGCTCAATTAACGAAGCTGCCACCGTTGGTTGTGGTGATTCCTCCCCTTGGGCCCTCCCCAGCTCCCCCTCACACATACCTTAGCCTGGGAGACTGCCCACCCACCCCTCAGCCCACCTCACCCTCTCCTCTCGAGCCGTGGCCCATGCATCTCTCTTCCCAGAAATCCACCTGGACCCCCCACGTGGCTGCACCCCATGGCATCCTTCTGGCCCAGGGTCCAGAACTCTGTCCAGGAGGGTCTGTTTGCACCTGGTCCATTTCAGACTCCTGAGAAGGGCACCCCATCAGACTGAAACCAACAGAATCCCTCAGCCAGACCAGGGCAGAGGGGGCAGAGGAAGACACAACCCCTCAGGGATGGGGTCGGGGCAGGGAGACGCAGGGTAGGGTGAGCTGGGTTGAATTCTCTTCTCCCATCCAGATGTGGAGTCAGCATCTGCCTTCTGTGGGAGAGGAAGGCACATTCCCAGGTCAAACTTTCAGTTTCTTACGTTCTGAGAGCAGTGGGGTGATCCAGAGAAGAACTTCCTGGTAGAGGCAAGGACTGACCCCAGCGCGTCTCCAGGAAGCCCAATTGGCCTCTGGGACAGGCAGGTGGCAGGTGCTGGAGGACAGGAGCCAGCTCTTTCCTGGAAACCTGGGCAGTGGGCTGGCATCTGGGCAGTGGGACCTCATCTTTGCCTGTTGATCTCAAATTCCAGCTCGGCCTCTTCCTAGCTGGGTGACTTTGGCTTTTTTTTTTTTTTTTTTTTAATTTATTTATTTATTTATTTATTTATTTTTGGCTGAGTCGGGTCTTTGTTGCTGGGCGCGGGCTTTCTCTAGTTGTGACGAGCGGGGGCTACTCTTTGTTGCAGTGGGCGGGCTTCTCACTGCTGTGGCTTCTCTTGTTGTGGAGCACGGGCTCTAGGCACACAGGCTTCAATAGTTGTGGCATACGGGCTCAGTAGTTGTGGCTCACGGGCTCTAGAGTGCAGGCTCAGTAGTTGTGGCGCCCGGGCTTAGTTCCTCTGTGGCATGTGGGATCTTCCCAGACCAGGGCTTGAACACATGTCCCCTGCATTGGCAGGCGGATTCTTAACCACTGCGCCACCAGGGAAGCCCCTGGCTTATTTTTTTGACCTAAATGCCCTCATCTGTGAAATAGAGGAACTGTATTATAATTACCTGCCAAGGTTTCAGGAGGATGGAATGTGCTTGCACACGTATGTAAAGTACCAAGCTCAGGGGACTTCCCTGGCGGTCCAGTAGTTAGGACTCCACACTTCCAATGCAGGGAGCGCGGGTTCGATCCCTGGTCGGGGAGCTAAGATTCCACACGCCACACACGGCCAAGAAAAAAAGAAGTACCAAGCTCATAGTCGATCCTCATAAGCTGTCACCTTCTTCTCCTCTACTCCTACGATCGAGAGAATTTTGACAACTAAACTACATTTATTCAGGACTAAAATTCATTTTCTTATTAAAATTTACAAAATCAATGATGTAGAATCTGACGCCACTCAAATGAAAAAGAAAACATCCAGCCAAACCCAAGACAGGGGCTCAGATCCTCCAAACCCTTCTGAAGATCCTTCAGGGTGCTGGCCCTGCACCACATCTAAGGACACCCTGTCCCTCCCCTGGAAGGCTTGGGAGGGGCTGGGCCCCGATGGTGGTCTGGCCAGTGTCATACCTCCCTGTGGGTACAGGGAGAAACTTTCCCCATCCTGTGCCTTTTTCTGAACTTGAGAATGCCCTGGGGGCAGCTGTGCCCCTCGGTGGTTGCTGCATTGCCTGTGGACTCCAGGAGTTGGAGCCTAGCCGTTGTCAAGGGCAGCAAGTGGACAGGTTGGGTCACGGAAATGGAAGGACAGCTTGGGCTGTGGGCACTGTTGACTCGTTGACTGTTAGGGCTGGAATGTTAATGAACTTGGGGGCAGGGCAGGGAGTGGAGAGGAGAAGCATCAGGACCATGTTTTGCCGGCCTCCTCTGTTCCACATCACTGAGTCCTTCTAACGAAACTGCAGAGTGTTAGCTCCACCTCGCAGATGTATGAGACACTAAGGGTCTTGTCCAGGGTCATCCGGCTACTAAGCGGTGGTGTCAGTATCTGAGTCCAAATTTATCAGACCTCGGAGCTTTTGCCCACATCGCCAGGCTCCACTGGATGCAGACGCCAGCGCAGCCTGTCCTCCCTCCCAGCCCTTCCAGCCCTGAGCTCTCCTGTCCCCTCTCCAGGCAGGCCCCCTAGGGGTCAGGAGACACCCGCTTCAAGTCACTTGGACAGGTCACTTAACTCCTCTGAGATTGTTTCCTCATCTGTAAAATGGGTCCACAATAACCCCCACATGCCCTCTTACACAGTCATGAGAGGTTCAGATGGGATGATGGATGTAAAGAGATCTTGTAAAGTGGCACATAAAATGGAAGGAATTCTTTTTAGGACCTCAAAGAGGTTCCTCTTGTTAATCTGATGACCTGTCTCGGAAGCACTGGGCCAGGGCTTAGGTGAGGAAACTGCCTTCCCCAGAAAATTCAGAGACGTCAGCTCAGGGTCATCTCCAGGAGCCCAAGGAGGAACAGAGAGAGGAAGCAGCTACATGGAGGGCGGGACAGGAGGATGGAACTCCTCCCCGCTCAACCCGGGGCACACTTTCCGGGTCATAAACCTCTTTCACACGCCTCATCTGTCATCTTAAACCTCTCAGCAGTGCCGGAAGGGAAGTAGGGCCAAGAGTATTATTCTTTCCATTTCAAAAATGATGAAAACAAGGCCCAGAAAAGAGACAAATTCCCCCAACAAGTTAGCAGAGAAATCTGTACTCAAATGCATATCAGGGGACTTTAATTCAATTTCTTATGTTAGGATGGTTGCTGGTATACTTGATTTCCATGTTTTTAAAAAGTAGGTCTGGCTAATGTTTATTGAGACTCACATTGTGCCAGGTTCTGTAAGCTCTCCTTTAATCTTTAACACAGGCTTGTGAGGTAGGTACAGTTACCATCTCCATCTTACAATGAAAGAAGGAAGACTCAGAGGTTAAGCAACTTTCCTGGGGTTGTGTAGTTGGAAAGGGGAGAAGCCAGAAATTGAATACAGGTCTGGTCCAGAGCCTGTGTTCGTAACCATCATAGTTGTTCTTTTCAATGCAAGTTTTTCTTTCAGTGTGAGTGCCCAGCTCTCATCTGAGCACTTTCCTTCATCCCAGCCAGCTTGGCCCTCCCTTGGCCTTCACTATGGGTTAATCTCCATCAATGTTTCCTGACCCCCCACTTCTCCCTTGTTCTAGGCCGTCTTAGGCCCTCTCCATCACGTGACCTGTTTTAGTGCCTTCACAGGCACTAAACCTCATGTCCTTCCTGTCTGCAATTGTCTTGTTTATTTACTTGTTTTTGTGTTTGTCTCCTGCACTAAAAAGTGTGAGCAGGGACCCAGTGTGGCTTGTTCCCTGCTATATCCCAGTACCTACAACGGTATTTGGCATACAACACTGAAACATTTTTAAAAAGAGAAAAAGAGAGGGAAACACTCAGTAAATCAAAAAGAGAGAGAGAGAGAGAGGGAGACGAACACAGGTCAGGCCTTTGTTCCAGGCCCAGCTGGGATGGCTCCTCCTCAGTTTGCGTCACTGAGACACGGGCTCAGCCCTGGCATGGCCACGCTTTTCTGGAGGCTGACATGCTCCAGGCAGCCTCGGGCACGCTGAGAAGCAGAACCTGCAGCCCCAGAAGGCAATGACACTACATGCGACCACTGGTGCTTGGTGAGCTCGTGAGGTTCTCAACAGAATCACATCCAAAGTCTTCGTTTGGTAATATCGTTTGTAACTCTCCTTCAATACATTTTCAGAAGTGAAATTCACAGAGTGTAATTTCCTATGCACGTTTAAAAAAATCTGTATTAAATTCAAACTGTAATAGAGAGGAAAAATAAAAGAAAGTAATTTAGAATGAAATAATATGTATTTCTGTGTGCAAAAGCTCAGGCTTGACTCCACGAGAGAACAGAAGCTTGCAGATGCCCATGAATCACTGGCGACGGAGAACCGGAAATGGAGGCTCTGCGCTGGAGTATTTTGTTAGTAACTCAGCTCACACCAGCCAGGTGGCCAACAGGATGAGATGTTCTGAATGGTGAATGATCCTTGGTAAAGTTCTAACGGAGACAAAGCCACATCTTCCTGAAGACTGCATGGTAGTTTTATTCCAGGGAAATTCTATAGATTATCAATATAAAACCATTTAGAAAGATATGGGTGAAATAGAGCTGGCTTCGAGGTCGGATAATCATCAACAGATTTCTCAAATCCGCAGATGTGGAACCCGCGGATACAGAGGGCCGACTGTATTCACCGTACTAGGCCATTTTATATAAGGGACTTGAGCATCCCTGGATTTTGGTATCTGCAGGGGCTCCTGGAACCGATCCCCCGTGAATACCGAGGGACGACTGTATGTGGTTGTCCAGAAAGACAGAGGAAAGCCGCGAGGTGTACGGGGATAAAACCCTGTTAATGTCAGACTGTCCTACACTTTATAGGACATTGAGCATCCCTGCCCTGACCTCTGTCAAATGCCAGGGGCTCTGATCTTGTGACAATCACAAATGGCCTCATAAATTCCCCAAATTTCCCCTAGGGGGCGGTAGAGCTCAGATCGAGAACAACTGCCCGGCATATTCCCCATCGCCCCGCTGTTTAATTTAACACTTACCTTTGAGGTTGTTTTACACTCGGAGGTGGAGGTCAGCATCCCTTTCAAGGTGGTATTTGTTACATGGGGATATTGTCAGGCAGTCCCTTTGCATGGCATTCTGCTGTTACAAACAGGGCTATGGTAAGGGCGAGTCATTTCGCACATGAGCAAGCCAATCAGGGAGGAATGCTTACAAGTGGCCTGGCTGAGTCACAGGGTTGGGCATTTGGAATTTTGATAGCTATGGCCCAAAACTGCCTTCCTCGGGGGTAGATTAATCCACACTCCCCGGCAGAGTAAGAGTTCCAGGCATCCGGCTGGGGGTTGGGGGGAAGGCAGTTCTGCAGTCTTAGCCAGGACCCTTCACCTCTGGAGGCCACCTTCTCAGACCGCACCCAGGGTGCTCCCAATGAAGACTTGGGTGTCCAGAAACTTCCCAGCTCATCTTCTCAAGCCAGGCAGGGGCTGGGGGGAGACAAGAGAGGCCTTTCCCTGGGTGGGCTGATTCTAGCTATTACATTTATTTCTTTTTTTTAACCTTCAAAAAAAAAAATACAGGGACCTCCCTGGTGGTCCAGTGGGTAAGACTCCGTGCTCCCAATGCAGGGAGCCCAGGTTCGATCCTTGGTCAGGGAACTAGATCCCGCATGCAGGCCTGCCTGCCGCAACTAAGACCAGGCCGAAGCCTAAATAAATAAATACTTTAAAAAAAAAGATAGCTTTGTTGTTGTGTTTTTTGTTTTTGTTTTGTTTTCTCATGCATGGCTTGCCGGATCTTAGTTCCCCCGACCAGGGACTGAATCCAGGCCACCGAAGTGAAAGCCCCGATTCCTAACCACTGGACCACCAGGGAATCCCCAGCTTTGTTGCTTTCTGATTCTATACATAATATATATGTATTTCAGAGGGAGAAATCCCTTTCCCCACCAACTTTTTATTTTAAAACCTTTTAAAACTTCAGAAAAATTGCAAGGATGGTACAATGAGCACCATATACCCTTCACTTTGATCTACAGTTGTTCACATTTTGCTACATTGGCTTTATCTCTTTATTTTTGCTGAACCATTTGAGACAGTTGCAGACATTTGCCACTAAACACTCGGTGTGCATTTCCTAAGAACAAGGACATTCTCCTACAAAACCACTGTATGGTTATCACACTCAAGAAATTTAATGTTGATAAAGTAATATCAACTATACAGGCCTTATTCAGTTTTCTCCAGTTGTCACAATAAAGTCCTCTATAACTTCCCCACCCCTCCCTGCCCCCAGGGCCCAATCAAAGATCTTACTTGGCATTTAACTTGAGCCCTAGAGTTTGGATTTCTCTTCTCTGGTTCAGTGGTCCTGCAGCCTGGGACCTTGCCTCCAGGAAGGCACCTCTAGGTGGGAACGGTTCAGGCCCTGAACTCAGAGGTGCTAGTAGAGTCCACAGGAGGGACCTGAGCCTTACTTCAGCCCCATAAATGTCTTCCTAGGCCCTGGGGGTGCAAGCTGGGGCTTGCCCTGGAAGAATTCAGCCTTACAATAAACTATCTTCTGTTTACCTCGCTTGCCAGGCAAGGACTTGTCCATCAGTCCCTGAGATAATCCCTGGGGCTGGTACTATTTCCTCCCCTTTTACAGTTTAAAGGAGTTTCTGTTTTTCCATCTGACAAGGAGGCCGGTGATGGCCACATGGAGCCACATGCTGCCTCTAGAAGGACCACTGGGTGCGTGGTCAGCGTGAACCGCGGCTGAGACAACCAGGACAGTGGCCGCCTCCTCCTCAGGCCTCTAGGCTTGCTTCTCAGGTCAGGCCAGTCTAGCCAGAGCCCCACAGGTTCATGGGCATCTCAAGGCTCTGGATCCACCCTGCAGTCGCTATGATCGTCCTTGGACGACACCTCCACCAGCTCCAGTGGTGGATAACTTCTCCCTTCTGCCCAGACTGTTGCCAGCATGCTGGCCTTTGGTTATACCAAGGTTTTCTCAGCCTCGAAGCATTTACATGTAGGGGATGGCAGGGAGTGAGATCTACTCAGCTCTGGGTGGGACTACAGAACTGTTTGTCGACTCAGCTTTTCACAGACATGACTTTAGCTAAGAGTCTGTAAATTAGCAGGATGGGTAACTCATCCTTATTTTCAGCTGAGGAAACTGAGGTGTAGTGACAAATCTCAAAGGCATCCTATTGCAAGAAGAAAACCAGAAATGGAGTGCAAGCCCCTCATTCTACTGTGAAGGAAACGGAGGCTCAGAGGTCACCATGTTTGATTCCTGGCTGTGCTACTTTGCTCTGGGGAAGAAGGCGTGTAAGGAGTTATGACTATCTGTGCCTGCATTTAGAGGCAGAGGTGGGACCAGAATCCTGGTTGCTCTAAAGACCCTTTCCAGAACTTTCTGTGCCACAGGTCCTGGAGTGGGGCGGGGGGCAATCAATAATAATAGTAATGGTCACCGACTGCTTGCCAAGTGCCAGACAGGGCTCTAAGCACTTTAGAGCTATTAACTCATTACATCCTCAAATTCCCATGAGGCAGGGGTATTTTGATCCCCATCAGCTCATTTATAAATGGGTGAAAGGAAGGCTTAAAGGACTCTAGATACTTGCTAGGAGGTCCCACAGCTGCTGCAGCAGGCAGCCCATATTGGAACCAGGTCCCGCCCTCCCAGTGCTCTGATCTGGAGGCAGGTAAGTGGTGCAGCCCCACCAAGCTGTATCTTAAGAGTTCTTGGGGCCTGAGGCCTGAGTAAACATTTGCAGGGAGCAGAGAGCCCTGGTTGAGAATGGGATGGGATGGGAGATCCTCTGGACTCAGGTAGGAGGGGGTTTGAATTATAGCTCTTTCATCTGTGTGATCTTGGTGCAACTTGACCTCTGGGGTCCCCATTTTCTCATGTGAAAAATGGGAGAGTGCGTAGGAGAAGTCTGGATTCTACTCCACACCAGGAGTCATTACACACAAGGACCTCAGTTTCCTCCTCTGTAAAATGGGGGGGAGTTATCTCTTGGCTGATGGCTGTGAAACTGTGTAAGTCATAACTTTGAGGGAGTAAAGGACCCTAATAGGGGCTGGGTTCTTGCCCTGTCAGTTTATAAAATTATTTTGTGGCATTTCAGAATTCAGTTGGTATGGGAAGGGCATGTAAAGGGCGCCTTCTCTCAGGGCCCTTTAGATCAGCAGCACTTCACGGGTCACTCCCCGCCCCCCATTTCGGGCTTCCTAGCGGTGGAGAGCCGCAAACTCTTTTCTCAGGGAAAGTATACGGTTGGCCCCTTGGAACTCACGTGCTAACCCGGCGTGCACCGGCTGGCTGGGCGACTCCAGGCCCGGAGGCGACCATTCTGGGGGTGAGGGGCGGAAGAGCTGGTGACGTCAAAGTCACGGCCTACCCTTCTTAAAGGCGCAGGCTCGCAGCCGCTGTTCGTTTTTCTCTTAGGACACTCTCGCCGCACGAAAGTTTTAAAAGCGAGGCAGCTGATGGGGTCTCGGGTGCGGGGCTGGCCCGGGACAGAAATACGGCTCCTGAGAAGAGGGATCAGAGACGTCCAGGATTAACGCCCACCTGTCACCCAGGGAGGCAATGTGGTGCGGGGGAGGTAATTGTCCAGTTCTTAACTTTAAGCTTCAGTTTCCTCTTCTGTAAAACGGGGTTAATAATGATCTACTTCTAGAAGTTCTGAGACGTAGAAGAAATAGATTTCGTGAGAGTAACCAACATAGAAATGTCAGTCCCCTTTTCCCCTACTCAATCCTATTCCTGTGCGAAGGAGGAATCCGAGACCCAGGGCGGTGTTGTAACTTGCCCAGGGTCACAGGGAGGTGGGACGAAGCCCAGGTTAAACCCGGTTGAACCCACGTCTCCCGGCTCCCGGGCCAGCCTTTCCTCTCTGTCCAGCCTGCCTAGCCCGGGTTACTTACTCGTCAACTTCACTACCCACACCCGCAGGGTACCCCTCAGTTTTGTCAAGTGGATTTGCAGTTGCAGTCTTGATGGATTGTCTGTTAAATAGGGACGACCCTGTTTGATACGGTCGCCGTGAAGTTGTAAAACCTCAGCAAAGAGCCCGATGGGTTAATGTTTGCCAGCACTATTTCATCGCCCCCCGTGGCCTTGGAAGAACTGATTCAAACCCCCGCCGCCAAACAAATGAGGAAAATGGGGAGAGTGCTTTACCCACGTTCGTCTAGAAAGTTTGCGGGAGCAGCGCTTGGCCGGGATGCTGGTGGGGTGGTGTTGGCGACAATACGCTGTCAAGTACGGTGCTGCCGCCAGGTCAAGCGCGGCGTGGAGACCTGCGACCTTGGCGCGCGGGCCCGGCGGGGCACCCGCGGCGCGGGGCCTGGTTAGCGCGGGACCCGGAGGAGGCCGCGAGTGGGCGGGCCGGCCTCACTCCGGGCAGGCGGCCGGTCGGCCCGTTGGGGGGCGGGGCCTCGCGGCGCCGTCCAGGGGCGGGACGGGCTCGTCCAGTTTCCGAGTCGGCCTTGGTGCCTAGCGAGCGCGCGCGGAGCTGGCCCCGGCCGCGGAGCCGATATGGGCCCGCTCGGCCCCGGGCGCCGCGCCGCGCGAGCACCGGCCTAGAGCCAGGTGGGCGGGGCTGGATCTGGGCTGTGGGTCCGGCGGGGGGCGGAGGCGGGAGTCGGGTCTATGGGGGTCCCGGGGAGCCTGAGCGGGGCCTGGCTGGGGACCGGGAGTCGCTGGCCGACCTAGTCGGCCCCACCGGGCGCCCCTTGCGCGCGGGGCCAGGACAGAGAGTGTCGCCGAGGGGCGAAGAGCGATCTTGTCTCCCCATCCCTACTTCCCGTACTCTCGACCGGCCGCCCCGAGAAAGAGATTTTGAGGGAGAGGGAGCAGAGGGATTGTCCTTCCCATCCAGGTTCGGGGCTTGGCCCTCCGGCCTCGGGAGGACGGGTGCGGGGGAGGGCCGGGCACCCCCGCCTGCAGTCCCAGAAAGTGGACGGACCCTTCGCCGCCCTCAGGTTTGTTACCTTTCCCTCCCTGCCGGGCTCCACCTCTCCACGTCCGGTGACTCGAGGCTCGCATGCGCCCGCCTTGGGGCTGGTTGCCGGAGTTGGGGGCGTAGGGGGGCGGCTCAGGCGTTTTGATCTTTGGGCCCACCAGGCCAACCCGGGCACCTGCACTGAAGAGGTGCACAGTAACCCCGTGTGGCGAGGGTGAGGAATGGCGGTGGGTCATTACAGCCCATTAACTGATGGATGACTCTCCCAGTTTCCTTCCTAACTACTCCCACGGTGACCTTGGGCAGGTCACTTCATCTCTCTGAGCCTCTTTCCCCTTTGGCAAGGTGGAGTTGACAATAACTGCTATAAAAAGTGATTATGCGAAACTCATAGTGAGTGAGTGGGGCGAGGGTCCAGCTAGTGTCCCCAAGAGCCCCTGCATCCTTTCTCTCCCTACCCCTGACCCCGGTTTTGTGCTCCAATTGACTGACGTTTGTTTTTCAGAACTGAAGCTACAAGATGGCTGACCAGGACCCTGGAGGCATTAGCCTCCTCCAACAGATGGTGGCATCTGGCACTGGGGCCGTGGTCACCTCCCTCTTCAGTAAGACCTGGGATGGTGGGGTGGGGGCAGCTGGGGACTGGGGCAGACCAGAGATTAGAAATGACTTGGCTCTGGATGAGGGGTCGGGGCGGGGTCCTGAAAGGAGCTTTCAGACCTGCCCTCCTCCCCCAGTGACCCCCCTGGACGTGGTGAAGGTACGCTTGCAGTCTCAGCGCCCCTCGGTGGCCAGTGGTGAGTGTCTGACCCTGGAGCCAATAGGGAGTGGTGCCAGGGATCCCCAGAGATGAGGTCCCTGGGGCAGGTGGGGAACATTTGTGACTTGAGGTAGTGCCTTGTATTTTAGAGCTGATGTCTTCCTCCAGACTCTGGAGCCTCTCCTACGCCAAATGTGAGTGCCCCATGCCACGGGGAACCTGTAAGTGTCCTGGGGAGGGATGTCCCAGTCTCTCCAGGGCACACGGGGGCCTCACAGCCACGGACTAGCACACGCTTCTAGATCATATTAGCTAGCCCTCTGTCCTACACAAGAACGTCTGCCCAGGGACCCCAGGCTCTGCTGGCTCTCCAGGGATGGGAGCTCACCACCTCCCTGTGAGGTTCCAGGGCCCTGTCATGCTAATGCCCCTCCCCTTCCCCAGTGCCCTCCTCTCTCCAATCCACAGGGAAATGCCTCCTGTACTGCAATGGTGTCCTAGAGCCCCTGTACCTGTGCCCAAATGGTGCCTGCTGTGCCACCTGGTTTCAGGACCCCAGTCGCTTCACTGGCACCGTGGTGAGGAGCAGCTGTGCCCTTAGCTGGGTCTGTTGGCATTCCTGAGGGATTCAGATTGGTTTGTTTTTCAAAACTGAAGCTTCTTAGGCAGCAGACCTAAGAAAGAACGGGTAGCGCAAAGCACATAAGGGTGGCCAGTTCAGTTTAGGAAGGGCTTTCCTGAGGAGGTGGGGCCATCACAAGATTTTGAAGGGTGAATAGGAGTCTGTTTGGAGCCAAATAGGGAATACCATGTGTAGAGGCCTGAGGGGCTACTGGGTAGGAGTGAGGGCATCAGGCTAGGGCCCAGCCTGGGCCAGCCCCGCCACAAGCCTTGTTCATGTTCATCCTCCCTCCTCCTGGGCTGGTGTCTGCTTGGCCAGGATGCCTTTGTGAAGATTGTGAGACATGAGGGCACGAGGACCCTGTGGAGCGGCCTCCCAGCCACCCTGTGAGTACCCCAGTTCTGCGTATTGCTTTCACCCGATACCCCACTGACCCCTTACTCCCCTGTTGGCTGGCTGGGTGGGGCAGGGGAAGCTTGGGAGGTTTGGGAACTTTGGGGAGTCTTGGCTAACCTGTTCACACCCCTAGGGTGATGACTGTGCCGGCCACTGCCATCTACTTCACCGCCTACGACCAACTCAAGGCCTTCCTGTGTGGTCAAGCCCTGACCTCTGATCTCTACGCACCCATGGTGGCTGGCGCGCTGGCCCGCCGTGAGCACAGCCCTGGGCTTTCCACCTCCCTTTGACCCCACCTGTGCCAGAGCCCAGTCTGGACTCCCAGCTCCAACCTCTGCCAGCCTAGGGGTGGGGGGGACGTTCAAGGCCCCCAGACTCTGGGCAGGCTGCCCCTGGGACCTGTAAACTGACCCCTCCTCCCTGGTCCCCGCAGTGGGCACCGTGAGCGTGATCAGTCCCCTGGAGCTGGTGCGGACAAAGCTTCAGGCTCGGCATTTGTCATACCGGGAGCTGGGCACCTGCGTCCGAGCAGCTGTGGCTCAAGGCGGCTGGCGCTCACTGTGGCTGGGCTGGGGTCCCACTGCCCTTCGGGATGTGCCCTTCTCAGGTAGGCACCAGGGGTGCAGGGATTGGGGTAAGGGAGCCCAAGAGGTCTACAGCCAAGTCCCAGCTTTGCTACTACTGACTTTGAAGTCACGTAAACTCTCTGAGCCAAGAACATCTCGTCTGTGAAGTGGGCCCCAGCAGGCGGGATATTCACCCAGGTTTTCACAAGATACTTCTTGCAGAGGGCCTTTTATGGGAACTGGCACGTGGCAGGCAGACTTCGTAGCTGGGAGGGAGTGGTTGTGATGTAGGTCTGTGAAAGGTGGGAGGTTCGTGGCCTATCCCACTGCCCTTCCCGTCTCTAATGAGTGAACCCCTGTGCCCCCAAGCTCTGTACTGGTTCAACTATGAGTTGGTGAAGAGCTGGCTGAGTGGGCTCAGGCCAAAGGACCAGACCTCCGTGGGCATCAGCTTTGTGGCTGGCGGCATCTCAGGGACGGTGAGTTGACCAGGCTGGGAATGTGGCCAGTAGAGGTGTCCTTGGGGTGACCTGAGGGTCGTTGCAGACGCTCCGGAAAAGAGTCCTTGCTTGCCTGTCAAGGAGTGCGCTCCCCCTCCCCTTCTGAAGCTCTAGCTGGGGCTGGCAGACCCTGGCCGCATGCAAGGGATGGGGGTCCTGGGAATGGAGACCAGCCCTCTCCCCACCCCACCAGGTGGCGGCCATCCTGACTCTACCCTTCGATGTGGTGAAGACTCAGCGCCAGGTCGCGCTAGGAGCGGTGGAGGCTGTGAGAGGTGAGGGGCCCCGGCGCGGGGCAGGGCAGGCGGGGTCCCAGCGGGGTCTTACAGGGCCTCGCCTTGGTTTGCAGTGACGCCCCCGCACGCGGACTCCACTTGGCTGCTGCTGCGGAGAATCCGGGCCGAGTCAGGCACCAGGGGCCTCTTTGCAGGTGAGCGTCTGTGTGTGTGTCCACGCCCTGGTGGAGGTGGGGCTCCCTGGGACCCGACCTCTGACCCCAGCCTCCCCCTCCCACCGCAGGCTTCCTCCCAAGGATCATCAAGGCCGCCCCGTCCTGCGCCATCATGATCAGCACTTATGAGTTCGGCAAAAACTTCTTCCAGAGGCTCAACCAGGAACAGTTTCTGGGCCCTTGAAAGGAATGAGGGGACGAGGACCCGACCTCATCCGTGGTGGGAGTGGGGCAGGAGGAGACTGAGCCAAGTGCCTTTTCCTCAGCACTGCGGGGAGGGGCCTCATTTCTCTTTCCTCCCCACTCTGAGCCCCAGGGGTAGGGGGCTGCCCCTCTGGGCCCACGCCGACCCCTCCTCTCTCAGACCACTTTCTTCCTGCTGCTCCCCATTCCCCAGCCCCAGGAATCATCACGCCCTCCCCTCAAGTTCAAGACCAAATTTGCTAACTTCTCCCTCATTTCTTTCCCTGTGGGTTTGCTGTAGCTGGGCCTGCCCCCAGGAGCCGCAAAACCTTGTGCCCGGCATAGTCTGCACCCACCCTTGTTAATTCCTTGAGTCTAAAGATGATAAACTTCTTTCCACTGCCTCTGATTGTGGGGGTCTCTGGGGCGGGTGGGAAGCAGGATTTGGTGAGTGATTTGCACAGAAGAGGCCTGGAAGGGACCTTGATGTTGGCTTTGGCTGCCCAGGTGGCACCCAGGTAGAGGATCCCTCCCACAGTGTAGTGAGAGCAGGTGGGGATAAGGACCCAGAGTTGAGAGGGTGGTGAGACCTCTCCCCAAGGGTACACTTAAGCGACAACCCAGGAGGGAGGGTGGCTTCACTGCCAGGCTTTGGGCTAATGGAAGGGTCTGGATCTCTAGGCCGAAGCTGCATTGCTCAGGATGATGGAAGGGAAACGGGGACCTGCCAGGCCTTCTCCATCCTGCCACCCAGGATGTCCAGCATCTTCTTTGCCTGGGGTAAATGAGTTACCAAAGAGTATCAGGTTGAAGGGGTCCTTACATCTTTTGGTCCTTCCCTGGGCTGACCTAATATTTAGAACACTTCATACAGAAGCCACCCACCTCTTGAATTACTCTGACCAGTCTGCTCCCAGGGGGCACACCTGATTTTATCTGGTCTAGCATCACCTTGGTTACGGGCCCAGCACTAGCCCCGCCGCGTTCTGCCAACCTCAGAACAGGGCCCTGTCCCAATCCCCCCACAGACAAGGCTGCCCTCAGTCCTCTGGTTTTTATTTGCCTGCTACCCTCATAGCTGCCCCCCGCCCCCACCCCCAGTCTGGGGGCTGAGGAAGGAGTGACTCTGGGGCGTACACGGGGACAGACAGGAGAGGCATGGGAGGCGGCGGTGCCAGGCTGGGCCACCAGCTCCTGAGGAGGGCGGGGAGATGAGCGAAGGAGAGTCCGGTAGGGAGCTAGCCAGGCAGCGGGGTCGCCAGAAGAATAAGCTTCCTGAGGGCTCCCTGTGGCCCCGGTGCCCCTGCCTCTTGGCCCAAGCTGCCTCCCTTGGCAGCTCCTGCCTCCACGGGCAAGAAGCTGAACTGGGCTAGAAGCAAAGGGTGTCTCCCGAGAGACTCCTGGCTGAGTGGGCAGCATTCTCTGGAGGGTGGCCTGGATTGGGGGACGGTGAGGAAAGGCGGCAGGTGGGGCTGGCACCGCCCATGCCGCTCCTCAGCTGGGGCTCAGTGCCGGGCTGCCCTCGGGACTGTCGCTCACCAGGCACTCGTTGGATTTGAAGCTCGCCAGGGACTTGCAGCTGGGGATGGAAGCCAGGGAGCCGCAGAGGCCCAGCATGGAGGGCGTGGGGTCCTTCCCTGGGGAGAGAGGGCGGGTGAGGCGGGGCCAACCGGTCTGCGTGTGCGAGTTGGGTGTGCACAGGTGCAGGCGGTGAAGGGACAGCCCTCAGGTCACCCATCCGGAGACCTTCCTCATTTCTGGAGCGCTTGCCTTTTTCAGTTAAACCCTGGTAAGAACCTGCCCCTTTCCATGCAGGGAGCTGGGGATACTGTATTGTAATCGTCAGTTTATGTCTCTGTCTCCCCCCGAGGGTTCATCCTCTCTCTTTCTCCATTTATTAAACACACGGTGAGCACTTGTTCCGTTCCAAGCACGGGGGATACAGAGAACGGACGAGACACAGTCCCTGCCCTCACGGAGCTCACAGTCTGGTGGGGAGACAGACACACGGACAATCACAAACACAGTGTGGCGGGGTTCCACATCCATAGCCTGCCTTGTGTCAAAGAAGATCTAGGGCCATCCAGTACAGTGTGGTTTTTAGAAAGAAAAGACAGGTAGTCCAGGCACCGGGAAAACTAGGGTGGGAAACCAAGGTGAAGCCAGAGGGGGAGGGCAACACAAAATGCATGCGTTGAAGTCCTGGACATTCTCTTGAAGGGAGCCACTAATTTGGCTCTGAGCTTCCTGGCAGCCAAAGAAAAGGGGGAAACAATGGTCAGGCGACTGGTTCACAGAGCGCATGAGATAAGAGCAAATTAGTTAGGCGAAGAACTCCCTGAGGATTTGCAGGGCTCTTGAGGATGTCATGATGCCAAAAACCATGGAGCCCTCACCATATGCCAACACTGGTGATCATTTTAAACAACATCCCCATTTTACAGATGAGAAGGACTCAGCAAGGTGGAATCAGTGACCAAGCTCGCACAACCAGAGGAGGCGCAGCTGGGATTTGCCTGACGCCCCAAACCAAGCTCTCAGTTGCTGTGCTAGGCTCTTGGGAAGAGTTGAATGAATGAGGGAAGTGGCCAGCGCCTGACTACAAGCCCCAAGGCCTGGCCTCAGCCCTTCCGGGATGGGTGCTGGATTGGGGGGCTCACCAATGGGGCCCCAGGGCTCCTCGTCCCGCTTGCCCTCTCCCAGGCGCTGGGAGTCCGAGCTCAGACTGGCTTCAGCCGACAGCGGCTCCGTGCTCATGAAACTGTGTCTGTAGCAAAGCAGAGAGCTGGTGTGTGGGCAGAGGCCCACGGCCCCAGTGCCCCTCTTCCCTGGTAGAGGAGGGAGCGGCACTGAGGCCAAGCCAAGCCTGCCTGGGGCTTACCTCCGGTAGAGCTTAGGGTTGTTGGCGCCCTCGGACCCATTGAGTGTTCCCAGTGACGGCCATTGGTTGACCAGGCGTGTGGTGAGGTCCTTGGAACCCTGGGCCAGGGGAGCATGGTCACCGGGGATCAGACCTGTCCTGGGATGGGGAGGGGGAGTCAGGCCTGGCTGGAAGAGGGAGCAGAAGTGGGGAAGAGGGGCTCAGCAAGAGGTGGGGGGGAGGGGGGAGGGTTGAAACCTGGGTAGCAGAAATGGGTGTGAATGCTGAGAATCAGTGGGGCAGATCCTGGGAGTCAGTGGAGGATACTGGGGGGGCCACGGCGGTGACAGGAATTAGTGCACTCGTGCTGGGGGTTAGGGGAATAATGAGATGTTGCAGGGCATCGGTCAGGGTGATGGGCGGGTGGCTGCAGAGTAGTGTGGGAACCATGAAGAGTCATGGGGTGCCACAATCATGCTGGGAGGTCACAGGGTGATGAAAATGTTTCAAGGGGAACCGTTAGAGGGATGGGTAGGGGTGAGGTCAGGGGTCACGGTGGGAGGAGTGGTGAACAGAGGGAATAATGCAGTCATGTTGAAGGTCGTTGAGTCACATTAATTAGAGGTCCTTAATTGTAATGTTGGGGTCCCAGGAGTACTGTTCAATGGCCATTCTAGCTTATGTCAGGTAGTTGAGGGTGAAGTGGGGAGCCGGTTGGTGGGGGGCCTTATGTCGAGAATGATGTTAGGTCGCGGCGGCGGGGAGGGGGGTGGATCTCGGGGTGGCGGTGACGGACTCAGGGGTTTGATGCTGGTGCCTGGTATCAGGAAAGGTGGCGTTAGAGTCAATGGGGGCGATGGCGGGGGTTCCCTGGGGTGATGTGGTCGGGGTGGCCGAGAACCGGGGTCAGGGTCGCGGCGGCACTCACAGCTGCTCCTGCAGCTCCAGGATCACGCCTTCCAGCTCCCGCTTCTCCCGCTGGTTCTGCGCCGCCGCCTCCTCCAGCTGCAGCTGCAGCCGCCGGTTCTCCGCCTCCAGGTCCTTCAGCTGAGACTCGCGCAGACGCACCAGCTCCTCCAGGTAGCCCTGCGGGGGCGCCGGCTCAGCCCGGGCGGCGAGAGGAGAGGGTCCCCGCGGCCGCCCGCCCTCTGCCGGGCTCTAAGCAACCCCCGCTCCGCCCCCGCCGCGCACCGCGCACCTTCTGCGCGTAGACAATGCGGAACTTCTGCTCCATCTTGTGCCACTTGCTGTACCAGCTGTCCTCGTCGGTGACGAGCGGCAGGTACGGGTGCTCGGGCGAGTTGTCCTCGCTCGTGCTGCTCTCGGCGCTGTGCCGCTCCTCCTCGTCCGTCAGGTAGTCGTAGCTTGGAAGGAGGGCGCAGTGAGCACCGGCCGGCCCTGCCCGCCCGCGCGGCCCCAGCCACACCCCCTTGGGCAGGGGAACCAGGATGCCGCCCAGCCCGCCCGTCTCCCGCCATCCCCGCCCCTCAGGGCCGTCGTCTGTCCGCACCCAGCACCCCTCGCCGCAATCGGGCTGCTCACCTCTGGGTGAACTTTAGGTAGGGCGTGTAATCGATGACTACGGGGGTCTTTCCGTCCAGCACTTCGCCCTTTAGGCAGAAGCTGGGGGCAGAGCAGCCACAGGGTTGGGGGCGGGTATGAGGGGATGGGAGTGCGGACCTTCGCAGAGAAACAACCTCAACCCCCCACCATGGCCACGGCCACCCAGGCCCCACCTGAAGTCTATGGCGCTCAGCCCGATCAGCATCCCGGTGAGGACCGTGGCTTCCTCCCGCAGCATGATGGCTCCCGAGTCATAGAAACGTCTGCGGGGAGGGGTGAGGGACTGCGGTGTAGCATCCTCCCAGGGAGCCCCGCCCCTCAGAGCGTCTCTTGTTGGCTTATTACCAACCCTTCCTAGAGGAAGGAGGTATCTTTTTCCTGCTCACCCCTCAACTGTGGATCTTGTCTCCCCCCTCAGACTGGGGCCCACTGGGGATAGCGCCTGTGTCTCCCACCTATTAGAACGTGTGTGCCCTGAGACTAGACCTCCATCCTCAGAACTCCCCCTTCCCCACCAAGTACTGGGTCACCCAGATCCTTAAAACTCAGGAAACAAGTCCTAAATCAGTGCTTGGCATACAGTAGATGCTCAAAAATATGTTGATGTGAACTCTGAAATGTGAGGACAGGCTAGAGATACAATGCAGTTAAAAACCCACAGTGCAGGGATTGAAGCTCTGATCCCTGGGGCTCTGGAGTCCACGGGTAGCAAGTACAGACTGCTGCTATTGTTTGGGGAGCAGGTAGGGCTCTGTGTTGTAGGCCATGGAAGGCCAACAAGTAAAATGATACATAGTTGAGGCTTGTCCAGAGCTGTGTCTAAGAGCAGAGCTGTGCATGAGACTGGTGCTGGGGGTCATGGGAGATAATGAATTTGACTTGGAAGAGATGGTGGTGGTGCTAAAGGTGTGTTCTGGGACTGCAGGCCCAGCTGACTGGTGGACAGTCTGGGAGCCGGAAGCTAGCAGTGCATACTGGGAATTGTAGTCCGGGTACTGAAGGTTACAGCAGGAACTTAAGGATCAAGTGTGTTTAGGCAATGAATGTACACACTGGGACTTGTGGTCCATACTGACTGAGGGGGTCTAACCTGGTGGTCCGGGTGTCCCGTAGGGCTGTGGTGATGTATTCCGACATGCGCTTCTCCATCAGTGCCACCCGGATCCATGCCCGGCCCTGGAAAGCACGCTCACCTTTACTTGCTGCCCCGAAGGGACTCAAGTGTGCACCACTGGGTCTGGATCTCCTGTGGCCCTTCTCCCCAGTGCCCTTGGGCAGGGGCTAGGACCAAGGAACAGGCAGCCCTCCTGTATCCAGAGCAGGGAGCAGCTGCCCTGGCCCTGCTCACTGCAGGCCACTTACCTTGGCTCGGGCAGTGCTGATATTCTCCATGTTCTCGATGCTGCTTACGCAGTTGTTGGGCACTTTGCTGCAGGCCAGGCGGATGTAGTCCCAGAAGCCCCGCTGCCCGTCTGAGCTGAACCAGCTCACCGGACCTGCTGGGGCACAGGCTGAGCCAGGGCAGGGAGGGGGCTCAGCAAGACCAGGGAGTTTGGAGAGGGTCCATGTAATGGGGCACACACATGCATAAGTATAAGCAGCCATGCACGTGCGTAGTGCCTACCCCAAACTCACGTGCACACACATGCATGTATATACAGGGCACATAACTACACGCCCATGGCTGGGGCTTGTGGACACCCACTGTCTTGCACCCAGAAGATCCCCTCCCCTCTTCCCAGCTCTGTGCCTGAGCTTCTGCACATGGTCCAGAATTGGGGCCAGGGTCAATGATGGAGTTCAGAAAGCCACAGAGTAGATCAGAGCGGGGGTAGCTGGAAGCCAAAGGCTGGGAGTTGGGAGGGCTGGGCAGTGGGGACAGGAACCTGGGCCCACCTTTGAAGCGGTGGCTGAGGATCTGCTCTAAGATGGCTGCAAAATTCACGAACTCCTCAGCTGAGTCATCGATGGGCTCTGCCGTGTACTTCTCCAGCAGCGTTTTCACAGAGAACCTGGGCGAGGGGGAGGGAGAAGGGGCAGTAGGGTGTCAGGTGAGAAGACAAGGTGATGGGGGTAGAAGGAAGGCAGAGAAGAGGCCACCAAGAGCACGGACGTGGTGGGGAAGCAGAGGGAAAGAGGGCGGGAGACAGTGACCCATAGAGGGGCTGTGACATGGGAGAGTAGGGTGGCAGGTGGGAGACTGATTGACAAAGTGGGTGACAGGAGAGGTGAGAGGCAGAGAAAGAAAGCTTCAGGAACAAGGTATGAGAGGGGATGAAACAATCGGTAGAAAGATGAGGCACCTAGAGCCAGCGAGCTAGCCCAGAGCCCCTTCCTCCTTGCCCACCCTTTGGAGTTGCATTCTCTCTGTCAGAGAAGGGTAGGGGTCGGATAGGAGTTAGGAGCTGCTTTGTGCCCCTGCCTCAAGCTCCCTTCTGCTATTGCTGGAACAATCTCCAGTCCCTTCTGGGGTGGGGTGTGGGTCACCTGTACCAGGGCATGTGAGTTGGCACCAAGCACATGGAGCGTGGGCATGCATGGGTGGCCAGGTGGGCTCCCAGCACACGGATGCCCCCCTTCCCCCTTCTCCTTCTAGCTTGGCCACCCACACACCAGCTGCCCAGAACCAGGCGGTGCAGAACTGGGCCGGGGGAGGTGCAGGGTGTGGGTCTGACACACTCAGTGGATGGGAGGGGGCATTGGCAGCAGATCTCTGGAAGGGGGCTTGGGGGCCCGGACACCTGGCTTCTCAGAGAGGAAGGAAGCCAAGGGAAGCCAATGGGGCTGAGAGGCTGGAGCACAGCAGCCCCCGTCCCTCCCTCCAATCCTGCCCGGAGCCTCAGCTCCCTCTGCAGTCCCTAGGACTGCAATCTCCACCGGCCATCACTGCAGTGGGCTGGGACAGGGAGGAAGACATGGCTCCCAACATCCCATCGTGGCCCCCCTATGGATGGCATAGCAGGGGTGAGGTATCCAGGGATATGGGGGCTGCTTGGAACTGTCCTTTTTACCCTAAGCTCATCAAGCCCTGTGATGCGCCCAGCACTATACTCTGCGTGTGTTATCTCATCCATCCCTACAACAGCCCTGGGTCCTCTTATTATCACTAGCAGCCCCATTGGACAGATAAGGTAACTGAGGGTCCAAGAGATTGACTGATCTGTTCAAAGTCACACAGCTTGTGAGGAGTCAACAGGTATGTCTGATTCCAAAGGCCTTGCTCTTTCTGCTACATCTGTGGCCTCCTGATGGATGTCAGGATCACCGAGGCCCCGACCAACCCCTACCTCCTCTGCCCTCTGTGCTCCAGCCCTCAAGCCCTGGCCTCTGAGGCTCTCAGGGCAATGGCACAACCAAGCCCATGGACCTTCCTCCTTTCCCTATGGGCTTAGAGTTGGTCTGGCCTGAGATGAGAGCCAGGTCAGTGCTGGAGTTGCCCTAGGGTGAGGCAGCCTGGGTGGACCCAAATCTTGTGTCCGTGTGATACCTGGTGGCCTTGGACAAGTCATTTAATCTTTCCAAGGCCCATTTTCCCCAGGTGCAAACAAGAACAATGGTACCTGTCTCATCAAATTTTGGTTCAGATCCCAGGAAAGACTGACAGAAGGTGAGTACAGGCCATGGGGTAGGGGTGGTGAGGAGCTGGGCCATTAATGGGATAGCCAGAAGGAGCCTGTGTTTAGGGCATTAATCTGGGCTTCGTTATGCAGCCCCGCCCCCGTGATTTCTTCTGGTCATTTGGGTCAGACCTCAGTGGGGGCCTGCGGCTGGTTTCAGCATGGCAGCCATCTGCCATCTGTCCTCAGGGGTGCTGCAGCTGGTCATTGCCCCCTGGGGAGCCCCATGGTGTGTTCCCTGCTCAGAGGTGCAGGGCTGCTGCAGGTTACCATGGAGACAGGGCGGCCAGGGCCCAGGGGAGCCCTCGGTCTGCTAAAGGGAACTGTTCTGGGAGCTGGAGGCGAACCACGTGACAATGAAGAGGCGGCAGGGGCCCGAGGGGTTTCTGAGCCTTTGTCATGCTCCCAATCCTCCCCAAAACTCTATCCCTCACATCCCAGCTCCAAGCGCACTTTCAATCCACCAGAACCTCTGCTTCTGCAGCCTAGGCCAAGGGGAGTTCCCCCCTTTCCCACACACTCAACAGGCCCAGCTGTCCTGGCAGGCAAGAGAAGGAAGAGGAACCTAGGCGATCAAGCGAGAGGAGAGGGACTGGAAGGATGGCATCGGGACGGGGCGATTTTCGTGTGCCAGGCACAGGGCTAGGCACACTCCTTGGTGTGACTATTACATCTACAATGGGGATGATGAGGCAGCCAGGGCCCAGAGTGGTTAGGAGACTTCCTCAAGGTTGTACGGCTCATAACTGATGAAGAGCTTGAACCTAGGACCATCTGTGTTTTACACCACACTGGCAGGGTTTGGGGGGTGAGCGTGGAGGCAGGGGACCGCATTTGGGCTGGGCCATTGCTGCGCTCATTCATTCTATAACATTCCAGGCATTTTTACAGAGGTCAGATGTGCACAGCACCGTGCTAGGCACTAGGGATATAATGGTGTGAGACAGACGCAGTACTGTTGGGTGTGTGCCCAGGAACCTGGAAGGAGCTGTAGGATACGGAAGCCAGGGCATCAGGTGGGCACTGATTCCTGGGGGAAGGAGCAGGACCAAGGCCAGTGTGCAGGCAGGTGGGACTGGCAAGGGAAGACAGCTGAGCCCTGCAGTGGGAGCACCGTGCCCTCAGAGGCGGCATGGGGGAGAGGGGAGGTTGCAGGTGGAGAAGGCAGCTGGCAGGGGGATCCTAGACGGAGAGGTGAATGCAGGTGGGGGCTGAGAGACTGGCCATTCCTGGCTTCACGGCAGGGCAGCGGGGGGTGAATCACTGCAGGGCTGGGAAGTGGGAAGCTTCACTTCCTGGCCCCAGGAAAGTGGGCAGGTCTTCCCAACACTGCGACAGCCCCACCCTCAGGAACCAATGGCTCTGCCCTCCCAATCTCCTCCCCTTGAACCCAGGAGACCCAGGCTTCTGTGCTCAGGCCCTCAGTCCTTCCCACGGCAGGGGCAGTGCCGTGCCTTCACTGGACGGATTCAGGGACTTTGCCTACATGCCCATTTGACCCTGCCATAGGCTGCAACTGCCCAGAGATGGAGGAGGGCACCATCCCTGATCCAGGATTTGAGCATTGGAAAATCTCCCAGAAAAGCCCCACCCCAGAGAGGCCAGGCTGACAGGAGTGGGAGTGAGGGTACGCTTGGAGGGCGTTCATCCCCCTATCCCATCAGTTCTCCTCTGCCCACCCAGCTCCCGCCCCCAGCAAGGGAGCCAGCCATCCCCACCCCTCCCCCTCACACACAATGTCACTTCCTGGTTCTCACAGGAAGCTGCAGTGCCAATTAAACACCCCTCACCCCCAGGCCCCAGGCTGGGCATAGGCCTGGCTTGGCCTAGAAGGGTAGGGACCAGACCTCCAAACCCCCTCCAGGCCTGGGCCTGAGGATAGCGGACGCGCTCCTCTTAACCTTGTGCTCCCTCCCTTTTCTCCGCGGCTGCTGTGCTTCCTCCCGCGGGCACGCTCAGTCCAGGTCTCCGCAGCCCGCCCCGCCGCCTCTTCCTGACCACCCCACCCCCGCCCGCCAGCGGTGCCCACCTGCACACGGTGATCAAGTTCCTACGCTCCACAGCCACATTGCGGGAAGACGCTTTCTTGGAGGACAACCCCAGAGCCATGGTGGTCTGGACAAAGCTCGCTTCCATCCAGATGTGTAGCCACTGCTGCCGCCTCTAGCTGCACCCCCCCAACCCGCCCGGCGCCCCGGCCCCCCCGCCGGATCACGGCTGGGCCCTCTGTCCGCCGGGACCCCTCGACCCCTCCACGGCCATCCTCCAGCCGCTGCGCCTGTTGCCGGGGCCCCTGCCTCCCTCCCCCGGCGGCGATTCCGGAGCA
Source organism: Balaenoptera physalus (assembly GCF_965194825.1). NCBI lineage: Eukaryota > Metazoa > Chordata > Mammalia > Artiodactyla > Balaenopteridae > Balaenoptera > Balaenoptera physalus. The sequence continues at coordinate 22,425,979 of NC_138901.1, read as the reverse complement.
AAACAAGGCAGGGGAGGGAGCTCTCCGAGGTGCTGAGACGGGGCCAGTCACCCCCCTTCCCTAGCCGCCCGCCCCCCTTGGCAGGTGACGTCAGGGTCCTCGGGCCCCGCCCCCGGCAGGCCGGGGACCAATCCGCAGAGGACGTAGGATTTTGGGGGGAGGGGAGAGGGCCGGGGCCTCAGGGAGGGCGGAGAGGGTCCCAGGGAGAGGCAGCGATTGGAAGGAAGAAAGGGGGCTTCTGGCTTGTTCTCCACCCCCATGCTCAGAGCCCGGGACCCACGCCTAGCGTCTCTGAGCTCCGACGCCTCTACTCCCTTGTTTCTGACTGGTGATCAGTGGTGTCTATCTCAGATTTCTCATTTCTCCTCACCTCCTCTACCCTCATCCCGGCCCCGCCCCCCCCGACCCATTCAGTCTCGGCATTCCCAGCGAGGCCAGGCCAGGTCTGCGTCCAGAGAGCGCAGGTGGCCCTACGCTGCCGACCCGGGAGACCAAGGAGCAGTCAGAGACTGCATATCTGTCGGTCTGCGCCCTGGTTTGACTTGTCTGCACCAGCCGGCGGAGTCCACAGTTACTAGGGTGGGGGAGGGGAATCCAGAATAAGCCGTAGGAGCCCAGCGCCTGGGACCACTCGGGACGATGAGTGGAGAGTAGACTGGCAGCTAAGGGCCTGGGCTCTGTGGCGGTTCCCAGCAGTAGAGCTGATGCCCACAGTGGTGCCAAGGTAACTGCTTCTTCTCAAAGTCCTACCTCCTCACACCACCCCAGAGGCAGCTGACATGAGGGGTTAACCCCTTGGCTGCCAGAATTGCTGCAGGGTGCCATCAACCCTCTCTGCAAGGCCAGAAAAGCTGGTTGCATCTTTTTTTTTTTTTTAAGTATAGTCGATTTACAGTGCTGGTCGCATCTCTTAGGGAAAGGTGGGGAAATGGGGGCATAGTCTGGCTTCCCTGCCACCCTTTGGTCCCTCACATCACTGCTCCCACCTGCTCCATCCCTCTGTTTAGCCTGTTCTCTTTCAACCACTGAAATCCCCAGCTCCCGCAGAAAGCTTTTCTGTGTCAATTACAAGGGGTCCACCCATTTTCTCCATCTGGCCTCAAGAATGTCCATTCACCAACTCTGCCCACTCACTGGGTTTACTCTGCTCACTAGTGGCAGGTCAATGTCTACACATTGATTCAGATGTGCACCCACATCTGAATATGACCAGCAGGCAGGGACCCTCCATTAGCACAAACAGAGGAGCAGGAGATGAAAGACCTGTAGAAATGTCCAACCTTGGTTTGCCTCCCTGGGGGCTGGGAAGAAGGTCCTGACTCCCAGCACAGATCTCCTGCTCACTCAGCGTCAGCCTCAATTCTTGGCTTCTGGGACCTCAGACTTAGTCTTTTCAGTCCCTCCTCTCTGACGTTTCCCTCTTGCCTCACCTCTAGGAGCCCCTCTTATTGTCCTCCTGCCTCCAGACCCATTGCCAGGGGTGATCGTGATGTTCGTTCTTTTGTTTTTCAATTGCAAGATATATCAGATGCACAAAAGAGCACCTAAAACACATATGTGCAGCTTGAAGAATATTTACAAAGCAAACACCTATGTCATAACCTCAGTGATCAAGAAATAGGACATTATCAACACCCCAGGACCTGCCGTATGCTTCTCCCAGATCTCATCTTCATCCATCCCCGCAAGAGATAACCACTATCCAGACTTTTGCGATAATCATTTTCTTTCTTTTCTGTATAGTTTTACCACCTACACATCCATCAATAAAAAATATAGTTTAATGGTGTTTTAACTTTGTAGACATGGAGTCATACTATATGAATTCAGTTGCAATTTGCTTCTTTCAACATCATGTTAGGGAGATTCATTTTCGCAGTATACTATTCCAATGTATGTCTCTATCACAATTTATCTATTCTACCATTGAGGGTATTTTGTGCACCAGATAGGGCCTAGTTAGAAAAATAGAAACCACACGATGTATTTGAAATAGAGGGGATTTGGTTACACAGGAGTGGGAAGACCAAAAGAGCAAAAAGAGAAAGAGAACATGGAGACAACGTGGAAGTAGTGAAACTCGTAACTAAAGAAAGTAGCAAGGGCTAAGGGAACTCAAGGGAAGAGGTGGGAGCTCACGGGTGGGGCTCAGACTCAGCCAGAGCCACCAGTGGGCTGCCACTGGTGCCATCTACAAAGAGGAGCCATCTACAAAGCTGGTTCTCAGAATGCAGAAAAAAGCTGAAGGCTGGAGCCAACTGCCAAAGATAGGGTGACCCTAAACAAAACCCCCAGAGAGAATATCGTCCCTTCTCCTTTCCCTGCCTTCCATCTCCCTCTAGTGCTTTCTATTAGTAGAACCTAACAGAAAGCCAGTTAGTAGTGGAGTCTGGGAAACAAGTTTGTAGAATCCTCCCGACCCCTCAGCATCGGAGAGCAGAGAGACATGAAGAATGGATTTGGAGCAGAAAAGCAAGAAATAAGTAACTGGCACAGAAAAAGGGGGGACCTTTTGCTGCTCAGCATCTACACACATCTTTTCTATACATATTTGAACAATAGCAACTTCCTGCCTTTGCCTATTAAGATGCAGTTGTCTTTGATACAAGTGAAGGTGCTATAGCGCCCTCCCCTGCAACGTTGAATTGCAAAGTCTCTGCAGTAACAGTATCCATCTCTGGGTGATGTTAATACCTTTCTGAGTTCAGCCACATTTCCTCTAGAGGAACCTAAAGACTAAATAATAAGGCTCACTACCAACAACAATCCTTCTATAAGATAATAAGGCAAAGGAAGGAAGGGGGAAATAATACTATACAGAGCATATAATATAAAGCAAGCGAGCAAGCAAGCAAATACCCATAGCATCTACAATTTTTATTTTTGTAACTGGTCGAAGTTGACATTTATAATCTCCTTTTCCAACACTCATTTCATTTTCACTTTGCCCTTAGCCAGCACCCCAGTTGGCTGTTGTTTTTTTAACCATGTCAGGTGACCACTTCATTCTTGAAGAATCTCAATCCTCAGAATTGGATTGCTATCAATTTAGTGGAAACATTGTTGTATCTAGTGAACGGATTCCTCCCTTGGGGTAGCAGATGCTGTCAGTATCCCTCCCACATTCCCTAAGCACTTGGGTACACTGAACGAACTTCCAACTGCCAGAAAAACTGCAACTCTACCTGAGGGCTCATTCTGGCCACTGGAGCCTGCACTACTCAAACGCTGGGCACTCCCATCCTCAGCAAACCTCAGGCAATAACTGATGAGGATTGGTGGAAAAATACCCCAGTTCTCTCAGCCATCAGGTGGGATAGTCCTGAGGCTCACATTAGTACTGGCTCCCTGAGTCCCCAGCAGGACTAAGTTCCAGTTGTCCACACTCTTAATTGGGTTGATAGCACAGCCTTTATTAGCCTCCTTCCCTTCTCTGTGTCACCTTCCCATTCACTTGCAGGTAGTTCCTAGCGTCATTTTTCAGATACGGGGGATTCCCTGGTGGTCCAGTGGTTAGGACTCCGAGTTTCCACTGCAGGGGGCAGGGGTTCCACCCAGGTTGGGGAACAAAGATCCCACAAGCTGCGTGGCGTGGCCAAACAAAAAAACCCCAAAAAATAAACAAAAAAACAAACAAACAAAATCCCTCTCAAATGTCAAATCCTCAACTGAGGTTTTATTCCTAGGGGGACCGCCCCTCCCCCCAAAAAACCCAGTTGGTATCTGAAGTGGTCCTAGGAAGCAGATCCCCCAAATGAGATTCTGGAATTGGATGACTCACCATCCAAATGGCAACAAGGATTCCATTGCTGGGGTAAGTGCGGGTACTGATACCCAGAGCACCAGCAAGATTACTAAAACTGTCACCCTGGTGAATCCAGGGATGCACTGCCTGTGCGTATCTCTAGTATTTGTGATATGGGAGGGAAATGGGAATTACAAAGATTGTGGAGTTGGTCAGTTGTTGGTAAATGCCTTCAAATTGCTAAAAGAAAAAAATGACAGACTCACATCAGCTATCAACTCAGGGTACAGTGTAAAACCCAGAAGTCCTTTAGGGCAGCACTCAAGGAAACTCTTATCTGCAGCCTGTGTAGGGCTGACTGGGCTGAAAATCAATCCCATAATGCTGTAAGAATAGCAGGATTATTTATTTAAAGCCCCACCAAGTCAGGACCCTGATAAGGAAGGAGTAGGACACTGAGACCTGGTATGAAAGCATCTGTTCTGGAATCCCCATATTATCCTGAACCCACTGGGCCAGGAGAAGTGGCCTCTCCCCTTGATGGAAGAGAGCAGTTTCTCCTTGCCTGGGTAACATGCAAAGTCCTCACCTGAGGCAGATGCCTCACAAGATGATACTTGCTCTCTTCAAGATCTGACCCTGACCCCACTCCATGATTCTAGACCATGGGCAAGTCTCATCCTGGAACAAGTGCGGAAGTCCTATCCCAGCTATGGGAAGAAAGGGATTGTTCACCAAAAATGCTGCAGGATCTGGCTAACGTAGCAGCAGAAACTGTGAGAACATGCTTGAGAACAGATCTTGAGGGTGCCGGGCTGGGGTCAGGGAGTGAAATATAAGGCTGGATAGTGGAGAGTTTATATTGATCTGGGATACTCTACCATGACTAAGGATTTAACATTTTAAAGCCTTAGCAAGGACATCTGAAACCAGTTGCAATATGCTGCTGGGATAGAGCTTCAAAGTTTGGAGGAAACCGTATGTTACAGCAAATGAGGTGGAGATGCTAGAATTTCCTTGGCTGAGTGCTGGGGAAGGGTTAAAAGGCTCAAAGATATGGGCTCACCGGAATGAAATTATTATGTATAAGACCTATTATTATTGTATAAGACCAGAGAACGCTCCAGCTTCCTGTGTTCCTCATGAGGACCCAGAGACACTCACTTAAATAGTGATAAGAAATGGGCTAGTTGTCGGAGAGGCACCGGCATCATTTGCAGTTCAGTAGGGGTTATTCTCTGCAGGCCAAAGTTGATGGTAGTGGACATATCTATGGAACTGGGCTTTGTAAAGTCAGTGGGTATGACACGAACCCAGAACAGAGGCCAGGTGATGACACTTAGTCATCAGAGTCAAGGTGGACATAATTACCATAATGGGCAGAAAGACCAAAATGGCAAGCTGGGATCTATTGTGATCACCAATGGTCTTCAACATGGAAGACCATGGTCTTCCTAGGTAGGTGGACAACCAATGAGAGTATTTCTTGACTCATATAGCCAAAAACAAGCAATAATGTGTGAGTAGAAGGTTGATGTCAGCCACTGCAAAGGAAAATCATGATTCATCACCCAATTTCCAGACCCCAACCATTTCTCAGCTACAGAACCCACTGATTAAAGCAGAGGCCAGTGCCCTTCAGGAAGAATCTTGCAATGCCACAGTAAACTTACATCATAATAATTATCTCACTCCTCCTCCAAAGTCATTTCTCAGAGCAACTAAGGAAAGGGGAATACTCAGATCTTTCAAGGCTTTTGGGTACAGGATCTGAGCTGACAGATATTAAGGGATCAAAATGCCACCATGGACATGTGTTAGAGTGGGGCATACAGAGGCCAAGTGATAAAAGGATACCTGGCCAAGTCCATCCCACAGTGGGTCCAATAGGTCCACAGACCCACCTGGTGGTTATTTTCCTGGTCCCTAAATATATAATTGAAATAGATGTACTTAGCAGATAGCAGAACTCTCACATTGGTTTCCTGAAACAAGAGCCATCAGAGTAGGAAAGACCAAGTGGGAACTGCCCCCTACCCCTGCCAAGATATTAAATCAGAAGCAATACCTCATCCCAGGTGAAATGACAGTGATTACAGTCACCCACAAAGGATGCAGGAGTGGTGGTCCCTGTTACATCTCCATTTAACACATCAATCTGGCCCTTGCAAAAACCAGGTGAATAATTGTAGATGATGAGAATGTAACCAAGTGGTAGCCCCAATTTAGCTGCTGTGCCAGATGACCTGACAGATTATCCTAGAGCATATCAGCATAGTCCCTGATAGTTAGTATGTGGCTGTTAATTTGGTGAAGGAAAAAGTATTAGAACCTTATAAAAATACACTTCCATTGCCTCTCTCCCTGACTTTGAATATTGTTGTTATACATTTTATTTTAGTTGGCATTTATTTCCAGGATTGTTAATGAGTTCAAGCATTTTTTCACATGCTTATTGGTCATCTGGGTTTTCTCTACTCTGAAGCTCCTGTTCCAAGTATTTTACTCAATTTCTCTTGGATTATTTTTTCACTGCTTTGTAGTAGTTCTTTATATACTCTAAATACGAATCTTTGGTCACTTATATGTACTACAAATATCTTCTCATATTCTGTGGCTTGTCCTTTAGTCCTCTTTATGGTATATTTTCAGGAACAAAAATTCTTAATTGTAATATAACCAAATATATCATTTTTTCTTTATGACAGGTGTTTTTTGTCTCTTAAGAAATCTTCCCTATCTTGAGGTTATGATGTTTTTTCTTACATTACCTTACAAGAGTTTTATAGTGTTATTTTACTTTGAAGTCTATAATTCACCTGGAATAAATTTTGTGTATGGTGTGATGTGGGGGTCCAATTTCAGTTTGATCCAGCTCCATTAGTTATTTTCTCTCTCTCTTTTTTTGGGGGGGGAGGGAGTGGGGGCGGTCCGTGCTACGCAGCATATGGGATCTTAGCTCCCCAACCAAGGATGGAACCGGCAACCCCTGCATTGGAAGTGTGGAGTCTTAACCACTGGGCCACCAGGAAAGTCCCTCATTATTTTTTTAAAGTACTTTCCCCACTGCTTTTCTGTCTCAAATCAAGTGTCCGTACATGTGTGGGTCTGTTTCTCAGCTCTGTGTTCCGCTTTAGTTGTCTCTTTGTCTGTCCTTGCACCAAATCATAATGTCTTACTTATTAAAACTTTATAATAAGTCTGGATGACTGGTAGGGCAAGTCCTGCCATCTTATTTATTCTTCTTTAAGAGTGTCTTGTTTCTTTTCTTGGACCCTTGTGTTTCCAAAATAATTTTAGAATTAGCTTGACATGTGCAACAAAAATGAACTTTATTGAGGTATGATTGACAAATAAAAAATTACATATAAAAAAACTGACCTTAGGATTTATATTGGAATTGTGCCTGTATTGAATCTATAGCTTAATTTGTACAAAGCTGACATCTTTATAATTCTGAGTCTTCCAATCATTGGATACAGTATATTTCTCTTTTTATTTAGCTTGTCTTAAAAATTTGTCAATAAAATTTTCGCATTTTCTTCAAAGAAGTCTTATAAATAGTTCGTTAGGTTTATCCTAGGTTATTTATAAGTGTTATGCTATTTTAAAAGTACCTTGTTAAAATTTTATTTTCTAATTGTTGCTGGTGTAGATAAGCAACTGACTTTTTATTGTGTTAAAATATATATAACATGAAATTTGCCACTTTAACCATTTTTCAGTGTACAGTTCAGTGGCATTAATTACACTCACAATGTTGTGCAACCATTGCCCTATCTATTTCCAAAATATTTCCATCACCCTTCATCAAACAGTTATGAACATTTGGGTACAGTATGTGTTTGAGTCCCTGTTTTCAATTCTTCTGAATTGCTGTGTCATATGGTAATTCTATGTTTAACATTTTGAGGAGAAGTCAAACTGTTTCCACAGTGGCTGAACCATCCTACATTCCCACCTTAACGTACGAGCGTTCCAATTCCTCCACAGCCTCATCAATACTTACTGTCTTTCACTTTTCATAATAGGTCTCCTAGTAGTTGTGAAGTGGTATCTCATCGTGGTTCTGATTTCCATTTCCCTAATGCCTAATGATGTTGAGTATTTTTTCATATGTTTATTGGCCATTTGTATACCTTCTTTGGAGAAATGTCTATTCAAGTCCTTTGACCATTTTTTAATTGGGTTGTTTGTCTCTGTGCAATTAATTTTTAAGTTGATTCTTTTAATTTGTTAAACATTTCTATAAATTGAAATAATTTACTGTAGCAATTTTCTTGCTACACAATTAAATTATTTGCAAATAACAGGTTTTTTTCTTCCTCGCCAAATAACAGGCATCCTTGTCCTGTTTCTGACCTCAGGAGGAAAGATTTCAATATTAGGTGTGATGTTTTCTATAGGTTTTTTCAATAGATATCCCTTATCAGGTTATAGAAGTTCACGTCCATTCTTAATTTGCTCAAAGTGTTAATCATTAATGAGTGGCAAATTTTATCAAATGCTTTTTTCGTTTCTGAGATGAATATATGATTTTCATTCTTTTCATGTTCATGTGGAGGATTACATTTAATTGATTTTTCTAATGTTACTAAACTCGACGTCTGGGATAGCCCAGTTTGGTCATGATGTATTACCTTTTTCTTTTATTACTGGTTTCCGTTTGCTAATGTTTTATTTATTTAGGACTTTTGAATTTATGTTCATGAGCAAGATTGACATGTTATTTTTCTTCCTTGTACTACCCATATTTTTCTTCCTTGTACTACCCATGCCAGGTTTTGGTATTAAGATAATGCTACTAAATGAGTGAACAAGTGCCCCCTTTTTTTCTATAATCTGGAATAATTTGTGACTGTTTGGAAGTATTTGCTTCTTGATTATGTGATTGAATTTAATGATGAAGCTCTCTGGTCATGGAACTTGCTTTGTGGGAATATTTTTGACTGTTAATTCAATTTCTTTTATGATTGTAGACTATGTAGGTATTGTATTCTTTTTTTATTCCTAGAAGGTTTTTATTTTTATTTCATCAATTAATTTCTCCATTTAAAAAAATCAACATTACTGAAGTATAATTTACACATGAGAAATGCACCCATGTTAATTGTACCGGTCAATTAGTTTTGACAAACATATACACCCACAATCAAGATAGGGGATATTTCCATCACTGGAAAAGTTCTTTCGTGCCTCTTCCCAGACAATCCTCTGCCCCAACCCCAGGCAACCATTTATCTACTTGCTGTCACTGTGAACTAGTCTTTTTTCGAATTTCGTCTAAATGGAATCATATAGGATTTACTACATTGTGTCTGGCTTCTCATACTCAGCATAACATTTTGGAAACTCATTCCTGTTGTTGCAAGTGTTGTTAATTCATTACTTATCAGTGCTGTGTAATATTCCAGTGTATAAATGTACCACAATTTATTTGTCCATTCACTTGTTGATGGCATTTAGGATTTTTTTCAGTTCTTTTCACTAGTATGACTAAAGCTGCTAAAAATGGTATTGTATAAGTTTTTCTGTAATGAAGCATTTTCATTCCTGGTGGGTAAATACCTACAAGTAGAATTTCTGGATCATATGAGAAGTATGTGTTTACATTTGTAAGAAACTTCCAAACTTGCAAAGTGGTTGTACCATTTTACATCCTCATCATCAATGTAGGAGAGGTCTAGTTGCTTCACATACTCACCAATATTCAGCATCTTTATACCTTTTTTAAAATTTAGTTTATTGAAGTATAGTTGATTTACAATGTTATGTTAATTTCTGCTGTCCAGAAAAATGATTCAGTTATACATATATACATTCTTTTTCATATTCTTTTCCATTATGGTTTATCACAGGATATTGAATATAGTTCCCTGTGCTATACAGTAGGACCTTGTTGTTTATCCTTTCTATTATTCTTTTAAATTGTAGTCATTCCAGTACCTCAGTGTGGTTCTTCATTATTGAGGTGTAATTTACATACATACAGCAAAATGTTTTGATTTTAAGCACTGCCATTCAATAATTTAATAGATACATGCACTCATGTATCCCACACACCTATTAGGACACAGAACATTTCCATCACCCCCAGGAAGTTCTCCTCTGCCTCTTCTCAGTCAATCCCCCCCCACCACCAAAACAACCACTGATCTGAACCATAGATCTGTTTTCCCTATTCTAGAACTTTCTACAAATAGAATTATACAATAAATATTCTTTGGCACTGGCTTTTTCCCTTCAGTGTAATGTTTTTGAGATTCATTAATGTTGTAGCATGTATAAGTAATTTGTTTATTTTTATTGATGAGAAATATACCACAGATGTCTATTCATTAACCTGTTGATAGACATTTGAGCTGTTTCCAGTTTGGGCTACTATGAAGAAAACTTCCATGAACATTCTCATTGAAGGTTTTAGTTGACATATATTTCATTTCTCTTAGATAAATATCTAGGAGCACATGAATGAATCAGAGGATAAGTGTATGATTAACTTTTACTGCCAAACTCTTTTCCAAAGTGGTTTTACCCCTCGTACAATGTACAAAAATGTAAGATCGCCAATGCTCCATCTCCTTTCCAACACTTGGTGTTCTCAATCTCTCTTTTTTTTTTTTTTGGCCATGCCATGAGGCTTGTGGTATCTTAGTTCCCCGACCAGGGATTGAACCTGGGCCCACGGCAATAAAAGCACTGAGTTCTAACCACTGCACCTCCAGGGAAATCCCAGTCTTTTTGCATTTTAGCCATTGAGTGGGTATGTAGTGGTATCTCATTGTGGACTTAATTTGCACTTCTCTGATGTCTAATGATGTTAAGTTTTTTCATGAGCTTATTAGTCCGTTGTATATTTTCTTTTGCAAAGTGTCCAAGTCTTTCATCAAAATTTAATTGAATTGTTTCTTTTCATAATTGAGTTGCAGGAATTCTTTATATATTCTAGATACAAGGCTTTTGTCAGATAAATGTATTGCAAACATTTTTGCCCAGACTGTGACTCTCTCTAAGGATCAAGGTGCTGGATTTTGTTGTTTTCCAAAATGCTGCACTTCCTTCTAACAGGCAATTCACAAACTTATTCATGATTAACTTAATTCATTTGAAGTTTATTTTTAAGGTATTAGGGAAGGTCTAAATTTGCCTAAGGCTAAAACAGCCCTTATTAACTACTAAAGTGTTACCTTTCTGGGGTCTCTACTGAATGCCCTGGTTTTTTTAACAAGCGTTCTCCACTCTGGGTGGTCAGAACTTGACTATATCCTAGCCTTCTGTAAGCTCTGGGAATTCTGTAGCTCACAGCACATCTGATCTCTCAGATGTGTGGCGTTTCACCCTTACATGAGTGGCTTAGTATTCAAAGACTCTCTCAAGTACACTCTGATGCATATTGCTGGAGCTCTCTCTCTACACAGCTCCCTTTTCTTTAGTATTCCACTTTGTAAATTCCAAGTGTTACAGCCTCCTGAAACTCTGATCTCTCATCCCAACCCAGCAAATCCACTGCTTTGGGACCCCTTCCTGGCACTGTGGTCTAGAGAGTGCCGCCAGGCAGAAGCTGGGGTAATCACAGGGCTCACTTGGTTCCCTTTCTCCTAGACCTGCACTGCCCATCCAATTATTAAAACAGTTGTTTCATATATTTTATCTAGTTTTCTTGTTGTTTACAGCTAGACAGCAATTCCAGTCCCTATAACTCCATCATGAGGAGATAGAATTCTCTTATTTCTTCTTGAGTTGGTTTGTGGTGTCATAATTTTCTAGGACATGGTCTATTTTATTGAAAATTTTAAATTCTTTGGCATAAAATAAATGTATCTGTAATATCCTCTCATTTTTTTTAAATGTCCTTAAATTTGGTAGTGAAACTCACCTTTTCATTTCTGATATTTGCAGTATGCGATCTTTTTTTTCCAATGATAAATCTCACTAGAGATTTTTAACTTTTATTAATCTTAAAGAACTACCTTTGTCTTTATTGATTCCCTTTATTGATGCTTTATTTTGTATTTTATGTATTTTTATTATTAGTTATTCTTCTTTTAAGGGACTCATTTTGTTCTTCTACTAAATTACAGAAATGGGTAACTTAGGGAATTCCCTGGTGCTCCAGTGGTTAGGACTCTGCGCCACCCCATTGCAGGGGGCATAGGTTCGAACTCTGGTCAGAGAACTAAGATCCCGCAAAAAAAGAAAAAAAAACGAAAAAAGAAAGAAAAAAGAAAGAGCAAGAAGAAGCCTGAGGATACAAGAAAGAGTACGCTGGTGTCTGGTTCCTCCAAAGGGATAATCCCAAATAAATATCTAAAATAATTTTTTTTAATTTAATTAAATTTAATTTTATATACTTATTTATGGCTGTGTTGGGTGTTCGTTTCTGCGCGAGGGCTTTCTCTAATTGCGGCAAGTGGGGGCCGCTCTTCATCGCGGTGCGCGGGCCTCTCACTATCGCGGCCTGTCTTGTTGCGGAGCACAGGCTCCAGACGCGCAGGCTCAGTAGTTGTGGCTCACGGGCCTAGTTGCTCCGCGGCATGTGGGATCTTCCCAGACCAGGGCTCGAACCCGTGTCCCCTGCATTGGCAGGCAGATTCTCAACCACTGCGCCACCAGGGAAGCCCTAAAATAATTTTTTAAAAAAAGAAATGGGTAACTTAGATTGTTCATTATAAACTTATTTTCCAATATACACATTTAAGGCTGTAAATTTTTCTATGAGTATTGCTTTAGCCATATCCCACAAATATTTTTTTCATTCAATTCAAAACATTTTACAATTTCCATTATGTTTTCTTCTTTAACCCATGAAAACCAATAGGACAAATATGTAGAGACATATAGATACAGATATATAAACATCTCTCTATATATTTATAGACATACATATATAAATATAGATATTTATATGCAGAAGTAAATATATTTGTGTATTTCTAGATATATTTATAGATAACTGTTTACAGAGAGAGAGAAATTGATTTACTGTTTTATTGCCAAAGAATCGGCTTAGTCAATTGTGAGGGTTGGTTAGACAAATCTGAAATCTGTAGGGCAGGCGCTGACACTGCAGTTCACAGGTAGAATTTCTTCTTCCTCAGGGAACCCTTAGTTTTGCTCTTAAGGCCTTTCAACTGATTGGATGAGGACCATCCAGAATATCCTTTACTTAAAGTCAACAGATTGTAGATATTAACCCCATGTACAAAATACCTTCACAGCGACACCTAGATCAGTGTTTGATTGAATAACTGGGTACTGTGGACTAGCCAAGTTGACACATGGAACTAACCATCACGCCACTGTCTGTCTGATGCTTCTCTCACGATTAGACTCAGGTAATGAGTTTTGGGGAGGAAGATCACAGAGTCCCATCTTCATCCCATCATCTCAAGTGTATGTACTATCAACATAATGTGTGATTGATGACGTTGACCCTGCTCGTTGGCTGAGCTAGGGCTGTCTTCTGGTCCATTTATTAATCTATTCAATTACTTAAACATATCAATATGGACTCATGGATATTTGTTTTATACTTTGGGTTGTAATCCAATACTTTATTTTGTTGTTCAAATTGTTCTAGCTTTGGCCACTGGAAACTGCATGGTGTATATATTTCCCATCTTCTTACCTTTACCTTTCAGCATGCATGTTCAACAAACATTTATTGAGCACCTACTGTGTGCCTTGCCCTGTGCTAATCATATAGGATCTGCATGTAGTTTAGTATATAAGGGGAGAGAATGAAGAGGAAGAATGAAACTCAAGGTTAGACAAAGCTACAGGATTTGAACATTAGCATTTTTTTTTAATTTTATTTATTTATTTTTGGCTGTGTTGGGTCTTCGTTTCTGTGCGAGGGCTTTCTCTAGTTGCGGCGAGTGGGGGCCACTCTTCATCGCGGTGCGCGGGCCTCTCACTATCTCGGCCTCTCTTGTTGCGGAGCACAGGCTCCAGACGCGCAGGCTCAGGAGTTGTGGCTCACGGACCCAGTTGCTCTGCGGCATGTGGGATCTTCCCAGACCAGGGCTCGAACGCATGTGCCCTGCATTGGCAGGCAGACTCTCAACCACTGCGCCACCAGGGAAGCCCAGCATTTTTTAAAACTTTTTATTTTATATTGGAGTATAGTTGATTAACAGTGTTGTGATAGTTTCAGGTGTACAGCAAAGTGATTGTTATACATATACATGTATCTATTCTTTTTCAAATTCTTTTCCCATTTAGGTTGTTACGTAATATTGAGCAGAGTTCCGTGTGCTATACAGTAAGTCCTTGCTGGTTATCCATTTTATTTTATTTTTTAAAATTTTTATTTATTTTCCTTTAAAAATTTTTTAATTTATTTTCTGGCTGCCTTGGGTCTTAGTTGCGGCACGCGGGGTCTTCGCTGAAGTGTGCGGGATCTTTCATTGCAGCGCGGGCTTCTATCTAGTTGTGGCATGCGGGGTCCAGAGCACGTGGGCTCTGTAGTTTGCGACACGCAGGCTCAGTAGTTGTGGCACACAGGTTTTGGTTGCCCCGCAGCATGTGGGATCTTAGTTCCCCAACCAGGGATCGAACCCACGTCCCCTGCATTGGAAGGCAGATTCTTTACCACTGGACCACCAGGGAAGGCCCTGGTTATCCATTTTAAATACAGCAGTGTGTACATGTCAATCCCAAACTCCCTAACTATCCCTTTCCCCCCCCCTCCACCCCACCAACCATAAGTTCTGAACATTAGAATTTGAACATTACCAAGGAGTGACAGGCTCCAATTTGGGCTTTAGAAAGGTCATCAGTTATAGGAAAGTCAATGGATGGTTCCTTGGTGATTGGCCAGATAAGGTGGAAGTTTTGCAGTCACTTCCAGGTTTCTGGCTTGAGCATTGGGTAGACTGGGGTGTCACTGGCTGAGATAGGGCACCTTGAATGAGGGCCGAGTCACAAGAGTGTGCACCGTGGAAGTAAGATAGCTCAGGAAAGATGAACTTGGGGGAGCATCAACATGGGGGTGAGGTGATAGGGGGAAGACGAGCCAGCCAAGAAGACAGAGAAGAAACGATCAAATAGACAGGAGGGGAACTGACAGCAGATACCTCCAAGAAGGGAGGGGCTGCACATGTCAAACGCTACGGAGAAATCCACCTGGGGAGCTGGGTAGTGTTCATTAGACTTGGCAACTTATAGGTTATTAGTGGAAAGGGGAGATAGAGGAGAAGCTGAGCTGTCGGGTAGAGGAGGGAATGAGAGGTGAGAGAGAGAGAGTGTTAGGCATTGTGAAGGGGAGGAGAGCAACAGGGCAACCTCTCTAGCGTCAAGGGAAGCTTGTCTGGTTATTTCAATGGATAGACTTGAGCTCCTTTAGGGCTGTGGGGAAGGAGCGAGTGGAGAGAGAGAGGGAGAGTGGGGAGAACGGAGGGAGGAAGTCCAGAGTGGTCTGTGCCTCAGGGTGGGGGTGGAGTGCTCCAGAGAGGTAGGGTGTCCCATGGAACAACCTGAGCCCCCTAGAGGACGGGTGGTATCACTACAGACTAGTTTACAGGAGTTGCGGGAGGAGAGGTTATTTATTAAATTCTTCAGCCTTCAAGGGTCTTTACTGATGGAGAGAAATCCTCACTACTACCTGAACTTGGTTTCATGTCCAGTTTATTTATTTTTTAATTTTTAACATCTTTATTGGAGTATAGTTGCTTTACAACGGTGTGTTAGTTTCTGCTTTATAATAAAGTGAATCAGCTATACGTATACGTATATCCCCATATCTCCTCCCTCTTGCGTCTCCCTCCCACCCTCCCTATCCCACCCCTCTAGGTGGTCACAAAGCACCGAGCTGATCTCCCTGTGCTATGCGGCTGCTTCTCACTAGCTATCTATTTTATATTTGGTAGTATATATAAGTCCATGCCTCTCTCTCACTTCGTCCCAGCTTACCCTTCCCCCTCCCCTCATGTCCAGTTTATTAACCTTCTGAATCTACTGAATAATTGACATTACTTTAAACAATCAAAAAAATTAAATAAATAAAATAAAATAAGTAAAATAAAAAAGGAAATTCTCTGGCGGTCCAGTGGTTAGGACTTGGCACCTTGACTGCCGTGGCCCCAGGGTTAAATCCCTGGTCAGGGAACTAATGTCCCGCAAGCCACACAGCATGGCCAAATAAATAGATAAAAATAAAATAAATAAAAATAAACAATCAACGTCTCTCTGATAATCACGCGAGCACGAGTTAACACTTAGGAATTTGACAAATTAAATGTCTCCTAACATCTTAAACATGAATGACAATAAAAATTGGTAACACTTAATATTAGCCTTTACTATATGCTCCAAGCACTGTTTGAAGTGCCTTACATGTATTACTTCATTAATACTAACAACAACCCTTCAAGAAAGGTGCTATGTTTATCACCTGGTTCCCATTTTACAGCTGAGGCGATTGAAGCCCAGAGACGTGAAGTAACTTGCCCAAGGTCACACAGCTGGTAAGTGTTACAGTTGGGATTTGTACTCAGTCACCTGGGCCATGGAGACTCTACTACAATTACACACTGTAATGAAAACATGGCTGATTTTTCTGAACACTTAAACAATTGGCAAAACATACACAAATATGATTATTTCCAAAAGTATTATGTCTGGTTATCAGGCGAATTGAGGCTTCTGTTTGCAATGGTCATTTCCCAATGATCTAAACTTTGTCTTTTGTGTTTTTCTTTGACCACGCGGTGCAGCTTGTGGGATCTTAGTTCCCCGACCAGGGATGGAACCTGCGTCCACTGCAGTGGGAGCGCAGTCTTAACCGCTGGACCGCCAGGGAAGTCCCTTAAACTCTGGTTTTAAAGTACAAAATGAGGAGAGGGAACTTAAAGCCAGCAGGCAGAGGCATCTCTTATGTCCTTACTCATCTTTTGCCTTCATTTTCTGGCCCCTTGGGCACATGGAGGGCCACTTCTCCTGCACTGGCCTGTCCACTGTCAGAAGCATGTTTTGACCATCGGGACATTCTGTCTGCAGTGCCTTGCTGCGTTTCACACCTGGCTTATTTCAGGTTAGCCTGATTATCCTTCTCCTTCTGATGCTCGCACTGTCCCTGCCCGACAGAAGGACTCCTCAGCACGGCCCCTTGACATCCTTAAAAGTTTTCTTGCTACCCCAGGATATGGAAGCCACTATCATCCTGGGAATTGTATTTCCTTTGGTTGAAGAACTGATTCGAGAGGTAAGTACGGGAGTCAGGCCACGTTTGGTTTGAGCAATGTCCTCCAGCAGCAGAGTCCGGGGTGTGAGAGGACACCCCCTGGTCAGGCAAGGTTTCGGATCTGCTGGGCAGATGAGGCAGAAGGATGAGGGTGTCTATACATTGCAGATACTGGCAGTCTGTCTTTTTTTTTTTTTAATAAATTTATTTAATTATTTTATTTATTTATTTTTGGCTGTGTTGGGTCTTTGTTGCTGCGCGTGGGCTTACTCTGCGTTGCGGTGTGCGGGCTTCTCATTGCCGTGGCTTCTCTTGTTGTGGAGCACGGGCTCTAGGCGTGCAGGCTTCAGTAGTTGTGGCACGTGGGCTCAGTAGTTGTGGCTCGCGGGCTTAGTTGCTCCGTGGCATGTGGGATTTTCGCAGGCCAGGGCTCGAACCCGTGTCTCCTGCATTGGCAGGCGGATTCTTAACCACTGCACCACCAGGGAAGCCCTGGCAGTCTGTCTTAGCGTCTGCCTTCAAATGCTTCCCGTCTGAGATGGAGAAGAGATGGCAGATCCACCAAGCTGTTGGCTCATTCCTTCACGGACACACTTGCTACACTGCTTTGAGCGCATTTGTTTACCTCTCTGCTAAACCACAAGAGGAAATCCCTGCTCCCTCCTGGGGTTTACCGACCAAACTGATGTGTAACTTGGTGTACAGGAGGCTCCCATTGGTTCTGGGCTGCTGCCTTTCTCTGCACAGTCCCAGGACTGCAGTGTTTACTTTCCCTCAGACTCTGAGGCTCCCAGGTCCGTCCGCCTGGGTTTCTGCATCCCCAAGCACCTAGCAGGGTGCCTGACACATTAATAGATGCAAAATAAATGTTGTGAACCTATGCTTCGATGAATAAATGAACTAACTTCCCCATCTTCTCAAAGTTGAGGCTTAGAAAACCCCATTTCCTCCAGTTATCCGAAGGTAAACTGAGGGACAGACTGGCAACCCTTCCCCCATCCTCCTCTCCCCTCGGATCTGAGACCCAGTATTTTTTTCTCCCAGACAAGATGGGTTAATGTAGTCCCCTCCCAAATCTCCCAGCTGACAGCGCTGGATCCTGAGATAGGGGCCTGGGTGCTGCAGACACCCGCTTTCTACTCCCCACCCTGTCCCACCCAAGCCCCTTTAGCACCACTGGTCAAGCCCCATTTGAAATTAACCAGTGTAAGGGTAGAGCTGATGCTCTGGGTCCTGATTGGCTGCTCCAGGTCTATTCAAAAAGGAACAAGGCGGGGCGGATAAACTAGGAGTTTGGGATTAACATATGCACACTACTATATATAAAATAGATAATCAATAAGGACCTACTGTATAGCACAGGGAACTCTACTCAATATTCTGTAATAACCTATATGGGAAAAGAATCTGAAAAAGAATGGATATATGTATATGTATAACTGAATCACTTTGCTGTACACCTGAAACTAACACAACATCGTGAATCAACGATACCCTAATAGAAAATAAAAATAAAAAATAAAGGGACTTCCCTGGCAGTTCCGTGGTTAAGACTCCTTGCCTCCAGTGCAGGGGGCGCAGGTTCAATCCCTGGTGGGGGAGCTAAGATCCCACATGCCCTGGGGTGTGGCCAAAAATAAATTAAATTGAAATAAAATAAAAACGTGCTACTTGAAAAAAAAAAAGAAACAAGACGCAGTTTGGACTCTGGGACTCCCTGCCCTCCTCCAGGCTCTTGGAGAGACAGTTATTAAGCTGAGTCTTCTGGAGCCTGGTTGGCTTCCCCCCAAGGAAGACAGAGGCTCCTGAGAGGAATAGAGGTTTCTGACGTTTCCCTCAGTAGGTCTCCCCAGAGCTCAACCTTCCTGCTGGGAGTCGGGGTAGGCATCTCAGTGTCTCCTGATAGGGATAGCTCACGAAGGAGGAGAAGCTAGGGTCAGGGGTTTTGGGACCCAGAGGCCTTGCTTTTCCCCCTCCCCATCAGCCAGGTCTTTGGGTATCTACCCTCACCTGCCAGGATCATCAGACCTCAAGGTCCAACATATGGAGGGACCCTCGGGCTGACTGGGGTTTTCTCCTAACCATGGCAAAACCTACTATTTATCAAACTTTGCTACGTGCCTGCAGCTCTGCTAAGGGCTTCCTGGACAATATCTCATTCTACCTGCACAACCTCTCTGGGAGGCTGGATGTTATGGGTGAAGAATCTGAGACTTTGAAGACATCTGGAAACTTACTCAAGGTCACACAGCTAGTAAGAGGCCAGACCCAGTTGGTTTGACTCCAAAGCCACTGGTTTAACCACAACTCCTCCCACCCACTCCCCCCCACCCCCGCACCACACACACACACACACACACACACACACACACACACATACACAGTGGGGGACACACCCATAGGCCCAGGCCCTGAGACAGACTCTGCCATCAGCTGTCAGGCAGAGGCCCCACACATCTGGCTCAGCAGATAGGGAGGACCAAGAAGGGATGGAGCTGCTCCCCGAGGGAGGGGCAGTCCCTCACGTCAGGCTGGGCTCTTTTCTGGAGGAGCCATCTGACCCCTCCTCCAGCAGGGATGGAGAGAGAAGAGGCTCTCGTGGGCTGAGAGGCGGGGAGGGCCAGACTCACAGAGAGACCCACCTACCCCCCCCCCACCCCGGGGAGGGGTGGGTCAGCCATGGAGAGAGATCCCAGGGGATGCAGTGAGAGACAAGCCAGGGGCAAGACAGAGGGAGGGTGGAAGGGGATTTCCCCCACCCCTCGGGTCCACCAACAGCTGTCTTGCCACACAGAACTCACTAGTGAACACTGACATGGCAGGCACAAATACCACCCACCCCCCAGCAAAGCGGCTGCTCCACAGTTCTGAGTATTTCAAAGGGTTGGGAAGGGAGGGAGGACAGAGGCAGCTTCCCAGTGGGTTCCATGGTCAGCCCCTGCCACACCTAGTTCTGAGCTCCCTCCTGGGTGCAGGCCTGCCCTGAAGGCAGAGGATGACGATCACAAGGGGCCCCTCAGGCAGGGGAGGAGGTCCCGGCAGGAGGACCAGTGGTCATGCGTGCTGGGTAGCCAGTCAACAGAGGCGGGTGTGGCTGGACTGGAGAAGGGACAGAGCTCAATTTTAACAGTTAACCAGTTCAAAGGAGAGCACGGAAGCTAGGACCAGTAGGGCAGGACCTGGGATCGAGAGCAAGTTCCCAGACAGGAAGGTCAGGCCGGAAGGTCAGTGAAAATCGGGTCAGAAGGAAGAATTCGGACTTTATCCTCGGGCGCCAGGAGCAGCTGGCAGCAGGAGTGGTTAGAAGGGCAGGAGCGAGTTAGGTGGGCAGGATCAGGGGGCCCCCGGAGCACATGCGGACCCCCTACGTGCCCTACTCGCTTTGGGAAGGAAGAGGGAACCTCTTTCCATGGGTTCTCCGCCCGCTCAGGGCTCCCCAGGCCTGGATCCCCCCTCCCACGCACAGGGGCCCCCAGGGATGGGTCCTTCCCGCGCAGTCCCCTCCCCCTCCCCCACCCTGCAGGTTCTCCCCCACCCTCAGGTTCTCTGCCGCTCCCTGCAGGTCCTTCAGGTGTAGAGCTCCCCAGGCAGGCCTGCGTCCAGGCCGCCTGGGCCCTAAGTGGGCAGAGCGGGGGTCTTGAGCCTCTCTCCCGCATAGTGGATCCAGGACAGGAACCGAGTGACCATCCCCCACTGGCCAGCCCGCCCTTTTCCGGTCTGCTGCAGCCCCGCCCCAGCGCTGCTCCCTGGGCCTGGTCGGTGTGACCTTGAACTCTCACTGACCCAGAAGAGCCATTTCCTTGAGGGTTTTCCCTCCCTGTCCCCATCCCAAGGTTTGGACCCTGGCTGTCTATGAGCAAATCCTGCTTCAGCTGGCTGCCTATGAGCTGGGTGACCCCTGGGAAGTTACATCACCTCTCTGTACCCCCCTTTCTTCAAGTATTGTGAGGATTAGTGGAGAACAGGCTGTGTGTAAAGACAGCTTACCTTATGGAGGGTGGCCTTTGTGCCATGTGATCAAGTCTTTTTGTCTGGATGAGGAAGCAGAGGGTCAGGGGTTGCTACCTAATGGGGAAGAGATGAGGTGGAGAGGGCCTAGATTTCAGCATCCCACTGTGGGCTGAGGCTTGTTCCAAGACTAAACTCTTCCTCATTTTGAAGCCCTGTGGTCTCTGGGGACTTGTGAGCCATCCTAGAGCTGCTGTCTCCACCTGTGGGCTGTGCTTTCACCCCCTGAGGACAGAGGCTAGATGGTGGGATTAGTGATGGATAAAATAGTACCGGCAAGGGTGGGAAGATGCAGGCTAGTGCAGACCAGGTTGGAAAATGGCAGGGACCTCAGGGATCATCAACACAGCAGGGGACAGAGATAATACTGTCAAATGTTCTACACCAGAGGGTTCCCCAACCCCCACCCCCCCACCCCTGCCTCCATCTTTTAAGATGCCTCCTCCTTGGGAATTCCCTGGTGGTCCAGTGGTTAAGACTCCACGCTTTCAATGATGAGGGCCCAGGTTCGATCCCTGGTCGGGGAACTAAGATCCCACAAGCCACGCAGCACAGCCCCCCAAAAAAGATGCCTCCTCCCTCCTCCTTGAAGCCTTCTCTGACCACTTCATTCTCTTACTGGAGAACTCCTGGGGCCTGAGAAGCTGCAGCTTAGCCTTGCTGAGCTGAGTGTCCCCTGTTACTGCATGTGATAGGGGCCCACCATTTATTCATCACTGAGTCTTTTTTAAAGAGCTTTCCCAGGACTTCCCTGGTGGCGCAGTGGTTAAGGCTCCACGCTCCCAATGTAAGGGGCCCGGGTTCGATCCCTGGTACGGGAACCAGATCCCACAGGCATGCCACAAATAAGGAGCCCGTCAACTGCAACTAAGGAGCCCACCTGCTGCAAATAAGACCCAACACAACCAAATAAATACATAAATATTTTTTTAAAAGAAGAGCTTTCCCATGTATTAGCTCATTTAATCCTCCTAACAGCCCTGGGAGGGAAGGATGAAATGTGCTTACTTCCAGGAGGAATTTATCTCATGGATTCTAGTAACATCTTCACCTAGTGAGTAACAGAAAGGTTACAGAAACTTGTCCCAATCATTTCTTATGTTAATCTCATTAGAGCCCAAAGGCAATATAAGTGAGAACTTGAGGATTTCACAGGGAAATGGCATTTACAGAATCCAGGTGATTGTGTCCTGGCTTCTAACTAATCCAGGGTGGAGCTGAGAGATCAGGGAAGCCAGCGTGTGAGGTGAAAGTTGAAAGAACACTGGAGCCACAGAGAGCAAGATTCAAATCTTGGCCCTATTGCCTACTGTGTGACCTTAGGCAGGTTACTTAATCTCTCTGAGACTCATTTTCACCATCAGTAAAATGGGAATGAGAATGCACCTCTCATACAGTTATTGTGGAGAATCATTCAATCATTCATTCAGTAAAAATTCAGAGCCTACCCTGTGCCAGGCACAGTGATGGACAAGCTTAGTAAAGAATGGTCTTCAACGAACCACTATGTATAAAATAAATAGGCCACAAGGATATATTGTACAGCACAGAGGATATAGCCAATATTTTATAATAACTATAAATGGAGTATAATCTTTAAAAATTATGAATCAATATGTTGTACACCTGAAACATATCTTATTGTAAGTCAACTATACCTCAATAAAAAAATTTTTTAAATTTTTTTAATTTTTCTAATATAAAAATAAGAAGAACTTGTCTTCATGGAGTTTATGGTCTAGTGGAGAGAGATAACAATAAACAATAAATAAAACGGGAAATGATCAGCTGATAGGAAAAAGCAGGTGATGTGATCCTGGCTGAGATTACTGGGTGTCCTCTCATTTTCATTCTCTCTTTTTTTTTTTTGGCTGTATGACCTTAGTTCCCCGACCAGGGATTGAACCTGGGCCCTTGGCAGTGAAAGTGTGGAGTCCTAACCACTGACCACCTGGGAATTCCCCTCCTCTTCTTCCTGTGTAACTCTGGACACATGGCTTCCCAGGATCCCTTGAAGCTCAGCGTAGCCATGTGACTAAGTCCTGACTAAAGAGATGTAAGCAGAAGCCACCTCTGGGAAATGTCCTTAAAGAAAGGGGCACATCTTTCCTTACCCCTTCCTCTTTCCTACCTGCTGGAATGCAGAGGTGATGGCTGAAGCTCAAGCAACCATATCGGACCAAGAGGAGAAAGCACCCGCTGAAGATGCCACAGATAGAAGGTACGTGGGGGCTTCCCTGGTGGTGCAGTGGTTAAGAATCTGCCTGCCAACACAGGGGACACGGGTTCGAGCCCTGGTCCGGGAAGATCCCACATGCCGCGGAGCAACTAAGTCCGTGCACCACAACTACTGAGCCCGCGTGCCTACAGCCCCTGCTCTGCAACAAGGGAAGCCACCGCAGTGAGAAGCCCGCGCACCGCGATGAAGAGTAGCCCCACTCGCTGCAACTAGAGAAAGCCCGTGCGCAGCAACAAAGACCCAACTCAGCCAAAAATAAATAAATAAATAAATAAATTAATAATAAAAAAAAGAAGGTATGTGGGTGGGGTCCCTGACACCATGGAGGACCAGCCTGAGACCTCCTACCTCCAGACTTTCACATCAAAGAGAAATAAACTTCTGTCTTGCTTAAGCCAATATGATTTGGGGTTTCTCTCATACACAGCCCACCCTGATTTAGAGTCGATGGGGTTATCTGTAAATGGGTGATCAAAGATGCGGGGGTAACATCTGATCTGAAACCTGGCCGGTGAGAAAGAGCCAGCCGGGGGGAGACTGGGGAGGAGCATCCCCGCAGGGTGGGGAGACACAGGCAGGGATGGCACTGGTGCCTTGGCAGAGCAGAAAAAGGGGGGTGAGCAGAGGGCAGGAGTAGCCCAGAGTAGGGAATGGGTGTGGCGAAGTCATGAAGGATTTTACACAGGGGAGTAATGTCTTCTGTTTTCTGTTTCTCAAAGGTAAGTCTGAGTGCTGGGTGGCCCCTGTATTGTGAAGTCAGGAGGCCAGGTGGGAGGCTCCTGGGCGATGGAGGAGCAGGGCGGTGGGCCTGGGGAGAAACAGTAGAGAGGGAGAGAGGAGGATGGAGAAGTGGAGATGGAGACAATAGAATGAGCCGTGGTTGGATGTGGAGCTAGGGAAAGAGAAGAATCAAGGCAGCAATTCGATTTGGGGCATGAGGAACCAAGTGGGTGAAGACTGGAGGAGGCCCAGAGTTTGTTTCTTTGCTTATTTGTGTTTAGGGGGAAAGGTCAGAAATAAACAAGACTGTTAACCTGTGTCACCCGTATTGCCTTTCTCAAATAGTAATTGCCGTATGCATGCTTTCAGCAGTGGGCTAAGGAACCGATTTTTGCATTGACTGCATTCAGAGTCAACAAACACGTATGAACTATCAACTATGGACAGAGATCTGGGCCAGGTTTAAGGGACTGAGCAAAGGTCCCTGTCCTTGAGGTTCATGGTCTGTGGAGGAGAAAGGGCCATGGACCATCCCAGTAGAGCACAGACAGGCGATGACACAGGTGGGCTTGGGCTGAGCCGTTTCAGTCCTCCATGGGTGGGGGAGCATGAGGGGAGGGAGGCTTCACAGAGTTGGGGATGCAAGAGCTGAACCCTGAAGCTTCAGTTCAGCAGATATAGAAAGGAAGGGTGTCTCAGGACAAGGGAACAGCATGTCTAAAAACCCAGAAGCCCAGAGAGTTCCCTGGTGACCTAGTGGTTAGGATTCGGGCTTTCACTGCCATGGCCCGGGTTCAATCCCTGGTCAGGGAATTGAGATCCTGCAAGTAGGACAGCGCAGCCAAAAAAAACAAAACAAAACAAAACAAAACCCAGAAGCCCAGAGAACACAGAACCTTCAGAGAAGAGCAAGTGTCAAAACTCTGAGAGAGGGACTTCCCTGGTGGTCCAGTGGTTAAGACTCCATGCTACCAATGCAGGGGGCCCGGGTTCTATCCCTGATCAGGGAACTAGAGCCCACATGCCACAACTAAAGATACCACGAGCAGCAACTAAGACCCCGCGCAGCCAAACAAATAAATAAATATTAAAAAAAAAAAAAAAACCCTCTGGGAGAGCTCTCAGCCTTGCCTCGAGGCCCCTTGAGCAGATCCTACCTACCAGGACACCCCACCCCCCTGCGCTCTCTGGAGAGCCAGGCTGACCTCACAGCTCTCCAAGGCTGCCTTTTGACCTCCCTCCTCCCCTTCTGGAGAAACCCCTGGAACCCTCCTCCCCCTCTTCTGTGAGCACCCAGTTCTCAGGGGATCCTGTCGACTCCCGGTTTGTATCTCGGAGTGACTTATCTTTGCAAGATCTGACCTTGCTGCCCCCAGACAGGCAGAAGCCCCCTTGCTCTCGGGATGCCCCCCGGGACCAGCCAAAGGTGCGGGGATGCGAGTCAAGGGGTACAGGATTCCAGGAGAGGAGGGCTGGACGGGCTCATCCCTGAATGCCTTTCCAGTTTCAGTGCGTCCCCCTGCTTCCCTGCTCTCCCACCCCCTCACCCCTCACCCCTGCCGTAAGGATGACTGGTCCATTCACAACGTAGAGGAATTACTGCCCCAATTCCATTCACCCTCCCTCTGCTCTGTCCCCAGCCCGTGCTGTACCTTACACCTCTGGTCCCTCCACCTGGGAGGCCTTGCTCCCACTTCTCCTGATGGACTTTTCTAAGACTTGGCTCAGAGGACTCCCTGGAGACATCTTCACTTCCCAAATTACTCGTCCCTCGGGGTCCCCATTCTTTGTTCACACCCTTTGCTGTCATCACACTCTGGTTATTATGTGCTGACACCTGCTATCTCCACTGGACACGAATTC